>NC_064601.1:91330038-91963476 GCF_943734735.2 Anopheles gambiae
GGTGGATTTTGATGGACAATCTTTTCTTCTCGATTTTCTTTCAACGTGCCAAACAACAAATGAATCGCAAATCCACCAGGTTATTGTCTTACAGTTCACCATACATTTTAGTCTTGATACTTTGCATTGCGTAAAAAAAAAAAAACGGAACAAACATATACGCTATAATAGGGAACGGGACGCTACAGAGTACAGAGGACACCCTGAGAGATGAGCCGTCGCCACAGTGTGTTGCGTTCTTTGCTTTTGCCTACCTATAGATCCGATTAAAACAAAACGAAAGAAAAAGACCTCTCCGCGCGTACAAAACTGTGGTGGTGGTACTGGCCCAACTGGTTCAAATTCGAATTAACAAAGCTTTAACCGTCTAATATTGTGGATCGCTCGGCGATCGTCCCCCGGGGGAAGAAACAAAATAAACTTAAATAGAACAATGAAATAAAGTACACTCTTTGAAGCAGCAGCAGCAGCAGCAGTCTTCGTATTGCGAATGAAAACGACGAGTGTGGACCGCACGCGCACACACACACACACATATACGTGTGATATCCCGTTCCCAGCATTCCAATCGGGAGGGGGTAAGTCATGGGGTGGTGGTAATGGTTTGACCGCACCCGGATGGTTCGCGCTCACGAGGATGGCTGCTCCGGCGGGACACGCTCGTACGTTCGCCGGTGCATCGAGTCGACCGCCTTCAGGTAGTAGGTGCCCGGGAACAGGACCTCCACCGAGCCGGACGGTTCGTACGGCGCCGCGTGGTTGTTCTTTTCCCGCACCTCCATCAGGCGGGTAAACTCGGCCGGCTCCACCTTGGTGCGGCGGTCCAGCAGCGGCTGCACGTAGTTCAGGTGGCGCTTAAACTCCGCCAACCGCTCCCGATCGGTCGTGACGGCGATCGAGTACATCGACGAGGCCAACCCGGACCCGTACGAAAACACGCCCACCCGCTTGCCGAGCAGCTCGTCCACGTCCGACCCGACGAGCAGCGACACGAGGCAGCTGTACACGGACGGCGTGTACATGTTGCCCACCTGGCTGGCCAGGTGCAGCGAGCGCTTCGTCTTGGCCGCAAACACCGGCGCGTACTGCGCCATGAACGCTTTCTCCACGTCCCGATCGAAGTACGTATCCTCCAGCCGCACGTTCGCGAACTGCTCGAAGCCCGGGAACAGCGCCGGGCGCTGGTCGGCCGGCGTCAGCACGAAATCGTTCAGCCCGATGCGGGCCAGCGACTTCTGCACCAGCTTGCAGTACGGGCTGTGGAAGATGACCGCGTCGAACGTGTCGAGCGTGACGGGCGCCACCAGGTCCGGGTGGCGCTGGGCGAACTTCTTCCGGTACAGCTGGTAGCACGCGTCAAGGGCACTTAGGTAGCACTGGATCGAAAGCTTCCCGTCCACCACGGGATACTCCGAGCTGAGATCGGGTTTGTAGAAATCGTACGCGTGCTTCATGTACGTGGCGCGCAGGCCCCGCTCGAACCGGAGCGGCGCGTTCGGCCCAATCAGCATGGCCACCGCACCGGCCCCACCGGTGGGCCGGGCAGAGCCCTGCGCGTACACGGCAATGTCACCGCACACGACCAGCGCCAGCCGGCCGTCCCAGCTGGACGATTCGATCCAGTTGATTGCGTTCAGCAGCGCCGCCGTCCCACCGTAGCAGGCGTTGGTCGTATCGATGCCCTCCAGATCGGTCACCCCTTCCGGCTCGAACAGCTGCATCAGCACCGACTTGACGCTCTTCGACTTGTCCACGATCGTTTCCGTGCCGACCTCGAGACGGCCGATGCGGTCCAACGGTATGGAGTGCCGTTCGAGCAGGTTGCGTGCGGCGGTAAGGCACAGCGAGTTGATGTCCTCCCGGTCGGAGCAGAAGCCCATGCGCTGCTGACCCAGCCCGATCGTGTACTTGCCCGCCGACACACCATCGAACGCTTCCAGCTCCGTCTGGTCGACGTACTGTGACGGGAAGACGATCTCCAGCCCAAGAATGCCAACATCCTCCGGCCACTGGCCACTGGTGGTGCTGTTGCTGCTACTCATCTTTGCCCCGCACACTGATCGATTCGGTAACTTTCTCTTCAAAGACAACGGGCGCACAAGAAGCGGGACACGCAGCGTCCGAGCTTTCTTTTTCTTCTACACGACCGATTCGATTTCACGTCTTCAAACTCCTCGCGGCGGCGGTTGTGGACTTTCTTCTTGCTCGTTCGCCTCGGTGCTTTCCTTTTCTCGAAAACCTTAATCGATCGCCGCCTGCTGTGGCTTTAAACTGTGTTTCTCGGCTGCTTGCTTGGCACACACTGGTCCGTGGTCTTCAAACCTTGGTCCCAACACCTGTGGCTCTTTCTCTCTGCCTCTCTCTCTTTCTTTCTCTTTCTCTTGCTCCTGTTCCGTCGCTCTCTTTGCGTTGTGTTTTACGAAACAAAAGGAAAACCAGAGACTCCACACACGGGCACACACTACTAACGCTGGCGCTGGCTGGTGTTCCGCACGAAGAAGCCCCGTTATACTGCTCCGCTGTTTTGTAGGTCACTGTCGGAAACCGGAATACGGCCGCAATTTTTCGATGCGCGCCTCGTCTCACCTTTACGCCTTTCCCGAGGGGGGGATAATTTCTTTACCACGGGGAGCTAGCCACGTTATATAATCCACCGCTAAAGGAATCTCGCGGTGTGGCCGAAACGGGATTTAAACACGGATTGAAGGTGCCAAAAACACACAAACACACCGGTATTTCCGGATGCTAAACCCCTTTCAGGATGAATCACGGAGAGTTACAGTTTTGGGGGAGGTCCGGCCGGGGAGCTTTCCAATGATAAATACACACGCGCTGCGGGGGTTATGTCATCCGAACGGGGCGGAAATTCACGACGTTGTAAACTATCGGACCAGCGGCACGATCGAACACTGTCTCTATGGTAACTTCTTAGACGATCCGGCAGTCCGGCTCTCGACAGAACGAACACTAATGGGACACGTATGTAGTTAGCTGCACCGGGAGAAGGCCCTCCAGTTCTGCGTCCGTCCGTGACGGCGTTCCTCTCAAGACTGAACGATCCGATCTCTTCTTGAGCGGCCAAAGCGTATACCACCCCTTCTTCCGGCTAAGAGGCCAAAAGAGGAACAAGTTTTCACGTTCGCTTCTCTCGCGCGATGTTCACGGGCAGCAGACGGATGATGACAATGATGATGATGCGTTCGTTTGGGAGGAGGTTCTATTGTGTCTCTCAGGCCGCTGCTCCACCTTGACTCCACACCAATCCACCCCACTCCTGCTGCCCTGTTTAACCTGACTCCCGCTGCCCTCTCGCTCTCTCTCACGCACACACACTCAGCCACTGCCGGTGTGCGATTCGTCTTTGGCCGCGACGTGTTTTTATGTTGTTGGTGGTGTGTTGAAATTGCACATTCGCTGTCAAAAGAATGCCCTCTGCGCCCTTTCCACACCCGTCCCGTTTATGCTGTTTTATGCAACCGTCGTGCCATCCTTTTCTGTCTCGCACGACCGTACGCTCTGGCGAATGAGACGAGGGGCGGATGAATCAGCATTCTGGCGGGGAGCAGTTTTACGTTCCCTTTCGCAGCTGGATACGGCAAATAGATGTGCAAGTAGATGAAGGAGGGTAAATTACACTTTAATTAGCATTTTTAACACAATTAGAAAACGTTTTTGGTTGCCAACTTTGCACCAAAAAGATTTGTTTACGTTTGCCGGTCTCCCGGACCGAGAACTGTCAAAACCATAGAAGCGCCATCTAGTAGAAAATTATGCTACTATCGCTTCATGGAATTGCACAGTGGGATAGTCACAGACAGAATTTAAATGTTTAAAAGATCGGTTACATATTGATTCTTATTTTGGGGATTGTACTGTATTCGATAAAGTACCGCAAAAGGAGTTTTTGTTTAATAACGTGTTGTGCACGTACAGTTTCAGAGTTAAATGAGTTAATTTAACATAAAACCATTGGAAAAAAGATTAAATTTCAACATTTTCATTCAACATTTAACTTTTAAATACAGCATGTGTCCAAAATCGATTTTTTTTACATAATTTTAGTAATTTATGTAATTTTTATCTCATTTTATCGATCGCACCATCGAGACAAGCAACAAAGATTAAGTATCTCTCTCACACACACACACCAGCAACGATACACCTTAAGCTCGTTCGATAATTTTAACGATGTCACATAAATTTTCCACCACATGGTGTCAAGTGTTTCCTTAGAACCGAAACCCACAGCGCATCGGATCCCACCTCCACTTCCCCTCAACATGCTAATTCGCACGGAACAGCTTTCCGTGCAGCATTGGGTTGCCGCACGGGGTTCTCCCAACCCACCAAACCCTCATCAAATTACGATAAAAAATGACAAAATAGCCCATTTAGGCCATATGATAAGGTGCGTACGTGTCATAAAAGTAAATCACATTACTTCCGGTGCGAAGCTGTCAGAGAGATACGACGGGGCGACCGCTTTTATCGCGCCACTATGGTGTATGTTCAACATAACCCATAATCTTTGCCCATAACGGGCTTTGAGATGGGCTCTGGATGCTTTTTCGTTACCTTTTTTTGTTGTTGTTGGTTGGGGAAAGAGGGAGACACTGTAGGGTCAAAGATAACGAAGCACACCAAGGAACCAAGCTTCAGACATTCGATTGTGGCGTCTCCATATGCGTGTGCGAGTGTGCATGTATTCCAGAGTTCAGGTTCAAAGGACCAGTCAAAACATAAACACGCGCACGCGCTCGACCGTCCCTCCTGCGCCGGCAATACAGCTTTGCATGCACGTGCTTTCCGGTGGCGACATCAGCCACCACTTGTAGGAAGCGCTACGCAAATTGATGAGCTCTATTAAACGCGGAGTTCATCCGAACGCTGCTACGAACGCCACGAGAACCGGAACCAGGAGCGAGAGAGTGATCAAGGCCCCACTCTCTGCTCTGGCGGACGGATGGGTTCATTCAAAGTTCACCGGAAAACTTCCACCGCCATCGGCCATCATGTTTCGCAACATCCGCCATCACACAGCAGAGCGCACGGACGGACACGAACCGCCGTATGGATCCGCGCGACGGTGTCATGCTGTGTGACGCAACCATTCGAGTTTGAGAAATAGCCCAGAACGGATGAGAGACGTGTGCTGCTGTGCTGGGATTGGCGTGCTGTTTTTTTGTTGTTGTTTGTTTGCCTCGCAGCACCAAAATTTTAACCTACACCCCGCGCCCGAACGGAACAGACGTGCCTGCCTGTTGGGTGGTTAAAGTGTGTGTGCGTGTGTGTGATAAACGTGACCTTTAAAAAGCAAGTGCTTCAACATGTGAAGGACATCAACTCCGGTGCGGAGTGTGGAACGATCATGCCGTAGTCAATTCTTACGTTGAAGTGTCCTTCCAGAAGTTGGGTCAAAGTTCAGGACACACAAAAGTTCTTTCTCCCCGTTGGGAGGGCAAACCATCAACGTTATAAGAAGTGTTTGTGTGTGTGTGTGAGGGAGAGAAAAATTAAACACAGTGTCAAATTATCCATCAGACCCGGTTTTGGCTGCGTTTGCTTAAGCGGTGTTTGTTCACACACCCTTCTTGACTCCACTCCCCCCCTCCGACTGGAAGGTAGACGGGACAATGTTTATCTTTCTACTGTTTGCCTCGGACGGTTGCCGAAATGTGTGCCAAATATTCTCCCAACGGTTGGTGGCCCGGCTCCGCAAGCATCGGCGCAAACGGGAGGAGGGCAGCCCTTCCTCAACGTCAGTCCCTCCTTCGTCAGCACCACCACCACCATCACCACGCTGGACTGCCTGCCTAAGGACGTGGATCAAGTGTGTCTGTGCCGGGTCGTGTAGTGTCGCCGCCACCGCAACGACCACCTCGGAAGAGCATACGCGCACAGGCGGCTGGGGCACGGTGGCCAAGCTGCTGTTCCACAAGCTCCTACACCAGGCGTGATAGCAGCGGCGCACAAAACATCCCGACTGGCCCAACCGCACCCTGCAAATGGAGGCAACTTTTCATAAAAGGCAGTAAGTTGACAATAACGTACCGTTAAGCCCCCCACCCCCCGTCTGGTAGGGGGTTGGGGGAAATAATTAAACCAAGAAGATTGGTTCTCGTGCCTCTTACCGAGTGCGCTTCTCTTCGCAGCGTGTTGTGTTTTTCTTGTGTATGCAAAAAAGCACACTCTGTATGTCTTCAAGTTGATTCTTCGGGTGGGTTATCGACACTAAAGTTCGCTTGAATTCAACTCTGATTGGAACGAAAAGCCACACACATCCTTCCATCCGCACGCCAGCCAGACACATGTGTTGTGACGGTTGTGTTCTCGCTCCGTTCTTCCTCCCGTTTGACGTTTCGGTTCGATGGCATGGTACGTGGGTTGCTTCGATTCCTTTTCAGTTGATTTTGAAGGTTATTGGCGATGGAGCCCGGGAGGATCAGCGGACCCGCTTCAATGATACTTCCAACTCACGTTAGATCTTTTCGTACGAAATGCTCAATAAGAATTCCAAGCGTACGAATGTGTGTGTGTGTGTGTGTGTGTGTGTGTTTGAATGTCTGATAGGACTGTCTGGGTAGTGTATGTACGTTATTCAAATTGGGTACTACCAAACAGATCCATACCCTCTGCCCTTCTTTACTCGTCGTTTGACGAGCTTTTCCTCCCTTAGAGCGGCGTGTCGTAAATAAATGAAGGCAGCAGAAGCACCTCTTATTTCTTTCTTCGACTCATTCGTTCGACAACGCGTGACACGTACATATACGTGCGACTCGACGCTTTCGACTTCGTTCTGGTCCAATTTGTACAGAATGGGACGGTGAAGTACCGGTTAAGTTTAGAAATAATATTACTCTTGTGCATACAGCACAAACTCCCACAGACGCCAGTGTAGACACAGGACAGGGTCTGGGGTCTGCGAACATGCAAGATAAACTTTCTGATGACATTTTCCTACAAAGTAAAACACATCCACTCCACGCTCTTTTAGACCATGTATCCTCTGGTCGTATTCCAAACGCGTTGTCGGTGTGGAAAAGATCCCAACGACATTCATTTTCCCGTCAATATTTCACCTTGCTACAACACCTTGAGGGCCACAGTTTGAGCATTTGCCCGGAGATTTTAATCACCAAAACGGCATCATTTTTCTGATTACTGTTATCTAAAATCATTTCCTGTCTTAGCCTTTTCGGCAGCAGCACTAGCAGCACCACCAGCAGCAGCACAAACGGGCTAGTTGCCAAACACTGCTAGGCCAACTTTTTCTCGCAGCGCTCGGAATGAAGTGCTGCAGCAATAACAATTTGCATAAAATCAATTTCGTTCTTCCAGGCCCGTGTCCCCCTTCCACTGGCAGGGATGCAAGTGCTAACGAAGAGCGTCTTATTGGGAAAGGAATGGAACGTCTCGTCGTTGGCTTCTTAGTGCCGTCGATCTGCTGTAGCACTGCACGATCGATCTGCAGCGTGGCGCGATGCGTTTTCTCACCTTTACGTGTGTCATAGGGGGAAGGGGGTTCCTATGCAGATGTTGAAGGAGAAGAACAGTTTTTTGTTTAAAATATGCAAACATGCTCAAGAACAACGACTTTGTATTACGGAGCCAGGAGAGAGAGAGAAAGAGATATGGAAGAAAAAAGAAATGTGATTTATTAGATTTAAATGTAGAGTGAACGTAACGTCTCGAGTATAACGATGATGATGTGGAGGATGATCAGCAATACGCAATCGTGTTTGGAGTGTGCTCGCACGTGTACGCCTTGTCGTCCGTTGTCGGGTGCGGCAGCAGATTGGCCTCATTTGCGAGAGTGCTTCCTCTGAGAGTACTTGTGATCCACACACACACGCATACACACACACTATGGGTAAATCAGTTTAGAGATAACTTAATTTTTAGATTTTAAAAGGGCACGGCGCCACTAAGTCGAAGCTTGGGAAGGCCTTCTAGCCCTAAAGCGGCATCCCATTTGCTTCGATTAAGATTTAATAAGGTTGCTCTCAACTGCTCACGGGTTGAAGCCAACGGGGCAATTCAGGGTTTTTCTGGCGAAGTGGGAGGTTGACCTTTTTATTATAATGCATAAATCCTCTTGAGTGTCTTTGAAGTATAATATACATAAATGTAGTACATTAATTTTTAAGGTTCGATATTATTAGATCTTCTTTTTAAATAAATCAATCATCGTATCCCTGATTTAATTGTTCGGAAGTATGAACATGACATGACGTTATCGCTTCTCGTGGTGGCTCCCTCTATATGCTCTAACGCTTACTAGCTATTCCTTCAACTCAAGGGGATTTTTAACATTCCTAAAAATCAAGCCAACAATCCAGACCATTGCTTTCGCTCTCATTAAACTCCTGTGCGTCCAAAACCAACCAGCACTAAATCAACAGTGAAAAAACGACGGTACAGCAAACATTCGCTTCAATGGCCATCCATTCCCATCCACCAACCTCCGGCAGCTTCATTCGTTATGCACCGCAAGTGATCATTAATGGATTTAATTTCTTACTTCCCTGTCGGACTGCGAGCAACGGAGCCCTGGGGCCAAAGCGTGGCGTGAATGACACCCGAGAGAAACCATGGGGTGGCACAGAAAATAACTCCCTAACAACGACAAAATACGAAAAGAAAAACTGCCAACCGTGTCATTTACCTCCCTCCTGCTGTACCTTTGTGTTTGTGTGGCGTCCTGGTTTTTTTGTTTGCTGGCTTTCCCACCATTACGAATAATTAAACCGTCGGCATTGGGAGGTGTGTTTGTGTGTGTGTGTGTGTGTGTGTCCGGTAAGATGGCACTTGGGAATAATTTTTCCTTCACGGTTCTCGCTTTCGCACTCGGCACATTCCCGTTGCGCCTGGGTCTGGCCGCACCGGACGTTTCGCAATCGTTACTTTCAATTGACATTTTTCTCATCTCATGCTGGTAATATTGTTTTATTTTGTTTGCCTTTTTTCCTGTGCCTCCGGTTGGTACGGTTTGGAAGCGGTCGAAAGCAAGCGGCACACAAAGTCGCTTCGTGCCATGTTTCTTTCACATCAAAAGGTTTGTGTTTTTGCTGGTCCTTTATTTTTTTTTGCACAAGCATCTGGTTGATTTGTTCTCACTTTTTGTCGTTGATGTTGAGGAAAAAACTTACCTTCGAGCTTGCCTTTTTAAATACTCAAGCTCAGACGGCTAACATTCCGATTCGTTGGGTGTTTTTTCCTCTGTTTTAGTAATTATTTGCTGCCCGCATAAAACCATTTCATTCCGTTATGACAAATTTGCACACAACAATCCTGTAGGAGAAATTATGTTTTGTGAAAAGCAAAACTTTTATTAATTTTTTTTTCGGTTTGATTGAATTTCATTCCCATGTGGAGGTTGAAATAACGCACACGAAAACACATAAAAAACACGTATGATTCTTCCAACACTCTCATCCATCATCATAAAGCAGCGAACGTATAAATCTCGCATCGACTTTCCCGACATGCAAAAAGGGAAGCAAAAAAGGGGTTTGAAAAAAAGAGGGAAGAAATCTCATTTTGAACTCCGTTGTTTTCACCTCCAACGGTGGAACCACCATCTACTCGGTACGACCCAGCAGACGAGGAACGCAAGCAATTACTAGCTCTCCTGCAGCGGATCCGTCTTCGAGCTAACCCGCACTAACCGGCACCGGGCACCAGATGATGCAACAGTGATGTGATTTTCTTCATGCAGCGTTCACACACAACTTGCGGTTAGGTTCAGGCACCCCGCGATGGCGCTACAAAATCGAAAGACAACAAAGCGTTCCGCCCAACGCAGCGTTTTGATTTGGTGAAGCCCGACCAACGCCGCTTGAATGGGTTTTGTTTTTCCACCTTCTTCAAAACGAGCATATTTTCTCGTCAGTGCCACTACCCCACTACAAACGGGGAAATGGGTGAAAAACGAACAACCATACCGGCGAGTCTGCTGCGTGCATTTTCTTGAGAGCATCGTGGAAGACTTTGGCGAGCGCGCGTACGCCTGAAAACAAAAGCACACACGTCGCCTTCGTCAGCTGTCGGGCGGGAAGAGACCAACCCGGAGACTCGTCGTCATCGTCCTGTGGCAGTCCGGGACGGGCGATGTTGTTTTGCTACGCCGCGACCAGCGCAGAGTAGGCGAATAGAGCCCGTAATTGAATTTCTCTACGCGACCGACCACGCAGCCAGCACCGGCGTACAACACCCCACGCTGCCGTTCGTTTGGTCTGCCGCCGTTTGCTTCTTTCCGGAGTGCTCGCTTAGCTCTCGGCAGCCGCCGTGCCGTGGAGGTGTAATTATATTATCGATTCATAATTTTAATTTAAAGAAAATAAGAAGCTGTGGCTTATTTTTACAACCATCCCTAGTCTAGTGGTGGTGTTGGGTGGTGTTTCTGTGAGTGGTTTCTGGTTGTTATTAACTGGTGTTCTGAAGTTGCTGCCCGTTGCCCAGATGATGCTCGTTTAAGTTGAGTCTCTGCAAGTCACGATGGTGTTTAAAGAACACCATTTCTTACATTAAATTAAGCAGATTCGTACGTCGTTTTGAGCATATTTTGTGTAACAATGGAATATATTTTCTCTTAATAGGTTCCATTTGGAAGTGCAATGGAGGGCAAATATTTACAGGTTTGAAGTCGGTTTTTTGCGGTCCAGTTCGATAGAAATGGACTTTTGAGGTAGAAATTATTACGTTTTATATTAAAATTATTATTTTTTGGGTGGTATTTTACAACACATTAAAAAAGCCTGTGATTGCATACTTTCAGGCGTCTTAATTTCCTTAACTCAACTAACTGCTGTAATATCGATAACTTACCTTTTCTAATTAAAATATTGTATGCCAGCACGTTCAACATATTAAGTAAATATTACTGAAAATGTTAATACTACAAAAATCGGCTATAAAATTGTACCTTAACCTCAACGGTTGGTGACTTTACCGCCACTAACAGCTTGTGGCACTTAGCGAATGTCGCCCACAGGCACATTTTACTTCGAGTGATCACTTGGCTACTAATGAAGTGGCTTTCTGCTCAATTCCATTTCACCATGGCTACAAAATTGCCATTGAATGGCGGTCGTTCGGCACCATCAACATCGTTCGGTAGCACCATTCTCTCTCTCTCTCTCTCTCTCTCTCTCTCTCTCTCTCTCTCTCTCTCTCTCTCTCTCTCTCTCTCATCTCTCTCTTTCTGTAGCAAATGAAGCTGAACGTTTGGCCAGCTCGGTCGATCGATGGTGTTGGTCGGTTATTAATTTCACTATTTATCAGCTAATTGGTTCCAGCATGTTACGGGAACAGAAGCAGCCATGTGCATGTGCGATAGAAAGGTGCAATTTGATAGAAATGTTATGATGTGAGCATTTACTTTCACTGCATAGTGGTACAGTGGCTCGGCAACCACTCACAACAATCCTTTAGTCATACGCCACTCATCCCTTATCAATGGATGACACTCAAAATGTAATATGTGTGACACATGCCCCGCTTTATTAATATGACAAACTTCGAAGAAATCACTATCTTCCACCAGCGGGCATGATTGTCCCGACGCAATACGACGTTCCACTTTGGGGCTGCCTTTCTCACTCTTTCCGGAAAGAAAGTGGGCCGGAACATTACGTGCCGTGAAGGCGGATGCCATCACTAGGCACGCGGGAGGCGCGGGGAGAGGGTAATTAATTCCTGCACGAATGGATGGAAGCATCGTTTAATGGGCTAATTATATACCACTCATCGGAATGACTTGCAGCCGAATGGTTGATGGAGTTGGAGGAAGCAGCAGCAGCAAAAAAGGCTATAATAGCGAAATCATTTATTTAATGCTCGTGGTGGATTAATGCAATGGCAATGATGACGGGGACGAGGTTGGTTGGGGCGGACTTTCATTCGAGAAAGCGCGCGTAAGGAAACTGTGTACTTAAGGTTGCTATTATTGCTTGTTTTTTCATGGCACATGAACATCCTAATTTGTTTTTAATTCACGATCATGTTGGTTTAGTACGTTCAGTTGATTGATGCAGGAACAAAGGCATGATCACCTTTTCTAACAAGCTTTTTTGCTCTTGATTTGAATTTGAACAAACTACATCTAGAGATCAATTCCAATAGTAAATCAATAATGTAGCAATAATAAAGGTTGAACAAGATTTACCAAAAATCAGTCAAGCTTTTAGTATATTGCCTCATGAGTATTTTTTGAAAACATTCAAACAAAGCTCAATGTCATGTCGATATCAATATCCATAAATTTCACACATACTTTACCACATTTTAGAATATCCACTCAAGCTTGAATGTCATACTGCCGATCCGCCCAACCACGCTCGTTCAAAATGCCACGGCACGGGCCCGGGCGCACATGTGCAAATGAAAGGCAAACAAAATGAACCCAACAATTGTAATTTTCCTCGAACCAAAGCAAATTTAGGATGCCTATTTGCACATCCTCCCCTCCCCTTTGTGAGGGGATGATGATACGCCAGGGCAGAATAAAATGATGCATGCACGTTGGGCGATGTAACATGTAAAACAATCTACCCACAGCACGGCTCAGTCGAGGATGCTACTGCTGCTGCTGCTGCTGCTACTGCAAAGTGGGTAGGCGAGGCCTTATTGTTCTCCGGTTACATTGTGCTCGGTAGCTCGTGCTCGTCTCAACCTGTACAGACAGCAAGAGCACCTCGGTTTTGATACCCCGTGCTCGTGGTGTAGAATAAAAGATCCACAAAACCCCGCTCCCCGCTCAACTTCACCAAAGACGCTCTCCCAGTCCTCTCCCATTGTTGTTGTGAGATTGTTGTGTTTTAATACCCTATACTTACATCCGCGCATAGCCGACGGGCTTATCCGGCATGACAGCGGGCCGAACCCGGGGGCCTTTCCCGTTGTGTGTAAGCTCCGGTAAAGATTAAAGATGTTATGTTTTATTATCCTGGCGTCGTCGTTCCTTATTATTATCCGCCAAAGGAAAAGGTGCACAAGGTGGCAACTGCTCGACCCGCTCGCTGGGTGGTGGTGTCTTATGCATGGGGATCACATATCCTTAAGAAAACTAGCCAAAGGCTATGAAGCTGTGGAAAGTTTCGGTTTTCCGGTCGTTTTCGCACCAGCCGCTCCTAGTTTCTCCGAAGCAGCCCAGGTATTCGAGCGGGTCGTGTTGTGCTGTGCACACCATAAGGCTATAAATTTAACACCAACCATATGTGTAGTCGGTACGGAATAAAATACAAGCATACAGACACACACACAAACACACACATGGAAGCTAGACGGAGAACGTTCTTGGCTGGCACACGTATAGAGCAAAACCCGGTCCGGGTGGAAAAAGCACCTGATGTTGTTATTTATGCCTAAAAGATAGAGGCAGAGGAGAAAATAAATTGTAAAAAACACACACACACACCAGTTGCGAGTTGGCAAATTTTAACGAAACTCTCTAAGAATGGTGAGTGTGAGTTTGTGTGTACGGTAGGGCATGAGGTCTACATAATTTAACATTTCCCCCCCCCCAATCATTTCACATGCGAGTGGCGCTATGATAGGCACTGCAAATAATGGCCAACCAATAGCGGCATATTTCTTTGGAAAAAATATCGAATTTCATACGCACGCACGCAAGTAAGCACGCTCGAACGTAGACACACCAGGCGTCTCCATTGGGAGAAAATGCTAAACCAAGCGAGCTTTCTCCCAGGGTCACAAACGCACAAACGCATTTCACATCGAAACAAACAACCGTCAAAGAGAGAGAGAAAGAGGACAAATAATAATTTTCCTCTACATTAGCATATACATATCTCGACCGACACATACACACATTCGCTCATGCATTTGCGCGTTGAAAAAGCTCAATTTGCTCAGCCCATGGAAGGATGCTAAAATAGAAGGCGATATTGAAATTTTATACCAAACCAAAGTAGGCTTGCTAGAGCAACGAAGTTTGCGCTGTCTTCAGCGCTGCGCTAAAAATACTTTAACTAGGCAACAACGCAAATGGTACCGAAAATAATCCCGCACCCTGGCCCAGACGGGCCACACGGGCTAACACAACCCCGTGAGAGTCTTCGGGTGCGGAAATCGGGTCAACTTTTCTGTCCTCTTTTTTGGTTTTAAAGGAAAGAAGTAACAACATTTCGGGGCCTTGTGATGATGGGATCAATATGGAAATGAAATGATGAGAGGATTCGCAGTAGGGAATATATAGGGGCAGGCACCCCGCAAGGAGGGGAAATGGGTCGGATGGGCAACAAATTTCTTACTCCAGTTGTCTTCCCTTCGGGGTGCGGAGTTTTTTGCTTTTCGTTTGGGTGTAAGTAAGTGGGTCTGGGATGTAGAATGGAAGAAAATGGTGGAGAGCAAAATTTAAACAACAAAATACAAATTGCACTCCCACTGCCCCAGCTCGGAAAACACCCGGGAAAGCGTGGGGAAAGAAACATTTGCTTTAATCCATTCACATCCACTTTGTTTCTTTCCTGTGGTGTTTTTTGTCCCAGTTCGTACAGGGTGTAGAGAAAGTTAGATTTTATTTGGTTTGGATTTTTTTTATTTATTTTTTAATACCTTTAGTAAATGTGCATCAAACTTAAAATAAACTAATAATCTATAGGGTTCAATTTTTAAAAATAAAATTTCGAGTAAATTAGAAAAACAGTCCCAAAACAGATGAAAAATACCACAACAGGATTTTTGTTTATTTAACAGAATCTCCATTAAGATTCTTGTTAGACTATATACATTGATCAACACCGTTTTCCAATGTATCACCCTGTCGCCCTCGGTCTCTGCTCAAACGACGAACGAATGCTCTTAAAACAACGGTCCTAAAAATGCTCTCAGGATGCTGATAAACGCTACGGACCAGGAAGAAAAACTTTATCCCTTTTTCCCAAGCCTATCCTTTGCCGGTAAAACTTTGCAATTAGGTTACGTCCTCGAGAAACGTCCAAGCCGCGCGCTGCTCTGACGCTTGTGATGGACTGGTTAAACGAGAACGTGCATATTAACGCACCAGTAACGCACTGGTACAGCAGAAGACTCCGCAGAACCCAATAAGAATAGGCGTAAGACGCCCTTTGTGTTCTCAATCTCGACCTCGCCGTGCAGTGTAGAAAAAGCGAAGTGGAGACATGTTTGAGAGCGCTGCAGAAAGCGGAAAGTTTATCGGTTTCGATCGAGATAGTGGTGGTTTTGTACTACGATGGGATGTACCCACAACAACCGGGGGTAGTTGTAAAGTTTGACGATGGTGAAACTTTCTCGCCAACTGTCGCTGTTTCGCCGCTAAAATGCGGCACTGGTCTCATTGAAGCAGTGCGGCTCGGCCTACGGGAAATTAGTCATCTTGCTTGGGCCCGAGTCAAGTTTTGCCAATCTCCCATCAATGATTACACCGCACCGCCTAATGCTCGCAGGCGGAGGCGGCCGAAGTCGGAAAAGTCGACCCAAAAGTCGGCCGGATGGAACGGATCTGCACAGCAACAGGCGGTTCGGGCCAGAATGAAGTGTAAAGTGATGTTTAGCAGGCCACCACGATGCCACGCGATGATGATGGTTTTATTTGCCCATTTTCGGGCCACGAGTTTCGGCGTACTGGCCGCGCTGTTTGCTGGAGGGTTTTGGTAATGAACGACCGGGCGCCTCCATGGGTGGACGAAAATCGCTCTTCTTACGCGGGACGCTTTATTGAATGGTTGTGTTAATGCGTTGGTTTGGCAGCGTTTCGCTCGAAAGTTGGCTGATTGATGAGGCTTGTAGTTGAGCTGGCAGCATATTTTATTAGCTATTTAATGCATCGGTTTCGAATGAACTGTGCTTGGAAGCTTCCTAGATTATTATGTGTGAAGGATGTGGATTATGCTGGCGTCAAACGCACCAATGAAGAAGTTATTGCTTTTAGATTGAATTAGAAGATTAAAATTCCGAAAGCTATAAAGCAATTGCGTCGAGACAGACTATTCGGAGAATGAATGTAATATGTTCATAGCAAGAACTCTACCGAGCTCGCTTTCATCACATTCCGTGTGACGATCCAAAGAAAGAGATTTTTCAAGCAATGGAATCTCTTTTCGAATACACAGCCCCAAAACAACAATCAATAAACATTGAAAAAGTGCTGCTTACATTGCTCACAAAACGCATAAAAGAAATGGGAAGATTTTTTGTACAGAACACTTTCGAACCATTTTGCAACAAAACACTTTCCAAATGCAATTCGTAAAGTACGGTGGTCCAGAAGACCATTTCTTCCTGCACCGAGCGCCGAGAACGACACCCGAAGCCGCGCCATTTGCGCCCCGTTTAACCACTCGGCTGCACCGCTCGGCTGTGCTTGGTTGCTCCGGACGAGTTTTCAGGCTCGGTTAACCAAGCTTCGTTCGTTACTGCTATTGGCAGCGCTGCCACCGCCGCTGCTGCTGGTCGTTTGGCCATAAAATTTCGGTATTTTTTCACCATCCACCCGCTTCCCCGCACAATTGCAGGAATAATCAAAATGGTTATTTTATGCTAACAAGCAAAAGTTGAATATTTCAGCTGCAAACGGTTACGGCGGAATTTTCTCGCTACTTGCACTCGCTGCAAACACAGACACACACACACCATCAACACCAAATTGCAACTGCAGCTGGGTCGCGTGAACCGAGAGAGGGAGAGGTGAAGTGAAGAGTGTTTTTCCAAATCGGGCATCGTACCGGCAGCCACCCAATGGTCACCACTTTCCATTTTGGCCATTCAACGAACAAACTCTGCAAGACAGTTTCATACTTGGGGGGAAAAAGCAGGGCAAAATATAGCACAAAACAATCGACACAATCGGGGGCGAGCTTTATGGAAAAATACGCGGTAGGGTGGAAA
Source organism: Anopheles gambiae (assembly GCF_943734735.2). NCBI lineage: Eukaryota > Metazoa > Arthropoda > Insecta > Diptera > Culicidae > Anopheles > Anopheles gambiae. The sequence continues at coordinate 91,346,908 of NC_064601.1, forward strand.
TGATTTGAAAATGGGCCCTTTCGCTCCGCCGAACGATTTAATCAAACTTTTGTACAAACAAGTGTGACTGGTTTTAATTAAAAATACATTTTCAATTACTTTCGTGTACAGGAGCTTTGCGAAGCCATTTGCCATTTGCTACATACACACAATACTTGTCAGCACACATAGCTGATGATTGGATGAGCGAGTGATAGGAATAGATGAAAACAAGGGGAGGACAGGGCAGAGATTGTGTTGATTTTGTTGATTAAGCAAAGTGCTGCTGATGCTGATTATTGATTCATTAAATGGGTTAGTTTTCAATATAAGAGAACAATATCATAGATCATATAAGAAATCAATGAGAATTGCTATTAGTAATTAATTGATGTAGGTATTAGTTCATATGAACTTTTTGAGCCCATACCGGGTGTGTTGTGAAGTCGTTTGCTGGGTAACTGCATAACATGGAAAACATGAAATACATGTTTTTGCATATATGTCAATTTACTCATTGACAACAACATGTAACGGCAACATTTTCCAAAGATACTTCATGGTACAGTTTTCGGGAGCGAAGGAGAAAGACCTCAAAAAAACACACACACACAAATCATTTCATGGTCTAGTCAACCAAATAAATAAAAACTCCATAATGACATCTGCAACGATTCTTTGAAATATTGCTTTTCTTAACTTTCTCGTGCTTCATTTAATTTCCAACGAAAGGCGGCACCCAACCAGAAACAGCGAGGGAAATGAGGAGCAAAATATTATCGAAAACGATGATGAAGACGATGATGATGAGCGTCATCCATCTTGCGCAAACTACCGCCACAGTACCTTGTGGCCGGAGCGCACGGTTGGCGGTTTGGTGGCGGTGGGTTTAACTTTTGTATTGATTTATACTATTTATTAAAGCTATCGCACACAGTGCGCGGGGCACGCCCAACACGATGTGTCGTACTTGATTGAGGTGCACAACCACAGCGTCCAAACTTTGGTGAGCTGTAGGGAATGATTTATTTCACTTGCCAGACGACCCATTGTGTTGTTGGGAGCGCGCGGGAGCGGAAGTTTCGGAGCGATGGGAGTTAAAACGGTGCCTCCCGGTCTTTCCGAAATCACAAATATCTCGGACGGCAGATAATCAGATAATACGAAACACTCGTCAATCAATGGAACATGACTCGACTTCTTTACCCATCGCGGGTTTGATAAATCGGTACCAGTTTTCGGGCGGCATTGTTTCGAATTCGAGCGCGGGAGACTCAATTACTGTCGATCAATGGGCCGCGCGGCTCATATTTCGTGCTCTGGCAAGTAAAATAAGCAATGATTGAGTGGCCATATAGTGTGTCTATGTGTGTGTATATATAGAGAGAGAGGAAATACCTCCAAAAATTGAGCATCAATCAAACCAATGGAATAATGATGATTGAAATTCTCCGTCGGCAATTGGAATACTATTTAATCATTTTTTTTTTGTCACAAAATAAAGTAAAAAAGTTATTAAGTTTGCAATGGAAAAGCGTTCTTATAGGAAAAAGAACCCGGGCCACTTTATTTCATTGCACGCGAGTAACATTATACGATCCCACTGCGACACGCGCAGGTCGTTTGCTACGGTCGTCTTGCACCACGGCTTTGATAACGTCTTACCTTTCCCATAAGCTAGCATAATATGTTCTTCTGTTATTTAATCCTTTTTCATTTTGTCCCTTTTTATCGTTTCTTTGAAAGCAAAAAAAAAGGAAAACCTCCAACGCGCACCTCAAAGCATTGAAAGTTTGAATATTCATTTGCAACAAAAATTGGTTACCTTTTTTCGCGTGCTCTTCGTAGTGTTTCGTTTCATCGTAAGAGTATAGAGGGTAGCAAAATGTATCAGCAATAAAAAAAAAACAAAAATGCAGAAAGGGAACGATGTTAATGGAAAAGAATCGCCAACCAACGCTAAGATGGGATGCCCGTCTTATCAAACGTGCTCAAGAAGAAGTCCATGCAGCACAAACTTACGGGCACCGTTCGCTCACGCTGGGTGGTGAATATTTTACGCTTTGCTCCCGTATTTCATACTTTCTTTTTGCCCCCAGTTCCAGCCATCCAGATCAGTGCAGGACGCGCTGCAGGACGCACAAAGTCCGGCACAAACGAAGTTCCGTTCGGCGTTTATGAGTTGTTAGACAATCCAGTGGGAGGAAGGGGAAGGAGCGAGTGTGATGAGTGAATTGGAAAGTAGCCGGTGTGATGGAATTTGCTGCAAGTGTTTTTCCATCTGTTAATCCATCACGGCAAAGTTTCGTTTGCCAGCCAGACCAATAGGTAATGGGAAAGGATCTTTCTCCCGCGGCGGCGTTGGCGTTGGTAATCAATGTAGATGGTGATGAAAGTATTCATTCACGTGTCCACGTTCGCTCAGTTGAAAGGTAAAAATATGTCCTGCTGAAAGATGGTATGAATTGGAATCGTATAGCTGGACAATCTTAAGGTTTTCAAATTGGGAAATAGTCCTACTGAAAGTCCTCTTGAAATCCTATTGTGCTCAGATGCTCCGAGGGATTTAAATGTGATTCCAATTTGCAATACTGTTCTAGGTCGTTTCATGATTGCTGCTGTCTTTTATTAAAATTTGAGCTTAGATTCCTAGTATAAAACAAATAAAGGTTGAATGTACATTAGTGTTGTAAGGTTTAGAACATTCAAAGAGTTTAATATACTCTACTAATTATCATCTAACTAAATAGTACCTATAAAACAGCAAAAAACAGCTTAAAATACATTGGTACGCTTTCTAATCTGGTTCTTCTATTTCAAATAAAACTAGAAATTGACGGGATGCTCGTCAAACAGCAAACAAAATTAAACGTCCAAACACGCGACGCACTATCGCGTTCAATAAATCACTCCAACGCGTACATCTTCTGCACCGAGTCCACGTCGTTACCTTCACCCAAAGCGCCCCATAACCGTGTAGATTATTAGAGGATTTAATTTTCATTAGAAGCCGTCCGCGGACGTACGGCAGCGGTCGGGTAAATGTTTACAGTACGTGACGCCGCTACCCGGCGTCATCCAGCCGTTTGATTTTGCCCAAAATGCAACGCCCAAAAGAATAAATACTCGAAATACCGGGAATGCATCTACGGTTCAAAATGCCAACCCCGTTCGTCTACTCGAGCCGATAGGAATGTGTGCTGCACGAGCAATTCGAAGCGACGAGGCACATCAAACGACAAAAAAGGTATGGCTAATGTGTGTGTGTGTGTTGCCACATGCTCATAACGCGCAACCGGACGGGCACCGATGGCACTGATGGTGCACGTTGCATTTCGATCACGATGCGACGCAATCCATCCGCAGGCTTGCGGAAAACTGTCCTTGTTACGCGTTGCCGTCCGACGGGACCTTTCCCTCTGCGTAGTGTGAGCGGCAAATTTGGAAAACCCGAGGTCGGCAAATTAGGTCCCGGGCATGATTGATGGTGACCGTTTGCGGTACAGTGTCCAGCCCAGCACCACCTTGCCCACGGGCCAACGCTTGCTGTGCCTGTCTGCAAGCATCGACTGATGAAGATTGATTACTTCAGTCTACCATTCGGACGAGCGGATGAGTTTTGATGTTGCAACATTAGCACTCGGCCCCGGGGGATGGGCAGTTATTGCGCACACACACACACACTTTTTGATGGAATGACTTTGATATTTTGTAGCGTTTTGGTAACAACAGTGTCTTGGTTGGGTAAGGCTAGACACATCCTTAATGGAACCACTCCGTCTACCAATCGTTGTGTTTCCCTTCCAAGCATCAGCTTCATTCAATCAACTCAAAACAGCTTTAACATTATCAACTTACCTCTTTTCTACTGTAATGCCACACCTTCTTACCCTGTCGAAGGTAATTGTATTGACGCAACGTCGTCGCAACCGCAAGTAGAGTGCGCTTCTTTTATTTGCCTGTTTTTTCCCATGTTTCCTTTCGACACGATGACGAAAACCGGCAGACGATGACTGCAAGGCAGCGTCAAATTTGAAAAATGCAATTGAATTTGAGCGGTAAAGTGAATGGGTATGTGTTTGCGTTTGTTGCTTCTTAAGGACGCAGCAGGAGGGGGGGGGGGGGGGGGTAGGGAGGTGTGCTAGGTGACAGATAGATCGATCTGAACCGCATATTGACGGGGTTAGGGTAAAGGGCCCGGCGTGATACAGGGACGGAAGGAAATTGGCAAATTGATTGAAGAAGGTGAATCGCTAACATGATTGAGAAAGGTTGTGTGAGTGAATTTTTTATTGTTATTATTGTTATTTTGGGAAAGGTGTTGAGGTATTTATAGGAATTCTGTTCTTTATTTATTGTTTTAAAATGAGGTTATTTTCACTATTTTACTTGTTCACTCTTGTTTTGGATATTGTATTGTTTTTTCAACATTTATTTAAATCGTTCGAAAATTATTTTGTCGTTATATTTTTTCCTCTTTTTTCTTTTCATTTTTAACATATTAATCCGTCTTTACAAACTTGTTTGTCTATTTTATATTTTATACTTGCAATGTTTTTTTCTCCTTTTTCGTTCGTTGTTTGTTTCTTTTTTACCTTAACCAAGACAAATTATCGAGCAAATATTTTAATTAATGTATGTGAAACACTACTAAGGCATCATCTTTGTCGAGTATTTCCTAAAAAAAGCCTTACAATTCGGTTTTGCACACCAAAACCTTCCAGCCACAGCAAAATGCGCCACATGACGCTGGTTGCAAAACGCACATCCCACATAGCACTTGATCACACAAAAAGAAACCATCCCACACACCTTCCCATAAGAAAGCAGACAAACAACGAAATCTCCCCCCAGTAAGGCTATGAAAACTTTTGCTTTCTTTATTTCCGTGTACGGCTCCACCACCACCGAAACGGATTTAAGTTTCGAAGGCGTGCGCTTTATTGGATGAAAAAACTTTTCCACTCTGGGCCTCCGTCCACCTTGGCCACGAGTGTCGGTGGTACCGAGGTGATTAATTTTTGTTTGTTTGATTTCCTATCCAACAGGCTACCAACCAGGCTAGAGCTTTACGCAACGCTTGGAATGAGCGTTCCTCTGGTTGCTAGTTTGTTGTTGGGTTTTCGTCTCACACGAAGAAAATAAACAGCATACTGTACGATCATCTACCATGAAATGGTGAAATGGGCGATGGCGCAAAGCCTTAAAATGCCTTCTTGGAAGGTGTATCGAGCAGGTTGCTTTGCTCCGCACCAGAAATGAGATAAATTCGCAGGACAGACACACACACATAAATGCGCCCAAAGTAAGGTTTGATTATCCGTAACGAAAGCTGACGTGCGAAGGCCAAACAATATTCCAAGACAATAAAAAAGGGCATCCAAAGTGTGCTACAACAATTCGCCGTCAGAGACAGTGAGCAAAACAAGAAAGCGAAAAAATGGTTCTACTCTGCCCCTGAGAGATAGTGACACAGACCCTTATTAGCTGCCATAAAATCGTTTTATATATGTATTTGGAGAAAAAAATACATACACACAAAGCTTCGGTTACTGTCTGTTGCGATACTGTTCCATGCCAAGCGTTGCGTCGTGGTTCTTGTTTGTTTACGATGCTGTAATGCTCCGGTCTGGGTGTTTTGTTACTTTCGTTTTTTTTTTTCTATCCCACCTGGGGGCGTTATTACGCTGATAAAGAGATCCTGCCTAATTGATATGTTGACAGTGAAATAAGCCCAGCCTGCACCGGGGGCCCGCCTTTGATGATATGCAATTAAGAGCGTTCGACGAAGTAGGTGAGTGTTTCATTAATAAATTGCTACGTTGTGATAGTGTTCGTGCGGTGTAACTCTTGCATTACACCACCATTAATTGGCAGTGGTGTAGGATCGTTGAAACAATCCCGTTCATTTTGTAGATACTATCTTTAAGAGTAAAATGCTGATTTGCTATTAAAATTAATTTGCGTTTACAGTTTTTCTCACGATTTACTGGTCAGTTCCCATGTTTTTTGATCGTACCCAATAGATTTTTGGTTCGTTCCCATAATTTATTGGTATTTTCCCATTGGATATCAAAACAATTAGATTAACAAAATCGTTCCCATAATGAATTGGTATTTTCCCATTGGATATCAATACAATTGGACTAGACAAATCTGGGAAACGGCCAAAAAATCGTGGGAACACACCAAAAAAATATGGGAACCCACCAAAAATTGATGGGAACCAACCAATCGTGGGAAACCCTGTATAACAGAGCTTGGCACATCGGATTGTACAATTATTAAATCACAAAAGCTTTCCTCCCGCTCATGTATCCCAATTGAACAGCAATTAAATACTGCAGAGGGCTACACAATGAAGGGTTGAGGCTGTATTAGGGTATGATGGGAAAGAATGAAAACAAATATTCCTCTATCGTAACTTTCGCATCGATCAAAGGCAGAAAATCATGAAATTCAGTGTAAAACAATACACACAATCAACAAAAAAACATTTAAATATACGTTTCTGACATCAACAATTGATTGAAATTCAATCTTTTTGTGTTATAAACATCTATAGTAAAAGCAACACATAAATTATTGCCAGAATTGTTTGCTATTTTAATCTACGGGAACGTGAAAAGATATCTTTATTTGCACCCGATACCAACAGAATAACCCAACAACGTTGACGTAATTCTCGGAAAATCAATCTGAAAATATTGTTAACATTAAAAAAGTTTCATGAAATTATAGCCCCATCCAACTCGCAATAAAAACTTTTTGTGCTAGTATTTACAATTACCACGAAAACCCAACGGCCTGCCATCGGTCTCGCGTATTATATTACATTGTTCCATCATAAATCGTAGCGCATTTTTATACTCCTCCTGGTAATTTCATTCCTTTTGCACATCTCACCCATTCGTATTATTTCCGATTCTGCGCTGAGGTGAAATTTACACTGAATTATACCATCCATTCTCCAACCGCTTTCGGGATATGCTGCAAATAAAGCTGTTCATTATGGTCGCGCGGGTGCGCGCTTAAAAACGTGGTGCCTACGTTCTGTGGTTATGATGCGAAACAGTTCCACGCACCACTGGTACAATTTTGCGCTACCACTAGTTGGCCTCATTTGGCGATGTTAAAATCAGATACGATGCCCCCCCACCCCCCCCCCCCCCCCTTTTTGGTGGCATACAGGATCCGGTACGTTAAGCGTTAAGCCACTTGCCCCAACCAACCCGTGCGGCATTCCCAAAAACCCAGGCTTTCCACTTCAAGTAACGCACCGCACCAAGTTGTCGGACGTTGTCGATTTTGCTGCGGGCATTTGGAAAAGCCTACCCACGGGAATGGGGCCAGCGAGAGAAAGGGTTGTTAAAATGTAGATACAATTATCGTGGCAGATTATTATGGAACCTTTCGCTTCACGGCGCACCGGATTTCATGGGGTTTATCCGAATGGAAGCTCTTTGCTCTTTGTGTGTGTCTCTCTTTCTCTTGCTCAGGGGAAATGAATTTCAATGATGATGGTGATCTGCTGGCACAGGTAAGCTGGCAAAGAGTGGCTCACCAAGCTGAAGTGAAAAACAAAAACCTCCTCCATAGCGCCATCAACCGTTTGCCCCCCCAACAGTGGCATCCAATTGTAGCACGCTCGGTTAATATGCACACACTGGTTGCGAGTTTCCTGCTGCGGCCGGGAATTACCCAGGACAGACGTTTCGTTTCCCTACTTTCCTACTCCAGCTCCAGCTCATTCCTTCCTACTGGGAGGGGAAATAAATGCTAATGGCAGTGAAAATAGCCAACAGGCAGCCAAAAGTCTATAGGGAATGGGATAATTCCCCCTTGGAAAGCCTAGGCCCGCGCGGACTGAACGAATGGATGGAACGTACCTGCTAATGAACGGTATTCGGAGAAAACATCACCCGGAAAGCCTTGAACGGGGACGTTTTGATGGTCTGACTAAAACCGAGGCTAACACAATATGCAACATTAAGCAATGCCTGCGTTAAACGAAAGTATCCGTTGAGCGTTGTGATTTACTGGGATGCGATTTGTTGTTGAAATGTTGTCGTTTTGAAATAGACAGGTTTTGATTAAGGATGTTTTCCCTCTCTCTCTCTATCTTTCTACAGGTGATGAGGCTATGTACGATGGGGATTGTTACCCCCACAGGAAGAGTAAATTTGATGCAGTTTGGCGCCCACAGCATTATAGGTATGTTTAAAATGACGGTTTTAATTCGTTTATTATTTTCTTTCCCCTTAATACTACGAGCTTTCCAATATGACTTCTTTTCTTTCACATTCTTTCTTCTTGTCATGCGGCTGCACGTTTTGGATAGTGGAAAGGTGGACAATTTGAAACTAGACACAACTCGTTACGCTACTTTTCCGCTTTTCTTTCCATCATCGTAGTATGTACTACTGTGCTCAACTTCCTTGACTACTTCTATGGCCAAACAAGCGAGGTGGATTTAAAAAAAACCCCTGTGGTTGAAGTTTTAAAGTATTGTAAGAACGCATAAACGTTTTGTTCTTCGCTAGTAGCAAACAAAAACACACAAGTTAAATAGAATGTATAAAATGTATGGCAGAGAGAAAGTGATGAATAAAGCGATGCAAAAATAATGTTTCCATTAGCATAGTTAAAGGTGAGGGATGGATTTACTGAACTTAGAGAATATCCGAAAAGGAGTATGCTGATATCTAATTGGTATAAATATTTTTATATGAAATGTTTTCAAAGTCGTTAAAGTCATACAATCAATCTGTTCTAAACCGAAACAAAAATGCCCTCTACAAGTAGAATTGTTATGCTTTAAATCAACCACATTCTTTGATTGAAAGAACCAAGAAAAGAAACAGTGAAAAACATATCGCAACAGCATCCATGCATCCGTCACAGCTGTTACAACGGAGCACAAGTAGAACAAGGCTGTTTGTACCAAGTACCCTTTTAGCTCCATGCAATGTGTATGACCGGCAGCAATGAAGAGCTCCTACTCTCCCATCAATCCATGCTCGCTTCTTTTCAACTACAACTTGGGCCCTCGCTTCTCTCATCAACCGTGATAATGTTTTTCCGTGGTATAAGCGTTTTCTAGAAAGAAAAAAAACAACAACTCTGCCACACTGCAGTACAACCACTCGTGCCCTCTCGTGCCACCGGGGCAGCTAAGCCACGTTGCGGAAGCAACCGCGTGGCAAACATTCTTTTGATGTTTGCATGAGGAAAGAGAACAAAAAATGTCGGTGTGGTCGCGTGCGGCTTTGGAAGAGGGCGGAAGATTAAAGCTTTCACCGGGGTGCGGCTGAGCAGTGTGTGTGAGGTTGTACGTTGGTTTGGGAGTAAATGTAGTACGCGTTTACACCACACAGGAATCAACAGGTAAGCAGGGCACTGTCGGGTGGATTTTGCACTTTCAATTATGCTACCATTTAGGGGGGGTAGGAGGTGAGGATGCGCATGGACCATGCCGGGAAGAGAGGCGAATGCTTCCAGAAGCATTTTACGCAAACATGGGCATAAGGATTTTAAACTTTGCCCCATTGTTGTTGGTAAGTGGTTTTGGTAAGTGTTTTGGGGTAGGCGTTACAAGGTGTAGGTTTGTTTATTTTAGACGTTTTAAGTAGTTATGTCCGTTATGGAAGGAACGATCGTTTCCAGGAAGTGATCCACAGATTCATTACTATTTTTGGGATTTTCAAGGTCATAAAATACTAATAAGTAAGTTAATAGAAATACATCAAAATTGCTCGTAGGCAACGGCAATGTCCGGCCTGTATAGAGCGCTAATAAGTACTACTAACCATTAGTAATTGTGACTCATGATGTACGTAATTTGTAGCGACATTTTCCAAGTCAACCCATCATTCAAGCCATTTTCCCCAAAGTACAGACTACAGCTACAACCTATTTCCCACACAGCCTTGTTGCTTGTCTTGTCTTTTACCGCCATTGCTCATGCTAGCCGTCAAATATGCCAGACCAATTTTTCCAACTTCTTTGTTCCGTTCCGTAGAACAAAGGCCAAAACCCGCCGCTAGCCGGAGGCAATCGTTAGGGGTCCCCCGACGCAAAACCGTAGCGAAACAGATCCAATATCTCAGCTAGGACTGGCCCGTCCGCCTTTTGCAGGCCACCGTTCACCGCCCGTAGTTCCATCACCATTTAGGCCTTGAAGCAGCACCATTTGCACTTCGTAACCATCAGCATTGGACCATATTCATCTTGCTTATCGTACGGTGGCGGACGGCGGCTTTCTAGCAGCAACTGGCGTCGTGCAGCGGTCGTGGGGTGTCGCAACCGACGTTTTGGCGTCTCGCAGCCATTTATATAAGCTGTCGGAAAGAGCCTTAACTGGGACTAATCATGGCGCGCCACCCGACGACGACGATGACGACGACGGTTGATCCTGACCATGAAAAGATTTCGCCTGTCCGTTCGTTTCGCTGCGTTTCGTTCGCTTTGCCGTTTACCGGGCGGAACAGTGTGCTGTCGGTCGCTCGGCATGTCTAGTGCCAATTTTGCATGATTATCATGAGCGTGCTTTCGCACTACGGGTTAGTTGCATTGGGGTTGGGTGGCGCTAGACCTTTTGGAAAGGCTACCTGGAACTAGCATAGTGCGGGATAGTTTGCAAAAGATGACTTTGAAGCTGAACGAAGACACACTGTACAGTGAAGGCGTATGGACAAGGTCAAGAGAATCTAGTTGAGCTGGTCGCTTGCTTGACTGACGATTACTCATTTTCCTAAATGATCTCGTAGCTTGTTGCCGTTGGCTGCTGCCTGCCGTAGTGTTTGCTGGACGACAGCACGAACAAGCATGGGTTGGTTAGATGACAGGTGGAAATGCAAATGATAGGCTCCATCGGTTCCATCGGCTCCATCGGGGTGTAAGATGACAAATGATGTCGTTACGCATCAAGTGGCATTAAGGACGAGAGAGAGCGATCCCAGTTTCGGATAAATCTTTGCACATTGAGTTAAAGAAGATTGTACTCAAATGTGGTTCAGCGTGTTTACACTACCAGGAACAGCTTAAGAAGTATGTAGCAATCAAGCATTGTTGAGATTGTAACAAGATACAGTAACTTCCTGTCAGTAACTTATCGTCGGATTAAACAAAGCAAATTATTAAGAGGAAAGAGCGAAATTAAGTAGTTGCCAGGAATTGGTAATAGTATCTAGTAAGAGTAACTAATTTAATGTCACTAATCATCGGAATAAAAATGACGAAACAAGGTTGCAAGGTACTATTTGAAAGAAAATAGTTTAAAATAACTAATAACAAACAATTGGATGGCGAAACAACGTGTTAATAATTAAAAAGATCGACATTAGTTACTAATCATTCTGATTTTATTATTAAACGATACTTATTTATCAGCAAAGTAGCTGATTACTTTTCAACAATCCCATCCCTGGTTTGGATCATGTGTTGAAAAGAGGTTAAAACAAGTAATTTATATACAATATGATGTAAATCAATACTGATACCTTCGTTCCAATAATAGAAACAAAATCAAAACCAACTCAATAAGCAAGATTGCAGTGAATTTGCACTGTGAACACCACTTTCCTGTTCCACTTCCAACAGGACCTGTACCACCAACACATCTTATTATATTTTTCCAACCCACAGCTTGCAGGTATGTATCTGCTTCAATTGCGAACACGCGTCTGCTCCCCTTCTCTCTCAGCATTCCTCCTTTCCGATCGGATCCTTCGATGCACCACAATGTGTCGATCATAATTGAGTTATTTTTCAATCATCAGCACCCGTCGACATTCCATGCTACTGTTGATGGCTGTTTGAACTACCGCCAGCTCCTGGTAGCACCGATAGCGGGGCCAGCTGCAACCAAAGTGTCAGACTGTACTTCTAAGCATCTTCGTCAGATAAGAATGTGTCTGCGTGCGTGAGTGTGTGTGTGTGTGTACATATCTGTATATTAATGAAGAAAATTCAATTAAACATTCCCATACACACACCGGTCGGGTTGGTAGTACGGCACAAAGGCACAAACCCAGTGTTGTGTGAGTTTAATTAAATTTATACCCTATTGCAATCTCACAAACGTGGCCCCTTGCCAGTGGTGTCGTGCCTCCGGGCCCTAGATGGCTACTGTAGTTGGAGCGCCATTCAACTGGAACTGGTTGGTAGGTGCGATCGTGCGGGGTGCCGTCGAACAATGTAGCAATCGAGAGCATGTCGAGTTGTCGCCTGGGAAATATATATATATCGGAACAGTAATTCGGATTTGGAGCGGGGATTGTGCTTCGATTAACCCTCCCCGAGTCGTCCCTGTACCTTTATCTGCTCTATCCACTGCTTCAGAAGTGTAGCACTGCAGGTGAGATATTGAAGGATATTGGAGCAAGTAATATAGTTCTTCAGGGAGTTGCTTTTGACTTTCGACGAAGGTTCTCTAAAATCCCAACGCTTTTTTTCTCTTTCAAGTACCAGAACGCTCTGTCGGAAGATGTGTGCAAGGGAAAACGTTATAAGCTCCTATAAACTCAGCTGTACCTAGAGCTTGAGATTGGAAATGAAGCCCTGCGACCGCCGTCCCTCCCTAAATATCCCAAAACCCGTGAAGACAAACTTTCACAATCAGGAATAAATTTGAAGTTAATTCAGTTTACGTTTCGGAAAGGGGGGCGAACGCCTCTCCTCATCTTTCGTCGCTTTCTAATTCAGGCCACATCCAACTCCAAAATGTAGTGAGGAGTCCCAAATGCGGAACTCACCCTTCAGGGACAATGTTCGATTTGTTGTCATTTTTCCGCAAGATCCACAAAGTTCCCCCTAACGAACTGTGTGTTGCTGGCTCCATCTCGAACACGTGATCGAATGCGTGTTTGACTGTATCGTTGTCGGCTGTGAAGTTCAAGCAATCCACGCACCCCAAAAGAGAGCTCCCTAAATTGAATTCCCCAAAGCGTCCCCTCCTGCTGGGTAGGAAGTGTTAAAAGCGGGTCTCGGGATGGGATTCACTTTACTCACCACCACTATAAAACTGTCCTACCGTGTCCCTGAGTTATTGGTTGAGGTTTTTATTTGCATTTTCGGTGAGCTAACGACGACGGAGCGGTGCGACGGGAATCAATCGACAAGCTGGCGGTTTGAGAAGTGTTTCACACCTTCCGGAACATGGTGAGGGTACCCCGGAAAACAGGAGCAATCTTTGGGTTGTTGAGTTGTTCTACGCAGCACAGCAAATAACACTTCCTTGTTTGGGCTTTCGGCAGCAACATATAAACACACACCAGTGCAGCAGTTACCCATTTTAACCATTCATGATGGGGGAAGAAGGGACCATGAGAATGACGCCCAACGAACAGTGTGTTTGTGCTTGCTTTTTTTCATACGTTTGCTGATTTTCTCCCTCGACAAGAGGGTTGCGTTTAATGGTGCCTTCTGTCAGAGGTGCTTGCATGCAGAGACAGACATTGAAAGCGACGGTAATGGGGAGTACAATGGAGGGAGCAACATTCAAAACCATTCCGACAAGTGCTTCCGGGACGAGTTGAATAGCAGAACGCTTTTCTTTCGATCGAAGAAGTATCAAGTGGAACGATTACTACTACTTTGACTTGATTTTGAACGACACAAGCGGAGAGGAAATCGACATTGTCGAGCACGATGGGTTGCTGGTGCTGCTGCTGCTACGTCCCAATGGGCTGCAATAGTGCGTGTAATGGTAAAGATGGTACCAAAAAACATAATGAAAAAAAAAACTATGTGTGTCGTTCGTCTCGTTTGGCATCTTTTTTGTGGTACGTTCATTGAGAAGAGTGAGATGTAGGGCGAGCTTTATTGGAGACCGTTTTAGAATAGAGCGCTGTTGATTTTTATGTTGCTTAATGAATTGCACTAGCACAAGAGAGCTCAACAATGGACTATATCATTACATATCCTACTTCATGAAGAATCTATCTCGTTTTCCAAATTGTTGTACTTCTGTTCGAACTTCCCAGGGCTATTCAAGTTGGTTGATTGAATATTGGCGAGAAAGGAAAATGGAATTGAGAAAGCTCAGTTTAGCCCACAAGTTCTTCGTATATGTTAAAGAAATACCCCTTGAAAATGTACACACATGATTGTTAGATTATTTAACAATATGTGACGACACAAACATCAATTTGTGATTGGGCATACCTTTAAACTTATTTATTTATTTGGTGCTATAACCGTTTTGCGGTCTTGGTCTACTGTAGGAGTTTCTCAGGCCGAAATCAGGCGCCTTCGTCTATCTATCCGTTATTCTGATCTTAATCCTGAATGCCTCTACGCTCTCTTGCTACCTTATATTGGACCCATAACGCCCCGCAGACCTTGTGGATGGCATAAAAGGACTTCTTCTGAGCATCTTCCACAGGTATGAAGGTTTCGTCGTCTGTGAGAGCATGTGAGAGGCGTATGCGCTACAATGAAGGTTCGATATCAGTCACTGCTTGGTCCGTCGTGACTGATGTCTTGAGGTGAACTGCTTTCTCAGGCTATAGAAACTCCCATTGGCCGTCAGCATCCATGCACTCTACTCAGCATCCATGGTGTTGTCGGTACTGACCTTTGACCCGAGATATATGAAATCTTGGACGACTTCAAATATGTGTTCACCTATCCGTACTTCACCTTTGACTCGGGAGGGGAACTGCTCTGGCCAATTCCAGTATCAGCCGACTCCGAACGGTTTCAACTTGATACTGGAAGACTCTGGAAAACATGATCCGACCCCGGATGGCTACAGCTGGAACAGATGGTTCCGCGAACGCTCAAGTCGGAGCGCTCCAGAGAGCCTATCATTACTGTGGGTAAACTATAGGATGGAAAGTATAAAAGAATGTCAATAGAGCAAGCATGCACGATTAATTCCAAGCTGCAAATGATTTATACGAACCATAAAAAGAATAAAAACGCTGTTAATAAACAGCAAAAATCAGCCAATCAAAAAGTCATCCGCCAATGATGCATTGCTTTATCGCACAGCAGTTAAGCATCAGTCATTAAAATGGTTTTAATGATGGCATTAGCTCCCTGACACAGTGCTTTCGAAATGAAGCGCAAAAAAAACATACAAAAATCATAAATCAAATATAAACTCATTTACCTGCGAGGCGGAAACAATTTCTCCACCCGGGGGAATGCGAATCATTAAACGTTTAACTGTGTTCCCCCGTGTATACCAGAGTGTATCACCTTCCGAAACACTGTAGCAATCCAAAAAATGCCGAGCTATTATTTACGAGGAAAGTTGCGAGCCAGTGTCAGGCTTGGGCTGAGGTTTGGGGTGCATACTTTTCTCGCTTCGTGCAGCGAGCTGGTACTAACTGTTCTCGCTCATCCATTTGATATGGAAAGCTGTCTGAATTCAAAGTTGATGTAATTTCTTCCTCCATGTACCTTCACGCTCCCCTTGCTTCAGCCTTTGGAATCGAAACGCCCGTTTCCCTCCAAAATTGCCCGCCTCCCATTCCCGGTTCCCCGTGTCGATGGCACGCAACGAGCCATGGTTTATTATTACTTTTCCACTTGGCATCATGCACCCGGCCCGGCGTCGTTACCGTCCCGTTTGCAAATCGACCACACCGACCGAAGATAAAATATGCTAATTCACCTTCCACGGGTGGGTATGTGTATGGGGGAGGCTTGGGATGGGGTGAGAAAATTTAAAAGAACGTCACCGGGTGCCCGCGTGATGAAGTGAACGCACCACACCCACCGGTCGGTATTAGGGGCTGCCGAAATTGCTGAAGGATATTTATTGTAACAATTTCCTCTGTTTTTGCTCGTTGGTGCTTCCCTTCCAACGATGCGCGAGATGAGATATAAGCTTGCCAGAAGAAAGAAAAAGAAGGTGCGTTTATACTTAGGGGGGGTAGGGAGTGTGGATGTTGTGACCACCCGGAGTAAATGGGAGGTGTGGGTTATGAAATTTTCCATTTCCATACACGCGCACTGTTCGTTCGCCTTGCTTGTGGAGCAGGGCGCGAACTGTGGTTCAAACAATCTGCACAGCCTCATTGCTTTCAACGCTACAAGAAGAAGACAAAAAAAATGCAAAAAGATATCGCGAGAAGGAGAGCATGAAAAACAACCCCCGCAGGCCGAGCAAGGCTTCCCGCCGGCCTGTTTTATTTTCCGCTAAGCTTCATCGCTAACGTGAGATCGCTAAAACCATTCACGCGTGAGCCACTGATAAAATCGAGCCGCGTTACCGCTTCTCCGGAAGCGTAAATTGTCCGCTCCTGCCACTTGCTTGCAGACCGGAAGCAACCGCGAGAGGTTATACAGGCAGCACGCGAATTATGCCCCCAAAAAAAAAGAAAGAAAAGAAATACAGTACCTCAATGAAAAAGATAAACGAGTTCGTCGAGAATGACACACTGGAACGGCGGAGGCGAAGGGAAGAAAAAACAATCTGCCAAAATCTCGTAGCAAGCGTAGCAGGCCGGGACTGGTCCGATGAGAGCAAATGTGCGTCCCCGCGATTTAGTTCACCTCGCTGTACCTAGTAAGCCTTGTTGATGTAGTTGCTGGTGCAAACACATATCGTTCGGAAGCTATCTCACGCTTCATAAAGAAGAAGCGCCCTGCACAGCGTGGGGGTTTTAGACACCGCGAGTGAGCGAGGAAGCGAAGGGCGAACGTAACGGTCCCATCCGGTAAGTAAATGAAGCACATCACACCGGTAGTTGAGTTTCTCATCCTTTCATTGTGCTTTCGTCAGCCCATCTTCTTTGTGCTCTGTGTGTGCTGCACGATATGAAATTGAACTAAATAAAAGTGCTCCCCCGTGTGTGACGCGCAGTGTCTGGGTGGAAGGTACCAGGTTTATTGCGGGCCGGGGAAGGGGGGTTGAGCGCATCCTTTCATTACACACCGGGGCGTATTAGGTTGACCGGAAAGTGATGGTGTTTTCGCGGTAGAACTGATTTGGGTCTGTTTATCGTCGTCGCTATATAAAATCTGATAAGAAGTTACACATACTACTTTAGATATTGCCTGACTACTTGGATGGCTAAATTTGTAATCTTAGTTTTTGAAGGAACTGCTGCTGGGAGTAGCTCCTTCACCATTAAAGGATGAAGGTGTGGAGAAGGTTCAGATCAGTTCCTGGACCAAGACATGTTAGCGATACGTTTCCTAGCTGAAGTGCAGGTACAGGCACAGTTCTTGACTACAATTAAAGAAGTATCAGGTCTAAGAGTGGCATGGTTTCACAATCAATTTCAAGGTCGTTTTAGCTTATGGGCCAGTTCCATGATCAGTATAGGTTCATTATAACGGCTAGACCCGGTGTAGGTTCATAATCCTATAACCTACATCTAGAGTAGTTCAAGTATCTGGATGGCATCAGGAGCATTTCGAACGCCAATATGAGATCAGGAGTAGTGCTAGAAGAGGTATGGATTCAGAATCTATCACAGGACTGATATAGGTTGAAGATCAATTTCAGGATTGGTATAGGTTTGTGATTATTTCATGGATCTATTTCGCTTCAGTATCAGTTCCAAAACCGATATAAATTCAGTATCAGTTCGACGATCCAAATAGGTACGGAATAAGTTCTTGTATCGCTAAGGGTATAGGAACAGTTCCAGGATCGGCTTGTAACTTCAGGATTTGTTCAAAAATCGGAGTAGTTTGAAGAATTGTGATTTGTTCCAGAATCAGTATTAGTTTAGGATTAGTTTCACCACGGTAAAGGTTCTGATAAAGTGTCTCTTAATGTGCTATTTGCTGTATGTCAAAACAAAAAAATCTACTGTGATGCGCTCCAAAACTTTTCGTAAAACCTACTCCAAACTACTTTTACACCTCCCCAGACACACACACATTCTTATGCTCATTCACCAAGAATGAAAATCTCACTTTTTCACGTCTTACCAGCAACCTTTCTTGCCGACAAACAATAAAGGGCGAAAAGGTGCCTTGACGTCAAATTAATCCAGTTATGTCTCAAAAGCGAACAAGTTTGCTGCAAATGAACAGCCCGCCTTCGAACACCCATTCCCTGTCTGTTGTCGGTCTGTCGGTTTTTGTACCACCAGCATCAGCAGAAACAGCATAGCAGACAATGCTCCCAACACCCAACCGAAAGGTTCAAACACCTCGTGCCACCGGGGTTCGTCTGCACTTTCGGGTGCATTAAGATTTAGATGAAAATTAATTGCATTTGTTTCTGCTGACAAACTACTTCGAGGAAAGCAGAAGGAAAGGAGTAAGAAGAATATTTAAAAAAAAATATCAAAAGCTCAAAGGCTGAGCTACCCCAACACTAGTTCTACCGAAAGGGTTGAAAATGGGGGAAGGGACAAAACTGGGTTGCAAAGTCACTACGACAGCTTTTTTGGAGGGAATACCATTCAACTCCTACTGTACTACCGTGAAAGGATGGTATTTATTTGGGGAAAAGTTTTTTCCACTCCCTAAAGGGGTCTAAAGGAAGCGAAACATAATGGGCTCTCGGTTCGATTTGTCACCCCACTTTATTTTTTGTTTATAAATTGTTCTCGCTCTTCAGCAAACGAACTGCTGTACGATTTTACCACAACAGCGCTACCGAACCGCTGGCAGAAAGATCGAGTTTTGTTGGAAAAGTTTGCGAACTGTGCAGTTATCTGTCGAAATTTATAAAACATTCACAGCGACATAACCCGCCGGTCTGTTTTTTGTTCTTTCCACTTTCTTCCACTTTTCCGCCAGCTGTCGATTGGGTGTGTGTTTTGGTGTGTACTGAGGTGCAAAAATGGAACCAGCGAAAAAAGGGGGACTACTTTTACGAAGTGCTTATTATTTTACAACATTACCATTCGCTTCAACGCGTTTTTCTGCTGCCAGCTGAGCTCGCATTAACAAGATTGGATAAACCTGCTGAAACTGTGACCTTGGAAGCGCACCAAATTTCATGAACGCACTTTTATAATTCTTCTCCTCTTTCCATCCTTTCCTCTTTTGGACTGTTTGTGTGTGTGTTTATATTTGCATGAATATTAATCATACCTGCGAAACGGCAGCCAAGTTTCCAAGCTTCCCCAAAATACCCCGCTCGAAGGAACACGCCGGCAACTCGTTAGTCATTCCGGCTCCGAATGTTCGCCGGTTGATTGTACAACCGGAAGCAAAGTTTGCATCAAAGAGCAGCACCTTCCCCTTCTCCATCGAGGGAGCGCACCCACTATCGGAGGCTCTCGGAAGGATAATGATTATTATAATAATGCTACTAACGCAACGTCGCTGATGATGACAAATTGGTGAGCTTGTGCGCCAGTCGCATGGCAGAAGGCAGCAATAAATGCTGGCGCTGCTGTAAAGGCGTTGATAACACGACTTTCGGGCGAGTTTCTTTACCATTTTGTGCGCACCATTGCGACGGATTGTACCGTGCGTACCGGTGGACCCATTGGCACCGGTGCTAATAAGCTAGCTGCCACGGGAACGGTCGGTACGGTTAGGTTTTAATTAGTGTACTCGCGTCACGACCAATCCGGTATTGCACAGTGTTCTATTTACACGCAACGGTGCCAACATGCTGCTTTCAGAGTGACTTTTGGGAAAGCAATTACAAAATGAAAGCGTTGAGCCAGCGATTTTGTTGATGAATCTGCCTGTTAGTGCCTAGTTAGTAGTATTTGTGAAAGTTACAATTTAATTCAGAGGAAAATCTTTGTACTATCAGTTGCAAAGCTTCACACCAACTTTTACATGTAAGATCTGAGATATGACTTGCTGGCAAACGATGGAAATTATTCGTAAATATTCGTAATAAACTAACTACAGCAAAGTCTCTCTAATGTGCATCTTTCAGGGACCGTCAGCTTACCATACGGTCAGACGAGGTGAACTATACAGCAAAATGAACTATTTGACAGGCGAAATATCTGACAGTTAAAGCTAAAGGGTTGGGGTTAGAGAATATTAGCCTTAGAGAGATATTCATCTTGAAGAGACATACAATGTATGGACTATGCTGGGACCGTCAAAATGTACATGTTAACGAAACAATTCAAATGTTAAAGAGACTACAACTTGGAGAGACTTCACTGTATTATTCGAAACAGAATGCTTTGAACAAAATGATACTCATACACATTGATAAAGTGGTGTGAAGTAGCAGCCAAACTGAAAGCTTATAAAATACTATCACCACGGACACTTTTAAATTGATTAATCGTCTAAACAAATCAACTGTTCTTGACACGTCAATCGAGCGGTTTTTCAAGCGCATCACTCACAGCTTCCGAACCGCATTTTGTGATTTAATCGCCTTTCATAATCAGCTGTCAATCACTCACTTTAGGACGCATCTAATCAGTTCCTTTTGTGGGTTCGCCTGTGGGAGATTGGATTGGGAGAGGAGTTGCCTTTTTTCCTTTTTAACTCTTTTATAAAAGCATAAATTAATTTATTTTTAGCATTTATGTTTATTGAATAAAAAGCTTGAATAGATTTAATATTTTATCCAAACCCGTTCAAAACACCAATCATAAATCCTTAGCAGTATAACAAATGTATCCAGTGTAAAAAGGACCCACCCTAAATGTAAACCATTTAAAAACGAACCCCAAAAGTAATCGGACATCTCATTAACAAGCCAAAACTGCTTTGCCAGAGAACAAAGAAGGGCAGCATATTTTTCTGTCCATTCTGTGAAAAGGAAATAAAATTCTTCCGTTTTGTTTTACACCGGCTGAAAAAGATAAGTCGAGGAGGGGAGTGGGTTGCAACAAAAACACATCCGTTTTGAAAAGTTTCCCAAAGCAAGGGGACCTAACGCGAAAAGATAATTTTGACCTTCTGTGGTTCAAATCGGACGTGAAACCCCGAAGCACACGCGTCCCCTGCGCGTCCTTTCGCGGTAAGCTACAGTGTAATTCCCCCAGTCTTTGCAGTGAAAAGAAAGCGCGTTGAAAGCGGTCGCCGCTTTGCAGTATTTTCATAAATCATACTCACAATTGCGCTCCCCGCGGCTGTCTTGCGCGCTTCCGCGTGGGAACGGCTTTCGATTCGTTTCCGAATGGCCGACGCCACACCACCGATCGCCGGGAGGATTTTAACTTTTATATTGCCTGGAGTCTGTCTGGAGGATTTTGCTTTATCAGCAGCTCGGTATCGTGAAACCGGCACAATTTGCTGGGCTTAACTTTTATCGGCATATCGTAAAGTGCGTGATTTCTGGCACGATACAGCACGGTACAGCACCGTGGTTTGCATAAGCTTTCCCGGGTGTGATCTTGTGGGTGGGCAAAAATCTTGCTGCGTTCGTTTCGCTCCCAGATGGTGGGAGTATTCATTTAGCAGCTTAAAGCTATCGCAGCATCTTTAAAACAAACGATCCGTAATTTGGCCAACGGCAATCACTAGACAAGTGAGTGGACTAACTTTTCGTCCTGCAAATGTTGGACAGGGCTGTGCAAACCTGTGCAAAGCTCGTGAAGGTGTTTACCTATGCAAACACCTTCACCGTCCGCTGGGTTGGAAAAGCTACCGTAAATAAATATTGACCGAGGATAAATAAACATTCAACAGTGTCTGTGTGTGTGTTTGCGGGAGGACCATATCGGCCACCTCAATTTTATTGCCGGACGTGGGTGTGAGTGTGTGCCATATCGATGAATCAATCATAAATACAGTTAGCTCAACGTTGAACGCTCGGACCAAATAACACACCACCTCCACCCGGTGACCCATTTTTTTCGTGTTGGCTTGTGATGTGCCTGCGATCAACTTTCTGACCGGCGGTGATATCGATTACCACTTTTAACTTTTTCATCCCCGCACCAATGTGATGTATAAACATTCCCGTCCTTTCCTGGCTTTACGCTCCCGTTCGGTCAAGCGAACAAGATCGATTGCACCTTGTTCCTTGCACCTTAGTTACAGGGTGTGGTGTGCTGTACAAAAGGATGGAAGAGAGAGAGAGAAAACAACTAACCCTTTCCCGGAACTGGGGGTGTAAGAATGACTGTCGGTTTGGCCGATTTACGGTTGGAAAAGTTTCCGGACGTCTTTCTATCCACCAACACACAGTGGGCAGCATTTTCTGTTTCCATGCCATTTCTTGCCGTTGCCTTTTGTGCGGTAAAATAGTTTGCAGGATTGGAAGAAGTAGTTCTTCTCACTACTTTCGAACAAGTTGGTAGGGAATAAAAGTTTGAATTTCAATTTAGTTAGCTATAATCTGGGATAAATAATTTCTGCTTCTTCGCGTCAGCCATAGTCAGGGTAGGAAGTGAATAGGAAAGATTGAATCAGTGAAATTAAAAGTCACTTAAACGCATTTGAGGAAAGCTTTAGAAGGTTTTTCAAGTACTGTTTTTCATGTTTTTATTAACAAGTTAATTTACTAACTATTGTACACAAAAGCATCCCGAGAAATTTAAACTGTTTTTTCTGATACTGTTACTTTATGATACGCTTTGCAAGAACCGGTTATTAGAATAACCATAACAATCGAGTTGCACTTTTGTTTTCAAAACATTAAATTTTAATTTCACAAAAGCTACACTTTTTGTTGTTGCAGCGATTTTACTCGATTTTTACCGATAAAAACAAATAGCGGCATGAATGGCCCGTTTTTATTAGAACAATGTCCACTACACACTCACGCGTAGCAAGTGTTTTGGGATGCGCAATTGTTATTGTTATACTTTCTCTCTCTCTATCTCTCTCTCTCTCTCTATCTCTCTCTCTCTCTCTATCTCTCTCTCTATATCTCTCTTTCTCTCTCTCTTTCTTTCTCTCTCTCTCTCTCTCTCTCTCAAACCATGTTGCCAATGACCCGATAACTACCGTTAAGTGTATAGGACGTTTTGTGCTTGGCAACATTTGTGTATTTCGCACCGTATGCAGGAAATGTACGGGGCAGGGGAAATAAAAAGAAAGATAAAATGAAATTAAATAAATTTCTGACAGCACAAATTGGCCCTGGCCGCCCCGGTCGCTACGCTGCCAGCTGCCAGTGAAAGCTGCTGTCTTTCCGCTCTAAAACCAGGCTCTAAAAAAGCCACCGCGGGCGAGGGGGTTTCTAGTGTCGCTATTTCGCTTACTGCTGCAATTGGTACCAACCGGTTGGTGGGGGTTTGGGAAAGCGGCGGTGCGTAAGTACATAGCAAACGCGAACAAGCACAACATAAACACCTACTGCAGCACCGGCTGGGCGAAAGGGAACTGTACTGCCGGCGGAGGTGACAGGTGCTTTTTGTTTCAATTTCAGTTTTATATTAATTAACGTTTATCAGGGCTATTCTGTGCCATGTTTTTTGTGTTTGTTTGCCGTTCGCAAAAGGGGAAAGCTGGTATGAAATTTAAATGGAGAGAGGATGCTGTTAGCTGCCATTGGGGTGATAGTTTATTTATGTTATATTTCGTAGATGGATCTTGGTTCTTTCTGTTAGCAAATGAGAATAGATGCTAGAAAATTGAAATTTCGCTTCAGTATAAAAAACAAAAACAATCAACACAACATGAAAGTATTCAGCCAACCACACCGTTGAACGTTTTCAAACAAATGCATCATCCGTCAACTTCCATTCCAAGCGATACGCATCACCTTCGCGGTGTTGACTGCAGTGCAATTTCAACAATTCTCAACAATCCTTCAAACAAAAGCAACAAAAAAACCCACGACTGCATAAATTGCTCCCTCAAAGTTGCTTGCGAACAACTTTTAACCGACTTTTGCTGTGTGAAACCCGAAATCAAAATCCATAACCGAGCTCAAGCCGGAGCTGTGGCTGGGGATGGTGAATAAGAAAAAGCACGAAGCATTATTGTGGGTGGCTTAAGCACAACTTTTTCTACTCTTTGTGCACAGCAAAAAGGAATGGTGAAAGAGTAAGTGGATCTAGATTTTTTCTTCTACCTCTCGGCATGTTAAAATGTTTGCAGCGATGGAATTTGAGCTGTGGAAAAACTTCCTGCCAAGGGAGCATGTAGCGGGATTTAATGATGCTGTATGCGTCACAACCACATGATATGCATGACTTGGTTAAGGTTGTGACATAGTTTGCTGCACTTTATTAAACTGAGAGGAGAAGTAGAAACCGTGCATCGATTTTCTAGTTATTGTTGTGTGGAGTGATCTTTGTACTAAATGTACACTTTGTACTAAAAGCGTGCACAATGGATAATATGTGTGCTATATTAATGTAAAACTAATTACAGTAATCACCATTTCTCATCATTATTAATTAGTTTCACAAGAGCGCACTGCATAAAACATACTACAAAATACAGAACAACATGTGCACACGGGCCACTGAAATGCAATCCCCGTTCTCACTCAACTGCGCAAAGGACGTTTAACGTTGTAAAATTCAACAGCATCCGTTCGCGTACTGGCACAATAACTACATCTTGCCAGCATTGGCTTTGCTTCTGTTGGTTATGTGTTTTTTTTTCTTTTCTTTCTTGCCCGTTTTGTGGTTCCACCTCGCAAACGATAACACCATTAACCTTTCTTGCCATTTCCCGTGTGGGTTTTCCCATCTATTTATATTCCCATGCCATGGTAGAATAACGCTTAAAAGGGAAGGATAGGAAAATAAAACTTAACGACGAGACGCGTGTAGCTTGCAAACAGCAAGACGAGTAAACAGTGCAAAAGGAAAAGAAGAATGTCGAGTACCATGTAACCAAACACTTTTCATTCCTTGCTACCAGAGAGCCCCCGCGGCCGGCGCTGCTGTATCGTAATCTTAAACCTTTTGCTTTGCTGGTTGTTTTAAAAAGTCATTTTAGTCATTTGTACAAGTGGGGCGGAAAGAGAAAAAATAGAAAGCAATAGACATAAAGGTGGCAAACAAACAAAAAATCCCACCGGATAGATATCGCTTCGAAAAAAAAAATGGTTTCAAACGCCACCAAACGGGCAGAGCAGGAGGAAAAATTGGTCCCACGTTCGTGCCGGCAGCACAATTTAGCTGCTGTGGTAATATTCGCTTCATCAAGTGCGAATTGGAAGGGAAGGGAAAACTCCAAGAAGGGCAGTGCAGTGTGGTGCAAATTAATAACAAAAAAGTGTGGGGAATGCATCAAAAAAGCTCGTCCTGCTGCACACCTTTTCGATATGGGTGCCGTTGTGGGAGGAAGGTGAGTACCGCCATGCATTTAATTTCGTTATCACATCTTTCATAGGTGTCCTTTCAACTTGTGCACCGCCCGGGCGCGCCCCGATGGTGCACGCGCGCCGCCGGTGGTGGTGTTGTCCTGGCTTGAGATAATAATACTCCATCAACCTGTGGGGAAATTAATTGCCAGTTCGCGTAACTGGCAGGTAGGAAGCACAAATGGTAGACAAAGAAAGCGAGTAGCAAAAAAATATATTTTTCGCTCCATTGCTGCCAGTGTCTCCGTGCTGGGTTGTGCTACTATTAAATAATGGATCGTAAACATTGTAGCACAAGTGTTATGTTTTTTTTTTCAATGTTGCTGAAGCTATATGACCAATTTTCCGCATATCAGTGTGGAGGTAGAATGAGGATTTTTGTTCTGCTGAAAAGAGTTTTAATTATATTTCTAGACACTTTTTTTAATCTTATTTTTCAATACGATCAACTCTTGGAACACATTTTTGAGACAACCTGTAATAAAGTTCTGGGATGAAAGAGGTTTTGTTTATGAAAAATGTGAATGTATAGGTTTTATTTTTAATTATGTAAATCCTTCGATTGATTTATGGAAAATGCGGTTTTATTTAAATTTTCTAATATCTTTCTCTGTGGGATATGTACACTGTTTTCCGGGTTTTCCGCATCTCACTTAACAAAATAGCCCACAACTGCTCCACATCAAAGCATTTCCCTCGTTCAGGCACGCTTCTTGCGCGACAACAAATCTGACCCCACGGTCATTACGTTTGCACGATCGCGCTACCATTACACACCGCACTACAAAAGGAGATAAAGCAAACGGTGACGGGAAGGAAAGCCGTAGAGCCAGGCCGGCAGGAGGGCAACTAGAACATTTTACGCTCTATTATTCTTGCCTTTGTCGGTCGCCATTGTTACGTGACGTTTCACAGCAAGTGACTTCACATCATTACACCGACAAGACAACGCGGGCTTGCCACTGTGCATCGTACACCCCACACACACATGAATACAGCATACATGGAATTTTTCATATTAGGAAGTAGTGCAGACAAAATGAAGAGCAGCAGTAGCAACAGCAATAACAAAAATTGAAGCGGGAAGCACAACAAACAAAGTAAACGAACCTCCACTCTCAGCTTTGTTGCTAGGGTAACTACTAAGGTTTGCATCGCCACAATAGAGATCCATCCTCACAGCATGGCCCAACCCACGTTTCACGTTTCAAAGGGATTATGCTTTCGGATTTTGTGCTTCTTTTCTTTCTCCTTCTTTTTTTTGTTTTGCTTTGTTGTTATTTGATTCAAATGCGACCTCGTTCGTGATGAAGTATTTTACCACACCGGATGATTGAAGTGAAAACGCAAAACCAAAAAGTGGAACAGGAAGCGAGAGAGCGAGCAAGCAGAACCATGTGCACCAACTTCACCATCATGGTAGGTGACTTTGTTATGCGAATCACTCATCCCCTTATTTCGTGGAACTGTACATGGGTGTGTGTGTGATGGGTGATGGGTGATGTGTGATGGGAAAAAAATGGCGGCCCACTTCTGACCAACGCTTTGTTGGGCGAAGCTATCTCTGTGGACAGCTTCGCATGAGTGTGGGAGCGGGTTGAAGTGTGGGAATCATGTTTTATATGGTTTATTTTTGGATTTTCTCCTACACCGGAACGAATATTTGGTTGGAGAGTTGTTTTTTTAATCTCTCTTTTGCATGCAAACCACATACCGCATGAGGGATTGATGGCCGGGAAGCTGACCATAATTACAATGCTCCATACGGTGAGTGAGGTAATCAATATGGTAGCGATCTTGTTATTTTGCTGGGTAAAAACTATCATCATCCATCCAGCAATAAACGTGACTGAAGTGGAGTCTGTTTGTTTCTTTTTTCCCCCTTTCTGCAACATGTTGACAGTTCATTGTCCTAAGATTTTAATCCCATATTGCTAATATTCAGGCACCCACTTTGCATGACCGGTCCGAGATCCCCGGGAGGCTTGAAACGGATAAGCAAGGTATTAATCTTCATTTCCATCATTCTGGCACATCGCTCTCAGCAGCGGTGTCATTTGCAGCCTTGCGTTAAACTTTTCTACTCGCAGAAAGTGCAGCACAACTGCCCTGATGTGTCGCTCGCTGAAAACTGTCGCCACTTGCTAATGGTACTGCTTTGCCGCCCATGCATGCAAAGTTTTGGAATGGGGAAGAGTGGAAGAAAATTAATTAAAAACTTTTGACTTATTCAATTACCGTGCTCGTTTGCTAGTGTGAGAGTGTCTTTTTTAGACAGGCGGTGGGGTTTTTTTTAAAGAACTTGAACATGACTTCTATTTGTTACTATTTTCTCATGCTCAAAATATTGTTTTGGTCAGCTTTGGAGATGTTCAGAGCATACTGAAGAGTTTATTTTTTGTTCGATAGCAGAGCGATTTAGAGATAATAATTTTAAGCTGATACATATGAAGCGACATTAGTCGTGGAGTCTCAGGCCTCGAAAGCCGCTTCAACCGTAAATCGGTTTGCTAATGACTGGAAGGAATACCACTTTTGATAATCTCTAGTTATGTTTCATGGAAGCATTTAAAACAAAACGTTAAATAAACAAACACGTTGCATACTTTAGAACAAAACAAAACCATTCAATATAAGCTTCCTACGTGTATATTACACATTTCCTCGACATCATCACTCTTCACTACAAACAGGCAACTGAGTCCTCTTAGGGTCAAAGTAGTAGCAGCCAGCACATATTCATTCTCCACACTATCGCTTTATCGGTCGTATCATCATCTTTGTTGATTTGAGTGAATATTTGTCCCCACGGAAATCCATCCACATCAGCCCCTGGGAGTCCTGGGCCTCGGTCAACTTTCCCTTCAGATACTCTCCGTTCAGATTGCTGAAAGTATACAAAATTCACACAAAACTGTACACCAGGTGAATTGCAACACTCCTTCCCACACTCCTCACATACCATCGATGGCAGCGATAGAACCACCAGCCGCCCTTAAACACCGCAGCACAGTTAAACGCCGCCTTGCTTCGATCGCGATCGTACGTCGAGAAGCTTTCGTTCAGATGGATCCGCATCGAGTCCCCCGCACCGCAAGGATTACAGCTGCCCAGCTCCATCACACCGTAGTTTAACGTTTCCGCTCCGATGCGGAACTTTTGATATCGTGCCGCCACGCTTACACCGTCAAAATCCTCCATCACCACAGCCAGCTCGTGCGGGGCCACATTCGTTAGACGGTAGATCTGCTCCAATCCTAGCCAAAACTCACCGTGCAGTGTGCCGAACCCACGCTTGTAGTCCTGCCAGTCGCGGAAGAAGTTTACCGACCCATCGAACCGTCGTTGAATGACGGTCCAACCGCCACCTTCGTACTGCTGATCGCACAGTACCGTCATTGGCTCGTTGAACGGATGGTCCGGATCGATACGATAGATGCCGGACACGCGGGAGGGAACATCACGGCAGGACGCTCCCACGGGCACTGCCAGGCCCGGTACTGCTGCAGGATTGCCCGACCCGTTCAACTGCATTCGCGTGAGCAGCTGTACCATCTTGGACAGCTGCTGTACCGTGTCGTTGGTGTAGGTGAGCAGATCCGACTCCAGACCCTGCAGCGAGTCGAGTCGGGCCGTGATCATCTCGTACCCATAGCCGGAACCTTGTGATTCAGTCTCGAAACAGATGATAAACACTATTAACAAGCTGCCAAGAATGGAACGCATCTCCAGGCGTGTTTTGCGCACTAAACTAACATCAACTGCACGATTCGGATTGTACACCAACACTGATTTGTTGAAGGAAGTCGATTCGATTAGACTCTTCTCGACTGTAATCACACTATCGCCGGCTCATGGATGTTGGACTGGGAACCCCAGGGAATCACAGAGCTGGCCATAATTGAGCTGACCCCTCCTATCGGTTGCCCATTTCTGTACTGTTTGAAGGCGTACACACACACATACATTCTTATACTACGATGAGATGCAAAATAAGTGGCAGTGATAAGACGCTATGCGGTGGTAGATCGATCGGTGTTATGAATTGTTATGACTTGACTGACTGATTGCTATTTAATTTAGAGTAATGCAGCAGAAGTAGAACGTGTAAGAGGAGCGTTGTTACTTTTTGATTAACGAAATTAATACACGAATAAAGGACATAGAGGGTTTTCCAACTCAGTTTCGAATGTAAACATTGTTATTCATCGCGTGCAAAATGTTATTCCTCATCGATCTGACTGGAAAAACCCTGTAAGGCAAGGTCAATTCAATTAAATAATATGTCCTAAGCTTGCTGTTTTGTCTGAGGTGCTGTTTTGAATGCTGTGTTTTGTAATCATGGAATGTTTACAAAGAACCTAGAGGAAAGCAAGCAAAGCTTCCTCACGTCAAGATATGCTTGTAGCATATCTGCTATACATTATAATACACACTATCAGCTATAGACACATTGTAACACACTTCGGAAAGCCAAATCACACCATTGCAATACATTCATTATAACACATCAGCAAATCAATCCACACCATAGCAACACACCCAGACCATACCGTTTATAGAAAAAAAAACAATTGAGACACATTTATCGAAAACAACCGAAACGCGCAACATAAGCAATTCAAGCGTTACTGTAGCAAAATAGACAAACTGAGAACGCATAGCAACTTATCGCTAAAAGCGCTGCGTAGGCAAATATCGACCAACGCACCCGTTCTTTGGCTAGAACAGTTGAAACTTTCCAGAACCTTTGTAAAAGCACTAAAAGCGCAGCATAGGCACAAATTGACAGACACCTCACTCCAATACAACGTATGAATTGCACCTCATATCAATCACCTTTAATTAGGACAAAAACACATTCCAAAACCAAATGTACGAAACCCATCGAGTATAAATAAAACCAATTCCGACCGTGGCAGGTCAGAATCGTTCGGACTGTTAGGATAGGACTATGCCCATCCAACATCTATTGACTTCTCATTTAAAGAGTTTAGTTATGTCCCCCTACCCAAGGCCTCTAAACTCCAACGTTTCCAGTAAGGGAAACCTCCTAAAGGTTTATATGATCGCCTGGACGATCAAGTGTCGAAATGTCCGCTCGAACGAAGTTTTATTCCACCTCGGCTCATGTCAATAAAAACTGACCTACCACGACGGTACTTGAGGTACAGTTCTACGCTCATCACATTACATGGCGATCGTAGCTATCCCATTACATACTGTTGGAACCTATTGACAATGTTTAAACATTAATAGCAATACATACACTGATTTGGAGATTAGCTTGCATTGGTTTTTGAGGTATTCCTGACATCTTTGCCTCGGAGATTTCCTCTTCTTTGGCACAACAACCGTTGTCGGTCAAGGCCTGCTTGCACCACTAATGGGCTTGACTTTCAGTGACTTATTGTATGGGGATACGGTCCATTTGGGGCTTGAGCCCATGACGGGCATGTTGTTAAGTCGTACGAGTTGATGACTGTACCACAAAACCGGCCCAGACCACCCTGAACGAAACTTAATTGATTTTGCTGTACACTCTTCTGAAGTCTGAAGTTTCTCATAAACGTCGATGCAATTGAAAGCAAAATCAATATTGATAAACTTGCACCAAGCTGCACCACAATTCATACAATCAACCACAAAACCTTCCAAACCTTGTATGGCCACTGCTGTAAACTTACGCTTACAAACCAACCCCGATACGGTGTTGGTGCTGTCCCCTTTGTCGAGCTCATCATTGTCCCGAGTTTCTCTTTCGTACGTGCAACCCCCAGTGTAAGCACGCCCGAAAACCCCAACCCCAACGCTCAGCAATGGCCATTCGATAATTCGAGTTTAATGAGAAAACTTTCACGAAAAACTAACTTATCTACCCGTCCCACCCGCTGGGCAAGCGGTCCCACTTCCGGGTCCCTTTGATGGTGCCAGTGTAGTAGAATAGCACTTAAGAAAGAATCACACAAGCGACGACGATGATGGGGACAGAGCAAAAATGGTGCCCGAGGGTAGGGAAAGAAAAATGGAAATAAGATGATCCCCAAAAAACCAAACAGTATGAAACTGACTTTTACTGCATAAATTTTTATCAATTTTCTCAACTTTAATTAAAACCCAAACCTCCTTCCACCCCGCACACCTCCTCATGCCACAAAGTAAATGTAAAACCGCAACAGGGGCTCTGGAGTGTGTGTGTGTGTGTGTGTGTGTGTGTTGGTGAAACTTGATCAAACAATGCCCAAATTTGAATCCCCGCGGTGTGTTGGGTCGGATGGGTTCCCTGGAAAAAGGCAGCCACAAAACAAAAAAAAACTCCCCCGACCATGCAAATAACGATGGCGGGCGGTGATGCAAACACATTAAAGTAATTACACGAGGAGCTTGAACTATTCATGCCTTATTCATCACCCGATTACCATGCTTAATGCAAATGAAATATTTATCACCGTGAGAATGGGGCAGTGGAATGCTGGAGTGTTAGTGGAATGTGCACAGATTATGCACTATTATCCGGCTGACTGGCGATTGGGGTATTATGCAGGAGTGGCAAATGGAGGAGATGGTGCTCTCCGGCCAATCCTTTGACCACGATTTCATCAAGCTGAGCTGCTCATGCAAATTGTTATTAAGCCTTTTTCCCGCCCCCCTCCCCCTCCCCCGATTTCTGCTCTATCCTCCACCGCAAGCACACCAAACACGTGCTTGCACTAATTGAAAGCTGATTGAATGTTGCCAGTCCCCGCAAACTAATTTGCAATGTTCTTTGCAACCCGCCCGGACGCATTCATCTTCCCGCGATTGCGTTTGTCCGCGCGCGCCCGCTTGCGTTATTTATTTGTCAGTGAATGCGCTTATGCTGCTGCTGTTGCTAATAAATGTCACGTCGCTGCACAAATGGGACCTCCAAAGCTGAGTTTTAACTTTATTCGATTCATTGGAATGAAATGTTGCATTCTTGTGTGCGGGGAGGGTTAGTCACAATTGGATTTGCTCTAATTTCCGCGTCTAAATTGGATATTTAACCGGCATGGTAGGATTGCTTACAAATGCCGACAAACAATAAGCTGACACCGGCCGGGAGGGTAGGTGTGTGTTTGATAATAACGTTGCATAATAATGGATGATACGAAGCGATTAAAAGCATTAGAACGACACGCGTATTGTGTGTTAGTTGTAAAATACAATAAAAACGGTTTAAACGTTATTACACTGAACCAAACAATTATCATTTATCATCACAATATTTATTCTATGTTAATTAACGATGCTCGATGTTTTCAACCTGTGCACTAACATGATTTCGCAATAGCATGAATAAATGCTTTGAAAAGACAACTTAAAATATAAAATCAATATTTAAAACAAATCAATACCAAATATCCAAAAAATGTTGGGAAACAATCATATAATTGTGGGAACGAACCAAAAAGCTATGGGAAGCATCCACAAATTTTGGGAAACAATCTAATCCCCTTGAGAAATCCTGTAAAAGTAATGAGATAATTTAAAGAAAGATAATTGGGAACAGAGAAGCACGAATTGTACCATAACAAAACAAATAAATCAAACATGCCAACGAAGTAGCGCATTAAGAGTTCTCGTAAAAGTAAACTCAATTATTCGAATGATCAGGATGAAATCTTTAGATTTTTTCAATTATTTAAAATTTGTCCTCGCTGGTAGAAACCACTCATCAGCGTAAGATATTTCCTCAACCGAAATATCTACTGCTTCCTCCGAGAAACGTTTCATAATTTCATTGAAAACGCTTCATAGAAACACCATCATCAATACGATGAAATCTCCACCGGTGACCGGATGCTATCATTCATTCACATTACCAAAACCACCACGTGGCATAATTTTCGTTTCGAACGCTACCGACTTGAAACCCGGAACCCCGCAGCAGCAAACCACCGCGTCCACGTCCCATCGGTGAGGCTGTGCTGATGTTTTGATGAATTTCTAAAACGGACGAAAACTATCTACTTGAGTGCTTTGCCATTGAGGAATGGCCCTGCCCTGCCCCGTTCGCTCGCGTTCTCAATGCCATTGCTTTATCGTAGCTTTGTATCGTACCCTTTCGACCTTCGGCTGTGAGTGGGTCTTCTCGCTCGCTGGCGATGCAAGCGATATCGCTTTGATGTTACATCGACTGGAAGACACATAGCGTCGAAATCGTTATCATTCCGAAAAATGATTCATAATGCATCCGGGCGAACCGGGCGTAGCCGTGGCAACTGTAACTCGGTAGCAATATGGTGTACGGTGCACATTTTGGTACGGTTAGCCTCGGTATTGCGTTCCACTTTGCGCAAGGAATAATAATTTCAGTAATTTTATTCTAGTTCTTTAGAATCGGTTGTCGAGCTGACGCGATGAGCAACATCAAACGGAGACAGTGTTAACTGATGTTGCTGTCCCGAGTAACGCTTTCATAATTACACGATGGACGCTCAAAGCATGCTATTCTACTGAGCTTTCGCTAGCTGTCAAGCAGCGCTTAGTTCACGCATCAGTCATTTTTAAAACGCGTGCTAGTTCTTATGACAAAAACCAATGTTTGAAGATAGTATTAATTAATTTCATTTCTCGCTTCAGTCAGTCACGATACGAATAGCATAAAATGTCTCATCATTATAATTTATCTGTTTAAACAAAGCGAATGAGGCTCCCTATCACGTTTGTCATTTTTTCCTGCTCCATTTCACAATTTCAAACGACAAAGGGATTCAAAGAGAAAAAGCAATGTCATTATTAATGTTCTAAATTCATCTTCACGTCAGTCGAAAAAAAAAGGTGCTACATTGTCTGGATGAAACTTTTCTCGTTGTCTCGGCATCGTCGTCGTTGTTCGTCGTATCGTTTACTTGCACCGACTCCTTTTTCGTTTTTACACCCCTCACGCCAGCATTGTGTTACTTCATGTCTACATTCTATCGCCCTGGTTACCCTGTTTCCGCTTGCAATGCCTCCCTCCCCTTCCTTCGATTCGGGTTTTTGCACTCTCAATTAAGGTAAAGTTTCAGCCGTGCATTAATTATGACTTGTTTCTCACTCAATAAATTACCTGAGTCGTGGAGGAGGGAGCTGTGTGTCTTTCAAAATGGAGAAAGTTTTTTTTTTGTTGGCTGCTTTAACTAATACCGCTTCCAGAGAGCAGTAAAAGTATGTCGTAAATGGAAGATGGTGGGTAGAGCAGGATAATGATGATAAATATTAAAGCTAGGTATAGCTTGGTTTATGAATGACCGTCATCGGGACGATCGATTAAATGCATAGTTTCTTTCTAAA
Organism: Anopheles gambiae; assembly: GCF_943734735.2. Taxonomy (NCBI): domain Eukaryota; kingdom Metazoa; phylum Arthropoda; class Insecta; order Diptera; family Culicidae; genus Anopheles; species Anopheles gambiae. The sequence continues at coordinate 91,381,304 of NC_064601.1, forward strand.
CCATCATAAGCAACTGATAGGACATACAAAATTTAATGATCCAAAATAGCATGAAACGTTGTCATTTTTGTTTAAAAGTCATACTTACTTAAAATAGTTACAAATAGTTTAACCATCTCCCACATAACCACAAAAACTATACAATACTCCAACACCCGACCAACCCTACTTTGAGAAAACCACCAACGAACGGCTATTTTCGATTGCCGATAACCTCCAAAACCCTACTCCAGCACTGATAGCTCTCTTCCTTTCGCCCGACCAACGGCCTCCCCTCCCCTCAGTGGTACAGTAGCAACTGCACACTTTAAACTTTAAATTGCCAATCAACGGTGGATTATTTGCAAACCTATCCCAAACCGCAGCGGCTTATCAAACCGATACGATTCGATCAATTGAAAATACACAGTCCTGTTCCGCTGTTCCCCTGTTCCCATGCAAAAGCAGAACACAATGCTATACTACGGTGGCGTACGTACATTCCCCCGCGTACACATATACGCTCTCTGAAGCGTTTGAGCCATTCTTCACATCCATTTCACTTGAGCGATGATGAAAGTGTTCGTCAAATGGCGATACTTATCAGACTAACCCGTACCAATCGGTAGTAGAATCGGTAGGAAAAGTTGTTTCACAACCGCAAAATCGATTTAAACCCGACAAGAGTCAATCGGTAATATGACTCTGTGGCACGGTTCATACCCGATGGTGGATTTCAAATCTTCAACAAAAATGAAGGACAAATTTTAGCGGAGTGAATGAAAATTAGCAAATGTTGTTCCTTGCAATTCTGGACTGCACTTTTCATCCGAATTTCAATCAAACAAAGTTGTGTATTCAGTTTCAATTTTTCTTCGTATTTGAGCAATGAAACTGTGAGCAAAGTGAGCTCCCCCCCCCCCCTCTCTCTCTCTCTCTCTCTCTCTCTCTCTCTCTCTCTCTCTCTCTCTCTCTCTGTAAACTGTTGAAAGGACATTCTAAGTTTTGAACAAACTGTTTCGCACGAAAAATGTTACTTTCTTGTTTGAAGCATAGTTTTTAACGAACTACAAACAGTTGCTGGGAACAGAGTTTGTCGTGGTCGTTAAAATCTCGGAACATTATATTTCACTTTTCACGCTAACTACACCAACTGCTCTGGCCGTTTCCATGTATCACCCATCCATTCACAGTGCAATAAATTTTTGTACAAAACACAGCACAAAAAAAGGACATCACACACCACCAGCCGTGGCTCAGCATGTGGCAAAGATCACGTTCTGACAATATGTAACCATCCTCCATGTATCCATGGGGGAGGGGAATGGTGCTCACACAAAAAAAAGACGTGCACATTAGAGCATTTTCACCAGAATCAATCTTTCGCCCATTTAGCCCTCTTTCGCTCTTCGCTGTGGCGTGAGTAATATGGCACCTGCTGTGTGACGTGAGTGTACGGAATCTACGTTGCACGTTTTTTCCCTGTAATTGTAGCAGCGAAATTCCACATCTTCCAGCGGATGTTTAGCGCGAACAAGCTTCCTTCCCTTTCCTTGTCAAGCGTACAGTTAATTATTGCACGTGAGCTTCGTACAAATAAGCAGCGGGAATTAATGAGCCGTTTCCGATCACAACCTAGATTTCCTAATCACACCGGATCGGATGTGCGTCTTTTCGCTTAACAAAACAGCGCACCGTAGTAGGCATTGCTTTGGCGATTGGCGCAAGGGAAACAGGGAGAAGAAAGCCTAACACAACATACCGCTCGAACTGTACCTTATTAGCTTACGCTCCTAATAAACAGCGAGTCATGGTTGGGGCTAGCAAAGGGGCACAGAACTTTCAGATGGACCGGACTGTCAACAGGCAAAATTCTGCTCTCAGGGGGAGTTACCCCGAAATCCAAGCCCTCCAATATTCGATTCATTCATTCCCTTGCCGGGGAGCTTTTGGCTACGGGGGTGAGCTAGCTAGTCGGAGCTGGTCAAGAATACGAAATTGCTTGCGATTTTGAATATTCATGGCATTCGCAAGTCCAAATCGATTGCATAATCTATGGCCTGGGTGGACGGATTGGTAGGTTTAGAATTAAGTTAGGGGTTTTGATGAAGTTTTGCAATAACATCAACTAAGCCGACGCTAAAGGTTAAAGGTCGTGGTAGACAACTTTATTCGTGTGATTCCAGCTGCCCGAAGTTCTGAGACGATGAGCGAGCAGATAAATCATCAGTAGAATTAATTTGTTTGGAGATGAACCATTACTGATTTATAGCTTGGTGGTATGATTTATGCTCAGCTTTACTTTCGTTAATTGTTTTGAGTTGTTTCGTGAATGTTGATGGAATATTATTAAATATCGTATTTCAGATGGTAACAAGATTATTCAGCTATAGAATTGAAATATTGTTTGCTATTTATCGACATCACAGTGATGTATTTATTGTTCAACAAAGAGATATAGTAATATTCCTCCCAAAGTATCCTTTTTCGTTGAGATGATAAGGAAAACAAGCAATAACTCTTGTTTGAGTTGAACGAAATAGTATGATTTAAACCAAACTTTAAAACACACGACCACATCAAAATAGAAAGCTCGTCTTATACACTCACTTATCATGAGCGGCATCAACACTTTGTGCCATGTAGAGTAAATTAAACAACCTTGTTTTTCTGTCTTTGCCAGCACACAATCATTCCGTACACGACCAACCACTAAAGCATCACACAAGTGCACACAATTTGAGCTGCAGAACAGTAGTGAGACGTTTCGTTTCCCACCATCACCACAAAATGGTTTATTATCTCGGCTCATCGCATCACCCGAACCTATCGTCTTTGCCTCCTTACCTTACCACACCCAGATCTCATGCACCATTTTAGTTTCTGTTCATCTTTTATAAGACAAAGAGCAGCAAGATTTAGCCTCTTACAGAACAACACATGTTCCCCGGGCAATATCATTTGAAGCCACACACACACACACTTATAGTTCGCTTGCCAAGTTCTTCTATTTGTTCGTTTGGCAACAAAAACAAACGTATGAAAAAGGTATAACATATGAACCAGCAAAGCGAACCGGATCTGTTTCCGGCAAATGGCAATGAAAAATAACCAAACTCTGAACTGGGTGCAACATCCTCCTTCCCTCAGCGAGCAGCCGCTCGAACACAATTATGTTAGCGAAATAGGAAAGAATAAACACAATGATGCGCACAGACACACACACACACACTCCGAGAGGCGCTCGTTTTCGTTTTCGAGACCTTTATCCATTCTCCGGCGATTGTTGCTTCTTGCTTGCGTCTGCTAAACTCTCACCCGGGAAGATGATGAGAATGATGATGATCATCATCAGTGATTGTAAGTAATGCTGTTGTAGTACAAGGGCCGCACAGCACCACACAAAGCGATGAAATGTACTAGAAACGAATGACTTTTTCCCCAAGCACAATCATAGAAGTTACTCCAGCTGCGGATGGTTAGAAAAAGAAGTACTCGTTAAGAGCAGCTTAGCCGGAGAGTAGGGGATGGGATCACACTTTAAAAGGCTCGATTTATCATGCCGTGCACTATCTTGCGTGCTGTAAACAACTTGAACCGGCGAAAATTTGTTCTTTGCTTGATAGTTTTGTGCTTTCCTCGTGCTTTTCTTTCCTTTAGTAGCTTGTTGGGGGTTGCACTTCAAACTTACTGCCACAGCAAACCGGGTCGTCATCGTCACATGTCACATTGCACACGCTGTGCCGCTGAACCAGTGTCGCTAGCAATAAAAATGGCATCCATTACTGTCAACGCTTGAAGTGAGACGGATTGCAGTTGCTTTTCAACGCGAAAGCAGTAGAGCAGCATGCGATGAAAAAACTAAACAATATGATGATAAATTGTAAAGCATCTTGAATAGTTTTGCCGCGCAACATCTGCAGCCTGTTCGATAATGGTTTGCTGAAGCTTTTGGCGTGAAGCGCTTCTTACCTTCAACTTGTTCTTGGCAAGCACTCTCGCAACAGCACTCAACCCAAGGGAGAGATAGAGTGACCGGAGGGCAAATATTTAACTCTTAAAGTCGCCTCTTTCTCTAGCGCCTTGCCCACCTCTCCACCCGACCCAACAAGAATCCAATCGTGTCCCGTGGCACAGGGTTATTTATCAATCTGTCAATAAGGGCTCTTCGAAGACTCGTGCCAAAAATGCTTCCCAGTAAGTGAGCGCGAGCGGGCCGTTACTGTGCGCTTGAAACAAGCGACTGTGAGGATGCTGCTACTCATCCCACCACCGCACCAAAGGCATCAAGTATCAAGCCCATCAATTAATCTTTCCCCATGGGCTGCGGGGTGATGAGAGCGCTGAAGGTTAAAGCTTAGCAGCCGGAACAGATTGCCGAAATCCGAAGGCGTTAAGTCAATAATAGCATATTCGCCCGCATTGGCTCTTGGCGCTCAGTAAAGGCAAAGTGTTAAAGCCAACAACAACAACAGCAATCGTTCCCCCGAAACAGGCCCGATGAACCTTAAGTCAACTGAAAGTGAATCAATGCCCCGCCGGATCCGCAAGTCGTGAATCTCTTCACTGAATCTCTGCCCCAACGATGATAATGATTTGGGGGAGAATGATTTAAAAACTCATTATGGTTTCCCAGCGACCATAGCCACGCCACGGGGCTGGTGGACGCCTGTACAATTGACGAGGAAGTTAAATTGATTGGTTTGCGAAATTAATTACAAACATAATTGATTGCAGCGCAACGCACCCGGGCAGGTTCATGGGGTTCCGAGTGAGCTTTTGCAAAACAAGAAGCGTTTCTTTCCTTTAAAAAATGGTTGGACATTTGGTTGCCATCCAGATCACAAGTGAAAGCTCCACGCGAAAAAGCTTTTTAATCAAAGTCGGCTATCCTGTGCGGTAATGTTCCTTCGCGAGTCCATCAATTTACATAGGATTTAGAAAAGCACTATGACTAATGTTTCGGACGCAAAAAGAGCAAACCCAATAAGCGTAATAATAGACAAAAATAGATAAAATGTACAATGCAAAAATCGATAAATCCTCTTAATAACATCTCGCAGGAAACATTTCTCTACCCAACCACACGCTGACTGTGTGGGATTAGTGTTATCGTGGTGCTTTTAATTACATTTTCAGCTTCCAATCTATCGCACACATGTACACACACGCTTTACGAAACTGTCCATGGCGTCCGGACGACCAAACCGCTAAACTCACACATACACACGCCGGATGCGAGTTATTGATGATGGAGGTTTTGCGGCTATCGTCATGACAGCAAAGCGCTGAAATGCAAAGGGAGTACATGCAAACCACACCATATCATCATGCGAAACCCGAACACTGGTAAACGCCCAAAACCCCAACGAAAAACCCGCAGACACGACGTGGGATGAAGCTGGTGTTACGAACGGATACCATCAAACACACACACACACACAAAAAAGGGAGGATTAGCAAGCTGTTGCTTCTCAGCATTCCGGTAGCTATTTGTTTGTTTTAATTAACCCGTTTCTTTCCCGACATTTGAATGATTATTTTACCCGCAGGGCTCAGCGAATCATCTGTTACATCTGTTTTCTTCTGAATTTAGACTTTTATTTATTTTACATCTGTTGTTGCTTCCTCCTGCCTTTGCTTTACAATAACTACCGCTTGTTTGTTTTGTTTTTTTTGCTTTGTTTTTGTTGTAAGAAAACTTCAAGTCCTAATTCTCTTTTTCACTTTTCCATTGGAGTGATTATCTGTTCTTTTTTGGTTGTTTTTTTTTTTTGTTGTTGATTTTACTTGATACCTTCTTTCTCTCCCTTCATCTGTATATATGTGTATGTGCTTTGTATACCAACATTTCAAAATATGTTCACGTCAGTTTCTACCTTTTTCCGTCTCACCTAGTCGTTCCCTTTTTTTCTATTCTTCTTTCGTTTCCTCTCCGCCCGCTCTTGTAAACATGGTGAGCGAGGGATCGAATAAATTCTATCTGTCGTCGCATTACCCATAGCCGGACATTTCACCATCATATAAATGTGTCCTCCAATCAGAGGGGGGGGGAGGCAAAGAAAAAGTTTGTCAAACTACGATGCTGGACTGTACTAGGCAAAAGATTTGCATTTTACCCAACCATGCGAAGAAAAAGAGAAAAAAAACTTGTGTCTTTAAACAAAATCAAAAACCCACACAACAAAAAACACCACAACTGTACAAAAATGGAATGGAACCGCAGCCTAAGCGAAAGTGAAGCGACCTGTCATGTGTCATGTGTCCTTTTCTCCCTTCTCCGTTTCCCAGGCCGCACAGTGGCCGCATTAGCGTACATCCTCCGTTTCGGCGTCGTGATCGTTGTAAATGTCGTATCCGGTCTGCATCTGCGGGTTCAAACCGTCGTCCGCCTTCTCGGTGGCTGTCGTATTGTAGCCTATCTCGTGGTACCGTATCGGGTAGGTCAACTGATTGCCCCGGTCCCATGTGTACAGTTCCTGTTGGAGGATGGAAACAAGAAGAAGAAGAAGAAGAAGAAGAACAGCAAAAAAAATCAAAAGATGGATGAGACGAGGAACAAGTTTAGTAAAGAATTCTGCAGAGGAAAGGACAACATCGTGGGTCGGAAAACGTACGATAAGCAGGATACAGTATCACAAGAAGTCACTTGTTAGCGATAAAAACCTTCCTGCCCTTTGATGCCCGCTGTTTACTTCCCTTTTGAATGTGTGTGTGTGTGTGTTTGTGTACGAATGTGGGAGGAATATTTATTTCTTTTTCGCAAACCCAGGCAAAGTTCGACCGTGTTCAAAGTTCAATATTTGATTAGGCTACTTTCGTTTGCGTGAAGTGAGCGAAACACCCTCTCGACGGAAGAGAAGAGAGAAAAAGCGGTTGGAAGCTTGCCACACTGAACGGCCGAACAGGGCCAGGTCGGGACGATCCAATTTAATTTGATTTCCCATAGATGCAAAGAAAAGTTGTTGATCTAAGGAAATTAATTTCCTCCCGGGAGAAATCCAGCCACTCGGAATACCCAACAGTTGGAATAGAATGGTGCTTGCCCTAGAGCTTTTTCGTTAGATTTCTGTCTCCCACACACGAAAGAACACGAGGGGAAGCGAGAAGAAGCTTAAATTATCAAACGAAATTCCTACCCGGTTTGCACTGTACAATGGATCAAACGGTGATGCTAGATTTCTGAGCCCAAAAACCTCACCACAAATGGGTATGCAAATAAGTAATGCAATATATCAAAACCATTTTAACTGGCTGTGCGTCTCCCAGCTGCGCCAGAGCCACAAGGAAGCCCTTTCTTCCCCGAGGGTGGCCAAAGCAAAGCACAGCAAATGCGACGATTTACAATTTACTAAATCAAAGTCGAGCTACTCATTGCTTTGGTGTGTGTGTGTGTGTGTGGGTGTGTCATCGCATCGCCCCCAATCCCAGTAGGGACAACCATTTCCTTCCCAACAAACATAGTAGAAGTTGAAGGGAAATGGAACCAACGGCACGGCCGTAGGTACGCCCCGAGGGCAGTTGCAAGATATAGTGCATCAAATTTGAGATCATTTGTTCTCTTTTAACTAAATGGTATCGTCATTACTTGTAGTTACACAGGGAACGGCAGAGTTTTTTGCTCCCTACCTCCCTACCCTTCATGCTGCTGCTCGCTGTCCTGCTGGTTCTTGCCCGCATCGTTTCTGCATTTGGATGGTGTCCAATTTCCAGCCAGTAATTCCACAACATCAAACAACGGGCAACAAACTAGTGCTTTGCGCTATGGGAAGTAGAATCATCCCTGATTGGGATGGAACAGGAAGCACAACAACAACAACAACAAAACCAACAAAAGCTCGCATTCTCTCTTTCTCTCCCATACACACACACACAGACACACTCTCCAGAACTTGTGTAACTGATTGTCTCATTAATTATAGATACTTGTCGTAGCAGGAAGAAGGTGCAGCTCCCTGCACGACGGCACAACTTCCGGCAGGACAGGATCGTTGGCAGTAGTAAAGTTTTTTCTTGCTTTTGTATTCTCCTCTTCATGCTCCAATTCCCCGTTTGCCTGTCTAATCGGTCGCTACCGCAATTGGAAAGAAATTCCCAAAACACCACTATCTCTCCACATGGCCCACCCTCAAACTTACCTTGTTTTTGAAATTGTACCCCACGGTGGTCGTCTTGCGGAATGGGTTCGTAAAGGCAAGGCTCACGTCCAGCAGCTTGCTGTGGTAGAGGTCGAGCGCTAGCCGGATCTTGGTGTTCCGCTCCGTGACGGAATCGATCGCGTACAGGACACCGCACACGATGAACATTTCGCCCACCTTGTGATGATTTACGCTAATGTTCCACCCGTACTGTACCGTGAGATTGTTTTCGTTGAGCTGGATGGAGGGAGAGAGACAGAGAAAACGAGGGAAGCACAGAAAAAGAATTAAGGCACACAGTACACGTTCCGTTACACAATTGTTCCCCCCCCCCCCCCCCCCTCCTCTGGGGGATTCAATCGAGAGCGTTAGCACTCTATTCCAACTCCAAACTCGAAACTGTCAACCCCCAGGAGCCCCTAGCGGTAGTAGTGAAGTGCACAGCAGCCAAGGGAAAGAATGTTTCCCGCCGAGGAAACTGGGAAAACAAATGATTAATCTCGCTCGTACCTTGACAACCATTGTGTTGTTCGAATCGGGCGTCCCGTAAATTACCCACAGTCCATTGTCGTCCACGTTGAAGTCCATGTAATTAATTTCGGTAGTGTACAGATAATTGGAACCGTTCGTGGTGACACCCTCCAGCTCGTTCATTGCTGTCGAAATAAGAGAGAGAGAGAGAGATGGAGAGAGAGAGAGGGAGAGAGAGAAGTAGAAGAGAGAAAGAGGGAGAGAGAGAAAGAGAGACAGAAATTGGAACCACACAGGATGTCCACATTAGAAGAGGGTTGCATTTACTTTACCCACATAAAACTTATTGTTGGTGGTATTTTCCCAAACATAGATTAAAATATTGTTCCCACATGAGGAGGATGGTAAAACAAAAGCATTATCAGGAGAAATGGCAAACAACAGGATTACTCCAATACAAAGAATTTGTACGAGCTGAATTTAAATCCACACTAAGGTCCTAATGGACATGGGATGTTGTGTATTTTATGAAATGGTTTTGGGAACCAGACCAAATATTTGCCATCTAAAATGGTTACGAAACAACTGAGCTAAGCTTGAAAGCTTTACTTATAATATTTGATTTGGGTAAGCATTTTATATTGGTTACAAGAATTGTGCTTTGGAGCAATGTTTGTTTTGCCGTCAATTGTGGTAGCTTAGGCTTATTCGGAAGGCATAAACTATGAAGTAAATTACTAAGAATGCCATTACCATAATGATTTCCCTCTTTTCAACACTACTTATTTATGTAGATCCAAATCCAAAATAAAAACCCTTTCAATAGCTTCTAACGCGTTCTTTGACCATTTTCTAGCTATTTTCCGATTAAAATGAAACATTGAAAGCGTGCAACTTGCGATTGAATACTACCCGGTACTTACCCGTCTGTCGTTCCACGTTCAGATCGTACTTGATGATGCGGGGCGAGTTACGCTCGTTATAGTAGAAAGACCCATTGTAAACCACGTGCGCGTTTCCCTATAAAAACGGATACACGTTGAATGGGAAAACGATAAGCGTTGCGCTAGACGGTTGGGACAATCTCACGTAAAATCACGTGGAATTCAAGCATCGTTTGCCAACGCGAACATGGCCACTAATCTAGTTGCCATGTTTTTGACGTTTCATAACTGTCAAACTGTTGTCAGATCGGTACGGTTTCTACGGAAACCGTTCCCGCGAGCAAGTGATCCAATTACAGCAGTGGCGGTTTGATACTTCTTCCCCAATAATTGGTTCCCGGTAACACGAACGACGTCGTGCCTCGATTTTCTACCGACCGTTCCCGATTACTACTGCCACACTTACCCGGAAGGGACGCTCCAACCGGTACGTCTTGGTGGCCACGTTGTTCCGGTACGTGGTTTTGTTGGCGAACTCGAACAGCCGATGGGTGTCGTTTTCCCTGGTGGCCCACACCTTCTTCTCCATCGCATCGTTCCGTGCGGCCGGATCCTTCAGCCAGGCACCGTACAGCTGCTCGGTGTACTTGTGGTAGACCGGCTTACCGACCGCGTACAGGACACAGTCTGTCGGAACGTGTAAACCATTCCCGCGAAACCCGGATAACGGAAATGTACAGCGTTAGCGAACCTGCTGCTAATTTGCTGCTAATTAGCTCTCCAACGGATTTGTAATTGGTGATTCGGTTGTAATGTAATGTCAGACTTTGTGTGTATGTGTAGATGGTTCTTTTACTTCGGTGGGAAATTCTTTATGTACTACGGTAAAAGAAGTTTCAGCTAACCAATCCTTCATTTGTGGCCCATCCTCACAGAAGAAAGTCCCTGGCGGCTACACCACGTCACACACATTACACACCTCAACCCATCACAAAACGCATCGGGGAAGAAAAATAATTGCCCAATCCCCAATCACACTCACCGGTTGTCCGGTTCGGTAGCCCGGTGAAGCTCACATTTCCGATGGGTTTGATTTCCAGATTGCCCACCAGGTCGTACAGCGAAACGATCGTGTCCTTGCATTTGAAGTCCCTAAAGTCCCGCCCGGGGCGGATAGATGACCGCACAAATTAGAGTGTGTCACTCTGCTGTTTGCCGGAAATGATTTTGCATTTGGTGCACAGTAGCACAGTCACAATTACCTCGGATCCGGACACTCCGGGCAGGTGGTCGGCGGGCCGCAGATGTCCTCGTACGACTCCTTTTCCGGCGGCTTCGTACCGTACACGTTGATGTCGGTCGAGCCGGGCGGCCGGATGATGAACGGCGAGTGCTCCATCAGATGAAATTCGGCCTCCGTCATGCCGAGCTCGTTCTTCGCGACACAATGATACTCACCGAAATCGGACGGCCGGATGTTGGTGATGTTCAACCGCATGACTGATTTGTACCTGCGTGAAAGGTTTTTTTGTTGTTGCTGTTTTAGTACAGTGATGTGTAGTAGTCTAGTAGCTTGTTAGGCACTTCGTGTACACGGGTCGGACAGGAAATGACATCTGCACTTCCGGATCCCGCCCACTGGGGCTTTCTTTGCTTAGGAAATCCAATTACTAATTTCAGGATTCGTTTAACACATTCTGCCCTGGGAGGGGGAGGAGTTGACCATTTTGACACGACATTGGAGAGGTTGTCATATTCAATGCTCGATAGAATGGGGGTATGGGTTGGGCAAATGGAAAAGCTATCATAGAAACAGCATTTGCCTACCACGATTCATGCAAATTCGAGTACCTTGGAGCAAACAAGACTACGAATTTAAACTAAAGATAATCAGTTTTTGAGCTCTGTATTTCAGCTCTGTAATGGGATGGGATCCGAAGCCCTCCGAGGGATAACATAGGCTCTCCCATCCAACTCCTATTCCGACACGTCCTCGTCGTGCAGAGTGGTAACATGTGCCTCCATATATCCTAGCTTGGGTACACGGGCTAGATCCAACCCCTTGGGCGGATGGTGGCATATGGCGAACCAGGAGGGGGGTGGGTATCCCGGGAAACTGGGTGCCTGAACGTCGGGGGGGCAACCCGACGCAAAATAAAACGGCCACGTGGGCGCAGGGCCAGTCACCCAGTCTCACGTAACAACTGACTACAGAAAGCATCAGAAGGATACGAAACGGACTTAACGATACCGACCCAACGCAATGCCCCCGGACAACGATAAAAATGGGCTCATGGAACGTACGCACTCTTAGCAAAGCCGGAGCCTTGAAACAACTTGATGACGCCCTAGCCACACTGAGCATGGACCTCGTAGCTCTACAAGAGATTCGGTGGCTAGGGAACGGTGTGCACAACAGGCGTGGTAAGCAATGCTACGACATTTACTACAGCTGCCACGACCGCCACCACGTGCTCGGAACGGGTTTCGCCGTAGGTCCCCGGCTGAAATCCGTAATCATAGATTTCAAGGCTATAAGCGATAGGCTATGCACCCTGCGCATGCGAGGCAAATTTTTTAATATAAGCCTCATAAACGTTCACGCCCCTACCGAAGATAAAGAGGAAGAGGAGAAGGACCTTTTTTACGGCCGCCTCGCTAGAACTATAGATGCGTGCCCCAGGCATGACCTCAAAATCATCCTGGGGGACTTCAACGCAAAAGTCGGTAGGGAGCCAATGTACCGCCAATACACTGGCTGTCACAGTCTGCATGAGCACAGTAACGATAATGGTAGTAGATTGGTCCAGTTCGCCGCAGCGAACAATCTGGTTGTAGGAAGTACCAAATTTGCGCGGAGGGACATCCACAAAATGACGTGGGCGCACCCGGATGGCGAATCCTTCAACCAGATCGACCACGTGTTAATAAGCCGCCGACGACAGTCGAGCCTGTTAAACGTCAGAACTTATCGAGGAGCCAATATCGATTCCGATCACTACTTGGTTGGCTTAGTGATACGTTGTAGAATCGCCCGCCCCCGCGCCAATGGGGGCGGAGAAAACACGCAGCCTCGGCTCAACACGGACTCTCTAAGGGACATTACTGTCCAACAGGAATTCAAAGCCGCTTTAGACGAGTCTCTACTACCAGAAAACAGATATGAAACTACGAGCGAGAGGTGGAACGCTCTAAAAACAAAAATAATAAACTGTGCAAGAAATATACTCCCACCACGTCGTGGCAACACCAAATCTGGCTGGTTCGACGATGAATGCAGACTAGTGACCGAACGTAAGAATACTGCATACCGAGCAATGCAGCAACGGCATAGAACGCGGGCATGCGCAGAGGAATATTCACGGCTCAGACGCGAAGAGAAACGAGTTCACCGCTCCAAGAAGCATGCTTTGGAAGAGCAAAACATGCGGGAACTCGAGCAAACCAGAGAGGCGTACGGACCGACACGAAAGTTTTACCAAGCGATAGCAGGTCACCGAAACAACGTTGTACCTAAGGTAACCTGCTGTCGCAACAAGGATGGAGATCTGGTCAGTAACCAGCCAGAGGTCCTCTCGCGGTGGGCTCAGTACTTTGATGAATTACTCAATGACCAGTTTAGCGAACAGCTAGAAGCGCCACTAGCAGATAATGTCATGCTACTGCCACCTAGCATAGAAGAAACACGAAAGGCTATCCGTCGGCTGAAAAATAACAAGGCACCCGGAACCGACGGAATTGCAGCCGAACTGGTCAAGAATGGAGGTGCACGACTAGAAAACGAGATTCATCAAATTGTTACTGAGGTGTGGGATAGCGAATCGATGCCTTGTGATTGGAATCTCGGCATCATCTACCCCATATACAAGAAGGGAGACAGGTTGGACTGCAACAACTACAGGGGTATTACGGTGTTGAATACTGCCTATAAAATATTCTCCCTGATCCTTCAGGATCGCCTTGTCCCGCACGTCGAAGAGATAGTAGGAAACTATCAAAGAGGATTCCGAAACGGAAAATCAACCACTGATCAGATCTTCACCATGCGGCAGATCTTGGAGAAGATGGCTGAATACAGAAACGACACATACCATCTCTTCATAGATTTCAAAGCCGCATACGATAGCATAGCCAGGGTAAAACTGTACGACGCTATGAGCTCATTTGGAATCCCGGCCAAACTGATAAGGCTAGTTAGAATGACTATGACCAACGTCACATGCCAGGTGAGGGTGGATGGAAAACTCTCAGGACCTTTTGCTACCACCAAGGGTCTGCGCCAGGGGGACGGGCTTGCCTGTCTCCTATTCAACTTGGCGCTAGAGAGGGCCATCCGCGACTCGAGGGTGGAGACTACGGGAACCATCTTCTATAAGTCAACCCAGATCCTGGCATACGCTGATGATATAGACATCATTGGTCTGCGGCTCTCCTATGTAGCAGAAGCCTACCAAGGGATTGAGCAGGCGGCAGAGAACCTCGGATTGCAGATAAACGAGGCAAAGACCAAACTGATGGTGGCAACATCAGCGGACCTACCAATAAATAATCCAAATCTACGTAGGCGTGATGTACAGATAGGTGAACGCACTTTTGAAGTCGTCCCAGAATTCACCTATCTTGGGTCAAAGGTCAGCAACGACAACAGTATGGAAGTTGAGTTGCGCGCAAGGATGCTGGCTGCCAACCGGTCATTCTACAGCCTGAAAAAGCAGTTCACCTCAAAGAACCTGTCGCGACGGACGAAGCTGGGACTATATAGTACCTATATAGTACCAGTACTCACATACGCCTCTGAGACATGGACACTGTCCAAATCTGACGAAGCCCTCTTAGCCGCGTTCGAGAGGAAGATGCTCAGAAGGATACTTGGCCCCGTATGTGTGGAAGGACAATGGAGGAGCCGCTATAATGACGAGCTATACGAGATGTACGGCGACCTCACTGTCGTACAGCGTATTAAGCTCGCCAGGCTCCGGTGGGCTGGCCATGTTGTACGCATGGAAACGGACGACCCAGCCCGTAAAGTCTTTTTAGGCCGTCCACAAGGACAGAGGAGGCGTGGTAGGCCCAAATTGAGGTGGCAAGATGGCGTGGAGGCGTCCGCCATTAAGGCCGGGATAACGGACTGGCAGACGAAGGCGCGAGACCGTGAGCGGTTTCGGACACTCCTGAGGCAGGCCAAGACCGCAAAGCGGTTGTAGCGCCGGATAAGTAAGTAAGTAATCAGTTTTTGAGGTTTTTGACAAATCTTCTCTTTTGAACAAATTGCTTTTAGTGAATTACAATGTCAGCGTCTGAAGAGTTCCATGAAAAGATGATGATGAATCTCTTTACGATCACATTGATCTTAGCTTTCCCGTGAAGTTGTATGCTTTGGTGGAGTCTTATTAATTCCTTAGCAGGGAATGCTTGTGTGATAAAACGGGAGTGGAAACTGTGCATTCTCTTTCTAAATCGAAGATATCTTGGTCGGCAGGTCCAAGTGTTGTTAATCACAAAAGTTTAACTCTCGTCGTAACAGGATATTGTTGAAACCAGTAGTCTGCTAGCGGTCAGTTACAAGAAAAAAAAACAGTGTTTAAATTCTACTTAAATCCTATACAACAAAAACCCACATAATTCCATGAATCAGCTGAATAAAGCTGCCACTCAGATTGATATCTCCTTTCTGCCAATGCCCTATGCCGACAACTCCACGACCATGTTCCAAGGAAGTAATGGCAAGAGTTGCCAGCGTTGGACTAATTAATCTGGCAACGCAAACAAAAACCAACCATGCTCGAGGCAGTGTGAAAAAAAGTTTACTTGATAGCATTTTTCCTTCTCACTATTTTCTCCGCACTCTTTCCTAGCTTCCTTTCTTTGAAAAAGTATATGCCACGGTAGGAATGCACATTATTCTGCTCTGTAAAAAAGCTGTGCTCTCTTTTTCCGTCCCCCAAAGGTAGTGGCCAAACAATTACCTTTCTCCCCATCACCCCATTTGTTTGTAGTGGTGCAAACCGGGAAAAAGGGAGTCCGATTTCAACTTCAACTTTCATTCCCGTGCTGACCTGGCAAAAAGAAGTCTGATCTTGGCGGCAGTAAAGCTGGCTTCAATGTCACTGGCTCGGACTGGCTGTGGAACGAAATGCACATGGAATTTCCATCGTTTTGTATATCTCTCTTTCAACCCGATTGCTCCATTCCGTTAAAGAGATCGCCAAACATCCGGTGGAAGGTTAACGTTTGCTAACGGTTTGCATCCAACTACCGGTGCAGTGCAAGTAGTGGAATGTAAAATAATGGAAAAAATGCACCATTTTAAATTCCTACCATCCCAGAATGAGGGTGAGAGGAAAAAAACTGAAAACTTCCGTTTTAAGCTAGAACATTCCTCCACGCTCCGGCTGCTGCTGGATGTCAAGTATTGTTTCTTTTTGTTTTCTATCTCTCCCTTTACGAGTCATGAAGTTGTTAAATGAAACCTCGGCGACAGTGCCCTAGTGGTGTGGTGGGAGCGGGAGTGCAGCGCATACGTGTATATATATTTTTATGTTCCTTCTCCAACCTTTAGTGTGTGTGTGCGTGTGTGTTTGTATGTATTCTACAGTGACATCGCTCATATCGATCGGATATAACGTCGGAAATCCGCTCCCATATGAGCTTGCGTACATACTCACACAAATACACACATATATCCCTTCCTCCGTCCAATCACAGCTTTTCCTTCTACCACCTCTTCATACTTACCCATCGTAATGGGTTTCCATCTGGAATTTATCACCGGGCTCGAGCAGTCGTCCACCAGGGAACCGTTCCCAGTACTTCAGTGCCTCGGGGAACGCCTCGATCTGTAATTACAAGTGCACGATAACGACGGTTGGAATGTTAATGGTATGTCTGTCTGTGTGGGTGGATGGACATATCCCCGGCCATGATTGCTGTACACCGTGCACCGTGAGAGAAACAGAGAAAGAAAAAGAGAGACACACATACATCCAGCACCGGCCGGAGACAATATAACGAACTGATAATGGTGTAAATGAATAATAATAACATGTTGGCAGGTGAAATACTGCAAATCGATATTATATTAGTGCAGCGCTTGTGCTCGGATCGATGCTTTGGGATCGTCATATTGAAATTGAAATTCGGCTTGAATTAATGTCGCGATTTTCTTTGAAGCAGTGGTACTTTATGTCAATCTCCGATGATGACAGCTCAAACTTATTTTGGTTCCCATATCTGTCCTTCCAAGAACTCACTCATTGATCATTGAACAAAAACACAAACCCCTAACCTACACTAACAAAATTGGTTTGATAAAGGCTATCTTAGGGAAATTCGGACCAAATCTGCTATATTTACTTCTTATTTTTTCACCACGACATAACCCGAAAGGAAGCATGCCTTAAAGTTGTGTCCTTAAAGTTACTTCCACTGCGCCCACGTACAACAGTCTTTCAACTTTTGCTCATAATTTTGCTTCTAAATATCCCGGCAACGACATTCTCGGGCATATACACACCCATCCTTATCCTTATATGGTGTGGGCGAAGGTTCAACACTGTCCAGCGAAGAAAAATAAGGGAAAACGAAAAGAAAACCCCTCTGCTTGAACTTGGAGGCTCGTGAACCACCTGCTGCTTCACGGGTTTTCTCCTTCTCTATCCTGTCCTCCCTTGTGAGTGAGTGAGCACAAGATTCAATTTAGATTTATGAGTTCATTGCACGTTCTATTTCGCTCCTCGTAAGCCTCGCAAGGAATGATGATGTGAAGGGGATGTGCTCAGTTAGATTCAGCTCGATTTGAGATCAGACCAAAAGCGGAGGAAGGAGAAGACGCACGCACACACACGCACACGCACAAATGCACGAATGACAATCAAGAAAAACTGAGTACGTGCCATTTTATAACGCAGAACCCCTCACCGGGTAAAATGCTTTAATAAGATTTATGATGGTAAATCAATTTGCCGTATGCCTCAAAACCTGGGCGGCGGCCTGCTGGAAAATCCGCAATAACCCCACCAAACGAACGCACCCGATCGAAACCATTTACTAGCAGCGGTTCCAGCAGGACGCATAACCGTTTAGTCATTCCAGCTGATGTAGGGAACAAAAACTACCCACCCCGCCGCTTTCGAGTAAGATAAAGAGTGGCAACGAAAATTTATGTTTCGTAATTTTTGCTGCTCACCGTCTAACACCGACTACCCTAATACAAAATGGCCTAATGCTTTTGGCAAAAGAAACAAAAAAAAACACACACACCCAGTCTTGGAATGAAAGCACGTTTGTCTAGCGGGTGATTGATTTTATTCCATTCCGCATGTTTTGCCAAAAAGCTATCAGGGAGTTTTTTTGGTTATCATTTGAAACATTTCCCACCATAGCCTTGCGGTGGGCCCGGCATTCATATGCCCGAAATCAATCAAACGAATAAAATGCTCACACTCTTATCCCGCTGTAAATGTGGACCATTAAATCTGAAAAGCCCCTCTCCGCATACTCTCCGGATGGTTGAAGAAAAATGAGGCAAAAACCATAAGCGATCAACTTAACTACACACTACTACCAGCTACTTACCTCGCAGACAAATGTTACCGTCGAGCCGTTCACGGCGTACGCCATTTGATTTCTCACCCGTATTAGTGGTGGGACTGTATGAGAGAGAGAAAAAAAAGTAAAACAGGCAGAGGGTGAGAAAAGGATAAGCAATAAAATGTTTGTGATTTATACAGTTCAATTGACGATTGTTAAAGGCAAAGACAAAATATCTTAAGTATAAATAGCATTAAGCGTGAGTATTGTGTTGAAGTGTTTCTCGTTTTATCTTAAATAAATGACCATTTCAAGACTAAACTACAATATGCTTATTGAGAGAATGTGTGCTTTTGGTCTTGCATAGAAGGAGAATTACTTTTACGAACGTTACTTACATTACTAAACGATAATACTTTTAAATTAAACGTTAAATATTGAGCAAGAATTGAATATTGCAATCCGGTTGCATATAACAAAAACGCATAAAAATTATTTACTGATCTACTATCTACTAAAATACTAATGTTGTGAAAAATTTATTTATTTATACCTATTTATTCTTGATTTCCTACCTACAGAAATATTTATAAAGATCTTATGTAATGACACGAACTACGCAACAGATTGCACCATGCACATTCTATTCCTTATCTTGGATATTTTTGGCCCTATAGGTAATATTAGCTCATAAAAAAATCAATAAAATAGTTAAACTGAACTTCAAGCCGATTGTGGTTTCAGTGGTGCCCATTCAAGCATATAAATCCACTACGACCACACCACTATAAGGTGCCAACCCATTTACTCGTGAATGGGCATGAAAAAAAAAACCCACCAAACGCCGTTTCTTCCGTAGCCGTCGTTTGCAACAACTTCGGCAAGGGGCACTTTGGTTTCGAAGCTAAGCTACCTAATCTTAACAATAACCAGATTACAGCACCACTATTGTTTTATCGATAGCAATCGGCAGCAGTTCCAGCAGCAGCACACGTGTTTGCC
Source organism: Anopheles gambiae (assembly GCF_943734735.2). Classification (NCBI taxonomy): domain Eukaryota; kingdom Metazoa; phylum Arthropoda; class Insecta; order Diptera; family Culicidae; genus Anopheles; species Anopheles gambiae. Next base: position 91,400,307 of record NC_064601.1, read on the forward strand.
AAGTGATGCTCGCCGCTCTCGCCCAACACCCATCGACATGATCCTCTCTACCTCTACCCAAAAAGCGGACTCTCGGGTCTTTGAAAACTTCGAAACCCGGTACTTCCGATCTGTTGCTAGGGCAAACAATTTCACCTTGCGCTTCCATGGCAATCAGTTGCCGCGAACGACCCTGCCCTCGGACCCCCTCCTGGGCGAAGCTTCCCGGAGGGCAGAAAAGTGATTTTCTTCCAGCTCGCTGCACGACAATTTGAGAAAACTGTTGTGAACCACAAAAGCGAGAAGAGAGCCTGCTGGGATGAGAGCGGTTGGGTAATGGACGGGAGGGACGGTTGGTTTGGAAACTTACAATGCACCTCGATGTTGAACGTCTGGTTCGCCGGCGGTGAGATGCCATTGTCCGCCAGGCAGTGGTACGCGCCCATGTGCACGCGATTGATTTTGGTTATGTTGAGCGTGTGCCCGGCCATCGATGTGGCTGTGGAATAGAGGGAACGAAAAAGACACACATACACACACATGCATGATCAGTAAAGTGACTTTTCGAACGATGGTCATGGTAAGCGCGTTCATTTTGGCGGGCGCTTGTGTCGGGACGGGATAATCTTGCAGGGCGCCCGCACGAACCCGGGAACGTGGACTTTTCAATGAAGTTCGTTGAAATTTTCCCATTCACTGGTGCATTGACCGTTCACCTCGTACGACCGGAAAGAGCGCATCGTACGACCGGGGACGCTGTGCAGCACGTCCGTCCACTCCAGACTTGCCGAAGCGGCTCCATTATTGGCATGGCTAAATGCTATTAAGTCTCGCTATTGTCTGCTGCTGCCAGCCAGCCAGCCAGAAGGTACGCTCGGTGACTTCACCCACAACTGTGGCCCGCATCTTCAGTTCTAACGCGCGCGCTTGTACCGGTCAAGTGCAGCCATTTCCGTGAAGTATAATTTCGACAGCGGAGGATACAAACTTCCGACGCGAGCTAAAGGAGATGGGAGCAAGAACCTGGGAGAAAAAAAAACACACACGCTCAACATACCTTCCCATGCACCGTTGGAGATGGTTTTGCCATCGGCGCGACGCCATTCGACGTGCGGTCTGGGTGTCCCGGTGGCGGCACACCGTAGCCGCAGGTGCGTTCCCTCGTGGACGATGATGGGCCGGAGTGCTTCGACCGTGCCGGCGCCGGCAATCGACGGCGGTACGAGCAGCTCGTTCGAGAACGTATCGTTCACCTTCACCTTCCACGCGTTGATGCCCGGCGTGCCGGGCGTACCGTTCGTGCCCGGTCGGCCCTGTTTGCCCTTCGGTCCGTGGATGCCTGGAATTGGGATGGGAGAATAGAGTTGAGTAACACAAAAAAACACAGAACGAAACATTACAACGCAAGGATTCGTGCAGCACACGATCGTGTTTGTGGAAGATTGATTTCTGTCTAGCGAGGGCAGCACAGGAAAGCACCGCGTGTAATGATGTTTACTTGCCGATGCTCCAAGTTCTCCAAGGAGGAGCACACTACGTGGGTCGGTTTTGGCCAATTCAATTCTACGCCTGGCTCGTACCGTTACCCAGTACACCGGTGGATGTAATCTACGCGATTTACACAGGTATTATACCAACATTGTTCACGATTGGTTCTCGCGCAGATGCGAACAGGGCGCGTGTGCGTAGAAGGTAAGACCCGTTGTCTAGCGAGAAAATAACAATCTTCTTGAAATAGTCAACAACCACACATACACACACACACATACCAACGGAAGCTTCTTACAAACTGTTGGAAGTCATAAAACAAAGCGCGCACTGAGCACTGAGGTAGTTGTAACTATTGCTTACTGCGAAGCGGAAACTTTTCGATCGAAACGCTATTACGATGCTTTATTGGCATCGTTAGCAATCTTCCCCTTTCATTTAACAACCGACCCGTGCCAATATCAATCAATCTGCATTTCCAGACGATAAATCGAATGTCCCTAAGCACCCGGGTGAAGCCAGAAGACCCCCATTTTACAACCTTTTCCAACGGTCCCGCACCACACCCTTCGGAAGGCATCGATTCATCTTCTCAGCATTTCCACGCGCTCTCCGTGGGAAAAGGGAAGGGATTGGGTCTTGTGAAAACATAATCATTGCTGAGAAATGACACCCCATTTGGGGGGGGGGGGGCAACTGGCTGGCTGACTGGCTGTTAGCGGTAGGAGTTTTCGCTTGGGAAGTCAATTTCGCGTTTGCTGACGCGCCTTCCGTCAGCATTGGAGGAAACTTAACGATCTTTCCTAGCAACTATTACTTCCCGCTCTCATTCTCAGCGAGCGTGAAAGTACACATAGACACACTACCACCCGGCGTTCAACCGTGTGCCTGGATGCGTGCCGTGCGGTACCGAAAGATGCATCGCAAACATTTCATCAATTTCAAAACACAACGTTCCTTGCATTCGCGGAACCTGAACGAGGAGGGTAAGGATCAATTGCAGGTTGAGGAAAAGTTTTAGTTCGCTAAAGGAAATATTGGTTTGGTTTTCTACGGTACCCAAGTTGATAGGATGGAAAAGTGGGGGCAAAGCTTGTGCGAAAAGTTGCGAGTGATTAGTTTTCATGTTATTGAGGTACCTTTTCTGAAGCTGTTTGCGTGTGCATTAAGTTATTGTTTGCAATATACAGTCACTGCAGAGTTCTGTAGGGGCTATCAGACTGATGATGTCTTGTTCCGTTTGTCGACCTTGGGATCTTCAAGATTTTGTCGACTCAATGGAATTATATACAGTTTGATATTTGCTCTTGGGGAATAGGCATCAATGCTAGTCAGCGGTGTTGTTTCCATACTTATGATCATAGTCTTCGTTTCGATACTACAGTTCATCATTCTAATATCCAAATAGCTTCAGTAGATGTTCCAGCCCATGTTCTAGGTCATATAAAATAACGATATCTGTTTCTTAAGAGGCGAAAAAACTCCGCTGGAGCCAAAGCAACTCTAACAAACAAACAACATCTGTTTCTTAGATTCCTGCAATTGATATGGATCAATCATTTTCTAGTCTTTTGCTTTAATCCTCTATGATGTCCCAGGTAAAGCCGGTATAACACATTTGATCAGTGTCCAGGTCTGTATTCTTAACCATTGTATGATACTACATCAATGTTAATATAGTAAGAATAATCTATACTTCTCAAATAATAGCTATATTAATAATTTTAATAATGCTAGAACATCCGTTCACTTTACTTACGCTACCAACCCATCACACTCAGTACACATCAAGATAGCGTTTGATTCCCCCCCCCCCCCCTTGTGCGGATTTTGCCTAAAATCAAGAAGTTCTTCCCCGTATCTCCACCATGCCATAGTAAAGCTCGTGGCAGCGTGGCTTGTTTACATCTTCACTTGAGAGAGATGTTTGATAAACAGCTGCATTAATTAATTTTACAGTGCTTTCTCACAGTGCCGGAACCGTGTCGAAAACTCCTCTTCCAAAACCTTTGTGGCCTTTGTTACCCATGGGGTGTCTTACCGACAAGCTTATCGAACCCTTTGACTTTGCTTCGGAAAGGACCCCAGTTTCGTACTGGCAAGAGCCCGGCGTTGCACAGGTCCTCCGATAAGGCTGATACATACCGTACGATGGTAATTATTAGCTCGTAACACCATACCCTCATGTACGCGCGGTTGTTTGCGTGTGCGTAGCACTTCACTCTACTTACCTCTCGGTCCAGGCAGTCCGGGCGGTCCCGCCGGTCCGATCGGGCCTGCTAATCCTACGAATGGGCAAGTAATAGTCTACGATAAGTTGTACGCTCGACCAGCAAGATGCATCCGTTCTTGTTCCGGCACTTACCATCCTTGCCGTCGATACCGTTGCGCCCATCGATACCGGGAATTCCATCCTTGCCATCTTTGCCCGGGATGCCATCCGCACCGGCCCGTCCCGGCACACCGTCCAGGCCCGGCTCACCCGGTACACCGTCCCGTCCATCCAGCCCCGGATTGCCCGGATAGCCAATCTCACCCTTTGGACCGCGCGGGCCCGGTTTACCTTCGCGCCCATCGACACCGGGCGGACCGGGCAGGCCAGGATCGCCCCGATTACCTTTCGGGCCCGGTATGCCGGGCAGTCCCGGTGGTCCGGGTGGGCAGTATTCCTTCGTCGCTCGGCAAAAGCCGGTGATGGCATCGAACTGTGAAGCACGTGTGACAGAAGAGTTTGATTCAGATCGAATTTTATCAGGCTGGTTAGTAAACTGGTTTTAATGTTTTTCTATTGATATAAACAGTATTTTAACATTTCACAGCTGTACTGTAACAGAGCTTTTCAGCAATATTCGGGAACAAATGTAAGTTTAATCTTTAACAAGCTTTGACATGCTTTCATACCACGGATTAATATGCACATCAACGCTCACGGACGCGCCCATCATGTCAGCGTTTTATGAATAAAACATAATTGCATCAAACTGGATCTCCTTCTCCTTCCCCGACATCCTTATTACTCCCGGTCACGTCCATCTAACATGCACCGGATCGGAGGGACAATTCGATCATATAACAATTTTACGGCTGCGGACATAAAAATTGGTTTCCCTCGCGGCCAACGCGATTGAGAATTGCATATTTGACGTGGGGTTTTTTTTTTCATGGGTCCTTTAACTTCCTCCGTACAAACCATACCATCAACGCCATTGCTGGCTAGCGTGGCAACTCACACACATCACTCAACATCCCAATCCCGCTGTCCGGAAGCCGGAAGCAGTTAAATGCAATAATGTGTCGTCGTATCGTTTTCGCATCGCAATATCGCATCACCATCCGGAAACGGGGAACCAACGACAGGGCCCGATTGCCCGAAAGATGAGGTTGTGTATTGCATGCGATAAAATCACCACTCCCCTCCAGCGTAAAGGATGGGAAGGGGGGAGCTGTGTCGCTCTTTACACCGAACGCGCTGGACACGATCGATCGATCGATCGATTGGGTTGTGTGGTGCTGTGATGGGAAATGATGATGGTGAAGGATCGAATAAAAGCGGAACATATTGCCACATCGCTCGCAGCAAGCTTCCGTTCCGCTTGCCAAAGCGCCGGCTGTATGATAAACATCTTCGAGAAGGCATCTCTCATTCCCCCCTTGCACGGCCCAACGATGCAACGATTTGCACCGATTCGGGTCGGTGGTTTTGATTCGATTTCGGCATCGGTTCTCCTATTTGCCTTCTCCTCTCCCACCAGTCGAATTAGTGAAGTGGTGGTAAGATATGCCCGAACGAACGATCTGGAGAATATGACTTACCGGAATGCGAGAATAGCTCGTCAGCCAAACCCAACTATCGCCACCGGGGGCGGCACCCTTCAGCCCGGTCTTCTTCATAATATCTGCATCCTTTTTCTCCAGCTCGGATCGCAGCTTCGGATTGAAGAACTCCACATTTGGACCTGGTGGGATGGGGAGTGCAAAAACACAATTAGTTTTCTTTCTGCTTCCATTCCGTTGCCCGTGCACAGAGTGCCGATAGGGTACGGAATTTGACGTATGTTGCTGTTGTTTTTTTTTCTCTCTCACTCTACTTCTACACTTGCCTTCCTGATCCGGGACCAGATTATCATCGAACAGGCTCAGATCACGCTTCGGGCGGCCGGACGGTTCCCGGAACGGTGGTAGCTTCCGCTCGTTTTGTACTCTCTGATTCGCTACTAAGTAAGGCAAGGAAGTGCTGCTGGAGTGATGCGGTGAGGAAGAAAACACATGCTTTAATTGGTGGCTGTTTGAGTGAGGCTTTGGGTTGGTGGTTTATCAGGATGTGCTATGGTATATCAGTGTTTAAGAATATCAGGAAGCTTATCGATACTATTTAGTATGTTTTATTTGCTTCAACAGTATATTTTAAATGGTTAAGAACAGAATTATAGATGACTTAAACTTAAATACGTAAATAAATTATTTGACTAAAAGCTCATCGCATATATCAAATAAAATTAATATCAATATAATTGTTGCTTCCATTAAGAACATTAACATTGAACAACATTACCCAAGCACAATTTCAATCATGCAGCCTTTAATTATACCTTTAACATTGTACGACATCACAATAATACCGAAAGCTTAGGAATAATGTTAACCCCCAATAACCTCATACTGTCTTTGTTTGGTACCCACAGTATCACTTTTAATAACTCGATGCTAGACACTGCGAAGACACTAAAGGAGGTAAAATGAAGGAAAAATAAGCCGTAAATCATGTTCGGTATCAACCCCACCACCACCCCTAACAATTTCAGCCAGCCAGGTGAATCTAGCACGCCGTATGTCAAGATACGGCAAAGTATTCCACCTCCAACCTTTTCCTATGTCTTTATCCTCTCCGTACTCTGGCCCTGCACGATACTTCATTGCCAAAGTCCCAAGAATCATAATTTATACATCCGTCCGTAACGAGTTTCCTTTCCCTGTTCCTTGTATCTCATTCCGCCACCATGCGGTCGCGGCGGGCGCACTGCAGCTATCAAATTTTTAATCACCACCTACGTCACCACCTCTCAAACACCTTGCCGCTGCGATGCGATAAAATATATTGTTCTGCACCAAATGAGTATTTTGATGGGTGAGCAGCTCCTTCCCTCCCTCTTTGCCGCATTGTTTTCCGTGCTGCATCCTTTATCGCTCTAGCATTCGTTTTCTTTTTTGATCGCGCACATCCCCAAAAACTTGATCGTTAAAGAATCTTTGCAGCCCAGGGAAACATTATTTTACGGTTGAAACAAAAAGAAAAGCATCAAGCTCTGCCTCTTCAACCAAGCTCAGAAAAATGAGAACCCCAAAAAGAAGGCAATTTCGGTCGAAAGAAAGCGAAAAAAAAATAACAACTATACAGCTGCAAAGGAGCCGGGGCCTTGGCGTTTCGGCTTAATCTTTTCCCATCAGCGAAAGCAGCTAAGCCCGAAAACCCGGCTCAAAAGAAAATTGGAGACCATTTCAGGAATGTCGTAAATTTTGCTCCCCTTTTATTGACTCTAGCTGCAAAGGGGTTAGTGCCGGTGCCAACAACAAAAAAATCGTATCATTTTAAAAACAACAGCTAAAGGTATAACTTACGCTATTTTGGCATCCGTCCATGGTGTCTTTAAGATTTGCTAATAAATAATTCTACATTCCAGTGCGAAATGCGTTTCGTCGTAATGTGTGGTTCATTAGGGGAATGTTTCGTCACTGTTTTGCACCATCGCAAGTCAAGCTTTGCAGTAATTCATGGCACATTGCTTTAAGAAAACACTTCTCCGTAATGGAATGTAAACTTTCGCCAAGTAATGAAGACAAAAAAAACAACAACCACGAATACAAATATTATAGCATGCATATGCTCAACTGGCAGCACTGGCAGAACACTTTTTAACAGCACCGGCATGCTTGCCTCCTTCAGCCGATCATTATGCAAACACGAAAAGTTGCACATCTTTGCTGCGTGATGTGCAAGCATCCTTCACTTCAATTAAGCACACTCACCACCCCGCACACTACTACACTACCCTTGCCTGCGCTGCATGGCTGTAACAATATTTGAAGTGATAAATTAAAATGGCTTCCTGATGTTGGTTTCATAAACGAAGCGTGACTGGTAGCTGGTATAGCTCGTGCCGTTACGGCTGCGGTATGCCACACTGCATTACACTACAACTTATTACTTCTTGCGTGCGCTCACACGTGGTGCCCCCGTATACAGGCATGGTCGGAATGGTTGGAAACTGTGTGTGCATGTACGAGTCTCGTACGGGAGGCTTCCCAGCCTGTACACAGTCCCGGGTGCTTACCGTACATGTACACGATGGATTTAGCTTTTGCTTCTCCCTGTATCGTGCACATGTTCGGTGCAACCCGTGGCAAGCTGTTCCATCCTCACCGGAAGGCTAATCATCAGCATCATCGTCGTCGTCATCATCGGTGGTTATTAAACAAAGCTAACCGGTACCGGATGAGCTCGGGAATTGCGAACGGGAAGTGAGTCGGGAGTTAAGTGGAAGTAAAAGGGGCAAATATTGGTTGTGCTCAAGAAAGCAGCTTTTCATTTAAAATGTGCTACAATTAACCAAAGTACGCGACAATTAATTTTTGCGAATTTTTCAAAAGGAACCATTTTTGCATGTTTTTACCCTTGCATTGGTAGATTAAACACATACGAATAAGAAAACTGATTTTTTTATCCACTCACTCTAAACATCTTCTACCACAGTGTTGCTCTGTACTTTAGGGAATTACGTTCGTTGCCAAAGCTCACCCACAATACTACACCCGTGCTACATGTCTAGCCTGGGTTTGGTTGAAAGAAAATTGCAACCAAAACATTACAAATGATGTAACCAACGTTCGGGTTGGGATTCCGCTTCCGGAACTGCACGTGTGCTTCAATCCCATACTGATCACCAACCAAAAGTACCTACACAAGAAATGATGGATAAAGTTTTTCGGTTCATACGTACTATTTACCCACTGCCTCATACACTTGTTCATGGATTCTGGCGACTAACGCGCGCACCAGATGGTACCCCCTGTTCTACTTCGAACCGGCGAGCGCACAATCGAGCGCATGCTAACCAAAGACGCACGTAACTTAGCAAAGTTTCGGCACAAGGAAAGGCGCAGCACAAAAAGGACACATGGGCCAAATAAGTTACCACACCAGGGCGGGCAGGCGCAGGTGTACCGTAGGTGGCGTAAAGTCTAGACATTTATCAAACCAAAGCATACACGTGCAGCATTAACCGCATGCCAACAAGCGTATGTAAGCCGACCGCATACACTGCACCAAGGGAAGGGGAACAATCCAGATGTAAATCCACCCGTGCCAGAAGCCGTTTGCCATGGCAATAAGAGAGAGATTATCCGGTAAGAGGAACCTGTTTGGCATGGTACGAAATAAGGTCCAAAAACCGCTACATATATCTTTCTCTTGCCTTCTCTCTCACGTGATGGGTTAAATCTCTGCACGACCTTTTCCAGATTGGCGCACTTTTATGCCGGCAGACAGAGTAAAGCCGGCCGACCCGAGACCGCTCATCATCACCAGACCAGAGGTTCCAGGCCCTGAAACAATCGAACCTGCCACATAAAGCATAATTCCACTAATCTCTCCTGTTCTGTTCGTAAGTGTGCTACTTTCCTTGTTTGCCGTGCCACCACAGTGCAGCAAAGCTTCCTTGGCCCAGTTTTGCCCGGTCTGACCTCACTTCCAGTAAATCAGTAGCCTGGTACATTGCCTCCTCTTCACTTTCATACCCAGCACCGGATCAAACTGCAGTTCCATTTGCTTGAGCAATAAAATTATGCCCGAGTGATTATTGATTATTTTTTTACCCTTTCGCAGTTGCTTCCGTTTTATCGTTCCCGTCCCTTGTGCAAACGCTTACACTAAGGTAGGGCAGGAAGGAATTTAAAGCGATCCCAGTACCCAGCGCTGGGACGTTAGTCTTTACCGTCGGATGCAGTGTGTTGGGTTGGGGTTTCGCATTTCTGCTTCATTCGCGGCTCATCGGTAGTTGGCTCCGTAGTTGGATGCGCTGCTGTGATTGTGTGCAAACAAGTGCACCGCAGCTGCAGATGCAGCTTGTCGGTGCTGAAGATACAGCCGATCCCGTTTCACTTACCGATAATTGGAACCGTCGGTTCGAACGGTCGGTATTGATTTTCGCATTATAATTCCATTGTCGAGGTGAAATTCACTTTTCGCTAGCTTGACTTTGCAATGGTACAAAGTGCAAGCTGATATTATACTCGAGACTAAAAAAAGAGACAGCTATAGCAATTTTGAATCGATTCAAAATGCGCTTATGTAAATATATTGCCTACATTTAGGCGCCTCGCCAATACCTTACTGCAACGTAGACATTATTTATGAAAAGTATTTCCCCAAGCGCGATTAGTTACAGCTTTTCGAATCCATTTCATACCTTTTAAACTGAAAGCTTTAAGACCGCTCATTTACATACCACCATTTGGCAACTAAATGCAATGCTATGCTGGGGCCGTTTACACCAAAATCACCATGAACCCATTAAAATCGTTTCACAACCATTAAATAATATGCTTTGTTTCGGAAGCTCAGCACAATTTGCCTACCGTGTACTCGTTATTTCTCTCTCTCTCTCTCTCTGCCCCTCTTTTTTCTCTTCCCATGTAGTTGCGAGTAATGGTTTTCAATAAAATGCCTTACTTTATAGTCGCTATAACGGACGGTCGGTGCTTCGCTCATACCACCATCTAGCCAACCGTTGCCAACGTTACTGCCAAAAATTCGTCGAATAATTTTTTTATAGGCTTTTGTAAAAAAAAAAAAAAACACATTCCAGTGGCTAACCCAAAACTTCCCGATTCAAATCGAACCGAATTTCCACTGGCACGCGATTACATTTTCGCATTCAACCCCTCTCTATTGCGCTCACCTAACCCCATTAACCCGTCCATGTAAATTCCTCTCTTTTCATTCACCAAACTGTAAGCCTGCTTTTTATTAGCCTAGGGCAGTTGGGTACATGATGGCTGTGGATCTATTTTTTGTGTCGATAAATAGAGTATTGGAATAGCCAAAGCGAATGGGGAAAGGGGCAACAATTGGGAGTGGTAAAATATCCTATGAATAATCACCCCTGCCGTGGGGTAAACAGCGTGACTGCTTTAAGCTCTGCCCAGCGGGATTGTGCCATGATGCCGGAGCTGAAATCGGAACGGAATCAATGTTCCAATGGGAAGAGAGAACAAGAGCATCCAATTCCAATGGAACTAGCGGCCAGTAGAAAGGTTTAGATTGCCAAAAACTGAACCCCTGTGGCTTTTGGGTTCACGCTCGCCAAACGCTTTTCCAGCCACTAAACGGGCCATTTAATCGGCTTTGCTCGTATCCCGCGTGGAGGGCGATATAACGTTCCGATTCGATTTTCATCCCAATCTCGATGCGCGTACAAAAACCTGCAGAGCTTTCCATTTCTTTTTTCTTTCTCTTTACGCTCCTTTAGCTAACACTGAATATTCCAGTGCACATCCGTAAAATACAATAATGATAAAAAAGCAATGAATCTCACCTAAGTTCTGGCGCGGCCCGTCTCGCGTGCGCCAGCAGATCCGCACTCAATTTATCGATGTTACTCTTCCAGTAGTCGCTCAGGATCATTTCGACCTGGCGGCGCACGTCCTCCTCGAGCAACGCGGTCGTCCGGTGGTGCAGCTCGGCCGGTGGTAGCCGCCGGTCGACGTAGGCGAGCAGGGCCGCCGACAGCACGAACATACCGACCAGCAGTACCGCCAGCAGGACGTACACCTGGCCGAGGCTGAGCGTGGTCGGGGTGTGTTGTTTCGTCGGTGCATACTGTTCGGCGGTGGAGCTTCCCCTTTTGGCAGGTTTCCGGTTCGAGCGGCGCGATGATGCGGCGGCTGCTACCGCCACGGACGGTGTCGATGACAGGTCAGCAGTTTTCGGTGCCACCGCTTCCCCGGCGGATGGAGATGACTTGCGGGTGCTCATTTTCCCTGCCCGCGTCTCGGCACGATCCATCCCACGATTGGAGGGCGTGGGGTGGGCAAGGGGAAGAGAAGAGTTGGCGATGGTGTCGATATGTTTAAAAAAAAACAGCACCGCTAGCTAAAGGCTTCACGTCGAACGGTGGCAAATGATGGTTGCGGGTGCGCTCGGGGCTATCACGATTGACATTTCAATTTCCTGCAAAGGACGGAAGAGAAAACACCATGATGAGCGTTAAAATTTGGTAGACTGTTTGTCTGTTGGTAGTTACATATTATTCAACAGATTTCAACAGCAATCGGTGGAGAAAAATCTGTTTGATGATGTCTAGTGCAAAATAAGACTTTGATACACTTGTGATGCATATTGCATAGCTTTAGGCGTTATCGTACCGGCGAAAGAGTTTGTTAGAAGCGTTGTGTTACATTATGTTTCATTGGTTATAAACTTCCATTTGATATGACTTTACGACATTAATACAATGCACAATTCAGAGCTTCATACCAATGTTACCATGCCACCAATTGTTTGAGAAAACGATAAACCAACCTACAATAACCAACAACATAAAAAATTATTTCATTTAAAATCCTTTCAGTAACAATAGTTTTATGGTATGTGATGACTTTTGTTAGTAGAGCTCGAATTCTATTGTTAGCAGCTCACCATCAAACGAAACCCAAAGCAACAATGCACTCATTGCTCATACTGATTAAAATGATATTCAATCGAAGCAAATTCCTTTTCATCTATTCAACAATACCGCACAACGAATTCCAGTGTGAAAATATCTCCATTGAATTCACATAGGAATTCTATGGATCTGTTTGTTTATAATCACACGCATTTTGCAAAGCACTCTACAATAAACAATGATCAATTATTCTGGGTTTGAAGCAATGTAAAAACTCATTTGTATAAATACCAATCACGACGATAACATTGATGTATTCTAGCATCTTCCTCTCCAATCCAATTGACAAGTGCAAACAGTTCCAACTACACAAATGCACTTGCTGAACATCTTTCACTAATGATCTTAAGCTACTAATAATCTCACCCAACTAAAAGAAGACGACCCTAAAGTGCACGACCATCTCCGCTGTTTGCAACGGCAAGTACATCAAATAGTTACACGAGCAGGGATTCAACATTGATCTTACTGAAGAGCACCACACTTTGTGCAAAAGAGCACTCCTCCCACGGAACGGTACGACATAAACCGACATTAAAGACGTCTAATTGCCCACTCACTGGTTACTTGCAAAATGCTTCCCGGGTTGCTAGCTAATCATAAGCCTCGTCGTACCTGACATCAAAGCAAAACTGTGCCCATCCTATAGCAGTGATTTAAGCTGCCACGGTCAGAACCCTACCAAGTGTGGGTGTCTGTTTGTGTGTGTTCGTGTCTGTTCCGCTGAAAAGGTCTTCAAGATGACATGGCAAGCAAGCAAGAAGCGGCTCTTCTCGATAAAACCTTCAGAGAAATTATATTCCCCTGGCGCTCATCATATCGTCCGCTTTCTTACACCAAAGCTTGAGGAGGGATTTTTTTTACTTGCTACTATTCCGTAACTTCGTTGCGTTTTCTGGGAATTTGCTTCCCAGTAGAATAATTCGTGACTTCATAATTTTGGGCCTTCAAATGTATGTTTTGCACAGGGGGGAAGCGCTCAGAAGTGATCACGACCTGATCCGCAATTCGTCAAAAAGAAAAACAGGACGTAACGCAATAGGGGGAATGAGGCGAAAAAAAACTCCATGCAATACCACACCTAACATTATGTTACGCTTTCTTTTCCTTTCGATTGATGAAACCCGATATTGCGCGCTGGCGGCTGATCATTACAAGCAAATTTTTATCAAGAAAAGTATCTACGTATTCGCAACACGAACAATCAGTTTCCGGAGTGTATGTTCTCCATCATGCAAAGGGTAGAAATGATTAATGAACGCACTGGTTTGGGGCTTAACCCATCGCTTATCCGCTTCGCGTCATGCTGACGATGTGGGATTGATGATTTTATTTGCCTAATTCCACGGAACAGCCTATTGCCAGGGGCCAAGATCTACCTAATAGCGGTTAGTGAGCTGTTGCACGGTGAGCACGTTATCCAATCCATTTTGTAGGAGAAAAGGAAAATCCAAATCCCTTTGGCACAGCTTTTTTCGATGCCCCAAAATATTACATTTTAGTACAAAAAAACGTGAAATGACCTAATTGATGTTTTGCTTTCCCATTTTTCTTCGTGGTAATTCTTTTTTGCTTGCCAGTTCACTAGAAATCATTCCATTAAAGCAACCCTTACCCCATCATTTGGGCTGTAAATCCTCAAAAAATTACGCCGACAAAGCTCGTCCCTTCCACCGAACCCTTTGTACGCCTGCGGAGGATTTACTCGTACCCATTTATTAGCCCAATTGGAATTAATTGGCCCACAAATTACGCTAATCAGACCAATTTCCGCTGCTGCAGCAACAAGAACAACCATACACACCGGTAATTGGATACCCGAGCGGTATTTTTATTCGCCCCGTGTTCAAACGTTTACCTGAGGCGCGTCAAACGGCCACATGAAATGGATATACATTTTGCGTTTTTTAATAAACGAAAGAAAGTTGTGATTGCGTTCATTGCATGAAGCATTCCTTGCTCACCATGGTCCCCAGAGCAAATGTGGCACGTCAATCCAATTTTCCGTTTATCGTACCGGCATTCGTCACACGGAGGGAAATATTCACTGCAAATGCACACACATACACATACACAGACACACACACACACACACACACACACACACACATACACACACACACACACACACACACACACACACACACACACACACACACACACACACACACACACACACACACACACACACACACACACACACACACACACACACACACACACACACACACACACACACACACACACACACACACACACACACACACACACACACACACACACACACACACACACACACACACACACACACACACACACACACACACACACACACACACACACACACACACACACACACACACACACACACACACACACACACACACACACACACACACACACACACACACACACACACACACACACACACACACACACACACACACACACACACACACACACACACACACACACACACACACACACACACACACACACAAACACACACACACACACACACACACACACACACACACACACACATACACGCACACACACACGCACACACACACAAAGCTCATGTTCTGGCACAATGCTTAGCCAGGCTATTTTTTCCGAGCAACCTTCCAAAGAATGTTAAACTACTTTTCCCGTATGCAACACATGTGCTGCATGTGGATGGATCTCTTCACCTCTCAACGAGAACTGCTTAGAATGGGGATAAAGCATTCAGACCGGATGGTAAGAATTTCCCTTTACAAGAAGGTCGATGAGTAGCGTTTGACTTCCCTCAGGAACGTGGTGCGGTCAGAAAACGTTGACGTAAGCGTGTGCTCGCTTTCCTTTTCACGTACCTCCTTTTTACCATTTGCCGGGGTGAGAGAGCGTGTATGCAAATCTCGTCCCACTCCATTTCAGCTTCAATTTTACGTTTTGACGAGCATCAATGTGTGTGTATGTGTGTGTGCAAAGGATTGTGGTTGCAAGTTATGAAAGTTAAGCTTGAGTGCAAAGTGAAGTTCTGTCCGACCCCGGGAAAGGATCTGTCCCGGGCGCACAACATGCATACACCGAAATCGTAAACATGCCTTTTTTATTATATTTCATCTACAACCACTTCTCGTCCCTAGCGTCCCCGGGCAATGCAACCCGAGCCTTCCCAAAACCTTCTCCTGACGACAGGCTGCACCATGTCCTGGAGCTTTCCCAAGTGCGAAACGACCACGTGCACTCGAAGGTACTGGTGGGGATAAAATGTTGAAGCGATCTGCCGTGACAAGATTACCCTCTCTTTGCTCAATTTTTACGATGGCTGGGTTGAAAGCCAGGGAAAAGTGAGAGGAAAAAAACGGGCTTGTGCAAGATATTTAACATTCGTCCTACAACTTAGATCATATATGCATTGCGAAACATTGTTACTTGCCGGCAGAGCTCAGGACGGGGTTTACCACTCGAACCCAAACCCCGAGCCATAAATCCCCCAACCCGAAACCCGAAAGGGAATAGAACTGGCGAAATCTTGCAATATAGTGCCAGCCGGGCATCTGCCACAACCCCGAGCGTCGCTTACAACACCAACAGCATACGAGTATGATACTGGTGCCCCGCGCTCTGCATTTGCCTTTCAAATACATATTGGGAGGGGCACATTTTTCCTGCATCTTTTACCGCAGCATCAATGCATCAAACCACTAGCCGGCGGATGGGTGGGTTGCAAGAAAGGGACGAACATTTTCTTACACCGTGTTTGGGAAATTGAAATTCAAACGGAAGTCGAAATGTTGTGCTTGAATAATGTAGCACGAAATATCGTTCAGTCGGCAACAATACATCATGTACAAATTGAAACACGGCCACGCGGATAAGCGTAACGTACACATTGCATTGGGCAAGGTGTACGAAGCAAGATGAATCACCGCCTAGCATTGGATGAAATCACAAAAATGTGTACGTGAATGTAACATTAAGGGGAATATTGGGGCCCATATGTGGGATGGAAAGCATTTCTCGCTAAGCGGTGAAACACCATGCGTCTCCATGAGGATGGAAGCCACGTGGTTACAGTTGCTGTAGCGCTCGCTGACGTCGAGTGCGGTTGGGTAAGATATTAAGGGTAATAGTATGTTCTAGAATAGTTAAAATATTGCCAATAGTGAAACACTAGAAATAATCGCAAAAAACAG
The DNA here is from genome assembly GCF_943734735.2 of Anopheles gambiae. Classification (NCBI taxonomy): domain Eukaryota; kingdom Metazoa; phylum Arthropoda; class Insecta; order Diptera; family Culicidae; genus Anopheles; species Anopheles gambiae. The sequence goes on from NC_064601.1 coordinate 91,416,679, forward strand.
GTATGGTGCCGTGACTGGGATCTTTCATTTTTTTATTTTGTTTTTTGAAATCTTTGAGTTCTCAATCGAAATTTAAGCAATATGTAATAAGTAGTAGAGTATAACATTTGAAGAAAGTTGTTTTTATTCGTAGCTTATGTCAAACGCATTACCAGTTGTTTCACAAACAAACTAAAGTATTATTCGATCTTGTCGAATGAATCCCATTTTCAGCATGATTGCCAAAAGATTCTTTCGACTGGTCGAGCGGCATGAACCACACACACACTCATTGAAATTCGCTTACCGTGCATCGAAAATTTGAAAGGTGACCGAACAGAACCATCAAGATTATGCGTCCCTTTTGCATGAATACAAAAAAGGGGTCGTTACCGAAATGCCGACACAAGTTTGTCCGGGACAAAACATTTTCCCGGTGTTTCGTTGTATTGATCGTACACCTTTTTTGCCGCGTTTGTTCTACCTTATTTCACACTTATGCCCATTTCATTACCCAAATTCTCGCCCAATAATGATCAAACGATAACCGGCCGTGTCGTACCTTTTGATGCTTTTGTTTGCCTTTTCTTACATACTCCTATAGTTGCCAACTACCGACCAATAAAAAAAACACACCTGACCAGGTTTGTACCGAACAATGAACGAATGAATTTCATATTCCAGCTGCGTTTCGTAAGAAAGGCATGCTGGTAGGTTTTAATCATGCCACCTTGCTGTCGAACCATTGCAACACCGACAAACAGAGGAACGCACAAAACGAAGCGTGCAAAAAAAAACATCAAAAATGTTCCTCGTTCCTAGGAAGTGGAAAGGAATGCTTGCTTGGTCTGGCTGCTAGGTATGTCTGCATATTTTAACCAAAACCATCCCGGCCAGCACGTGGAGAATTCATTCACGTGTACACAAATTGGAAAAGCGATGGGGTTCCAGAGCAAAAGCGGGCACGGCACTCTGCTGTCTCGCAGATCGAACTCTGCCGATCGAATCTCTACTTGCGATTTTTTGTTTTCGTCCTTCTCTTGCCACATTTACTCTGCGAAGGCATCGTGCAATGCATTTCGCATCCATTCTCTCAGTGCATGGGGAATGGATGATTAGTGAACCGCTTCTGACACTTCAATCAAATTCAAGTCACACACGCACACAGACGCAACGATGGCAAGCGGAGTTCGAACACGCAACCCAAATGCTACTCACGCACGGAAAATGTATGCGTATGAGGCTGGTGCAACAAATGGTGTAGGCACGCAAAAAAAAAACAAAACAGCAAACTTTTCCATCGAACATGAAGTCCGAATTGGAAACGTTCACATGTTGCGTGTGTTAGCATGCGGGGTCTGTTATTTTTTTATTCCTTCGCCATTTTTCATCTATCTTTGCTGGCACACAGTGACAGCACCTCTAGCCGGGGCCACACATGCTGGCGTGACGATTGATTGACAGTCGCGAAGTGGTGGCAAAACCCCGTCAATGAAATTCAACGGACCAGTGAACTGCATAAAACGAACGCCAAATGCATTTATGCATGAACTGGATCTGTCGATGTGTTTGTTTGAATCGATGGACAGGCGGAACAGATCTAACGAAACAGGAATGAATGTTGAGATAAAAAGCCGATCTGGTTTTTCACGCAAAACACGGTGATGGCATCAATTGTTTTTGTTTATATTTTGCCACATTGTTTAGTGTATGCTCACGGTTTTGCATTACATTCTTATCAACAATCTGTGACATAATTTGCAATTAAAAAAGGGAGCAAATGCCTTATCCTGACAAGGGCTAAAGAGAGTGACAGTCAGTTAAGTTTCGGTCCTACACAGATGTAAACAATGTGTGCACCGCATCTGGCGGTTTTTGTATAGGGGAAGGTAGGTAAAGGCGGACACTGTGAGTAGGATGAGCATTTCTGATAAATGCATTAAAATGGTAATTTTCGAAAAAATCAACAATGTAGCATCCTAACTTAAAGTTTGAGACACATCCTAACACATTTGAGAACATTTTTGGCATAATATATGCAAAATTGGTTAAATCCACGAACAAAATAAATTTTCAATCATGTGCACCCTTGTGGATCTAATTTGATTACTGCGTATCTTAAGCTCTGTAATTCGCATTGTAAATGTTTCCGGAAGTTTTATTTCATGAATGAGTTGTCGTGATCATTAATGAAAAAACTGGCGAAAGAACGAGAACGAAACAATTAAAAAATCTTGTTTTCTGGTGGTTTGAACATCCTGACACCACAGCGGGAAAGACGGACACTTTGTTGTAGGGAAAGATGGACACCGATTTTTTTTATTTATTTTACTTCTTATATCAATTGGTGATGAATGGATTTCTTAAAATACCTTAAAAAAGAGTATTCCGAAGCTATAAACCAATCAGCAACTAGAAAAAGTATTGAAATAAGCGAGAAATGAAACACCGGTCAAAATAGTAGCCATTCGTTATGCTATTACTCGCACGACGCTGATGAGGCGCTTCACGAAATCCAATATCTTGTCACGACTTGGACAACTTTAAGCAATAAAAAGATGAGGCATTGATATGACATCGTTCAGGAATAGATGAGAAATTCTATGGGATTACAAATATCAAATGTTGAATTTTGACGTGGTGAAAAATGCCTTAAGCTATTAGCAAGTCCCTCCAAAAATACTGGGGTCGTGAACTTTTCGTGTAGTAATTTGCAAAAAGGAAGTTCTAGACTGTTATTCTGTAAGCTGGAGCAACGTCAGCTATTAGAACGCGATATTTCAATAATGCCTTAGATGCTGCATTCTACGATAGATTACAAACGCCGCTTACAATTTCTAAATTCATGGCTGAATGAACCGTCGTTGCAATTGGCCAAGAATTAGTTTATGTACGTACCATGATGTGGAAAGCAATAGGATATGTTAAAATACTATAAACCTCTTCCATTTCCAACGTTTTTATAGGTGTCTATCTTACCCTTCATGGCGTCCAAAAAAATCATGTTTTTCATTCATTAAAAAAACGCAAGAATCGATGGAAACTTTAAAGTTTCACCACATTTTCTGATAAAACATGAGTGTAAGATAATGTATGCACATTTTCATGGTCGTTGCAATTATACATCCCTACATTTATTGTATTGTATTGTTCAATTGTATTGATATCTAATCGGACGATACCAAAAAATTATGGGAACGAACCAAAAATCTATGGGATACAATAAATAAACCGTGAGACGAGTTATTATGAGATATCATCGCAAAAAATAATGAGAACCGACCAATACATCGTGGGAAACCCTGTAAAAACAGTCATTAGCTTCAATGCAATCATTTCAATTCATTCACAGAAACAGATATCAATAGTAATACCATAAACGTATTAATTTGTAAAACATCGTGGAAACCCTGTAAAAACAATCATTATCTACAATGCAATCATTCCAATTCATTCACAGAAACAGCTGTCAATAATAATACTATCAACGTATTAATTTGTAGAATTCCTTAGTGAGAAAGCCTGCTGAAGTCCTGCTATCGCTTCCCAGGGCGAAAAGCTCCCTGTTTTCTCGCGAATCAATTCCGAATGGCCTCCCATTTTAGGTAAGCACTTTAGCTCAATGGCAAAAGAAGCCCCCGTTTGCTAAATTACTAGCCCACACAGCTGCTGTTCTGAGGATCGTTAAAAAAAGAAGCAAACTTATCACACCCAAACCAATCCTCCTCCAACCGGCAGCACAAAACGAAACAAAACATCAGGAACAAATTGAGTCATCGGTTTTGTAGACTATTTAATGGACCATTACTAAGAACCATTTGTTTGCTTTCGTCGAGTCTCGATCTGTTTTCGGCGTGGCACTTCTCCCCCACTTCCCTCTTGCAAACAACCAAAAAACACTGACGGAAAACGAAAAGGTGGTTTGGCACTGCAACCAAAACCAACAAGAACAAGACACCGCTCTAGCGTAACTTATTTACTCTCTAATCCACTTTTGCGCGGCCTCGTTTGCCCTAACCCCCTCCACCAATCCTAGGAGTGAGTAAAACTGTAAGCCGGTAAAGAATTACCACCGCTGCGAATGGAATCGAAATCGGCGCTGGAAAGTTAGTTGTTCAGGCATCAAAATGGCCCCGCCACGAAAGAGCGAACGACGGAAAGACGGAGAGGCCCCTCCAGAGACAGAGACGTTTCAAAGCCCCACCAAGCAGGGTCCGCTGCTCGGTGTTGCTCGGTGGCCAGTCGAGCGCGCGATTACGCCTAACGAAGCTAATTTAGTTCAACAAGATTATAACGCTAGATAAAGTGCCATTTTGCAGCGCCTTCTTTCCTGTTTCTGTGCCAGTGCGGGATAGGCTGGACCTGTCGAAAACAAAAAAGCAAACGTAAAACACACACTAACACCAACGGTATCATCGAGGTAAGGGGGGAGAAGTGAAAACGAATCTCCGGTTCTCGGCGACAGTTACCCCTCTTTCGGAACACTTCTTATCTTGGGCAGCAGCTCACCACCCCAAACAAAAAAAAAAAAGAAAGCCAAGTAAGAAAGGGAACGCGAGTTTTTTTTGTTTTCGTGAAGCGCCTCTTAAGGTCCTTTCTTTTTGTTCGCTTCTTCCCCCTGGCCGCTTGCGGGACCCATTCCAAATCCATTTGTGCGATGGGGTGCGAGCGATAAGAACAAAAGCATCGCGCCTCTTTTCTGTTGGCCCCGTTCGTTCGCCGGCTTTTTATTCGCACCAAGTCGCGGCACTAATATCGGAGCCATTTTGATTCCATCATTGACAGTCGGAGACACACGCCGACACGCTTCTGCCCTTGATTGCCATTGCTTGATTTGGGAAGTGTTTCCCCCCCCCCCACCCCACCCAGCCGCATACAAATCGGCGCGACCAGTCCAACCATTTTGTTTCTCCTTCTTTACCGCCTCGGCCGATGGTAGTAGCGGCTCAAGTGGGAAAAGGCTTTCGGTCCCTTTTTTCAACGCCCTAACAGCGTTAGCAGCCCAACATCCTCCGCAAGGGAAATCGGGCAGGAGCGGAGGCAGTGTACGTTGATCCGGGATAGCCCTAATCCCGTGCCGAGATTCGCCAGACCACCTTTACAGCATCCGCAGTCTCGGATCCTTGCCCGCGTCCCGCTTCGATTAATGCCGCAGTGCGGGTGCACGGATCGATTGACACAGATTCGGGAGGAAAAAGTGCCATAAATTTCTATTCCACCCGACAGGCGTACGGGTTCCGGGAAGCATTTGACGGGGTTAGGGCGCTTTTTTTTGCTTTTTTTTCAGCGGTCATCTTCAACGCCAAAGTCAGCATTTGTTATGAGATCGACTCTCTTTTTTGTTGCTGTTACTGTCGTCCCCCGTACCTTCAATGATCGGGGGAAGCAGCATAACGAATGTCTTTTGCGCTTACCGCGCGGGTGAAGTGTGTGCCAGCGGCTGTTCCTCTTATCGTAAGAGAGCCACTCACCGGGTTCGGTACCGGGCTCACGTGGTTCACAGTACGCACTCCCTTTTCGTTACGATTCTTAACCATGATTAATCGCAGAAGCTGGCGGGTGAAAGCAGCTGGCACGTCTGAAGAGGGCATAGAGGGTGGTAGAAAGGCAGCACGCGAAATCGAGCAATGGTGTGTAACGAAACGGGAATGCCTGTACGGTGCAAACACACCGAAACCAAACGGACGATAATCGAAGTGTAAGCATTAATGGAAAGCTGCTGTGTAAGCAAAGTGAAAATAAACATTGTAGACAGAGAGCTCTCTTCGTGGTAGGTTTCGATTCCTTTTCCGTCCCATTCTTATGCCGATAGACGAGAAGCGGCCTTTTTTCTGTTGCTTTGAAGGAAAGCAATACTAACACATTGAACGTACCCATCCTGTCGGATGTATAATAAGCCGAGTGGGCTAATGCTTTGATTTGTGGTGGTATTTTCATGACGCTTATGCTGCATAACCTGTTAAGGGCACCAAAGCTCATATTTACATTACATTTCATTAGAGCGATCAAGAAGATTAATGGTTCCTTCGAAACAAACAAGCCGATGCAATGCCTCTAAATGATCGGTCAATAAACTATAACGCTTCGACGCGCTCAAAATCACGCGCGTAATCCTTTTCAGCCAAACCACCGCAGTGGAAACAGTGTCCCCGCTCGATGGAACAGTTGGCTGTCAATTTAATTAGATCCGTAATCTTTCAAATGACAGTGAAGCTGAGCCATTCCCCACCAGCTTTCATGCTAAAGATGCCCATTGTTGACCAAAAACAGCGACTTAGAGGGGCCGTGCTTCAGCATCATTAATTGGATTACGTCCCTAAGGAGGGGCAATCCACGACCCTCAACCACTGAACTAGGTCTCAACCACCTTTTTAAAGCCCGCGCTAAACGATTGTCTGGTGTCTGGCGGGCATTTGGAACATTAAAGCTTCTCAAAAAAAAAAAGCTCTCTCTTACATGGATTCTATCGGTCTTTGGAGCTTACCATTTGCTGCTCCATTCTTTTGGGGGTAATGAAATTTTCATTTCCTTAAGTTCGAGTGGAGCTTCACAGACACAGACACACACACAGCTTCAGTCGGAATGAATGAACGAATCGTGTTTGGTACGTGCCGAGCGCTACAGTGCTTTTAGCAAAATCCCTTGATACCAGCAGGAAGTGAGAGGGAAAACGAAAGAAATGCAAGTAAAAGAGTAGAACTTTCCTACCCAAAAACGAATAGAGAATGGAGGGTTGTTAGATGTATACACTACAGAAAAAAGAGGCTGAGAACACACCCAATAATAAAATGGCATCATAAAATGGTGAAACTTACACACACTCACACGCTCGTCTAGTTCGTGTTGGTTGTGTTGGGCGGGACGTACTACTGCACTAAAGATGGCGATTTTACACAGCCAACTTGGGTGCCGATCCCTGGTACTGTGGCTTTTGATTACGTGGCAGTAGCGCCAGCTCCGCCAAACGAACTCGGGGGGAGGTCGGTTTCTCTATCACGTGCACACACACACACGCAAGGGTTGGCGGAAATCACACCGCACAACAACGGACGCGCGGAACGTTTGCAAAACTGACACTGCCACTTGAACTAAAGCGCTCCGTCCCAGACAGCGCGGGCACTCGGGTTCGACCTTCGAAACCACTGGCACTGTACACTTAATCATACGTTCGCGAATCACACACACACACACACACAGGCACGGCTCATTTGTGCACCCACGTACTAAGCTACACTCGTGCACACAATAGCGCCCGGAATGAATAATACCGGACGTCCAGATTCTACTCACTTCTTGCTGTGCCCACGCGCTGCTTCCGGAGCCAAGTAGACTCCCAACCGCACCGATGGTAAAGGATTACTCTAGTCACCCTCCCCGACTGGAACTTTCACCCCACACCACTACTGCACACTACTGCCTCAATTTCACCACCACTCCTTCGGATAGACTTTAAAGACTCTCCAGCGGAGGGTAAAGCCACCACTGAACCACGGAAGAAGCTGCGAGGCGCTAAGAGGTCGACAACGCACCTCGACGACGCACCAACGACTACTGAGATCCGTGCGTAGCGATGTCAAACGCAGCCGACTTCCGCCATCGAGCGCTACAAGATGCGCGCTACCCTCACAACCTTACACTTTCACCCCTATCCACTGGCCGTTGGCGCCGCCGCTGCGATACTTCCGGAGGCAGGCGGCGACCAGTTGCGATAAAATGTGACACACTTTTTTGCACCCATCGGATGCGAAGAACAGAAAGAAGAACATGCTGGCTGCCCCCGACGGATGGACGGAGGATGGATGGGTGTGCAAAGTTCTCACGCACCACTCCCACTGGCCCACCAGCTGGTGCGGTATCGTGCACCACCGCTCCGATTGCCGGCTCGTTGTTGGAGGCTTTGCCGAGCGAACCTGTTATCAACAGTGCCGGGTTAACAGTGCTGCACTGGCCGAATCTGTGGTAAATCGTTTGGACGACTGCTACTGCCTGAATGTAGCTCGACCGACTGTGCGCCGGTTACGAAATTTGCGGTTAAAGTTGTACGATGTGATTAGATGAGGAGTGCAAAGAACGCGCGAACCTTTCTGCTACAGCCGCAAACAACCGAACACGATGTGCACGTTAATCATCACAGCAGCGTGGGGCGCACAACATGACAGCTGTTCTCTGTTGGATGGCGTTTTGGTTAACGTATTCTTTACGAGCTAAAACAACCCAGCAGGCGTTGATGCTGTTTTTTTCGTTGCTTTTGAAACGACCGTTGCTTATATCCCGCTAACGATGTGATATTATTTTAAGCAAAACTCCTCAGCTTGCAGGTTAATTACCTTTTCACTTACTAAACTTTGCCAAAAAGTAGCTACAAAACTCAGCTACTTATAAAGCACCAAAAAGAGAGCAATGTTTACCTCGGTCCGTATGTTTATAAATAAACAGTCGCGAGTTTTTTCCCTCCCTACAAACTCAAACCGTTCCTTTCTGTCCCACTTAAAGTGCCACTTTGCTTGTTCCACTTGTCACACTGCTTGCCGGCAATCAAACACACTCACTCCGCTCGCTTACCTCCCCCGCTCCCTCCGCTTCCGGTAAATCCTTCCGGTGGTGCGTGTCTTTTACTTCCCTCCTTACTTTACCTTGCTTCAATCTTTGACAGGTTGGAGGGAGACACGTTGGGGCCAGAGCAGATTTAAACTTTTGCGCTTGCCCTTGCTGCCGCTAACTTATCTGCCCGGTTCACCTGTTTTGGGCAGCCTTCCTTCCCAGCATGTGACACATTCCGGACGGTGAACCTTTTCGTTCGTTTTTTTTTCTCGCTCCTGCCCTGTTTTGTTTTCAATTTACCACCACTCGAACTGTAAGCACCAACTGGGTAACTCGATCAGAAAAGTTTCACCTTATGAGGAAGGTGCTTCTTCCTCCTTATACTTTCAACGTACGCCTTGCTTCTCAACCTGCCCGCTGAACGAATGAGGCGCGGAACTGGCAGCAAAACAGTACGTCTACTACGATCCGATGGGATGAATAAAACACTCGCATAAAATCCACTCCACTTTGCCCACAAGCTGCCACTGCGAACGCTAGCAACGCAACGACTCAACTGATAGCGAGCGCGTGCGAGTTGCAGCGTTTTTGTTGCGCTTTGGTACGCAGAGCAGCCGCGAAAGGCGTTCATGCGTGTTCCGACTCGAAGGACCAAGCTCAGCTGAACCGTCGGATGAACACCAACAAACGGAGTCGAAGCCGAACGGGAAATGCTTCATTTTTTCTCCTCCGTTTCCCACTGTGGGTCGATTTTGTCACGTCGCAGGATAAATTCACTCTGGCTCTCTCTATCGCTCTCTCGGGTTTTGTTCGGCTTTTCGGTAGCGGTGCTGTTGCACGACACTTTAATATCGCACTGCTGGGAACGTTCATTCGTGAACTTTGTGCCCATGAATTACGCTCCTTCTTTGGCGTTGTTTACGTTCGCTCGAAGCCCCAGCATCCTAGAAAAAGGTCGCAATCGTTGGGAGCGCTTTTCCATCTTTGCTTCGTTTATTTGCTCCTTCCACAAAACCCCTCCCATACACCAACGCCACAGACAGCACATCAAAACCGATTCCAATCCGGCAGCAAAGGTGAATAGCGTACGCGGGCGTGTACAAAGTCACGGTGCTCAGGCTTTCCTGGGCATTGCAGTGGTGCTAGGAAGCAGCCGTTGTTGTTGTTGTTGTTCTTGGTGCTCTTGTCAGCCTCGAGCTTTATGTTTGTTTTAACGATGCTTTGCGGAGAAAGGCGGGCAAGAGTTTGCCAGCTGCCAGCCACCTTCAGGCATGCGGAGAAATATTTGAAATCCTGATTGAACCCGACAACCGTCTACCTACGCGAAGCGATCGCCTATTTTATGGCCCATATCCCGGTTCGAAGTAGCGTCTGTGGCACTACAAAAACTCTCGGCAGCTTGACTCTGCAGCAGACCTTTTGCGGGCTTGTATGCTACCGGCGTAATGAGATGGGGCGGGAGCGAAAAGAGGCAGATTGCACCGAACAAAGTCATCAAAGTTTTTAGTTATTCATAACACGTTGTTTTTATCGGGCAAGTAGAACGAAAGAGAGTGAGTCGTAAAAAAAACGAACTAATCCGTTCTTAGAAAACAGCAACGGCTTAATCCACCACTTGCAGGATGCTGGCAAACGATAGCTACTGCTTGCCCCCGGGACAATGTTTCCACAAGAGCACAACATTTTAATCTTCTTTTCTAGTAACTTCTCGCACACACGGTAGTCAGCCCGACTCATGTGCCACGTACTCATTTCGATTTCGCAAATCGAACACAAACAACCTGGGGGGAAATTGCTGTAAAAATTGCTCCTCACTCACACATGAGCTTCCAGACTGATTCCTGAAGCATAAATAGCGTACATTCGTGTGAGAAAAGCATTTCCCAGTGCGTCATATTGCAGACGCTCGGGATTCGGAGAGCACCTCGAGCAAAGGGACCCACATGTGAAAAGTAAAAATAAACAGCTATACCAGTTCCCTGTTTCGTACCGGTAAAGCTAGTCACGAGAAAAACACGGAACCGATAGTAAACGTGAAATCGGTATAGAATGACCTGATCACAGGAGCCAGTGCCGGGTGCAGATCGTTAGAAGAAGCTTACGTTACGCACTTCACTTTCAAGACACACGATCCGATGTGTGCTGTCCTCCAGCACAGACATCGTTAAGTGATTACGACCTGCTACCATCTGGTAGAGCTACCAGCGGCGAACGCCCATGATAACGAAAGCATCAAAACACCCAACACAGCATTAAGTCGAACCGTGAGGTAAGGTATGGCAGCGCTTAATTTACTCTTATTCTATCCCGACCCGATGTGCCGCTCGATTGTGACATCGAAATCAGACTCTCGGGATGGCTCTTAATCTACCATCTTCACCAGGCCTCTGGCCCTTATGTCTATCCACTATAAACGCGTATACGCGTACAGGTGTATATACTTTACCACCTCCCCTCCCCCCTCCCCATTAAGACGTTCATTTGAGCGCCCTCATCAGCGTCATATTGCTCCTTGGAGAGCCAAAGTGTGCCGGGCTCTTGACTTCGAATGGAACAGCCTGTGCGTGTGTGCGTATATACATCCTGCCACACTGACAATCCGCTTAGCTGCAATGACTCAATTTTCCATTCCCTCTTTGCCATCCCAGCGCCGCTTCCGCATGCCGGAACAAATGTGATTTTTTTTGGCAAGCTCTCCGGACAAGCACATGGTAAGCGGCTTTTTTTTTGAGTAGCAGAGAGTGGTAGGGCATCTCAAGTGGGATAGGTAAGTAACGATTCGGAGATTTTATCACCTCGCTAGATTCATTAACCGTGATGAAGCTCGGATAAATATAGCAGCTTCCGTTCCGCACACCGGTCGGTGCCGGTTTATTGCTGCAAAGTCAATAAGTCTATCTTTTGAATGGCTTTTGATGCAGCGAGCGTGGGAAGTGAGTTTTATTTCGCTTTTAGTAATGATATAAAATAGATTGGCTTTAGAAAAATCAACGAGGCAGTAAACAATCTTGCTCAAAAGAGGAACAATCAACCATTGGGAAAGCGCCTGAAGAGATAAGGTGTACTAAGGCATACCATAAAAGGGCATTTGACGTAAGCATTGCATACCTTTAGGCGTATTTGCAGAAAATGTCTTTACAAAGGCGCTCAATTTCTCTTTTATTGTTTATCGTTTTTCTTTTCGCAAATATTTCTTTTAAATCCCTTTTTTACTCTCTTATGCATTGTGCGCTTTCTGTTAGTCTATATTTAGGCGTAAACAATTTGACAACAGATCACTCAAGCATCAGAAATGTTATTGTACTATGCTTTGTACAATTGTTACGAAAATGAAAACCGCCCAGCAAAGAGCAAATCGTTACCCTCCCAAAAAAAACGTCATAATACGGTCGGATATTGTTACGCTGGTTACGCCTCGGGACAAACCGGGCCATAAATCGGCTCGTAAATCGTTTGCTGTCCCGGTGACGCTAATAAATTCGCAAAACAACCAACCCACTCCTCCCCCCCCCCCCTTTCTCCCAGATTCTTTGTTTTGGGTGGCACTGGTCGTACAACAACAAGCCAAACCTCCACGCCAAAACACGTCCCGCTCAAACAGTGTGCCTAATTAAGGTAAAAGCTTTCCTGCCAACTACCTGACACAGCTAGCTCAAGACGCAAGATGACCTAATGGAATCGTTCAGCACACAGCCCGAAGCAATGACTTGAACGGTGTTACCATCCCCTTTTATTGTGCGTACTTACGCAGTTTTACAGGACCACGGCTTTGGAGCGTGTTTCTGTCTGTGTGTCAGTGTGTCTTATGGTCATGGTCATGGGTTTACCTTTCCCGAGGTCGTTAAACAGTGGTAACAAGCGAAACGGATAATTAAGCAGCTAGCGCCCGCAAGCGCAAACCCCGCGCTGTAATCTAATGCCCGAAATCAACAACAACCTTCGTAAGACGCCGACGGTTGCAGAACGCGGTACCGCACGTGGAAGAAAAATTCCCTGGAATGGTAAATTAAAATTTCATCTTATCATTTCACATTCAATCGTTCTATCCACACAAAAGGGTATATTCATATTCATCGTTGTTTATTCCCCCCTTTTTGGCCCTACTAGGGCATCCGTTCTGGAATCTTCCACAACCACTTAAAAGCAAATGAAAAGAGCGTCATCAGGTTTCTTTCGTTTGGTTTCCCCGTTCCCAGGCACTACGGACGCGCTGCTAATGCTGATTTGCCCAACTGCGTAATTAAGCTACCGCTAATGTTCAAAAGCTCATTATTTTACGGGCCATAAAATTTATCTCCCGTCCCGCACACCAAAAAACTCCCCCCCTCACGACGACTGCAGCGTACACCCGCGGGTGCCGTAAGGGGTTATGCAGCCATTTACCGTCGAGCTAATGTGTCGTTAACGCGTTTGCTGTCCTTGGGTAGCAGCTGCTACGGGATGTGACGGTGTAACACTAAAGTGTGATAGTTTCTTAGCGTAAAGCTCACCTTAATGTGTTATGGCGATGGTGCATTAGCTCGAGCGTTTGCAACCAGAATCAGTGCTTTTCATGGTAATTAATTATAATTACTGGATGTTTGAAAGCAACTGCAACATACCGTTCTCGTTAAAATGTGTTAAAAATGCCTTAAATTATTGGTTATGACTTACACAAACGATGGCAAAAGTCCAACGATCCAACCAACCGATCGAAACAGTTCATTTACGCCTTTGAATTTACCTCCCAAAGCTGCATCGTTCTACACTCACAACAATCGGTATCTGTCGTCTCTAAATTTGCTCTAGTCACGTACCCATTTTCATCACGATAGATACTGTGTAGCCCCTGAATGGAACCGAACGGCACGTATCACACATAGTCGAGTCTATCCGCTACTATTCCTACAAAATCACGACCATTCAATCATCACCATCATCATTTTCGATGTTGCTACACCTTCCGCTCTGCCGACAGACACTCAGACAGGCCTACCCAAAATGTCCTACCGATAGAACACCGTACCAATAGACCTTCCCTCCATTCGGCCCATTACTGTCACCCATGTCGGAATGTCCATTGACCATTTTCTTATTGATCACGTTGCTTACGCTGCACCGCTGAACGAGGCCAAAACGCTTACAAAACTATCAGCACAGCGAAATGAAGAGCACGTTTTTGCAGGGCAGGCAGGGTGAATTCCGGTGAAAAATAAACTGCCCGTAGGACGGAGGATGGCTTCAAAAAAGGATGAACAACCGTACCATAAAATAAAGCAATTAAAGTGAACGATTTATGCTAACCCGTATTGGATCCAATTTCGGGAGTAGCAAAAGGGGTGGGAAATATTTTTTACCGTTCAGTTCGAACGCTCCAAGCCAAGATTCGGAGAAAACCATTAAGCTGAAATAGACTGCTAGACAAGATTGAATGGGAAGCTATTACTCCTATCGAACTAGCATTGAATTATGACATTAGATGTGAGCGATTTGGAGCGGAGATAGGTTTTCGAGGGGTGAAGGGGTATATTTTATGTATCCCATTTTCCTTTTTTTATGACACGCCATTTTTGCTTTCACTAGGAGTTATTTTGGAAGCTGTTTGGGTCTATTATCAAACATCTTTCGGAGCCTTTGACACATGGCTTTGTTTTGAAGAGCACAGAAATCGAAAGATTTATAGCTTATGAGTCATGCTATGGTTATCGGAAGCTTTTGAAAAAAGCTGGCTTTATATGTTAATTTTCCTTCGGAGCGATTTCAATTCTATTCATAGCACAGTAAATAATTCCATCTCCTATAAAACTTATGGCATAGCTTTAGAAAACATTCTGTGATTCCTTTTTTCACATATGTATTCACATTCACATATGGAGTAAAAACAAACCTAAACCTTGGTACCTTATTCTTCCAACCATTAGTGAACACGTCCTATGCTGCTGATGTTACAATCTTTCTTTCTTACCCTTGCTACCCATCGTATCATGTTCGCATAAGTTTTCTAAGCCCGTATCGGAATCATATCATGTCAATTTGCTTTGCCTTGTCGCACGATGGCATCAACGTGTCACATTCTCACACCACACATTATACGCCTCCCCCGCTCCACCCCATGTCCGCTTAACTTCCTAATCAAACTAGACACAGGGCGTTCGCAACACTAATGGGAAGTTTCTTTTCGCTTTCGCTTGCCAAGCCATCCCGGCTAGAACCGTGACTCCGAGGACACATACACACACACACACACTTCGCATCGTTCTCTTCGTCAACTTTCTCCCTCCCACACGACCGCCCGACCGAGAAGGGGGATTTTCTCGTCATTTCGGTGTCACGCTCAATTTAACAAATGTGTAATGTCGTAATGTCACTGCGCGTAGGCGCGTTACAGCCCCTCACCACCCCTCGTTGTTACACCCAGTGGCAGCTGCTGGTACCACTTTCGTGTCCTGTGACCCCCCTCCCGATACGTTTGCTTCCGAACGCACTGAGCGTCAAGTGATTAATTCACGGGAGCTTGCGGTGCTTAAATTTACCACCGCACAACAATCTGATTACATTAAATTTGACACCCCTTTAGCACGCTTCCCTTTCGTTCGATGACACGTTGCTCACGCACAAGCATACAACCCAGACACACGTTTTGCGAGAATGATTGCTTTATTTTGTGTTTTTTTGTGGGTTTTCAGCGGGAGGAGGAGAGCGTGCAAGAAGCTTGTGGCACAACCCACAACACCACAGTCTTGTGTGAAGGTGCGTCACCAAAACACCACAATCAACACACACACACATTTCTAAGCGTTTTGTGGTGTACATTTTAGCACACACACACAGAACGTGTTGAGCAGGCTGGAGGGTAACAGGCGACCGCTTTTGAAGTGTCATTGCTGCCTCGCTCCACTGTGTGTTTCAGGCGGCTTTACACGTCCCGCATGCATTTCAAAGGGAAAAACACCCATCCAACAATCATTTTCTAAGGATTAGAAGCTTTCGGTACGAGGAAAAACCTGTCATTATTGTTCTTCCTATGCGAAAGTAAGCTCTTTCGATGTCTTCAAAGCTGTTGAAGATAAAGGTTTTACATAAGCGACGCCCCAACAAACACATTGTGGACTTGAACATGTTTTGAGATGAATTCACACACTTAAAAGCGATTTGATAAAAAAATCTTATATTCTTAAAGAACTTTATTAACATCAAGCATCATAAAGTAGTATGTGTCCATAGTTACCATCTTCACACAACATTACTTTAACACGCTGTAGCTGATGCTGCCCAATGTCTTGCGCGCCGCACCAAAGTGCTTCAAAATATTTAATTATGTCATCATAAAAATATGCAATAAATTCTACACCGTCCGGCGACTATCCTACCCTCTCCACACTCCATTGAAGAATGTGATCAAACAAGCAAAGTCA
Source organism: Anopheles gambiae (assembly GCF_943734735.2). Classification (NCBI taxonomy): domain Eukaryota; kingdom Metazoa; phylum Arthropoda; class Insecta; order Diptera; family Culicidae; genus Anopheles; species Anopheles gambiae. Next base: position 91,432,593 of record NC_064601.1, read on the forward strand.
ATGAGCTGACAACGGCGCTGCGGCCACGCTGAACAAATGTGTGAATGATCTGAGAGACGTTTGAAAGACACTTTTTTTCTTGAGTGTGTGTTTGTATGTAGCTAGAGTAGATCTTCGAGCCAAACACGTACGGACATTAAATCCCAACCAAGGTCGTAAGAATTGAAAGCAAAGGGGCATCATAAATAGTTGAACAAGTTTTACCGAAAAGCGTCGCAACGCGCAACGGTTGGGCGTTGGTTTTGATGGAGATGGTTTACAGTTTTACGACCCGTGTGTGTGTGTTGTGGCCAGACCAGCGATAAATAATGCTCCGTTCGAAACGACGCTTTAAAACTATAAGCTTTTTTATTATAGCACATGACACAACGTTAGTGGAGGTTAATGTGCCATGTTTCGAAGATGTGACATGAACTTTTGCTGTCTCCCATTTAGGAGGTACGGGTTTCTGCGCTATGGATGACATGCATTAAGGTGCTTTAGCTGTTTCCTAGAAATATAAACCTTTTTATTTCGACAGACCTTTTCCCAAAAAAATAAATTAACTAAATTGCTGCGCTTTGTATGGCAACATGTTTATCCTTTTTTCCTATTTACAACCCCATTGAAGCTTTCTTCAAAGAAGCATTTCAACGGAAAACGATTTAAATTCTGTCAATCCGAGGTGCTCCATTTATTCTCAACTGATGCAACCCCTACGCCCAGCAATCGAGTGCCTTTCGCTTCCCCTACTACTCGAATAGTCCCTAGTTTAGGCAACGAAATAGTAATGATGTCGGTAATCCCCTTGCTGCTACCCAATTCTAGCGCTTAAGCCTTCTTTATCCCACCCTGTGCGGACCCTTTTCGCTCCAATCCTATCGCCGTTCCCATCTGGGCGGAAGCGAAATGATACACAGCGACGGTAAAAGGAAAACACGCAACATCCTTCCCACTCTGTCCGAATTCGTTCTCATCATCATAGTCATGATCGTAGGAAACGATCAACGTCATTGCACCTCGCACCCTTTCGCCACTGGCACTATCCTTACCACCGCAATGACACATGAGGAGAGTGACAGGCAAATCTCATCCGAAAATCCAATTTCTTTCTCGTCGCAGACAGTGCATCCGAACGGCCGACGGGTGGTGTGAAAAGCGCGGGGTTTTATTCCAGCTCGTGCAGCTCGTCAAGCAATCGTCTTCCTGCCGGCCAGTCAGAACCATTTTCGGGGGAACCACCGAAGGAACCGCTAAGCCACAACAACCCATTTCACAATCCGTTAACCTTCGGTGCCCATCCGTACTGGACCGCTTCACTGTCAAGATAGGTTCAAGATTTGGTGCAAACAAAATTGTAGATTCGAAATGGGAAATGTGATGCTGCGGGGAGGAAAAAATGGGAAACGCAACGCATGACGTTGCCATTTTAGTTTTCGTCCAGTATGGGGCTGTAAAATGGAGAGCTTTTTTTTTGCTCGAAGAAACATTTGGCATTGGCATTCTTTTGATGGTCAATGCGCCGTTTGGCCGGGTTGTTGTGGCCGTTCTAAAGAAGGGCAAGAATTGGAAATGTTTCATTAATGGTTTCTGTGGCTTACCCGATGCTTAAACGCAAATGATCCAATAAACAGCAAGCTATAGTGCGGCAAAATTGATCTAGAGCGGTCAGAATAGGAGCAGCAGTTTGCCACATCGCTTTTCTACCTAATCCCGTATGGGAATCTTGAATGAATCAGTGTTTTATGCACCATTTATTATTCCTAGATGTGTTGAACTGCATTACAGGGTTTCAATATTATCCTAATGATATTGAAACAACTAATTCCCTAATTAATGTTTTTCATCCAAGGGTCTTGAATGAGATTGCTATGCATTGCATACTTTTAGGAGCATATTACCACGTTTGAGAAGTTAGCATTGATATTGCATTCTTTTAGGCGTTTATTATTCTCAAATCAAATATTGTATCCCCAATTGCATACTATCAGGAGGTTAGTCATCTTAACCACACACTACTGTAGCATCATTTAATATGTGCAATACAAAATGCATTTGAATAATTTATCTGAAGTTTGTTTACGAAATATTACCATGTACCTTGTACCTTTCCTCAAACAATACATTTCCCCTCTCTGCACGCTGAGAGCATTCATAATGGATTACTTTCAACGGCAAAGTTAGACCATGCACATTGTTTAACCATTTTTCAATATACCGAACTCACAAACAAACGGTCAGCACAATACCTGTATGGAAAGATCATAAATCTGATTCCGGTGCTCTCCGTGCTAGAGTCACCAAATGTATACGATTTCAATTATTGCACATACCGTACGAAACATGAAAAAGCTCTTCCTGGTGTTTCCTGTTGTTAGATGTAGAGTACAGCCCTGAAAGGCTCGTACACTCATGAAAAGTACGACGGTCCAACGGGTACCGTGTTTTTCCTACCCAACTTCCGGAGTACAAGCACTCGAACAATGGGAATTGTTACCATCGGATCGGATTGAAAAGTTAGACTAATCTCACAGACACATACACACACACGCACGCAAACGCACTCACATGGGCTTCCTAAGCCTCTCTGCAAGGTTTTATATCCCAACATCCGTTTAGTGTTTTTCAACCATAGACAGGTTCTGCTGTTGACCGAGCTCTCGTTCACTTTCTTAGCTCTCGTGCCCTGGCTGTGCTGCATAAATGTCACAAAGAGTGTTCCAGTGCTATCTATACCTCCAACACCTAACCTGACGCTGTCTCAAACACGGTGATAAATGAGCAACGGATGAGCCAAAGCGGACACCGTACGGAGGCAAAACGATTAAATCCCAGGGAGTGATATCTCACCTTTAACTGCTTAACGTGCACCGAGACGCCTCCCCGGAGGCTTTACTGCCATGTGCGCATCGAGGGAGGAAATTTCTCACCAGGGAACCTACACGTCGAGTGTCGAGGAAACAATCGCACCCGGTGTGTACATCTAAACTATGCCACGCTGGTACATACACAACCTCCCCCAAAGCAAGCACATTTGCATTTGCACAAGATAGTCGCATACTCGCACAGAGACACGTTCATGTCCTTACGCCTGTCCCCATTCTCGGCCCATCGTGACCTCCAAAAATTGCATCCAAATCTTTGTCCCAGGGTGACCATTCCGGGCCACTAAAACGTGCATAACTTCACCCCGGCCGGCGACGAACACAAAAAAAAAACGGTACGATACTCATCGCACATAAATTCATCCCCAGAGGAAGGGACTTCGAAAACCGGAACCTGCTCGCCCTAAATGAGTGAGTGAGTGAGTGAGTGTACGTCGGATAGTTTACATATGGTGCTTTGGTGTGGTTGGTCGCTGATGCTGTCCATGACATTTAGTTGCTGGTTGGTTTTGACCGCAAAACTCGACGACAGAACTTGCCTTTAAAAACGGAGCGACCAAAAAAAAGATGTGTGTCTGGTGTTTTACCAACGGGCTGTTTTTTTGCACATTTAAATTTTACTACGGCTTACAGCAACGCAAAACTTTGGCACTGAATAATCGAGCGTACAAAGCTAACGAAAAAAACCAAACGCCCGAAACGAAGCTACTAACTGCTGAGCCGTGCATATGTCATCGCCAAATTTGCACATGATTTATGATGGTGCAGGTTTTGGAGTAAAACTTTTCTACACTTTACACACGCACACACATACAAATACACACACATACACAACCGTTTCTGTCTAGGAAATATCCCTCTCATGTAGGATATAATTTTGCAGCATTGGACAACCGGCAGGCAAGCCTGAAATGTACCCATCCTGTGAAAGTTTGTTCCTGTGACGGTTTTTTTTTCTTATTGCATTGGAGTTCGTTTGTAATCCCACACAACCCAACCCCGTATGACACATTCGGTGGAATCGATCAAAAGTTTCAAATTTGAATCTCATTGTTTTACGAGCGCAGGAAATAGCTTCCCTCGTTCGAAACGATGGATGAGCTTTTTTATTCGTTGATACATGGCCGCTCTCGCCCTAGTGCCAATATCCGTTGTCTCAAAAAAGCGTAACATTGGAAGAAGGCGTGAAACAGGGAGCAAACACGACTATCGCGACATGCACGATGAAAGCAGGCGTTCAAGCTATGGGCAGACTTTTTACTGTGTGGAACTATAGAGACAAAAAAGACGATTGTTCAAATTGCCTTTTCAGTTGCGAAGTGAAGCAAAGCATGGGCTCAAAAATCGTTAAATTTTGTTCTTTTTAGCTTAAAGAATTGTTAATAATAGCTACAGCAAAACAGTAAAACGGTTAAAGGTGCAAGTACACAGAATGAAGGTAAACAACACTTTAAAAAAGAAACACAGGAAAAGGACAGAGTTGTTTTACTTTTATTACATACCAGTTTTGATTGATACTTTGCCATTAAATGATTTTTCGTTCAAATTGATTTATAAGCAAACATAGGAAATTAAATTTGTTTTTTTTATTCCTTGCATATCTTCAGGCGTTTAACACGGCCTTGACAGTGTAATGAAATTCACTGTTCCATAACTTTAGGCGCACTCTTTGAAGCTAAGCTGGCGAAATTTATATCGTTTGTAGTATTTTTGTATTGCAGATGATCTACTTTTAGGCGTTTTGCTTTTCGATAACAGTGTTTTTTATTCAAGACCTGGGCATTATCTCATATAAGATAAAAGCATTAATACGGAATTGTAAAAAAAAATCTCTTATTTTTGCTATTACTTTCATTTATCCCTTGTGTTAACCTACGCCTTATCGTTGAAACTGCAATTTTCACATATTATCCCTACATTGATTCCACCGAAAACGAACAATGCGAATAACAAACTAACCTTGCGAGACGACCAGAACACCCACACAGCTCCAAAAAGTCGAAAAAGCGTAACGATAACACAGTGTACAGTGAACCGGTCAACTGTAGGCGCACGAACAGCGTTCTGAAAATAAAAACAAACTTTCCCTTTTTTTCTCGCTCACCAGCCAACCAACCAACCGTCTTCCATACCACCGCCACATGTGTCCACGACCATGTTTTGCTTGTTGCGAGAGGCAACTTGTTTTTGTGTTTGAGCTTTTTACTTCATTCATGCGCCGGAGCTTTGTTTCCCGGCGTACGAAAAACATCGGCCCACCGACCCGTGACGGGAATATTTGTGTGCGGAACCGTTTCCGTTTTCCGGGCACTTTCCAGCGAATCGTCCGGAGACTATCGTAAGCATCGTCTAAAATCTCGGCAACAATTTGTGAGCTTGATTGCGAGGTGGAGCATTTTCAGCGCAGGCAAGGCAGGCAGCGAACGGACCCAGGTCATTGTAGGGCAAACTAGTCGTCCAACGATGCGACGGACTCATATTTGCAGCCGAGCGCCTGAGTTTGCTCGTGCTGTTCGCAGCTTGTTTGGCAAACTGTCAACTCAAATTTCCGCCGCCTCCTTCTGCTCCTCGTGCTTTAACTTCCTCGACCGGCTGACTGAACGGTTTCCCGGACCTTTCGGTCAGATGGAACCATAAAAAATATCCCTCCGAACGATACCTAGGGATCAAGTGGCCCCGTGTATGATGCCGTAAAATCCATATACATATGAGCTCCCTGCAAACCTGCAACACACCGGCAGGAGCGTTGTTAAGCGTTCTCGTACCTTTAGCAGTGCAGCGATGAAGCGGATTTTTTTTTGCTTCCCTCATTCTACAAAGCTAAACAAATGAGAGAACGTGAAGGATAGAGGCAAAGTAAATAAAAAGTCACCCACTCCATCCCGGCAGTGAAGCGTGTGGGCATTAGATAGAAACCAGTTCGACGAAATTCCCATTTTTGTGCCAGTAAATTCTACCTTACAACGACGCAACCCCGGAGATTGGTGGACTTTCATCGAACGAGTTTTTTTGAAAACCCCCACAGGGCAGGGCCAATATTCCCAATATACGCTGTTCCCGTTTTTTTCACCTCCATCTATGCCCTGTTGTGTTTCATTTAATGTATGCAAGTGACATAAATTATGCCAGCGGGTACGGTATCGGGTTGAAGTGGGCATACACTTTTTGCACGCAAAACTGTTATGTGACCTTTCTCGCTCGTAACCGAAATTGGGTGGGATTTCGGGATGGCCACAGCCAGTTTTTGTTGGACCCCGCCCTGTGGAGATGTAGTGGATTGTTGCTTTACTATTCTGTTTCTGCCTTCTTCACTTGCCCATCTATTAAGCTTTCAACGATCGTTTCTTTGTTGCGCGTAAGCAACAGGGAATGAAAATGTCACCAGAAAGGACAGGCTATGAAGCCATCAAATCGAACGGGAAAATAATTCCAGCCATGAATGTAAAGCACCCATTACGGCGTATGCTCTCCCGTTTGCGAAGCACCTTCTATAGCACCCGGGCAATGATTAATGTGCAACTTATCGGTGATTCAATTACACACCCGCTACCTTCAACTATTCGCACCACATTAATTTACATTCCGGTCGTTTCCGGTGTTTGAGTTATGAGCTAATCAAATCTTTAATTACTTCTTATTCAACGCCACTGCGGTGCGGTTTGCCGAGGCATGCCTCGAATTTGCCATACACAGCACGCCATCAATCGTGGTCGGGTTTGAATAGAGCCTGTCAACAGATCCACAACTAGAAAGTCAAGGGTTGCGTTCGCTCGTTCGTTCTACCGGCGCTTATGGTAATCAATTGACGGAAACTTTCGCTAACCACTTTGTCCCGGCTGCGGTGCGGTGGATTGCCTATTTAATTGCCATTCTTGAGCAACCACAGACGAGGCAGGAGTGCCTGCAGTCTGTGACCTAAAACTTAAAGTGTTGTTTCACCTAACGGTTTGTAATTATCATCTCATAAATTAACGATTTAATCAGCTCGGGAAGTTTATCACCTTTCCGCATGTTCTGGTGCTTTGATGTTTTGATTGTAGAAATTGGAACGCAAATTTTGTGTGACAACAAATAGCTGGTGAAGCTAAGTTAATTAGCCATTGAGTGCTGATTCTTTAGGAGCCTGGTAAGTATAAGTAAATTGGTTTCGAGAAAGCTCTTCTACTGTGATATTGAAATGAAATATTCATCTAACTCATGTCCTGTTCTTAAAGCATTCTCCTAAAGCTCCCGCAGCTCTTATCATGTTCAGCTTTAATCTAAAGCTAAATTTCGCTGCATTATTGTACACATCATGGAGCATATTCACATCATAAGTCTTGATGGTATGGTTCAGAGCACTCCAATGACGAAGCTAATGGACAAAAGATCCTTATACAGCTGATTCGGATGGCATTAAAACCATCTAAAATCTGTTTTGTTGTAGTTAAGCCTTCTACATAGCATGCATCTTTACTATGCATTTAATAAACACTATGCGTCTCCATGCGGATGTTGTAAAGTACCAGGCGTCTCCATCGTATACCTTCAAAACACTATGCGTTTCCAACGAAACTATTACCGCCAACTTTCGAGGGGTCTATTTTATCACGAAACTTATTACGAAAGCACATTACACGATGATATACGACACTCCTCGACCACCATTCCACCGCAAAAGAACCCCCTTTTAAATGGATTGACACTCCAGCACTCTGGCAGCCGCCTTAAGCCATAACGCAACCGACAAGCCATACGCCGCCAAAGAAGCCACTCTTGCGTAACGCATTTAATGCACTGCTCAAACACACGTCCCCCAAGTGCTGATAAAGAGATAATCATGAAGCAGCCCGCTCATCAATCACTTTCGCTCTCTTCATGGTTATCTCGTTTCATAATTTCGTACCAGCGTTTCGCAATGATGGAGAGCACCGATAGCAGTGTCAACTATTTGTTTCGTCGTTCTTGCAATCTATCCTCGTCCCCCTCGTGCCACTGCTTCACCGCCACATCTTACAGCCTCAATAAACACGTAGGCGGAATGTGGGACGGGATGGTTCACATTCATCGTCCGCCCGTCATTCAAGAGAGCCGTACTTCGCTTCTATTAAAGCACGTAGCCGACCCTTCGGGCGATGGGACATCGAGGCACAACGACCGTCTTTTTCAGAGGCCCGGCAATACTCCAGCATGACAATGGCCTTCCGTTTTCTTGACTTTCGTACCTACCGCTTCGTACCGTTTGCGTTTGCTTCCTCCTTTTCACCCTTCGCCACCAATCCGCCTCACACACACACACACTCTTGCACACGGCTAAATCCTTGCAAGGAGATAATTTCAAAACAATGGCTGGCAACTGCGCCCAGCACAGTGTGCCTTGTGTCGGCTCAATCCACACAGAACGACACAGATAAATACCACACGCGGGACAAGTGCGGAACAGCTGCGAACGGGTCACCGGCACGAACGCGCCCGGTTCGAAATAAGCGAAAGTTTCGCCTCGGGCCACTCACAGCGAACGCCCACCTCGTTGGCTGCAGCGCCATTTGCTGCTGTTGACATTCTGACATCCGTCGGGATAGTCGTACCTCACGCCACCGGCCACGAAGGGAAGCCGAGAAGCCCACTCTGCCGTGGCACCAATCCAGCAGCACCGAATACCAGTGTGAATGCGAAACGAGAAAGCTTCCCCTGCTCGAGCCGTTGCCCGCGCTTATGCACACCCCTTCTGGCCACTGTTTGCAATGGCGCACTGGCAGCACTGACGGCAGGACTGATCTGTCTTAAAGATGTCGGGGGCTATGGGAAGCAGAAACCCCGGCTTGCAATCATCATCACCATCATTGTCGTCGTGGTTCTCGTTCGTCAGTTTGTGTCTGTTTCGGATCCGGATCTCTGCAAGCGGCTTGCCTGCAGGATCCGTCCTACCACGCCTAATTAAATTCAGACGATCCTGCCGCCTGTCGTACGCTTGAATGCAGCTGCCAACCGTACACCGGACAGCGACACTTCTGGCCCGACGATGGATGAAGGTGACATTGTTGCGGGTGAAATCACGGCCACCTTCGGGCGCAGGTAGATAGCACTAGGAAGAAGCAATCGTTGCCGCAGGTTTCCTTTGATATGTAGGAGGACAAAATTTCATTAGAAGGGAAAGAAATGGGCGTAATCTCGGATAAGAGTAAGACAGTAAGACAATTATTAAAAGTCAGAGGGAAGCCAGTGATATGAGTGCCAATTAAAACAGCCTATTGGCTGGCAGATGTGGCGTCCGTTAGGGAGAAATGTGAACGAAGAAAATAGTAGCTAAACGATTTCCAAAACAAACGTGTTGTTTTTATATCATGTTTACCTACATATTTGATGCCATTGTTTAGTGAAAAAGGATAACATATTCTTTATAAGTTGTCCTTATTTCTAACAGTATTAGAGACAGTCTTATGCTTTCTAACATCTAACTTACATGCAAATGGATTAAGCTCTAGAAAAATTGCTGATTAGATTGCTTTCGATTAGATTAATTTCAATCCCATCTGAATCCTATCTGAATCCCTACATAACCTTGAACCAACTTTAAGCTTACCCAGTTTTTAATGGGAATATCAAGCTTAGGTTAGCCGTTCATGGAGAAATATAAAAAATCGAGCTAATGAAATTAACTTAACAATAAAAAACAATTGACAGTTAAATTTACAAAGAAAACTATCCTGAAACGACAAGTATTAAATTAAGAATACTTGTAATGCTATGTTATGTACAAAGACGTACCATATCCATACCATGTAAAGCTGTCCAATTCACTTGTAGCTTGAAATTTTTGTTTACCGAAACACTCAAATTTTGAGATGACTTTGCGGTAATAACATGAATTACCGCACTAGCGATAACCGCCAACAAAAGCGCCAGCAGCCACCATAATCGAAACGGCAATGGTGCCGACAAGTCCAGTCGATCATTAAATTGTCCTCCCCACCAACAACCGGAAGCTGACCACAAATCAAGCATCGACAATGGACAATTTTCTAGCAAATTTGCACCGAGCAAATCCCTCAGTCCTGGAATGCTTCCCGTTCCAGGGGTGGAGCGTTTCGATTTTCCCTTCGGAAAATACATTTTCATACATATTCGAGGGGGGAAGTTTCTCGTTCCCCCCCGGAATCGTTCTCGGCTCAAGTTCACTAACCAAATGAATGGAGCATTAGGGAAAAACGACATGAATATTCAACGGGAATGAATTTTCACACTCAGCCGGACCGTCTCTCTCTCTCTCTGGCTCCCTCTTTACTTCCCCTTCGTGCGTTAATCCATGTTTGTGCCCTTTTTCACGCTTGTGGCACCTCGAGAGAAATAGACCGAAACCACATCAAGCGCCCAACGATGGCGATGGTTCCGCTTCTCGCTTTCCCCCACAAGCCAAAAGAACTCAAAATCATGTGACAAATCGAATTTGCACACTGAATAAAGCGATGGAGCGGAGCGAATAAAATGGCACTGTGTGTAAATCCGCCCCGACAAGCGTTCGGTTTCACCTGGGATCACCACCACACAGCAGCAGTAGCAGCCCTCGAGGGCTCGGCAAAAACAACTCAATGGGTTGCGGCAATTCAATTATTCTATATTCCGATTACAAACCAACACCCGCCCTCGGCTGTGAGGCCCTTGTCCCGCACGGCACTACAATTTGCATTTCAATCCATCCCTGAACTGATTGATCACCATCCCCATTCAGTGAGAGGAAAAACAAACTCATTATCGTTCTAATCCTTTTGGGAAACGGGGCGCGTGATAAACATATGCCCCTTTCTGGCGAATTGCCACATTGTACGATGGGGAGCAATTGTCGTCACCCCGTCGGTCGTTCCGGGAATGATTGAAACGTGACAATGGTTAAGACTGTTTTGTTTGCTCATTCGCGGCTGCGGTTTTTGAGCTGGGGAACGGTGGGAAGCAATAATACGGTATCATTTGGCGACAGTGGTGCTGGCAGTGTGAGCAATAATATGTGCCATTAAGCTATGAAGTGATATCGTAATGCGATAGGGTAACGATCTTTGGATGATTTATTCATTTATTTATTTTATTAATTTGTTCATTTGATTGGGAATTATTATTCCTGCATGCAGTAACGATCAATTACTTACTTCTAAATTTTAGTAAATTACTTCTATTTTCAGAATGTCGATTGTGAGTTTCCATTTATCACACTAATCACTTTAAATGTATGTTCCTTCCGTTAAGCTAAGGCAAAAGGTTTAAAACAGCGGTTATGAAATGTTGCATACCTTATAAATAAAACGCCTAAATTTATGCTCCTCTCTTATTAAATCTTTCTTCCCGAGCCTGTTAGATCTTTGACTTGAAGAAAACAATCAAAGATAGATGAGCTGTTATGAACTTGCAAACACACAAACCACTCCCTCTTAGAACAAATTGACCTGATGTGCTCCACACAAAAGCTTTGCTGGACTTTGCTAAATGAATAGTGGCGGCAACGACCGTAGTCCTCTAGTGATTAGAGTTTAGAGTCTAATAAATGTTCTTCAGACTTCAAATAAAACCACCGCCATCGCTTTCATTTACTTTCTTGCCACTTTTCGCTCGTGCTAACTCATTACCATCGATTTCAAACGCTAACGCCAAGCCCAATGAAACTATGCCCAATGTCAACAACCCGCATCCATGCGAATGAACCCAACCTCGATCAATCATTTACCGATCACAAACAGACGCTCACACACACACACACAGACATACACAACGAGGCATGAGGTTATGTTAACACTGTTTTAATTTCTTGTTTACCAACCTCACTTCAGCTGGGCGGGATAGCTGGGACTGGCTGACCGGGCTGGATGAAACTTTTGCCAAACTAAGGGCCGCACCACTCCCTGGAAGGACAGCTTGCTCGGTCAATGCGTCAACAAATGCTCGAACGAGCATACGTATAGAAAAAAAAAACAAAACGCACACAGATGGTGGAAACGTTCGACCTCGGTCGACAACAAAATCAACAATCCTCCGGTAAAGCCAACGCTTGCCGAAGTGTCGATGCGAAGCGACAAAAACACAAACAGAACAGAGGCTGCTTGCCTGCTGGTTGCATACGAACAGGCGTTGGAAAGCAGACACTTTACTCCCTCCCTTTACTGGGAAAAGCCGGTGTGGCTAGCTCGGTGTGTGTGTGTGTAACAGATGGATTTCATTTCATTCAAAACAGAACAACGAATGATTGGTGAAACGTGATAAATATGTACTTTGCTGTCGATCCCCTTTGTGTCAGTACAGTTTCGTAAAAAAAACGCAACACAGCATTGGTTGTCTATTGTTCTGGATAAATCAGTTGACTGTTTTGTTTGCAAATATCGGATAGCAGTACATCCTGGTGCGATAAAATGAGCAAAAAGATTAGTTTTTATAACGAATGAAGTAGGTCAATTATGCTGAGAGCAGGGAAGGGATATTAATGTTCCGTTTTCCAACTCAACAATGTTGATCAAATAAATACATTGACTGCACACGAAAGCACACAATCACAAAAAAGGTATTGATTTGCGATAGAAAATAATGCGTATTTTTCCTGTTAAAAGCAGATGTTTATGTTTTACAAACAGGTTTTGCTCCTGCCAACGGGCTGCCACGTGCCCTGCCAAATGAACAGTGCGCTCAGAAAAGGCCTACACCGGCCTCTGGGAAAATCGGAAATTAAAAGTGACCATTTTATCTTTGTTCGATTGCAAAAACCAACCTTGGTAATGCGTCCCTCAGGTTCGATGCTCGCTTTTGTACAGCAGATAAAAGGCTCAACTCAAGCCCTCATAATACACATGCCCGTCGTCCGTCCTTCCGCTTTGACCCACAAACCGAGCAACAAACAGGACAACAGCGCTTGAACCGAATTTCAGCAAACGAAACGAAACGAAGCATTTCTATTCTTTCTTTACGCTTTAATTCTACGCGACCAAACAGCGCGCGCGCGCTGCTTTCATACCGGATGCTTTTGTTCCATTTAATCGTTTTCCGGGAAAAGGCTTTCCCATCCCTTCCGCTCGCTGGTTTTGCGCACACACAGCGCACAACTTCTATGCTCAGCTTTTCAGGCATACACTTTTTTTGGAGAACACAAAACATCAACACTAAGTCAAGCTCTCAAACCAAAAAATAAATAAAATAAAATGACGATGAAAACAAAACAGGAGCATAAAGACAAGACTTTCAATAACATTGAAAAAGCGCCCACGACATTCCTACGTGAAATGAAAGAAGGGAGAGAATGCCAAAGAAAGCAGACACACAAAGTTGTAGTAAACAGAGGAATGGTAGAAAAAATGATGATGATGATGATGAAAATGATGATACGACGATTGTGTTTCAGATTGCGTGATGATATCCTCGGTGATGGCTGCAATATGAAGATCATGTCGAGTGATAGAACTGTTTCATTGTATCGTGTCATTCAGGAGCCAGTACACGGCTGCATTATGCATATGGAAATAAAAAATGCAGCAATAAATAATTAAAAAAAACCTTTACAATTAAATTTGACAACCGTTGAAACCAACAAACGTCATACAGGGTTTCCCACGATTTATTGGTCAGTTCCCATGAATTTTTGGTTGGTTCCCATCAATTTTTGGTGGGTTCCCATAGATTTTTGGTTCTTTTCCATAATTTATTGGTATTTTCCGATTGGATATCAATACAATTGGAACAAAAACTTCTGGGAAACGGCCAAAAAATCGTGGGAACGCACCAAAAAAATATGGGAATACACCAAAAATTTATGGGATCCAACCAATAAATCGTGGGAAACCCTGTAAAAAGGGAAAAGAAAATTATTAACTTAAACAACTTTACTTCTAAAAATATAGATATTCTATACAATGTAGTCCATCTTTCCTCCTTCCATCATGAACATTGCTACTGTTTTGTCACAAATGTTTGTAAAGATTATTGTTTCCTTGAAAATAAAAGACTATTTCTCTCAAACGTGTCCACTCACCTTCACACCCAGAAGCCATCGGTACAGAATAGCTTTTCCGCCAGCTCACCGCGGCGTCATATTGTTGATTTGTTCGCTCCCACTTAACCTAACTTTTTGCAGCCATTCAATCCAGCACAACGCTGTCCTTTGTCCAGCAGTGTCGCTATTGTTGACTTTGTAGCGCACAAAACAATATTCTCTACCACCGTGTGCGCTGAAAAGCGTTTCCCTACGTTCCCATAGCAACGAAACGGAAATAAAAGCTCACCCAATCCCATTGTGCCCTGTTCTGTCCTACGTTTGTTCGCTTTATCTTTCAGTTCGCTTTTGGAAATCTTAGAAGCTACATGTTTTTTTTTTGCTTTCGATGCTCTTCCGCCTTTGAAGCAATTCAATAATTTATCCAACATTTTGTTCGTGAGTGTGCTGCTTTTCTCTGCCGTCTCTCCCCTCTCCTGCCCAGCGTGTCTTGCTGCCGTCTGCCGGAAGTAAACATTATGCTTAAGAGCCTGCACTTTACACGAGCCACAAGTCTGACTGAACGATAGCTGCCTTCGCTAGCAAAGGGAGCAAGACGTGCACGGCAAAAGTTACCGAAACCGTTTAGCCCGATAACAACTTTTGCCACTGCCAGTCTTCCGACGGCTTCCTTCACAGCGTGCAGCGTGCTGCCATTTTTTGATCCCAAAATCATTCGACGCAGAAGAGCACCCATTTTGCTGCGCCCACAAAGATAAAAGCATAAATGCATGCTACGTTATGCCTTAATGGTAGTGCGAACCGTAGAAAAGGGGTGCCTGGAAGCACATTCCCGAAGAGACACATTTTCTTCGCTTCCTTCTTGGTGGTGAAGGGCGTGGGCACTTCCGAGTGCGTTTCGATCTTTCATCTCCCGGCCCACCTCCCGTGGTGACACTGTGCGAAAGTTCGGCTCTTCAGCAGCACTCCGGAAGCTCCTTACACAGTTTGGTGCGCTCTGCTCTGCTGCAAAGAAGATGCCCGAGTTACTTCCAGCGAGGCTAGTAAGTAGGCTAGTAGAAAGTAGGTAACATGAGCGGCAGGAAGGAAAAGAGAAAATTACTTCAATGCTAAAAACCGTAAAAATTAAATGCGTTGATAAAACGTTCACTGACACTGGCAGTTGGTGGAGGTGGTGGTGGTAGAAAAGATTGAGTAAACGGTTCAAAATTCTACTCATAAATTTTGAGCCCCTTTAAGCTGGAGTGGGAATAGGGATGGGAAGTAATATTTTTTGTCACTTTAAACTGGGTACATAAAATTTCATGTTCTGCTTGTTGTTGTAATATTTGGAAGCAAACTTTCGAAGACTGCTACATTAAAAAGAGGAAGTTTGTCTTTGTGAATGCTTGAAGATGAATGTTTAACACGTATTTTACACAAATGAATTGCATTAATTTTATGTTCTTTTGTATAGAAAGAAATATGTTTTATTTAGTGAGTCATTTTCAGCTTTTCTATCTTTCTAATGTCATAAATGGTTTCGTGTTTTAACTATGTTGTAAGTCCTACTTTTATATGTTTTTTTTCTTTCCTTTCATTCTTCTTTTCAGTATGTTTTATTGTTTCTTGTTCTTTCATTTGTTTTTGTCATTTCCTTACTGTGTTATCTAAGTAAATTGTATCTATTTTTTCGTTTCCTTGAACAATAAAATGTAACAATACATCTGCTTTTAGGTAAGTTATTCTTTTTTTTAGTTTTTTGTTTGTTTATTCATATTTATTTTTACTAGCTTTATGAATCTTGATAACCTTTTTATTTTAGTAGTTTTGTTTATGATCACTTGTCTTATATCATTGCTTATATTATTATTTTTTCGTCAAATTTTGTACAATTCTCATGTAATGTTTGCTTTTCATTGTTTTTTTTTATTTTATTCATTTTTAGAGCATTTTTGAAGAACAGGTCAAAATATCAAATTTGTGGAATTGTATATGTCTTTATATATTTTTATTTAAAGTTTATATCTTTTTATATATTTTACGACTAAGCAATATGGCCTTTTCGGACCGTTACTCCTATTCAATCATATGCTTTCACGCCATTTTTGAATACATTGTTAATGGAGAAACTGTGGAAGAAAACGTAAAAATTCGCTCTGCTTACGCGAAAAACGTCGAAAAGTATTTCAACGATTTTCCCTCCCTCCAGCCAGTGACTCAATTCGATGTTTTGTTTTGTTTGTATCACATATTAAGCTCTTTCGAGTGACCCGTTTAACAAGCTTCATCAACCAAACCCAAAATAAGCAATAAACCAGAACAAGCAAACCAGCCAACAAACACTCACTCAAAAGAAACCACAAAAATGAAGCTCAAAAGCAATCCTATTCCCAAAAACAAAACAGTCCCTTTAAACATTACCAGCACTATAACAAAAAAACAAAACACTTCGCAATGCAAACCAAGTGTGAAATGTTTTCTTTCGACCTTTTGCTTTGCCACTTTTTTCTGCTACTCCTTTTGTTTCGATTTCCTTTGGTTTTGTTTTGCAAATTAAGCCCTTCCGGCACGGGGGTGAAGGAAACCGATCCTTTATTGACGATGCAGCACGGAACCTTTTCCATACCGATTTGTCACCCGATCCCGGGAGGCGAAGCACGGATGTTTTTAATCGTTCGGTACACTTTCCTTTTTATTCCCCCTGCGCTGAGGGATACTACCGAAACCTTTCCCTGCTGCGCCGTAAACAATTCCTACTTCCTGGAATTTGCGTTTTTCCGGACTGTCTGTAGGGGAGTCTTCCCCCAACTGGTACTACGCAAACCAGCAACCAGGACACATTTATCGGGGTCCACTTCCCGACCCATTATTCATGACACTTATGCTCATCGAAACCACAAGCTCCACCTCGGGTTGGCACCCGGCCGGTCGGTCGGTCGGTCTATAGGTCGGAGATGGTTTGGCCACAAACTTCCTTTCCCTTTCTGTGTCTGTGTCTCTTGGTTGTTCGTTGGGAGAAGGTTTTAATGTTCCCTCCGGGAAGCCTACCGCAAGCCCCCGGAAGAGGACGATAAAATGGTTGTGTGAAAACAATAGGGTTCCCTTTTCCGGTCGCATTTTTCGATGAGGAGAGTGACAGGGAGTCGGGAATATCAATAGTGCTCAGCCGTGAACCGGTACGGCCAATTCCGTACAAAATAAGACCCTATTTTATGTGTCCCTGTTGCCTTGCTGCTGTGTTCTACCCTTCGTACGAGCTTCTCATTACAATTCCATGTTCACAGTGTTTTGCATTGCTTACGTTTGCCCATCGGAAAGAGTCTTTTCGGTGTCGCAAAGAGAGGGAATCCACCTTTTGTGCAGCTGCCTCTGTAATGTAATTTTACAAGAGCTTCAAAGCCCCTGTGGGAGTAATAGTAAGCGCATTTCGTCAGCTCAAAAAACCATCCATCTCCCCACCCCGCAAAAGAGGGTTTATAGAGGGGGAACAAAGCAATGGCAACAAAACCCATCGTAGCGTGATTTCGGAGTAATGTGGTGCTTTGGTTTTTGCATCCTTTTTTTTGAGCATTCCTACTGAAACGGGTTCCGGTTCCGGGGTCGGTAATGCATTGAGAAAAGATTACGAGCACGAAGGAAATCTCCTCAAAGTTGTGATGGAGGGTTTGAATGTTGTATTTCTTCGGGCAAGTAGAATAAAGAGCGTTTGAAAGGCTAAACATTAGTACTGCTACTTGAACGAAACCACTCTCTATTGTGTTAGTGCTTGGCCACGGAACATAACTGGAATGTCACGAAACAACATAGAGTCGCAACGATTCAT
The DNA here is from genome assembly GCF_943734735.2 of Anopheles gambiae. NCBI lineage: Eukaryota > Metazoa > Arthropoda > Insecta > Diptera > Culicidae > Anopheles > Anopheles gambiae. Next base: position 91,450,201 of record NC_064601.1, read on the forward strand.
TGCAAATAGCTTAGAATGCATTCCATTTTATGTTCCAAGCTATAATGCATTTAAAAGAGTGTAAAATACACCTTCATCTCGTTATAGTTGTCATTAAATTTGAAATTTAAAACCAACAGTACAGTTATAATTTTTGTATGCAAATCAAATTTATAAACTGATCCTTCCCACGCAAAATTGACACACACACTGACAAAGGGAAGCCATCAGCAAGAGTAGAACATCTAAATTCCACAATCATCCCAAAGCTTCTCATCCAAGTACCAGACAGAACGAAACTTTTTATATTTAACAAACATCAACTCAATCACACGTCAGTCATCAACCTCTCGTGTGTTCATGTTATCCTCTCGCTCTCTCTCTCTCTCTCTCTCTCTCTCTCTCTCTCTCTCTCTCTCTCTCTCTCTCTCTCTCTGTTTGTCTCAACAATCTACACAACAGCCAGATGAAGTAATTACATTTATTTCATTATAATATTCCCTTTTGCCTGCACTCTATCCCGTTGACGATGATCCCTAGCACAGTTAACTACACCTTCCCAGTAGTGTGGCTAATGGTTACAGAGCTGACCCTTCCACAATAATGTCCATCAACGTAACGAGCATGTGCCAGTACCTTCGGACACACGGCTAACATTACACGGCTGCACCCAGGGCACAGGGAATAATTATAACTTTGTTTGAGTTTCACCTGACGTGCACAAAGGGATGTGCACGATGAGTTTGTTGGATGAGATGAGTTGTGTGGGCAGAACGGGTGTCATTTTCAGCTTATGATTTGATGGGGCAGTTACAAAGAATGTCTGTTTATTTAAATAAATTTTTCTCGCTTTCTAAATAGATTAGACACACGTATCAGCTCGAATATAGTTGTAACAGCTTCGGCGCTCGGTGCATGCTATTCATAGCTCTTCCTAACGAAACATACCCATTGCGATTCGTGTATCAATATGTTCACCTTCACTCTTTGAAGTACAGCACAGCAATCATCTGTCTACCTACGCACACTTCCCATAAGAAGCTTTGGAAGCATTCACCTGCCAACCCTTCACTCAACGTCCAAAACATACGCTCACAGTGCGGCTGAACCCTCTCAATCTGCCGGCGTTAAACCGGGCAAGACGCACACGGCCTACCTAAAAGGTTTCCCTTTTGGCACACCGAAAGTCAATTGCCTCGCTTTATGCGTTTGCAGCACTCACACATACAACTCACACGCCGTCAAGCACACACGAACCATCAAAGTCAATCGCTGGCGCTGTCGAGGAAAGGGCCCGTTATGGTTCGATCCGGGGAAATTAATTTCCCATCTGCCGTAGATTAATACGACCACACTGTCGATTAGCACAATTACATCAAGTTGCTTAAGCTCGAAATAGACTCTCTGAAGCCTTCTCCACAATCACAATCTTGTGCTGAGAATGTTCTTAAAATAAAAGGAAGATGGAGCTGGTTTTGTAAAGCAACAAGGTTCTAGGAAGTAATTACTTCAAGAGCGTTTGCTACTACTAATGGCAGCTCCATACAGCTCCAAATACCCGGAAAAAGGTAAATCCAGATCTTTTCGTTACATCTATTTTTCTCTTAATACCATCAAACTTTCACCCACCCATCATGACTTTCACTATATTGACCGCCCATTTTCCGTCGCCGAGGCAAATCGAACCGTTTTTCAATCCACACACACACACAAACGTACCGAAACCTCAACCACAACCACACCGTACCGCACGAATGGGGTCTCGTTAGTTATGGTTTGCAGTTTCCATTAATAAATTAAATCCAAAAATAATACACTACCCCATCGGTGATCATCGATATTGGCCGCATGATTGAAAAGCAGCTCGCCGGTTCGCACCGCAATACAATTATATCCATTTCCGTGTCCACTTCCCGCAACGAATTCCTATCGACGAACGATCCCGGATGCAGTCGGTTAGTGCACGAGAGAAAAGGGAGAGTGATAGGAGAGGGTGGAAAAAATATGTAGATCCGATGAAATAAAGGCTCAACTGAATGAAATGCACATGAGTGAGAGGATTTCATTTCGGGCTCGTTTTTGTTTTGCGTTTATTTTTCATGCGCTTGGTGCGAATTACTTTCAATTACCGATTCGACATGATTTACAGTCTCGCCCGTTTGGGGAGTGTTTTATCATATTTTTTTCCCGCAAATGGAATTGAGAGTGGTAATTATTTTATTAATTATTTTCTTTCACTGAAAATTGAAATCGCTGCTTGAAGGTTATTCAATAATTATAGTTTTAAAAAAATAGCTTTAAAACGTGAAGAATGATTTCCGTTTTACACGATCTGTCACTCATGCACAGATGTTGCTTTATACTGATTAATTATAATTCCACAAGCATTTTACCATTGTTCCGTACTTCTATGAATAAAGCACAACATGCTCCACACTCTGCTCTCGAATGCATTCGGACAGCTACACTGGATTATAAACAGCTGCTCAGCAACATGCTGGTTGGGTGCCGTTGCTGGCACACACCATAAAACTAATGCCAACAGCCATCCCAAAAACTTTACACCTTTTCATTCACCGTTCGGCACCTTCTTTGTTCGGCAAAACACGGTGGGGAAAGGGCGAGCAGCTTTAACTAAGAAAAGCTCTTCCCTACCCTGAAGTTGGTGCCTTGTTTTCATAAATCTTTACACCCATAACAGTTACCGTACCTTCCATTCACCAACGGCCGGACGGATAAAGCGTTTACAAGCTTTTAACGCGCTCATTCCATTCATTTCCTTCCCTTCCGCTCTTCTATGCTGCTCACACGCGGGTTGCATTTTCGGCCACGCGTTTGATAAAACTTTTCCCTTTTTCCCTAATGACTTTCCAACTCAATCTTGCTCGAAAGAAAAAAAAAGGGAAGCGAAAAGTTGACGACCATCGCATATAAGAGGCGCTACCCACACTGCCCAACGCAAAACGCTACAGGCCAGCGATGTTTAAAATCCTCGGAAATGGTGCAATATTTGTGTTGTTTTTGCACCACTTTTCAGTTTCTTCCCGCTGCCGTTAAAGTACTTCCGCGCCCCGGCGATCGTGTTCTTCACACACTTCTCGCGCGTTTAGGGCAATGGTGAGTAAGTTCGGGCGGAGAGGGTGCGTTAGAAGTGATGGTTTCTTGTTTTCTCACGGTACTTATCGTAGTTAAGAGTGCTCGTAAGAGTGTTTCTAGGAAGAGCTTTTGGGTCAGTTTAAGTTTCAACGGTAGTTAGGCGTTTGCTAACAAGAAAAAAACAACAACATTATCCACTATGCGTTCAACTCTTTTCGGTTCTAACCGAAAGGATATGAAAGGAACAGTATTATATATAAACCATCTACCTGTTGCTACGCAAACGAGAGGTTTTAATCTTGCACTTGTGATTTGAAGTAGGATGTAGGGCATCATTTTGAGTAGTCACTCTGACCAATGACTCAGCTTAGCTACATAGCTACAGGACATTGGAATACAAAGCTAATTGCAAGATATCTATAACATTCCTTCATATTCGTATGTTAGATATCATTGGTTTTTTTATATACTTTAAACTATTTTTGGACTTTAATAAGCTCTCATATTGGCCATGTGTGAGAAACATATAATGTAGAAAATAAAAGAAAGCAATATCAATAGCGCTTATTGAACATCCGGTTCGAAGGACCAAAAGTATCAATGAAGATACTTCTTTTGGGGAGTCGCTGTTGTAGTAGTCAGTCAGTAAAAGTTGTGGATAAGTAAGAAAGAGTTGTTTAAATAGTATGATCAACACGTTCATTTAAAAACTGTAATATTAATTAAAAAAACAAACTACATACATAGGAACGTTATTTGGTGCCGTGACCAGGATGTTTTGGTCTTTCTTACTTTGCCTTTAATGTCATAGTAAGTTGGATTAGTTGTTAGTATTTAATTCAAACGTACAACAAATATTATTAATAATGCATACCTTCTTATTCTTCTAATTTGTATTCTCTTTTGGTATTCTTACAGTTTCCAAGTAAGTTTGCTCACCGTACTACCAAACGTGCCAAAAGAGTTCCGTTTATCGTCCAAATATCTTGCTCACGTATTAATGTTCACACCATGCTAATGACTCGTGTGCAAATCATGCAAAACCACTGATCGATCGTAGATAACCGTTTCGATTCGATAATTTAAATAGGTCCCCCTTCCCATTCCTCGAATCACAAACCGACAGCTTTCCGCCCAACAACTATCCACCGACAATAATTGAATCTGTATCGCAGTGCAAAACGCCGTACCCAACTCGCCCTCGAAAGGCACGTTTACAGATCACTAACGTAAGCAAAGGCAATCAACTGTACAGTGCAGTAGTTTTTCGGTTGACTAGAACGTGCCAATGACAACCAACGAACCAACGAGGACCTCAAAAGGGAAATTGGTGCTTCGGAATCGAATGCACACAAGACCAGCCCAGAACAGAATCAACAGCATCGACGATCGTTACAGTTGGTCGGGATGTGTACGGTGCGTTGTTGCTCCGGAGGTTTTTTTTTGTTATGCTAGAGGCACACACTGCTTAACAATCATTATTCTCGAGTGTCGAAACCCCTTGGTAATTGGCACTTCTAGCCAACCCTGCTCGAGAACTGATGATGGAGCACAATTGCGTCCCCAAAAGTGCTGGCGATGGTTGTTTTCTATCGAAGTGGATTTACCAGCGCTACAGGGTGGCACGTAGCTTTGAATGTTTTGTAGTTGCATTTAATGGGAATCGTCGTAATGGGGCCCGCATTTGCTTTGTTCTCGGAACAAAAACATATCATTTTGAGTTTTTCTTTGCAAATAGCTTACCAATAATGTTCATTTCTCAGTAATCATTTTGAGTAGGAATTTTCATTCCTTTTTACATCTTCTTCTTCTTCTCGTTGGCTCAACAACCGTTGTCGGTCAAGGCCTGCCTTTACCCACTTGTGGGCTTGGCTTTCAGTGACTAAATGATTTCCCCCCATAGCAGGATAGTCAGTCCTACGTATGGCGGCACGGTCTATTTAGGGATTGAACCCAGGACGGGCATGTTGTTAAGTCGTACGAGTTGACGACTGTACTACGAGACCGGCTCATTTTTACATCATTGCTATAAAATAAGCATTTTGATTTCTTCCCCGATAACTCACAAAATACCACCCCATCCAAACGATTCACTCCTTCGTTCAACTATTTGCACTCTTTCAAAATCCCCTTGTTCTGTGCACGATGCACAATATCAACCATCTCACACCCTTTTCCCAACTCAATAGGAAACTCTCTAATCTCGTTATGGGGTCGTACAATCCCGGCCACCATGCTTTTCGTGCGGGGAAAACAACGAACGAGCCCGATGCGCATCATCATATCACGTCCCGCATTATCAGCACTTTCGAATCGGGTGAAAATTATTTTTCCACAACACCTCGCCTCGCCAGGTGAACTTTATAGTTACCGGTGCGCCGTTATGCACCGATTCTTCCCCAACTCTAGCACGCTTCTGCCCGTTAAAACCCATACCGGCGGAAAAGTTCAACGAAGCAGTGGACTTTATTTATCGTACCTATTTTCTAGCTCACAGAGCTCTCGGAACACCGAAAAAGGCGCACACACACACACACCACCACCGGCGTAGAACAATTTATGCAAATTGAAACATTTCCCACCGGGACCGGTACGCCACACCATGGTAACAGCCATGGTTTGCAGCTGGTCCGTTACAGAATTAGGCAGCACACCGGTAACGGTTGCATCAAAAGGGTGTCCATCATCGGGGCGTCCTTCCCTGGAAAGGATTCACCTGCAAAATGGACACACACAGAAAAAAAAGCACACAGCACAGCACACGAAAATGCAAACAAGTGGTTCACCGACCTTGACCATGATTGACACACCGTCCCGTTTTTGTGCTGCCACCGTTCTATCGTTTCGCGCACGGTGATGCTATGCAAAAACCCTCCGGCTCCCCAACCCCCAAGTTGTCGAGAGTTTTCGGTGATGTGTGAAATTGAAAATGACCCCGACAACGTGTCGCACCCGGATGTCGGGCCAACCGCCGAGCCATGCCGCTGGTGCTATGCCAACAATTCCGGTTAATTTGATTTGTTCCGGTTTATGTGCGAAGGTGCTCAGGTGCGGAAGTGATTCGTGATGAGAGTGTAGGGTTTGTTTTTATTTTCTTTTTGGTTTTACTCCAGCGTTCCGTTTTGAGTGAATTTATACAGGAAATTGTTTATTCTGCACTGTAAAAGAATGAAAGGGAAGGTAATGGTCACATCAATTAATTATAAAGACAGTTCATATGGATTCATAAAATGGTTCTAATTATTTACGTGTGTCCTTTAGAAAAACCCTCAAGTAGGTTTTTTGCTAAAATTATATATTGGAAAATTTTAGACAGTTTTAAATAATAGTCTTATGGTAACAGAAAAAAATGTCTATCGCTTGATGTCATCAAACTTAGCTATTAATATTTTTTTTTAATTAAACACAGCTCTAGAATATTTATCGTCATTCCATATAATTAGCGAGTATTTATCCACATCGACCTTTGGAATGTTTATTAAAGCAATTAAAATGATAAATAATGTAGCTAATGATATATCAGTAATTTATAAAGGGCCTCATCCGGTCAGAAAAACCGAAATGGCATGTAGTTTGCATACCTTTAGGCGATTTTCACACAAAGTTCACCTTTTGTTTTTACATCTATGGTTTACGGTATAGTATTATGGTATAAAAAGGAAGCATTCTTGTAGACTAATCGTACAGGCTCATTGTAAAGGCTAAATATGGTTCGATTTCCGTGAATGAAGGCCGAATTCCGATTTCGTGATGGTAATAAATTGTATAGGATAAATCAGGGGCACGATGACTACATCGATTGTTTACGACATGGAATAGAATAAAAGAAGGCATAATTGAAATAGCAATGAATTGTTCATGCTTCCGAATTTTAAAACAGATAGACCAACCACTCTCCTTAAGCGTGTGACATTAATGCCACGAGTCCTCCCGCAAGAGGAACATCAATTTCAATTTTATCACATTCAATTTAAAATGCCATCCTTGATTGCAGTTGTGTTTCTGCACTTGGCTGCACAAAATGCCTCTAATGAATTTTCATTCCATTCCCCCCCCCCCCTCCCCCCCTATTGACCCTTCCACTTCCAAACGGTCACGTAAGCGACAGATAAATAATTGCTAGTTCCATGTTCTACCGACCAGTGTGGCCCGATCAACCCGACGAATGTGAGAAAGAAAGCACCGGAGAGATGCAAGAAGATGAGATTGCAAGAAACACAAATACTGCTGGAAGCAAAAGTCTCAATTATAGCAATAAATTATTCCATAATGAAGCACCAGGAGCCCTCCAATCCGATGCCGGTCCGATAAGGTTGGTTGTTTTCCCCGCCATTAGATAAGCACTTTTTTCATTCCAAACACAGATTCCCACAAATACACACAAAGGTATAGACAGACAACCAGGATTTGAGAGGCACATATGGGATGGAAGAGAAGCACCACGATACACACGGATAATTGCCACACAGAACCAGGGACTGCGAACGAACGACCGAACGACTAAACTGTTTTCATTCTCCCCTCTGACCCAATCAGAAAAATAAGCACCAACCATTTAACCTTCCAGCCACCAGCAGGGGTCCCTCCCTGAATGGTTGCTGGTCGAGTGAAAAGGTCGGCTGCTGGGTGTAGGAGTCTGCGAGAGGAGGGGGGGGGGGATCTGTGAATCGGTTGTGTTGTCGATTGAGGCACGTCCGTTGCAATGCGGATGAAAAATAAATTAATTTACCATCCTCATCCAACCAGGGAGTGCCACCGGCCAAGGGTTGGAGGTTTAAAGTGGGGCGCGAAAAAAAAACAACAACAACCATCCTGCCGGATGGGTTCCAGATTGGTTCTGATTTGTTTTTCTTGTAAAATAGCACACGTGTTCCTTTTAAAAGCGGTTCAAATTAAGGTCCAACAAGCGATGGATGCATTATTAAAAATATGATTAATTCGCTAAACGACCCTGTAAACGTTTCCCTCCCTTCATTAAAAAGCATTAGAGTGGGGAGGGCGGGGGACAACACCGGGTTTGAGGGTAGAATGCGCATTGCGATGGCCATCAATTAAATTGTGTCCTCCGATAAAAGCTTCATCGATAGCACACACACGTGCGCGCATCCATCGGGAGGCCATATATTGTGGTTAAAATGTATTGGAGCAAACACACGCACACTATCTTGCAAAAACACGCACACAGGCAATGCATTTCCGGGTCATCATCATCGCCATCATCATCGTTGGGTATAAATAAACACACACTTTATTATGCTGCTGTCGAAACGAAAGTATGTTGGCGGTATGTAGCGCTGCTCAATATATGATGAACAATCGGTAAAGCGAACGCCGAGCAAATGGGTCAACCGTCTCACCATCGCACCCCCCGGCCGAACCCTGCACCATGCGCCAAACAAAATGGCACTCCCAACGCAACCCGACGCTTCCCGGACACATCATTTTCGTCATTTGTATTACCGTTTACCCATTCGAGAGTGCCATGAATTATGAGGAGTGCCGCCACACAGCAACCGACCATCGCAACCAACTGAGCGATGCAACCACTCCCTCCCCTCAATTGGTAGTTGGCGTTGAAAGTGCAAACTCAATAAAGGCACCACCTACACCGGTGGGTGTAGGGTGCTACCGTTGCCAAGAGGGTTAAGCGGCGTATGCAAAAAGCCGCCACTGCACATTCGAGTGCACTTGATTGCGGGAACAATTTGGCATAATTAATGTCATGCACCAAACGCAAGCTCCTAAAGGGAAGCAGAGAGAAAGAGCGAGAGAGAGAGAGAGTTTGGTGGTGTGGCTGGCAAAAGGCTCAGCTCCCAATGCACTCTGTGTGTGAAGCACAGCTCAAGCACACGAACACGCGTAACGATAAAGTTGTAGTGCAAATTGAAAATTAATCAGTCATTCAAACGGGATGGGTGTTAAAAAAAGGGTACGATGATGGGCGTTAAATTAGTTCCGACAAAGCGAGTGAGTTTTTCGATCGTTCTACAAAAACGTTTCAATCAACATCCGAAAGAGTGAAAGCGATTATTGAGTTGAGTTTGAGCACAAACTGTTTCTCCAACTAACAGACGTGCGCTAGTAGGAAAATAGTGCCTTTTTAAATTACAATTTAAATTGCAAGCCATTATTAACATTATTTGAAGTCTTGCGGCTAAGGGCTGATATATCAATCTCGGAGCCTTAAGCGGTAGGACAAAATGGGAATCCCCAATTGCCCCCCCATATTGCTCCAACACTCGAACACTTAGGTCTAGAGAAACTCTACGGCTCGCTCAACCCCGTTCCAGCGCTGGTCGGTCTGACCCTATGTTCCGCATGTCGGCTGTCTTCAACACTGTCTCGGATTGCTTCGACTTCGACATCTCAACTCAGTGCTTCAAGGAACGTCTCCGGCTTTTGCCATGGCCGCGCTGCATTGCCGCGTGAATTGCGCTGCAAATCATGTTTGGTTATGTGTTTTTTTTTTTTTTTTAATGAACTGTTACATCTTAATTAGGCCATAGGGCCCGTTGAAGATTAATAAATAAATAATAATAATAAACGGATAACATACTTTTGAAATTGACCAACATTACTGTGGATGGTAATTCCAGCACATACAACAGTGTGTACAGTAGTCTCATCGAGAACTTCTGTGCCCAATAGGGACCTCATGAACGAAGAGATTCATACTTGGTGTTTGGTACTTGGTGTCTAAAAATGATCTAGATAAAAAAAAATTATTATACCGTTTTATAGACTTGAAAAACGATCAAGTATAATTATTCGTTATTAACCAGCATGATAGATCGTCATCAGGGAGTTTGTGATCTAGGTGTTACACTGTATTCTAGTTTAAATTTCCATTTACACTTTGACAACACTGTTAACAAGGCATGCAAGATGCTAGGTTTTTGTCTTTCGACAATTCCGATAATGTAGTTATGTCTTAATTCTTATGTAGTTGTTTACTTGTCTTGTGTGCTGGTGGGTGATGTACTGCTCAGTACTTTGGTTCCCGAATTGCACTACGATGCTCAACACAATAGAGGCAATACAACGGCAGTTTACAAGAATTGCTTTATAATGCGACCAATTCAGAGGACTTACAGCCATGCCAACTTATCGCTCGCGTTGCCTTCTGCCTGGCCTGGAGACGCTCGAACACCGTTTTAAGGTAAACCAATGTGTATTTGTTGCTAAAATATTCGTCTAAAAAACGAATTAGAGGTTGTTTCTTTGAGAAGAGTGACATCTACGTGCCTTCGAGAGCTATTCGCTCTCATAACTTGCTTGTTGGTGACCTTATTGGAGATCTTATATGGATACGACGAGCCGTTAGTAGCTATGACAAGGCAAATCAATACATGGTCTTATCACTTTGATTTCAATTTAACGACCAATACATTTAAAGAGAATATGTTATTAATTTAAAATTTTGCCGACACCGGATTAAGGCAGTTGTTAGGTAAATAAGTAAGGGATTAGGTGTTGAATACGTAAATAAATAAATTAAATTATTAATTAATAAATAGATAATTAAACTTTATGGGTAGTAGAAGGATCATAACACCTCCCCCCCCCCCCCCCCCTCGCTAGCAAACCATTACGGTGAGTTTGAAACAAAGCCAAATGCAATATGCCCCCCCCCCCTCGCTCGATATCTACAGGAGGCCTCAATTTCTTTTAACGCTTAGGGATACCCAAAATCCCCGGATACCCAAAATCCGCCACTGGTCAAAGGTCAGCGTCGAAGTAAAGCTACCAACCGGCAGTTCTATAGCCTGAGGAAGCAGTTTACGTTAAGACTCCTGTCGCGATGGCCGACAATGAGTCTAAATAATACCTTTGTTTATCTCAGTACTCAGATAAAGCCACTCAATAGCTGCGATCGAGCAAGAAGGATCTTTGGCTCCGTTTGTATGGAAGTACCATGAAGCAGCCACTTCATCGACGTGCTATACGAGCTGTACGGCGATGTATTTTTCAGCAGACATTCACATGAAACATGACATTACACATGACTTTTCACAAGTTTTCATACATAACTAGCCTCAGTACAATATAAACATCCATTTTTTTCAAACTTTTGTGATCTATAAACATAAAGATCTCGTACTAAATCAGAAGCAATGTAAACGCATTCAGGTTCGATAATGGTAGTCCGATTCCAATACAGATAAGCATACTTTAGCATGTTTAACTTTTGGGACGGTCCCGTGGTACAGTCGTCAACTCCTACGACTCATATAACATGCCCGTCATGGGTTCAAACCTAGAATGAACCATCTCCCCGTAGCCAAGGATTGACTATCCGGCTGTGTGGTAATGAATTAAGTCTCGAAAGCCTGTGTATAGAGGCCGGGCATGTTCGCGTATCTAAAATCTGATACAGATGTACTCAATGCTTCCCCAAAACAAGTCCAACACCTTTCAACAACTTCACGGCGTGCTTAGCCTTGCTTCACGGGTACGTGCCTGAAAAGCTCGGAAACGTTTTGCATCAAGTAAATCCACACCTTCTACTGAATGCATCTGTACGGCATCACATGAAATGCGATCGTTCGGGATAACATAGCCTGAAGTAAAACGAAAAAAGGCACATCACAAACCACCAAAAGCCAAACATTGGCTGAGCGTGATGCTGCTTTTCCCTGTCGGTGTGCCGCTCGTGCAAACAAAATTAAATGCACAACCAACTAAAGCAGCAGCAGCAGCATAAGCAGCAGTTTATGCCCTTTTCGCAAGTGCATTTTTCAACACGTTAGCCCTTAAGTTCAGCAGGGACGTGTTTCTATGTAGCGTATGGCGCGTGGCAGTTGTTTTCGATGTAAAGCAAAAATGACCAAACCAAACCAACAGTCGAAATCGGAGAAGAAGGTTGTGCTGTGTATGTGAAAGGCAAAGGAAGTGTAAATAAAAAATGAAAGCAAGAAAAGAAATCGAAAGCTTTCGTTGGGAGATTTTGAAAAAAACTAAAATCACACCAACACATACACTTAGAACACAGAGCGAAGGGTGGATGTATAGCTCTGGCCATTGCACAGACCATACCGGAAGTACCACTGTACCAACGAGACCAACGCAACGAGCATATTCCTTTCAAAAGGACTCCCTTCTTACCACCCACCAGTAGTCACCGGTTCACAACCATCACGAAACTTTCCAAGCTGCTTTTCATTTCACTCGTGCAGCGGCAAACTGCACAACCAGATCCGGCAGGATTACGTCCACAGGAAGTGCATCAAGCGACGAACCAAAGGGTGTTGCTTAACTTTTTGCCCTTTTCTCAACCCGGGTTTTCCGTAAAAGTGCATCCAACACACTACTGAGCATACTGATTTTAACACCCGTGCACCGAGTGCTTCGGTGCAGCAACGAGTGCACCATGAAGTAGGGGGCGCCCCTTTCATACAATGGACGTTTGCACGGACGTTTGCACAGAGCCAATGTATCGAACACAGGCAAAATGTGTGTGTGTGTGTGTGTGTGTGTGTGTGTGTGTGTGTGTGTGTGTGTGTGTGTGTGTGTGTGTGTGTGTGTGTGTGTGTGTGTGTGTGTGTGTGTGTGTGTGTGTGTGGCACCAAGAACAACCCTCGACACCCAATCTTCTGCTGCTGCACGAACATTTAACCTGCCCGAACCCCCCGTGCACACCCTAAGCCGTCTGTCGGTTCGACGTCTAGCGTTACATGCCCTGTTTAGGGAATTGCTTCCCGGAACCATTACTCACGCAATCGAAAGACCAAGGCCACCGATATCGAGCTCAGACACTGGGCCACTGAGCGCTTGTTTTCTGCACCACCATTCATTCCGGAATTTCCCCACACTCCACGTGCGAGCAGGTGATAAGAGATTGCGGAACTTTCTCAACCACTTTCAATGAACGTTTGCTGCGGAGTGCAGTGCTCAGAGTTCCACTTTAAAGCACAACCATACCACTCAGACAAAAAAAATGGTAAAGTTTTTCATCGCTGTGCTAAAGATTTGTCACTAAACTCTTCTCATTCTTCACTTTTCCTCCTCTCCCTCTCTCTATCTCTCCCTCTCTCGCTGTCTCGGTAAGATCTTCCCCGATCTTGACAGTGGAAATTTCTCAATTGTTTCCCCAAAAAACGTCTCCCGATCAGCCACGAAATGTTCGCAATGGAAAAGTTAAATTAAATATGGCTCCCTCCTTCCCGTGAAATCCGGTATCACTTCTGCAGACACCCTTCTATTCACCCTTATCTCGCTCGCTCATCGCTAACATCGGTGCAGTGCGGAGTAAAGGCCGACTGCCGAAGGAACGAACGAACGAACGGCGAGAAATTTGTAACCAAATTTGCATCTTCCAATTTTCCGGCTGAACTTCCTAGATCCAGACCAGAAACTATCGCCTGTGTAAAGGGTCCGTTTTTTTTTTGTTGGTTTTATTGTGCTGCAATCGTAGCTCGTTCTTCAGTTTGGTTGGTGCGACACGTTCAAATTAGCGTTTCGATTGCAATTCTTCCGCTTATTTGTGTTTCCCAATTTGTGTCCTGGGGGAGGAATTGCGATTTGGAGAGCAAAGTTTTTGATTATTTTTGGTTTTTTGCATTGCGATTGGAAAAGTTTCGTTAACGCTAGTTAAGGTGCTGTAAGTGATACAATTGGCAAATGATTTTAAGGACTTGTGAGGCGTTTTGAGATTGAGAAAATGTTTACAGTTTTTCAATATTTTTACGGACAAAACTTGAAATATACTAAACACTATTATTGTTTCTGTATCGTTTCAGTGTCTCAAATTTATTGAATTGGCAATCGTTCGCCGTCTTAAAGCTAGGTTTCCACGGCTATCCAATAACCATTCGACAGACAACACATTCCATCCCTCATCATTACTGATTCAATAGAGCACACCGATGTACACGGCGCACAGAATACACACAGGGACAACATATCGCTGCTCCACACTCGATCGCCTATCCATCCATCCATCCCGAACGGAACCAATCCGTCCAGTGCCGTAACAGTGTCCCGCCTCCCTTTTCAGCGTGTCACCCCAAAGCGTGTTTACTTACCCATCGAACCCAGGCTTATCAGTTACGGAATGTCCACCGCAGGGCCGCCGAAAGACGAATTGATTTAATCACAAACAATCCTCTCAACAGCCCGAACGACAACAACCAATCCCCTTCCTCCCAGCAAGCACTCCGGATGATGAGTGTTGCAGCTCGTTTCGTGGGACGGATCACCTGATGCTGGCTCGCTGGCTGGCTGGATGGCTGGTCTCGGGTTGTCAGCCAGAAACCCCGGAAGACATTACATTAGTTTCCACACATTTCGTTAGTGCCCGTGGACGCCTACGCGCGCGTGATTCGAAGGTGATGATGAATAAATAAGCCATTTCCCGGGTGCCGCCAGTGGGTGCATCATTTGCATAATTGATTTCGAAACGGATAGAGGCTCGGTGGCCCATTGAAACAGCCCCGGTGTTTGCTGAATGCTTCGTGGCGAAGGCAAATGCATTTTGCTAGGGCGGGAATAGTGACGAAAGTTTTAGCTGCCATCAACAAATTACACAGCAGTGCAGAAGGGACATTTTAATGAATGCTCTAGAAGTGAACTGGGTGTCCCCTTGGGCACCATCTTGCAGGCTTTCACTGCAGCAAAAAAAAGGGTGAAAAGAAGGAAAGCCACATAAGCATGGCACCGGAAAGCCACAAATTATGAAATCATCGTAATGAGCCATGGTGGCCACTGTGACTATCAAGTGTCAAAGCTACCATTGCGACCATCAGTCTGCAGCAGGTGGGTTTGAAAGGTCACGAGTCGGTACAGCGTCTCACACATGCACTCTGTAATTATAGGCTTATGAAGAAGCAGCTCTTCACCGATCCTTGTGTGTGTGTGTGCGTCTTTTGAATAATGTATTCCATGAAACGTATTCAACATCTCATACCGCTTACGCCTCAGATGGTAGGAATTACGCTTCTTTTTGCCACTTAATCCTGCCACAGCTGCGGCAGCAGCAGTACAATCTGATGGTCTACGAAGGGGGAAATACGGCTTTTCTCCCCGGAGCCGGAATTACCCGGGCTTTTCCTGACAACCAACACACACACACACACACTAACCACTCACAACAGGATGCTAAAATTAAACGACGCGCATGAATGATTCATAATGATGCGCCTGGTAATAATTATCATTTGCATTTATGCCACATCCACACCCTGGGAGAGAG
The DNA here is from genome assembly GCF_943734735.2 of Anopheles gambiae. Lineage (NCBI taxonomy): Eukaryota > Metazoa > Arthropoda > Insecta > Diptera > Culicidae > Anopheles > Anopheles gambiae. The sequence continues at coordinate 91,465,466 of NC_064601.1, forward strand.
AGTGTGTCGTCGTTTTGCCTTAATTAGTGGTTAAGAGCAAGGCATCAATGCAAAATGCTTTAAACTCCCTTATCGTTCTATGTGCCGAGTACATTTCCTGTGCAATGTTTAAAGAAACCCGACACTCACACACGCCGGGATTAGTCTCCCCTGTGATTAGTCTTCCAGAGGGAAACAAGAGTCACAGGAACCACAATCTCCCTACTTGCTCTCCTGCCGCAGGTTCTGCAGCTCCAGGTCCTTCAGCGTGATGCCGTACTTCACCAGCTTGCCCTCAATCAGCGACAGCAGATCATCGTACATCTTGCTCACCCGGGCCAAATCGTACCGCAGCGCCTGAATCTTGTCGTTCTTCTGCACCAGCAGCTTCTCGATCCGCACGCTCAGCGACTGAGGCTCTATCCCAGCCAACGACAACACCTCCCCAAGGATGGCTTCGCGCTGCTCCGTCTGCTTCTCGATGTACTCCAGCTTGCGCTCGAGCAGCGAATTCTTCAGGCCCGACTTTTGCTGCAGCTCCAGCATCGACTTTTCGAACAGCCGCTTGAGCTGATCGCGCTCCTCCACCAGCTTCTCGCACCGCATCTGCAGCACGTCCTGCTCGAGCTTCAGGCTGGCCAGCTGCTTCTGCGTACTGTTCAGGCGCGTCTTCACCCGGTTCAGGGTGGCCTTGTCGCGGTCGTAGTACTGCAGCTTCTTGCGCAGCTCCACCAGCTCGGCCTGCGAGCTCTTGAGCGGCTCCGTTAGACGCTTGTTCTCCGCCATCACCTCGCTGAAGGACTTCAGATCCTTGTCCGACTGCAGGCGCATCTCCTCCATCTCCTCCTTCATGCTGTTGATCAGCGCGAGATTGTTCTGCGTGATGGCGTTGTAGTAGCTCTTCATCTCCCGGTACGCTTGCTCGTTCGTGCTGATCAGCTCCGCTATCTGCCCGTTCTTGCGCTCCTCCACCTCCGACAGCTCCATCTCGTGGCGCACCTCCGCCTCCTCCTTGTAGCTGGCGAGCCGCTGCTCGAACAGCTTCGTCATTGCTTCCATCTCCTCCTGAAACTTGGCCCGCTCAACGCTCAGCAGCTCGCTGTGCTTCAGCTTCAGCTGCTGTATCTCCAGTTCGGTGTTTTCTTCCTTCTCGCGCAGCAGCCGCTTCAGGTCGCGCTTGTCGTTCAGCAGTTCCCGCTCCTGCAGCGTGTGGTCTTCCTGTGCCATCTTCAGCTGGGTCATCATCTCCGCCCGCAACTCTCCGATGTGGGACTGATGTTCGTACTGCAGGTGCTTCATCTCCTGCATTACGTTTTTGGTGTCCTGATCGGCCAGCTCCTGGGCGACCTCTACATCGCGCTCCTTCCCACGGATCACCGCTTTCGCTTCCTCCAGCTGTTTGCGCGTAATTTCCCAGTACGTGCGCAGTTTGTCGCGCTCGAGCTGGAAGAAGTTGCGCTCCTCCCGCTCGCGCTCCATCTCGTTGCGGAGCTTGAGCGCGAACTGCTCCAGCTGCTCCCGGGACATGCTGGACGTGTCGACGCCATCGATGACAGCTGCAATAAAGAGCACGTAAGAGCACGGTGTAATTTACTGAGAAAATCAAGTACAAAGAGGCCACTTACTACTTCCTTTTGCTTTTTTAGGACCCTGAAAAGAGTTAAAACGTGAGAAACACGATTAAATGTTGAATTACAAAGTCAATCCTAGCTTCTTGAAACCTTACCATCTTTTACAATTTTGTTCCAGTTGTTCACCAACACTTCACCAACGTCTTGTGGCACAATTTAAACCATCCCAGTTCGCGCACCGTTCCCTTCCGTGACGACTTCCGTGCTGTTGCGTGCTGGTACATCCAAACAGGCACAACACACACCTTATCCGGCGCACACCGGAAGCCACCGACTGTGCGTATAACTTCTCGCACGGCAACACGGGAAAACCTAAATCAACAATTTCAGAACATCAAGCGCACGGTAAAGACGACGAGTCAATGTGTACGAAACACGTTTATAGCGGGAGTCCTCTTTCGCTATCACCCGGTTCCTTCGCACTGTGCAAATACTATACCTATCGGGAGGAATCCAAATATCCGCTGCCGCGAGATACAGTGGCCACGCTATATCCGGTGCTAGTTTCCGACTGGCAACAAAAAACACACACGCACAAAGCTCGTTTAGCGGAAGATGGAACCAGTATCCGGAAAGTAGCGAAACGAAACGAAACTAAAGCAAACCGCGGCACCGGCACTGGCGCTTTTTCACTTTCTATTCGGCGCCCGACACTCTTCAAGGTCCTGCTACTGCTACTGCGTTTATATCGCACAAACAAGACTCGGAGGCAACCAAGCGTGCCGTGTGTGTGCTATGGGTTGCTATGGAGGCGCGCGTTCATCGGTTGCTCTGTTTGGACAGAACTCAGCGGTGTTTTGAATTTGGTCGTTCGTTTTGTCTGCTTTGGCGCGATAGTGTTGCTGTTTATGATGGTACATTGAGCGCTGTAGTAGCAGAGCACGCGCTCGGGCAGGGATCGGAATCGGTGCATGCTTCCGGATAGATGTATACTTATGGGTGATAGCGTTTGTAGTTTTACCGTACGATTTGCTCAAAAGCGCTTCAAACAGAGACTTATTTGGTAATATTTCGAATCTTTTCTTGCAATTTTTGCTAAAATTAAGAATAAATACCTGAAACCGCTCAAATGTATTGGAATATCCTTTATGACACAGTATCACTATACACATGGTGGTATATTCGTACGATTAATTTCTACGCTGATTTATACACTGAAGATATATTTGCAGAAATTCCACGGAACTACTTCCAGGACTGAGACAATCTCCCGATTGGTTCCGGAACCGGAACAGGTCTAGGACCGGTATAGGTTTCTTCAAGACCGGTAGGATTTCAGTAGCAGTTTCACTACCAGTATGGATTTAATGTCAGATCCAGGACTGCTATAGGTTCGTAACTGTGTTCACAACCAGTGTTAGTTCAGTATAAGCTCCAGGTTAGTATTGGTACGCGATTACAGAGTTTTCCAGTTTTCCAATAGGAATTTCCAAGGAGCCTGTCCAAAAAAGGGTGTCATAGCGTCCAATTTCCATCATATGAAGTTCACTTCCCATTAGAAAGAGTCAAGGAAGTGTTTCACAACTATGAGAACCCCTGAAAAACCCTGTATTTGCAGAACTGGCATGAGTTGAGTAGCAGGTCCAATATCGATATTGGTTCAGGATCAGGTCCTGAAGAATAACATGAGATTAGGAACTATTTCAGAAGCGGTATAAGTCCAGGTTTAGTAATAGGTCAATTAAGCATTCGTTATCAGGTCCTGAACTTCCCATTCGGGGTTTTGACCTGTTTATTTTGCATACATTTCGGAGTTAAGAGGAACCTAAAAATTACGCGGCTTTACACTGTAATCGTAAAAAAATAACTAGTAGACGAAAAAGGACCAAACAATCGTATAAACTCAATACCTTGTTGAGCAATAAAAAACGAACACATCCTGCCCAAGATACAACAACACACATGCCAACAACAGAACAGCAACCGCATACCAATTCTGTTTGAATTCATCTCTAAAAGCATCACGCTTCCGGCGTGGATATCCAGTTGGAATGGTTCGGGCTCGATGGGCTCTTCCCCGTTTAATGCATCATGATGCATGATTGAATCCGAATGCACACGACACAGTATTGAACCGAAAGCATTCCCGGGCATTCCCGATTGCCATCCCACGGCTTACCAGATGGGGGGGGGGGGGGGGGAAACGGTAGCAGGAAATTGGGAAAACCTCGACGCTTGTTGTGTGCTGCTGAGTGCTACTAAGTTGTATGTGTGTTAGCGGCACCCTTGTCTTACCTCTTACGGCGCTGGAGCATTACCTGTAGACCCGAGAAAATTAAATTTTCCACAGGTATAGAAGGAAAATGGAACAATGGAGGTGGGGCCTGTCTGTCTGGGCACGGACTTGCGGCGGCCAACGGGATACGAAAGCTTTCACAACAGATTAGAGAAACCGGAGCCGCACCGAAAAATTCACTTCCAATCAGTGCTCTTCCCCGACCGGACCGACCGGACCGACTGATATCTCGGGAAAGTGCAGGTAAACCAACTGTTCCGTGAACAGTTGCTGTTGCTCGTTTGCTGCTACCGTTGCTGGACGCTCAACATTCAATTTGAGCTTTCCGGATCAATGCACCTTACACACCTTGACGAAGGTTTCGGTCGGGGATGCTCCGTCAAGTTGTTTCAAATTTAGTCAATACAGAGAGAGAGAGAGAGAGAGAGAGAGAAAGAGTGGGACGAGGTCCGTGGCTGTTGAAAGGAAAAAAAAACGCATATGCCTCGGACACACCATTTTGTTCGCTCGGCTGGGCTGGGGTAGAGTTTGTTCGGAACAATTTCCTATTAAAATCGAACACCTTCCGATCGTGGGCAGATTGAAAACAGATGCAAAGGCAGGTGAGAGCTGGAGGACTATTTTTATCGTCAGTAGCCAGCCAGCCAGACAGAGCATTTGGGCGAAAAAATTTCCCCTTGTGGTACCCTTGTTCGTTGAGGGTTTTGGTCCTTCTTTTTTCCCACGTGGAATCGACTTGCAATGCACTTTGGGTAAGTAAGTGTGAGGTTTATTTTTCCCCTTGTTTTTTGGTTGCTTCTGCTTCAGACTTCTCAAGATAAGTGGAATATCGTCCAGACGAGTCTAGTACGTCCATTTTGATGCTTTCAGGTGCCTGATGGAATTTGTGAATCCGACCAACCGCACTCGTTCGATAAACGGTAACATCTGTTTTCGTGAGGAGCTTCTTTTGAGTAACGGTTTTCGTTCATTTCCACACAAAAAAAAATGGAACAGAAGCAACAAAAATCATATCAAAATGGACACAAATGTGCTTCACCAAAAAAGGATGCAAAATTATTCAACGAAAAATGAAAGAAAAGGGTTGTTAAAGCATGTTCCATTTCGTTTGCTCGTTTGAAGGCAGCTGTTGGTTGTGTTCCTATTATCTCAAACTATTCCTAAGCACATTACAAAAAAAAAACCTTAAACGGTCGTGGTTGCTTCGAGGCACAGTCATGAGACAACCTGATGCCTAAGTACGATGCACCACACACACCCACAAACACTAAAACTATCCTTAAGCTCCAACTCTAACGTTCCAAGTTTATAAAATTCAAAACACTTTACCAGCACAGCATGTATGTCTCTCTCTCTCACACTCTCTTTCCATAAAACCGCGTAACCAACAAACCGCAACATTACGTTAGAATGCTTCCACTTCCGATTGTTGGGTCACCTTCCGGAAGTGCATTACATACCCCCCCCCCCCTCCCCCCTCCCCCTCCTATACCGACAATACTCTGCACAGGACAGCAGCCACAAACACGGTCTGGCGTCTGGTGTTGGGTGGAAAGTTGTCGTTAAGATTGTTCAAATTTTAAGCTGCTTCGTAGCGGAGCTTAATGCTTCACCGACGGTTTACAGCGTGTACAGTTTGTGCTTTTCGGTTTTAATCCGCCTTAGCGTTTCTTGGCATTCAAGAACAAGAAATCGTCCAAACACCTTCCCCAACCTGCTGTTGTTGTTTGATAGATTTCAATACATTTTCTTCGAACCGATACACACTTTAAATGCAAATTTCCTAAAACCCATTCCGACACTCTCCATCTTTGACACAGGTGCCAGTGTTTGACCCCTTTACCCCATTTACGCTCGGATTAAATGGTAATTAATTCCGTTTCCGGTGAAATCACACACAAACACACACACACACACACACTTTCCAACCGCGCTGCAGGGTGCGTGTGAGCTGGAGTGCGCCAAATTCGTCCGAGGATTACAATCGAAGGCTCCGGGTTGGCGCCCTGCCAGATGCCGTATAATTCATAACGTTAGGAATGTTGGGCTTTCCGCAGAAATTGGTTGTTTTCCAGTGACAAATCGTAAGCTAAGGATTATGCCGGCGAGCAACACACAACTTACCTACCGTTGCAACTTAGTTTAGTTTGCTCGGTGGAGAAGGCTGTAACGCTTTGGTAATACTTGGCGGCAAGAGTTGGTCGTCGCCAGCGAAGAAAAGCTCCCTTTGCTAGCAAGAGACCACAAAGCAAACCTGCTGTAAATGATTAAGGTAAGTGTGGAATACTTTTGAATCTTTGAAACGCTTGTATATTATCCAATAGGATGGCAAGTGCTGCTTTACGTTGCTGGACAGTGATTAGCAACCTTTTGGTTGGTTAAATATCTATTCAATCATGAACATGAACCACAGTTGTGGAAGCACTCAGAACTCTTTTATTGATGTGATATCGTTTTGCGTTACATACTAAAATAGATAATCTAATGATTGTTAAAATGTAGCTAAAATGCGTCTGGACGAGAAACGTTACAGCTATTTCCAAGTCCAAGTGATACATTAAAAGCCTAGGGGAAGGTAGGTAAAGACGGACACTGCGGGTAAGATGGACACTTCTCATAAATGCATGAAAAAGGTAATTTTCGAAAAAATCAACAATGTAGAATCCAAACTGAAGGTAAAACAACACATTTGAGAACATTTTTGGCATAATATATATAAAATTGGTTAAATCCACGAACAAAACAAATTTTCAATCATGTGCACCCTGGTGGATCTAATTTGACAACTACCGATCTTAAGCTCTACAACTTATATTGTTTATATTTCCGGATGGGTCGTGGTCTTTTCGCGGAGTAATTTCCTAAAAGGAAGTTCTAGACTGTTGTTCTGTAATCTGGATCAACGTCAGCTGTAAGTGCGCGATATTTCAATAATGCTCTAGATGCTGCATTCTACGATAGATTACAAACGCCGCTTACAATTTCTAAAACCACGGCTGAATGAATCATCGTTGCAATAGGCCAAGAATTGGTTTATAAACGTATCAGGACGGAGAAAACGATAGAATTTGTTAAAATACTGTAAAACTCTTCACATTCCAACGTTTTTCACAAGTGTCCATCTTACCCTTCATGGTGTCCATCTCTCCCATATCAGGTGTCCGTCTTACTCGAACATTTCAAAACCGCGCGAAAAAAATCATGTTTTTCATTCATGAAAAAAACGCAAAAATCGATGGAAACTTAAAAGTTTCAACACATTTACTGATAAAACATGAGTGTAAGATAATGTATGCACATTTTCATGGTCGTTGCACTTATATATCCCTAGATTTTTACCATTTCCCTTAACGTGTCCGTCTTTACCTACCTTCCCCTATAAAAGTAGGAATTGTTTTCAATAAAGAGATATTCCAACGCAGAAAAGAGGCGAAAGAGCTCCGTTGAGCCAAAGCCTCTATAAACTATTCCAACAACAACAACATTCAAACGCAGAAGTTCTTGGAGTTGGCACCTTTAATTCTAACTTCCGAAACAGGACAGAGCCCCTGGATTTCCTAGCCAAACACCCCCTTCCGACTGCATAGGCTTCCCAACCTTTGAATCAGAAGCATCTAGCGGGAAGGACTGGTTAGTAGGCAAAGTGTCAAAGACTCTGTCCAAAAGTGTGCAGTTTGTTTTTCCTCCGCTACGACCCTGCGACTCTTGCTGAGGGCCAATTCTTCACGTGACCTGCCGGAGAAGCTCGGCTCTTAACACTGTATATCCTACAAGCACTTGGTGAGTCTATGTTCTAGTATCTAGTATCTATGTTTTTAGGCTTCAATTGTTAATCAATGTTCAATGTTCAATGTTAATCTTCTTCATTTGCGTTAAAGCTAGTATTCTTATAAAGGTTTATCAGTTCCACACACAACAGAATATTCAAGAGGATTATGATTTGATGAACATCTAAGACCGCTCAGTAAGAGCCTCTCAAATAAACAAAAAAGTGACTATTGAAGAATCTACACAATAACACCCTAAAACAGGTTGCCGATCACTGATGCGCAGGTCGTTATGTGTGGAGTACGTGTGTGCTCCACATTTACATACGCGTAGGGGTCATTTATTTTCCTGGTAAAACCTCCCCTATTTGCCTAGCTCCAAACCAAACGCAGCTAGACCGAGCCCACAACCCGGCAGTGCCATTTCGCGACAAAATCGCACTAATGAGGCAATGTGACTCAGTCCTTTGGCACTTCCCCTACCAAAGCAAAGAGGTGTGAGCGTACGAGGTGTTGCTATCCCATCCTGCCCAAAGTGTGTGTGTGTGTGTGTATGTGTGTGTTTGTGTATGTGTGTGTGTGAGCGAAATAATGTGGTTTTTAGCATTCGGGGTCACGTTCTTAATTACCGTCTTTGGGATTTACAGCACCATCACCGCTTGCACAGCAGAGGGACTCAAGCGATGCCACAAAACGTTCTCCGCTTTAATGTGCATAATGTCGCATAAATACATTATCTCTTTGAAGCGTTTCTCCATCCCCTCCCCCCAAAAGTTTCATATGGCTATTCACAGTGTGGTATCAAGCAATCAATAGAGTTTAAGAAATTCACTCAATAAAAATATACGACCTGCAGGTCCCGTAAAGAGCGAACCACATTTTCCCTAATTCGGATCCATTTAACCAAAATAGAACGGTTAATGCAATCGTCTCGGTTTGAGTCGGGTTTCCGTTGCGCTGACCTAATTCACAGTGCTCGCTCCGAGTACGTGACCACCCCCCGTTTGCACAGCCCACCACCGGCCCCATCGTCACCGGGGTAGGGGTCCTAGTTGAATAATCCTAATCGTGCTCCGGGGCTATTGCCCATTATGAAGACGGCCAAACCACCAGCACACACTATATGTGCTTCTTCGCAGAGCGACAGCTCCGTTCTGCATTCTGCCAGTTCCGTTTTTGGGGTGTGCATGTGTGTGTGTGTGTGTGTGTGTGTTTAGCAGCCACCAAAAAGACACAGAGGTGGGAAGAAACTTGGGAACGAATGTGTCTCGTACGCCGGAAGAACCCATTGGCAAAGATGCCATGTATCAGCATATTAATAACCGTATTACCACGGAACCGGGAGCGTTGGTGGCAAGGACGCACGAGTTAATGGGTTTTGGATCGGAATGAAGTTATGATGCCTGTGCGACCGGTAATACACCCCCACAGTCACACACCCACCCACACACACACACACCGTTGTTTATATGTTCGCTTCGGCAAATCGCAACCAACTATTGGCGTAAAATGTCCTTCCCCATTGCCATTCTTGGAATATGGTGCACATTTGAATGAAATCGACATTAAGAACTGGAGCTGCTTTCGGTTACGGAGGTTTTTCGGACGGTATGGGAATATGAATGAGTAGTCTCAACACCTTAGAGCGAACACTATTCCGACAAGAGAAGAATGGCAATGGTGGGTTTGCTTTGAAGAGGGATTCATTCTGTATGAGGCACACACAATTTAACGAATAAGAACATTAGGCATTGATATAATTCAATCAAACGGATCAGTTCCCAAGAGTGGTATGGGTTCAAGATCAATGCCAGGGCTGTGATGGGTTCGAGATCAGTATCAGTACCCAAATCGTCACGGGATCAGTTCTAGGAACAGTATGGATTCAAAATCAGTCCACGGAACAATATGGGCTCAGAAACAGGTCCAGAGCTGGTATGGATTGGAATCAGTTCGAGTACTGGTATGGGTTCAGGACCAGTTCCAGTAACAATATAGGTTTCGGATCAGTTCCAGGACTTATATGGATGTGGTGTCAGCTCAGAAGATGTGGAGAATCAGGTTAGGCTCAGGAGCAGTGTCAGAGACGGTATCAATTCCAGGGAATCAGCTCCATGGCAGGTATGGATGCAGAATCAGTTTCAATTGATGTGCACCGAGCATTGCAGAAGCGTGCGAGGGTTCAGGTATTGATAAAAACACTGCCTGCCCCAAGCATTTACTATGTTTCTCCGAAATTATTGCTCGCAGCCCTGTAACCAGCCCAAAAATAACTAGTTGATTAAAAACGGAGGAGAAGACTGATCCACTACCGTTTCCAGTGAAGCATCATTCATCAAATGAGTCGATGGCAGCCTTCAAAATTTCCCCCGAAAATCCGTTCCATCAGTTTGATTATCCAACAATCAAGTTTCTCCACGGAATTGAGCGTTGTTTGCACGCAGTAAATATTGATCCTTTCGTTTCATTTCACTAATGCAATGAACACACACACACTGCGGCAAACAAACGAACAACGCACACTGTTTCCGATAATCTTTTCCGCTCTGCAATACAACGTATTTCCAGCTGCTGTGGCCAAATTTCATCCCTTCGCCGAAAATTCACTCACTCACACAGACAGGTAGATCGAGACCGTCGAACACCCAAAAAGGATGAAAACCCGGATGAAAGCCCCCGCAAGCGAAATGATTCAATTTTTTAGTTCTCCATCACGGGGTTGAGTTGGCTCGATGTTATTTTGCTTCAATTCCCCCCCACAAGCATTGGGAAAAGGTTCCATAAAAATTCATAGTAATAAAATGAAAACGGATCCGTTTTGGAAACGCGTTGCTTCGGCAGCGTGGACAATAGAGACTACTGTCCCATCCTTTTGGGATATGAAAACGACCGGCGACCCATCAGTCGGATCACATAGTGTCTCTCGTATCCCATGGAGATGGCAAACTAACAAACGTTCCACTGTGAGCCTACGGATTAGTGTGGGAAAATCAGTTTCGCTTGAAAGGTACATCAGTAAGAGGGTGAAAAAATACAGCCACACGTACAGCTACACAGTGGTATAAGAAGAACACAAAAAAAAACAAACATCTAAAAGCATCGCTTTCCATCACACGATCAACATGCCTTCGGAATGTTTCCCAGTATTGATGGAATAACATTTTCACATAGAAGAATAAGCCTTACCAGTCTAGTTCAGTTTGCTTAGGCTGAACAACCCTTTTCTCTTTCTGAAGAACCCCCTTTTGGGTCTTCTGTTTGGACGATAAATTTGGTGTCTAATTTCTTTCAACACTCTCCAAATCCTACCTTTGGGTCGGTTATTACAACCACTTTCAAAATAGAAGCTGTCTTGCACCCACGTGTTCACGAAAGGAAGTGTACCACGTGGTGCATGTGGTGGCTGTTGTGAAAGGGATTTAAATCGCTAATAAACTTCACATGTGACTCATTGGTTGAACCCAGATGGGGGTTCTTCTTCGAAATGAGACCCCGTTTTATTTGCTGTAACCTTTTGTAGCTTCTATTAATGTTGTGGGCAGCCGTGCGTGCCGACCCCTGGACTTGCCGTGGCAGTTGCGCTGCCACCGGTCAACGTCCAGGGGGACAACAGTGTGTACACGCACACTGTCGCACACACTAAGCGTGCAAGGCTTAGTGTGTGCCGAGCGCCGAGCAGAGTGTGTACGAAGGCCGATCGAGTAGGAGCTCTCGGCAGGGGCGCTCGGTGCGGCTGGCGCGCGGCCTACGTTTTAAAGTTTTGTACGTTTCATCAATATTTAGTATGTATGTTTTAATATGTGTGAATAAAGTAATAAGTGTTTAAGTAAAGTGCAAGGAACACAAACATAACAGTGGCGACGAGGATGGGATTCTCCTGCGTAAGGGGGATCCCAGTACGAACCCGCGGACGCCATCGCGATTGGGCACGTCTTTCGCTGCATCATCGCAGCGGCCATCGCGATGGCAAAGGTCCGGGAAGGATTGGGCCGCCGCCCCCGCCAAGACCGAGGCCCCCGGATGCCGTCCCATCAAGGGGACAGCATGGGCAGCGCTGCACACTCTCGGCGACGTGTGAAGATCGCCAGGCTGCAGTCCAAGCAACGCAGGCAGCGTCATCGGCGAGGAAGCTTTCCGCCTTGCTGCCGGGCTATAGGCGAGAGCGTCATCCGCCAGGCTGCAGCCCCAACTTCAGCGGGCGAGGGTCAATGCCGCCCAGCAGTTACAACAGCAGTCGTGCCACTGTGTCCTAAGAGGGCGAGGGATCTATGCCTCCCTGGATGCAGTGTGGAAAAGGGACGAGGACCCATGCCGTCCCGGGTGCTGCCCTGTACTATGGGGGCGAGGGTGTCATGCCGCCCCGGGGGCAGCCACAGTGTCCAAAGAGGGCGAAGGTGTCATGCCGCCCTGGATACAGCACTACGAGCAACAGCAACGCGCAAAGGAAGGGCGAAGGGTCATGCCGCCCTGGCTGCATCGTGACCAAGAGGGCAAGGGTGTCATACCGCCCTGGAACAGCATCATCAGCATCAGCCCCAGCTTCAGCGGGCAGCAGGAACGTGTAAAGGAAGGGCGAGGGTCTATGCCGCCTAGCATCAGCATCAGCAGCAGAGCGCAGCAGCAACAACAGCAGGAACATGTGAAGGAAGGGCGAGGGTCCATGCCGCCCAGCATCAACAACAGCAGCAACAGTGTCCAAAGAGGGCGAGGCCGCCCTGGATGCAACAAAGCATCCGCCGCCGCAGCAGGGTTGTCGTCGTCGGCTCGGCTCAAGCACGACAAAAGGCGATAGCAGGGTGGAAAAAGGCGACGAAGGCGTACGCAGCATCGCCACCGCGGCAAGTGATCGTCACCGTCGTGGAACAAACGCGAGAAAAGGGTGAGAGCGAAGCCGATAAGGGTTTCAGTATCCGTGGTATACGGAAAGCGCTCGCGCCACAGCATCCCCAGTATTCATCAGCATCGGCCGGAGGGTGTCACCACACCGGTATTCCCTCAGTGGAATATTCCGTGTCGGTTCGACCCCTCCGGATAAATAAAGGGGGAGATGTTGTGGGCAGCCGTGCGTGCCGACCCCTGGACTTGCCGTGGCAGTTGCGCTGCCACCGGTCAACGTCCAGGGGGACAACAGTGTGTACACGCACACTGTCGCACACACTAAGCGTGCAAGGCTTAGTGTGTGCCGAGCGCCGAGCAGAGTGTGTACGAAGGCCGATCGAGTAGGAGCTCTCGGCAGGGGCGCTCGGTGCGGCTGGCGCGCGGCCTACGTTTTAAAGTTTTGTACGTTTCATCAATATTTAGTATGTATGTTTTAATATGTGTGAATAAAGTAATAAGTGTTTAAGTAAAGTGCAAGGAACACAAATATAACAATTAATTTATATTTTCTTTCCCTTTTTAACCGTTTTCTAGACGATATTTGATATTTCCCTTAGGCATCGCTGACCTACGTATGCAGCCATTTGGACAGTGGTTTCTGCTTCCAGGAAAAGCATCATTTTTGAAATGCATTAGAAAATTTATAATTTTAAACATTTAAAATAACTAATATTTTTTAAAATGCTTTCAACAGACAAATCTCATAGAATAAATGCCTTTTCTTATTTTAAAATATGGTTACAAAAACTATTTGTCCACTGCAGTTCCATGTGTGCCTCACTTGCTTGGGTAGAAACGTCAAACCTGTTTTTGTTGTTTTGTTTACGCTTGCGTTTTGTGCTCCAGTGCCGGCTCGGAAGATAGAATTGACCCGGAAAAGTGTACCACAATTAGAACTGCCTATCGAATCATGACTTCAGGTTTGTTAATTTCGTTTGGGTAAACTTGCACCGTCGATTTAAAAGCATACATTGTGTTTTAATGTTGCTCTTCCTCCAGACTACGCTGATTATCGGGATCCGAACCGGCCCGTCCATCGCAAAGGGATGCTGATGAACTTTCGCACCAAAGAGTACACGGAAATTCGGCCGCAGGATGTGGTAAGACTTCAATATTTATAAAGCGAAGTGTATGTGCTAATATATTGTTTCTTCTAGTATGGCAAATGTCGCTACGTATCGTCGTTCCAGAAATGTAACCGTGTTGGCGAAGGCACATACGGAATCGTTTGTAAGCACTTTTTCACCATCTCTTCACTGTTCTATGTACAACTAGCTCCCTTTTGCTTGCTCCATTGCTTTTAGTTCGTGCCCGAGATACAGTTTCAAATGAAATTGTAGCCCTCAAGAAGGTTCGCCTCGATCAGGACATATTCAAGGACGGATTTCCGATCAGTGGGCTGCGCGAGATTCAAATCCTGAAAAACTGTAGCCACGAAAACATCGTCCGGCTGAAGGAGGTCGTTGTGGGCAACAGTCTGGAGAGCATCTTTCTCGTGATGGAATTCTGTGAGCAGGATCTAGCCTCGCTGCTGGACAACATGGAGACACCGTTCTCGGAATCGCAGGTCAAGTGCATCATAATACAGCTGCTGAAAGGTTTAGACTACCTGCACACGCGCTACATCATCCATCGGGATTTGAAGGTGTCGAACCTGCTGCTCACGGACACCGGCTGCCTGAAGATAGCGGACTTTGGGCTGGCACGCTACCTTAACAATGCCAACAAACCGATGACGCCGGGACTGGTGACGCTCTGGTACCGGCCACCTGAGCTGCTGTTCGGGGCCAAAAAACAAACCACCGCCGTGGACATGTGGGCGACAGGATGCATTCTCGGCGAGCTGCTGATCCACAAGCCACTGCTGCCCGGTACGAGTGAAATTTCGCAGATCGAGCTCATCATTAACCTGCTCGGCACACCGACAGCGACCATTTGGCCCGATTTCGACAGTTTACCGTTGGTGCAGAATTTCACCCTCAAAGAGCAACCGTACAACAATCTCAAGAGCAAGTTTCCTTTTCTCTCTGCGAGTGGGTACGATCTGTTGAACAGTTTGTTCATGTACAACCCGGCCTGCAGAGCTACTGCCGAACGGTGTCTTCTCAGCACCTACCTAAGGGAACCGCCACTGCGTGAGTGATTCAGCAATTTACCATGGCTCTGAAAACAATTGGAATCAAACAATTGAATCTTTCTTTCAGCGTGTGACTCAAACCTGATGCCAACATTCCCCCATCATCGAGACATGAAGAAAACAACATCCGCCAAGCAGGACGATCCGCGCAAACCGCGCACCAGTGGACTGGCCAACAACAAGCCCTCGTTCGATGTCGGTGGTCAGGCTCCAACTATTTCGGATTTGCTTGGCTCACTAATTAAGAAACGGCGCTTCGATTAATGTGAATTAGAATAGATTTCACTTCCAGCAAATGCCTTTTTGCGTGTATTTCGCACTACTACACTAACACAGGGATGCAGAGGAAACAATGCACCCACCCCCTCGCTCTCTACAGGTACGGTCGATCCATCGGCGTCTTCTTCGCCCGCTTGTCTCGTGCCCTCGGGAACCACCGGTGTTTTGTCGTGAAGGTTAGTTTGCTCAGCTCTTGGCGCACGAACTCCGGATGTTTTGCTTTTAACGCACCCCGGCTAGCGTTGATTATGTCATCCCGCACGAGATTCACACTCGGTTCCGTGCCCGCCGCATTGAGCGGTCTGCTGAACTCGTACGGAAAGTCCGGCTTGGGGTGCCAGGCCACGAAACAGTTGCCGCCCTCCGCTACCGCTACCTTCTGCACCAGATCTTGTGGGTTTCCGCGGGCAACTTGAACGTTTTCGTACTGCTTTAGCGTCAGGAAGTGGTTTCCCCGGCGAAAAATGCGTCCCAGAAACGCCATGTTTCTGTGCCGTTTGTTGACAAATGTGCAGAAGAAACGTCAAACACACGCGTGGCAGGGTTGCCAGACGAACCGTCCGCAAATGGTCAGATGGTTTTGACAGTTCTGCAGTGTTTACGCAAAGGAAAACAACGAAACTGGTAACGTCACCGAGTTTGGCGCAGGTAGACGAATTTTCGCTGAAATAATCCCAAAAATGACCGACGAATTGTGTGAAAAAATTGAAAATGACGGTAAATAGAGGCGTCTTACAACGCTAATCAACAAAGCTAATATGAATCTCATGTTTTGCAGAGTTTTACAAAAATTTCTTGGCTGATAAGCCAAGCCCGGAACTCCAGCTAACAGTGGCCATTAGCGACCAGATCGCCAAACTCTCGGACGGTATCGAACAGCTGTCCAGCGCGCTGCAGAAGCAGGTACGGGAGCAGTACGGTGCCCTGATATCGCAGGCCAAACATGCCGGTACGCTTAACGCTTCGATCGAATCGATTACGAGCCACATCGAAACGCTCCAGTTCGGTGCGGAACGTTTGCGCCGGCAGATAACCGTGCCTTACGATCTGCTCGAAACGCAAACCAAAGTGCTCGGTCGGCTGCACGAGGCATCGCACGTGCTACGCCAGTGTGCCCGCTTCCTGCAGGTGCACAGGGAGCTGGACGGCACGAACGATCTGGCCGAGCAGGCCAGCATCGTGAACGAGCTGGAAGGGCTGATGGAAGATGTGGATCTCACCAAGATTGACTTTCTGCGCGACGAGATCGGCACCGTCAAGAAGGCCAAACAGCGGCTGCTGAAGGTAGCGAATCGTGATCTTTTCGAGGGGATTCTGAAAAACAAACCCGACCAGGTCGGTGTGTGCGTGCGCATCTTTCACAATCTAAAGATACTGCCCAAATGCTTGAACAACGTGCTGGAAACGTTTGGCAGCTATCTGAAGGACGCTATCAAGGAATCGTTTGCCGGCACGGACGTCGCCAAGCTTCGCAAAACGGGTGTCTCGTCTCCGGCAAAGGAACGGGCCGAAGCACGCCATCTGAAGGCGCCGGGCAAAGCGCCAACCCTGACCAACTCGTCCAACTTCCGCACGAAGCTGTGGCAAGCGCTCGAATGGCTGTTCTTGGACGAAATGTACGGCCACTGTACGCAGGTACTGTTTCTGCAAAAGTGTCTGCTCGAGCTGCCGCTCGGCGATGACTACACGCTGGCGAAAGAGTTTGATCGCAAGTTTTGGAACAACCTGGAGAAACAGCTTGTGAGCTCGTTCAAAGCGGCCCAATCGCACGTAACACAAGCGCTTCAGCAGGGCCTACCGAAGCTGCTTTCGCTTGCCCGTGGGCTGGAAACAAAAATCGATCAACATTTCACGTTCGGTGAGCAGGTGTTTGGTTCACTCGAGGCGGGCTATCTGGAGAAGTGTGCCAACAACTTTAAGGTGGCCCTGGCAGATATCGATTTCCCCAACCAGGAGGTGATCGATGCGCTGGTGCGCGTTGCATCGACCGAGCTGAACGCGGCCATTGTCGATCCACGGCTGATCGGGCTTGTAACGGGTGTGCTGTGTGTATCGAACAAGGATCTTTGGAATAAGATTGAACGCAATGTGAAGCTTGGCTCGGAGACGCAGCAAGTTTTTGGTAAGTAGGGCCTTGTTTTTTGGGCGTTAAATGCAATCTTTATTGATTTGCTGTCTTAAACTTCTTTTCAGACAATCCAAACGTGTCACAGTCCCAAAATATTACCCTTGCAAATGTTATCTGCTACCATCATGAAGCAATCAACCGATTGGTGCAGAATTTGGGCACGAAATTTTCCGTTCTCGACGCAGCAAAAAAGCTCACGTCCAGTCTGGTAGAAGGGAAGACAATTACAATGGCCATCTTACAGCCGCTGATCGGTAAACATACGACGCCCTAGCAATCATACGATCATTACCCCTTTTACAACCTAATCATCTCGCTTCAGCTTCAATC
Source organism: Anopheles gambiae (assembly GCF_943734735.2). Lineage (NCBI taxonomy): Eukaryota > Metazoa > Arthropoda > Insecta > Diptera > Culicidae > Anopheles > Anopheles gambiae. The sequence goes on from NC_064601.1 coordinate 91,482,831, forward strand.
CACTCCGCGGTGAACGTAATCTTGCTCTCCATGCACCGTGAACCTGGTCTAAATTCAAACACCATTTCCACCGCCGGCCCCTCCCTGTACATGAAGGAGCTGCAGGACTTTATCGTACGCGCCTGGAGCACCCACATCCTACCGTTCAACGATCGGGCAGTGATCGAGCAGGCGGGCCACAATCTGGCCATACGGTGCATTGAACTGTTCGTTCAAAACCTTGCCACCATTCGACCGATTTCCTCCACCGGCAGACAGCGGCTCAAGGCCGACTGTCACCACCTGGAGGGTGCACTGAAACCGATCGTGCCCGATCTTTCTTCGCTCGGGAAAAGCTTCCGGCTGCTGCGTGCAATCGCTTCCCTGTTCACCGTGCCGCCGCAGGAGCTGGTGGAGCAAACGAGCGAAGAGGGTGGCGTGGTGCCACCGTACATCGTTCTGTTTATGCTGTTTGGACACGCGGGAAACGATATGGCCAGCCCGCACGTTACTGCCGGCTGGGGCAACGAGAAGCTGCTCCAATGGCTGGAAAGTCATACGTCTGAGCGTGAACGGCTGGAGTTGATTACCGGAGCGCTGCAGAAGTACCGCACGGTAGTGCGGCAGAAGAATATTACCCAGTACGATCCTATCTATCCGATCGTAACGAGCTATTTGGAGAACGTGGTGAAGCAGTTACATTAAGAAAGGAACAATAAACGTTGTATGTATTTTATTTTATTCAATTACATTCAAATCGTACATCGTTTTATAAAGCTGTTCAAACGAAAGGCTGGCTTGCAATAGTCTCGCGGTGCGAGATTTCGTTCGTGTGACAGCGAGTGCGTAAATTAGGTACGTCTTTAGAAAGATCCATACTTTAGCCACGAACGCCACTATTGCTAACACTTCAAAAGTGGTAACGTGCGCGAAAAAGCCTGCCAATGGGAGAAACAAATATTATTTTTAAATTCAAAATACGACTATAAATATATATTCTTACCAACTTCATTAAAATAATCATCTGATCGTTTTGCAACTGTTCCTTTTGTAGCTAGTGCAGTTAAGCTAAATCCGTCATGTTGGGTGATAGCATTGCAGCCATCACTCGCAATTAATATCAAAATAAATCCCCAGAACATCCTTGATCCTACTATCACTATCACGAATGGTTGTTGAACGTTCAACGAGCCAAACGAAACTAACGAATACATCTTGCGTGACGCGGTGACTTTCCATCATCGTGCCTCCGTCGCACTGCGTAATGCAATGAAAAAATTATTTTGCATCAAAGGGAAAGGTGCTAAGTAGAAGCATTGCTATTAGGAAGTACACGTTACACATATTATTACATTGTAAATAGCAAGTAGTTGCATAAACAGATTTCAAATAAATAGCCATAATTTTATTATGTTTAAATAAATACACTTGAACGTTTCAGTCTTAGTGGTGATCCTTGCTTCGCTGAATCGTTGACGAGTTTAGCCCCAACTTGTGAAGATCGGCGGATGTCTATGAGAAAGTAGGGTGTATAATTCGATACATGTATCCACTTTTCTTTACATTTTTCTCACTTACCCCCAATCGCCGTGGGCCGGCACGGAATATATCTCCGGCAGTTGGGGTTCCGTTCGTTGATACACCAGTGCCTGCATGATCGTGCTAAAGTACGTGATGAACAACAGCCACGCCACCACCTTCGCCTTGATGGCCATCGTCACAGGAAAGGTCCAGAGTCGATACCCTAGAGCCGTTAGAGAAAAGTCAAGTTGAGAAACGGTTCACTTTTTTTAAACTATTCCACACAAGTGTCCCTCATTACACATCTCATCATAGTACTGATCCGATCGTGCGGTAAGCGCAGTTTCACTGTTAACCTCACTGCCCTGTACCAGTACGGTGCACAGCCCTAGCAAACTTCCCAGCACCGCAAGTGCTAGTTTCTTCATCGCCCTTCCCGCCATCCTGTCCGGCACCAAACAAACCCGATCCGACGGTCAGATTGTCTCATATATAGTGCACACTACCGCAAAAGAAATTGAAAGTGTCACTCGTTAATTAGCACTTTCAATTAGGAAGGTTCCGAGAGGTGGTGCTGGGGTTTGGTTATAAAAGACTACCAGCAGCTGTACCGCATGTTTTGATCGTCATTACGTGTCGAAAATGGGTACCAACGGGGTGATCGTTATGCTGCTGGTTATCGTGTTGTTGGGTGTGCTGGACAGCGTGCGGAGTTCTCCGGTGTTGGAGGTGAACGAAAGCTCCAACCAGGATGTTGTAGCAACTGGAAGACAGCGAGGACCTTTTCATTCTGCAAGTAAGTATAAGTTATGTTAGGAACCTCAACTCTTATTTGAATTTCAACCATGATCTTCGCTTCTCTCTATCAATCGTTCCAGTTTACCCATTCGGATGGGGCTGGGGCATTGCCGCGTTTGTGATCGCGATCGTGAAGGGTGCGATCTGGCTCGGCATCATCATGCTCTGGGCGTTCTTCAAAGGATTCCCGGCCAAGCACGGCTGTGCGCCGATCATTCTGCGCGAATCCGCCCCGTACTACCACGATCACCATCACGATCATCATGAGGAAATTATTTGGGACAAGCCACCATCATTCCACCACCACGGTCGTTCGATCCGTGAGGCGGTACGGCCGGGCGAAGAGTCCGATTTGCTGCTGACCGACATGATAACTGATCTGGCGTTCAGCTTCCTGGGCGTTCATACCACGGACTGTCGCAAGCGGTTCGTGTGTGAGATTGATGTGCGGGCAAAGAGTGACTTCCTGCTGAAGCTTGGTACGCGCATGCTCGGGGTGGATATCTTCCGCAAGTACCGGTCGGCAGATGATATTGCAGCTGGCAGCATGGAGCAGTGTGCCGAGATTTATTCCACGTGCAAGGCACAGGGAAGCTCCATAACGATGAACGTGTTTGAGGGACCGATGCAGGGAGCGATCGATGATTACGATGAGGCGATGGCAGGTCAGGACCAGCAGCAGCACCAGCAGGAGAATGGAGTCGAAAGCTAAGAGTGTGCTCAATCCTGATTATATTGTTATTTATTCTAAATTATAAGAAATTATTTATTGCTGAATAAGTGTTTGATGTGATTTTAAGATAAATAAATCCGTATATTAACAAAAATTGTCAAATTTTCTTTTGTTTTACTTATTGGACCTATTTTATTGGACATATTTAGACCATTCTAGCGGATTAATTGATAATAGCACCGGCTCCTACAAACATGATGTGATTTAATTCCCATTTGGTACCCACAAATGGCTCTTTGTCAGGAATTGAATACTTGTTAAATATTCAATATTTGCTTCGTTACCCAATGATCAATGCATTAATGCTCGAAATCCAAAACTTGTACATGCATCTTTCCATTAGATCGTGTTGCTCCATTTGATGTATAACCGCTTTGTAAGTGATATTTTTATTAAATTCAAAAAAGGTACTACAACGTTTTGATATATTTTAAAATTTATTTCACTTCTCCAAACGGTCGAGCTGCCCTTTCAATCCTATCAGTCCAATAAAGCACCTCGTCGTTCCTGTATCCGTTGTCTGTGACATCATCGCCTCTGTTAGTACTGAATCCTCTAAAATGGCTGTAAAAATAATGATCATTACAGCTTTCCCAGGAAAAGTATGCACGTAAACCCGAATACTTACTACACAAGAGCATCATGGCCGAGGTACAGTATCGGACAGAAAGATAGGGCATTGGTTTTTTAACGCACCATGCACCCGTTGGGTCAAGTTTATGTGTGGTTTGTATGTGTTTGTGTTTGTGTGTGTGTGTATGTGTGTGTGTGCATGTGTGTGTGTGTGTGTGTGTGTATGTATGTTTGAATGTGTATTGATGTGTGTGTTTGTTTCACAAGTAGGTCGTTTCGGATAGATTTGTCAGTAGTTTTTTTGTGTTTTGGGTTAGGTTTTTGTTGTAATTTGCAGGACCACCGCCCTCGCGAGCAGTGATCCCTATTCAAAAATGCAATAAGCTCAGTTTTTGATCTTATTGCCGTCGCCCACGATGACATTAATCATGCGTTGACGCATCGACATCACCAGATTCTGGATCGTTTCAGGTGGAATTTTGCTCCACACCTCTTGCATGTGATCGAAGAGATGATCCAGATCTTCCGGTATGTTTTTACCCAGCCTCTTCTTGAAAATTGCCCAGAGGTTCTCAATGGGATTGAGATCCGGGCTAAGGGCTGGCCACTTCATTGTTTTGACATTGTTGTCAGCAAGCCAAGTTTGGACAGTCCCGGAAGTATGCTTAGAATCGTTGTCTTGCATAAACATCCAAGACCGAGGAAGGTTTTTCCTAGCGTGTGATAGCAAATGAGTATCAAGAATATCTCGATACCCAAACCGATTTAAATTACCGTGGATTCGAACCAACGGACCCATCCCATAGTAGGAGAAGCATCCCCACACCATGAGACTACCACCGCCATGCTTGAAAGTTTTGAAGCAGTACTTCGGATCAAGAGCACAATTAACAGGGCGCCGAACCAACCTACGTCCGTCCGACCCCTGTCGATTGAATTTTGACTCGTCTGACCACAAAACCCTGCGCCAATCCTCTTCATCAAAGAACATGTGCTCAATTGCAAATAACACCCGTGCGTTTTTATGCGCAGGTGTTAAATTGGGCACTTTGCGTGGCACTCGCGCGAGTAGCCCGGCACTGACCAATCTTCGCTGAACTGTTCTCGGCGTCACCGCCAATTTCAGTCTGCCTCGGATCTCTGGTGCCGAGCTAAACGGATGTTTCTTCGATATGTTAACAATCTTACGGTCTTCCTCCGCCGTGGTCTTCCGAGGACGTCCGGGTGACTTGCGCGTTTCGGTTGTCCGAAGCGCGTTCGCCACAAAAGTGCGCGATCGTTCCATCACGAACTCGATCGTTCTGCGCTTAATGCCAGCAGCCGCCATTCGCTTAATGATATGGCGCTGATAATCGGTACAATGTTTACCTCGACCCATTGTAATAAAAATTGCTTGCTTAGACCGTCAAGAACACACTGGTTAAAAACTTGGACACGACTGATGCCGTGCACTGCCTGCGTTCTGCTTTTATACGCGATGAATCACATCGTTGTCGAGCAGCAAAAAAGCGTATGGATAAAAACAATCAATGAGTAAGCGAGTGAGCATGTATCCATTCAAAACCAGAACAGAATACTGCCGCGCTCATGAAACAAAACGCCCATTGAAAAGAACACCTGCGCGCTTGCTCAATGCACACACAAAGTTTCCCATGCGCACACAACGTTCAACGCAAAGATGCACGCAGGCCTTTCAATGGCGTGCACTGGAGAAACACCTGTGAGGGAATGCCGAGTTCATTGCTATTGTGCGCGTTTTCATTTCGCACCGGTGTCGTATTCACATTCATGAAACAGCACACCTGCGTTCTCGTCCGGGGAACAAGCGCTGCTGTCGATGCAAACTTTAGCATTTATCCAAGTGTGAACGCACGCTGTTTCACATGATAACACACATAAACAGAATGCTTTCAATGCAATATGAAACCATGTCAAGCTACGTTTCTTCAGACAAAAACCCGCGCACTCGCACACACACACACAGACTCGCACACACACACACACACACATACACACACACACACACACACACACACACACACACACACACACACACACACACACACAAACACAAGTAACGTGGCAAAACAAGTGTACGGTGCGTTGAAAAAACTAGGGTCCTATCATTCTGTCCGATACTGTACGTTGGTGTACTGTTCCACCAGGAAAGATGGCGAAAGACAAACAGTAGCATCAGCCCGGCGAATATGGCTCCCAGCTTCAGAAAGCCCCACACGTACGCCGCACTGACCCAATGCAGTGGCCATACTGGAACGAACGAAACACACTCATTGCAATTGTACTACTTCCACGATTCTAATCTTACTTACAAATTTCAAACTTTGGATAGTGTGGATGCCTTCGACGCACACGCTGTGCCGTGCAGAGATCCGTTAGAGCTAGCAACATCAAACACACTGCTACAATTCGCCACATTCTTAACGACTTCTGGACCACTACAGCTGCTGTTGATGACATGATGATACTGAAAGGGCGGTAAAGTCGGTACTCTTGACATCGGAAGCAGCAAAAATCGCATCAACTTCAACAACTCACGAATGCACTCACGAGTAGGGATGGGGTTGGTGATAAACGATCGTGATCAATTTACGCCAACGCTCGAACAGGCTCGAAGGAAAGTGTGTTGTGAGACGTGTTGATTTGCTTCCGGCTGTTGACCGGAAGTTGGTTTACACTTTCGCTTGATTCGATCGATTCACAATCACGAATTGTTTGTCAACTTAATGGAGCGGCAAAATGGTATGTTTTGATTATGGCAGCAACAAGATCGGAGGAAATTTAAGCCACAGGATGATGTCAAATCAAAAGTGAGAGAATTTGAAAATTATGTACAAAAATGCTAGGAAAAAGAAGCTATAAATCAATAAACTAATCAATTTTATCAAAAATCTGCGAACTATCCATGTTTTTCTCACAGTAAATAAAGCACGGAAAAGAGACGATATCGTTGATTTTTGAATGATATAAATTTCGGTTAAAATTGCGCGAAGTCACGGATGAGTACGTGAACAAGTTAAAACATACACATGCACGGATGCACATAGTTAGGCGTTAAAATGGTAAGTGGTTTAAACTTATTGCTGTTTTGAATTCATTACCCGGTTAATTTTACTGACGCGCCTGAGTTTCAGTGAATTTATGGTTTAAAATTGTATGACCCTGGAAAACATGCATGTAGGATTTTCCTACGCTTCTCGGAATTGGTCTAGCTTAACGATGGACACACGTGCATGCAGTAATCCTAAGTTAATCGTTATAGGTTCGACATGACTTGAAATGCTTAATTGCTAACACATGCAAGTAAAAAAACCAGAACTAGGCCCTACTTGAAGGGTTAAGCATTACATTATTTAATTATTATTTATTTTATCGTCTCCTTGATGGGTACGTTTGTTCTCGGGGTAAGTTTGAACTATCATATTATATTCTATTTTATGGATTAAAGACAAGGTCATGTCCATATATTTCGCCATAATCAGTCTAAATTGTAGCGAAAAGGGATACCAATCTGATTAAATTTCAGCACAATCTTCTTTTATTTATATATATTAATTACTTTTAATAAATTATTACAGTTTAATTGGTATTAATATTACCTTAATTATAATTAAACTAAGCTCACTATCGTAATGTTGATCGCACTGCATCTATTCGATCGTTCCAGTAAAGACGCACATCTCTTCTGCTTCTTGGGTGGAAAAGGTTTGGCTCCATCGTGTCCAATGATCGATGATGGCTTTACAACGAAAAGTAAAACATTACACCAATAAAATTAAATTTTAAAATCTTAACAACATTTCATCACAACTCACTAGTATTCAGGTCCACTTTCAAAAACAATAGGCTGCCGGTTGGTGTTCCATTTTTTAGCAAACAGTAACAGCAGCAGAGCGCCTAATATAAAGCCCAACTTAACGATGTACCAGATGTAAAGCGCAACCGTCCAGCCAGTAGGAGCGTCTAGAATAAAATCGTTTAAAAATAAAATAAAATAAAGACAAAGCATGCTTCTAGATGTAATCATTCTATTTGTATTCCTTACATATTCCGTAACTGTACTTGAGTGGCTTTATCCGATGATGATGGTCATGATGCGTCCTTGCAAATACACATCCTACGATGAGCATCAGACTGATCAGTAACAAAACCCAACGGCTAGACATGACTTGCTACCGGTAAAAGAGCTTATGACTGACTGATTCGGCACAGCACACGCGCGAAGGATCCTTCCAAACTCTCCCTCGATCCAGTGATCGATGCACTTGAACTTTCGTGAGATGTTGGGATAGAAGGGGAGGCGATTAGAAGACGTATGCTAATTGAGGATGAGTTTAACGTAAACCAGCAACAATGTTGTGGAGGGGAGATTTTGCTTGATTTTATTGGAACTCTTCTTGTAGGAGCCAAACAGGACGTAATATGTAACTTTAGTAAAAAAAGGAAATACAGATACGGCTTTGGAACAATAAATAGTAGAATTTATTTCAATGTACAAATATATAATAAATAAATATTAAAATATAAATAAATATCTAATACTGGCCACAATATAAAACATCACGTATCTATTCAAATAAATGATCCATCGATGGATATCGATCATCTCCAGCTCCAGAATGCCGCGCACTCCACTGCTGTTCTGCCTCCCTTTGCCGCACAAGCCCAAGATGGATAAGAAGGTAGGTTTTGAAGAAAATCACAATGTAGTACGTAAACGCTGCAATAGCGGCCGCATGCGATCCAAACACAAGCTCGGGAAATCCTGTAACAATCGAAAGAGCAATTGAAACATTTAATGTATCGCATTCTATTTTTCTATATTTTCTTTCACTTACCATACTCATTAAAATCTTCATGATGTCCCCGACCGGAAACGGCAACGCTTGTATCGGTGCTGCTGGATTCATCGAACTCCCCGTCATCAAGTGCGCCGATCGTGGTTGCTAGCCAACCAAGCAGTACAGCAATCGCATACATCGTGTACGACGACATCGTGCAGCTTCCGCATCCACAGACGATCGTTCACTGAGAGCGGTTCATTGTGGGGGACCGTTACCGTTAGCAACGATCGCTCCTTTACTCCCTCCATCCACGATCAATTAGAGCTTCGATTTTGGGTGTCTCTTTCAAATCCTTCGACAGATGTCTATCGAACGTTTAGCTCGACAGCTCAGTAGTGCCTTGATCTTCAAAGATGTGCAATAAGAGAGTAGTAGCCTTGATCTTCATACTTGAAGCAACCATTACATTAGTAGCAGCCAATGCAGACACTTCATTGGAGTCAAGGAGACACTCCAGTCGTAAGTGGAATGAGCCGAATAAAAACACTGTTGAGTAGAATTAAAATCATGGGAATCTTCTACCTTCCAGCCTACCCATACGCCTGGCGCTGGTGGATCGCACACAGTGTGCTGTTGATCATAAAGGGTGGCTTTTGGTTGACGGTGTTCATAATCGTGGTGTTGTTTAAAGCATTCCCCGCAAAGCAGAGCTGCTGCTCTGGACCAATCATTCTGGATGAACCAACATTCGATCATCATCTTCATCACGATCTTTCGCCGACTGGCTGGGGACGACAAGCAGATCGAGGGCTTTCAGCTGCAGATTTGCAGCTCTATTGGAAAGATAGGCTAGAAGCTAGTGTAAACCATTTGCTTCAAATTTAGATTGCGTTATTTTGTTATACAATAAATAAACATTAATACCACAAGCTCCAATGCACACACATTCAGTTTCATACACAATAGAGAAAAGCATGTCTGTTTTGTTCTCTTAAGATCACGCAAGCGCAGTCTCTACACGCATCGTAGATCACATCTTGCTCGCACGGTAGCTCCGTTCGAGTCATTTTAAATCTTCCCTCAGTAGGAAGCTCTCCACACCAACAATGTACATCAAACTATGTCTCTGTGCACTGTTTTTGATGTTTCTAGTAGCTTTAACGAGCAGTGTAAATCATGCAGATAGCACTGCTGGATCCAATACTTCATCCCAGCTACAAATATCGATACACAAACGGCCAGTCAAACATCGCCACAAGATATCTGGTAAGTTTTGTACAAATCTAATTCATTAAAAAGTTGTTTAAAGACATCTGTTTTTAAAGTTTCTTTTATGGTTTGCAACTTATTACTTATTTATTTTACAAATTAAATGGTACATAAAATAGACGCGTTTACAAGACACGCACTGTACGAGATAAAACGGGACGAGCACGCGCTACGTCCGTCCGGGTCGGCGGATAAAAGATGAAGAGACCGATCCCGAGCCCTTCATTCCCGAACTTAGTCGAGCAGCGCCGAGCTTAGCCGAACGCGTACGTCAAGCCCTTGTCACGTGGCGACAGGGTTGAGTAGCGGTGCTGCGCTCAGTTTTCCCAACACCTCCCCCTTTTAATTCAGCCGGTACGCGCTGAACCTACGAGGCAGTCTTCTACTCCTAGAAGAACGTCGTGGTAGTCGTGCCTGCTGGTGGTTGACGTCCTCGACACCCAAGGATGGATGTGCTGCTTCCCGAAACACAGGGGCTGCCGGAGATGATGCTGAGACATCCGGCTGCGATGTGGGCACAGGCGCTGATGGCTCGGACAAGGGAGTGGAGCTTTGTTCCGTGGGCAAACCCCACTCCTCTAACAGGATCTGTAGCGGCAGATTATCTTCATCCCGCTCTCCTAGTTTCCTAGAGACTGTAGTACGACGACGGAGCTGATTCACGTGGCGCCGAAGCCTCCGTTGCTCCGTTGTGATGACTTCGTACATTACGGTGCCGATGCTGCGGATGATCTCCCCTGCAATCCAACTCCATGAATTGCCGCGAAATATTTTGGCGTAAACCAAATCTCCAGGACGCCATTTGGGTAAACCGCTATTCGCTGAAGACTCCCGTGATGGTGAGGGCCGCAGCAGATGATGAACCGTCCGCGTCGCCCGGTTGAACATGACTTCAGCAGGCGTGCGTTGGTCCAACATTGGATTCGGGGTGGAACGGTATGTTTGCAGGAACAGATCCAAAGCCTCCTCAAGCGATGCCTTCTCGACTCGAATTTTCTTCAAGGCCCGCTTGAAGGTATCCACGAACCGCTCGGCCTGGCCGTTCGATTGGGGATGGAACGGTGCAGTCGTGATGTGTTCAATGCCGTTAGCGTCGCAGAACTCCTTGAAGACTTCACTGGTAAACTGAGTCCCGTTGTCGCTGACCAGTGTGACTGGTGGTCCGAATCTGGCAAATATTCCTCTCAAAAGAATGATTGTGGAATGTGAGGTTATACTTGCAGTTTTCACGATATCGGGCCACTTCGTGAAGGCGTCAACTGCGATCAAGAAGTATGCACCATCGATTGGTCCGGCGTAGTCGATGTGCACTCGCTGCCAGGGAGCTGATGGTTTTGGCCAGGGCGCTGGTGCAGACATACGTGGAGACTTTGCTGCGGCCTGGCAAGCATCGCAAGTAGCGACGCAGCCAGTGATGTCGTCGTCCAATGATGGCCAGTAGACGAAACTGCGCGCTATCGCCTTCATCCGCTGTATGCCTGGATGTCCCTGATGGAGCTGCTTCAGGCACCTCGTCTGCAAAGCCGCGGGGATAACTACCCTCTCCCCGAACAAAATGCAGTTCCCAACGGTTGTTAAGGCGTCCTTCCGGCTGTAGAAGCGTGCCAGATCCTTGCCGAATGTGACGTTCCTTGGCCAACCGTCCGTGACGTACCGATATACGTTACGAAGTAAAACATCGTTGCATGTAGCCTTTTCAACTTCTCTAAAACGAATCGGAAAAGTGTTTAGTGATTTTATGGCTACAGAACTTACAGCTTCCTCAAGCTCGATGCTGGCGATCATATATTCTGGGTCCGGCTTAGCATGCTTGTCAATAAGCCGGGATAGTACGTCTGCGTTGCCGAATTTGTCCGTTGGTATGTACTCGATGTGGAAATCGTACAGCTGCAATGTTAGTGCGAATCTTTGGAGCCGATTCGCCGTGTAGACAGGGATTCCCTTTTTGGAGCCAAAGATTCGTAGCAGGGGTCGATGATCGGTTTGAAGCCGGAAATGTCTACCGTACAGCATTTTATGAAAACGCGTCACCGCAAAAATGATAGCCAATCCCTCGCGGTCTATTTGGCTATATGCTGCTTCGGCTTTTGTTAATGCACGGGACGCGTGTTGAACCACTTTTGTTGACCCGTCTTTAAATGTGTGACTTATTGTTGCACCCAGTCCGACGGAGGAGGCATCTGCGGCTACGATGATTTCAGCTCTAGGGTCATAGTGAGTTAAAAGCAGGTCAGATGTTAAAATATGTTTAAATTTGTTGAAGGCCTCCTCGCACTGCTTCGTCCAGAGGAACTGGTTACCGTCCTTTAATAACTCGTCCAGGGGGTACCTCAAATCCCGCATCCTGGGAACAAATTTGCCATAATAATTAATAGCACCCAAAAATGAGCGAACCTCCTGTATGTTTGTTGGTGCTGGTAAATTATTAATCGCATTTATTTTTGTCGGGTTGGGTCTGATTCCATTACGATCGATTATATGGCCGAGGTATTCGATTTTCTGCATCTTAAATGCACATTTCTCGGCACGGATAGTGAATCCAAACTCCCTTATGCGTTGAAGCAGATTGGCCAAATTTGTATCGTGCTCTATTTCGGTTTTGCCCCCAACGACTACGTCGTCCATGTAACCTGACGTATCGTGCAGACCGGCGAGCATCGTGTCGATGATTTGTTGAAAAGCCGCGGGCGCGATTTTTATGCCGGGAGGCAAACGGTTATAATGGTAAAGTCCCCGATGCGTGTTTATCGTCAAGAGAGGTCTGTAACACTCCTCGATCTCGACTTGCGAAAAAGCGTCCGACAAATCTATTTTGCTGAAATATTGGCAGTGGGCTAATTTCGCAAAAATATCGTCTGGCAATGGTAGGGGATACTCATGAGGTTGCAACGCATCGTTTAGCCCGGTCGAATAATCACCACATATTCGAACGTTACCATTGCTCTTACGAACGACGACGATTGGAGCGGCCCAGTCGGAGTAATCAACCGGCGTTATTATTTTAGCTTTTTCTAGCCGTTCGAGCTCATCGTCGACTACTGCCTGCATTGCATATGCAACTGGCCGTTTTGGACGGAAAACGGGTCGACTATTTTCTTTCAGCTGCAATCTGATTTGCGCTTTCGTGCAGAGCCCCGTGCCATTAAAAACTTCCGAAAAACTTTTCTGCAGATTCTGAGGGATATGCGTGTGAGTAGAAATTGTAGCACAAAACGTATTCATAGGAACTGATGCAAGCTCGAAAAGATCCACTAGATCTGCTCCTAATAAAAGAAGCTCACCCGGCGCCACGCGAATGATCGCTGGTTTTGTGACATTATTTATTGAAACTGTTGATGAAAATTCCCCCAAAAGCTTCAGTTCTTCGTTAGAGGCAGTTTTCGCATTTACTGAAGGCTTCACCAATGATGGTTGCCCTAATTTCCTCCATGCTGTTTCGTCTATGACGGTTATGTCAGACGCTGTATCCAACTGCAGGAGTATGACCGTTCCATTGATGGATACATTGACGAATTTGCGGTTTGCTTGTACGCTGCACACCCTAACGGTATTAGTAGAAAAAAATTGATTTCTTCCCCGGCGAACACCTTTTCGATTGCGATAGCGATTTTCCCGATGACCAGCCTTGTTGCATACTCGACACTTTTGTGTAGCTTGCGGACAATCTTTTACCCAATGCAGTTCACCGCACAGCCAACAAGGATTGGACGGCTTATCGTTTCCTGATCGGCCATCGTGATTTCCCCAGCGCGGGCGTGATCCCTTTGCGCGAAAATTCGGCTTGTTCTGCCGATCGCCATTTTGTATTGCATACACTTGCTCTCCCTTTTCGCCCACAATCATTGCATTGTCGAGTTTTAAATTTGCAATACGGTTACACTCCGCCGAAAGCTGCTCGAGTGTTACATCAGCGCGCTCTTCTATGCGAGTGAGCAATTTGAGCCGAAAATCTTTATCCGTTTCCTCCTTTAACCCACACACAAAAACGAGACACTTAAGCTGCTCTTCGCTCATTTTTTATCAGTGGTCGACTGATAAAAAAGGTAAATATTTGTATGAGCCGTTATTTTTGTGCTATTCAAATTACAGGTGGTCCCCGAGATACACGGTTATTGGGGACCGAAAACGGCCACAAAATACCGCGTATCTCGAATTTCCGCGTAAGTCGAATCTCGTGATTTCCAGCCAAAATATCACTAATTTTCTTGCAATTTTGCAAGTAGGGGGTGGTTTTAGCCACCAAATTAATTATTTGATATGTTTCTAATGAATTGAACAGTTTTAAACCTTTTTAAATGGCATTTTACATTCGATCAGCACGGAAATTATTTGGTATTTCACAATGGATGTGTCAAATCAGTACAATTTGCTCCAAGAACTGTCAAATTTTGAAAACCGCGTATCTCCGAATCCGCGTATAAGAGGTACCGTGTATCTCGGGGACCGCCTGTATGCAAAATATTTAAAACAAATTCATTTTGTCATTTATCATCATGTTCGGATGGAAAATCTCCTGCACATACAAATCGAATACTATTTTTCCGCTCAAAGTCATACACAAACCATTCATTGCTCTTTTTTTACTCTCTACAATGGTAAAATGTGTTCCGGTGGAAGCTTTCTATTGAAATAAATAATAGCACATGAGCACAAAAACTGACTTTACTTCCTCTGCTTGATGATCGGAAAGTATCGATGGCAGGAAAAGTCAAACTCCGGCGGCTGCTTCGACTGCCGGCTGTGCCCACTGGCCAGCAGGTTCATCATCACGTAGTTCGTTTTGGCTACCTTCACGATATCGTGCCACTGAAATGAATGCGAAAAGAAACGGCATTAGCACAACGACGACACGCATGCACCAGGAAAGAAGGTCTTTCCCTCCCTACCTCTTCGTCCGGGTTCGGGAACGTTTCGAGCAGCATGCGCGCCTCGTGGAAGTGTTTCGCGGCCGCCGCATACAGCTCCGTCGCCGGTGATTGTATCATGATGAACTTCATCTGCCGAAACTCGCTGTACGGCATCGGGGGCGGCGTCGAAAGGTTCGCGAACGGTGCGAACCGATGCTCGAACCGTACCTGCTCGTTGTCGAACAGTGGCAGCGGTTCCGGGATGCGATCCTCCTTGTAAAACCCGACCAGCGCTTTGTAGTAGCCGCCGCACAGCATCTCCATCGCTTCGTTAAACAGTATCTCCTTTACGTCCGTTTTCGTTTTGCGCTTTTTCGATTTCGGTTTCTTCTGGCTCGCCTTGGCCGCCTTCGGGTCGGCCGCATACTCCTGCTCCGCGAGGAACGTTTCCGCCCGCGTCAGTGCGGACACGATCCAGCTGAACAGGTACTGGTACAGGTACCAGAAGATGTACAGATACTCGTGCACACTGTACAGCTCCAGCTCTAGGCCGGCGAGCAGATAGAACGACATGGCGCGCAAACAGTGATAAAACACCCACGTGCCGAAGCACGCCAGGTGGCGGGAATTTTCACTGCGCGGCGTGAGCGAGTGCAGGTACACGTCGACCCGCTCCGCCCCATCCTGCAGGTGGGCAAAGTTGAGCAGCAGCAGCCCGAGATGGTCGCGCTGGCGGGCCCGATTGTAGCCACAGATCGCGAACAGCGAGTAGAACGTTTGCTCGTGGTACTCGAAGAACGAGTTGATGCAGTTTATCGCCTACAGTAAACGGGAGTGTGCACAAAGCATGTGATAAACCAATTTAATCATCATTGCACTGCAAATGTGCTCACTTACGAAAGGATTGTTGTACAGCGGATTGTCCGGACGGAGGGCTGGTGGGGCGATGAAAGCCCGTACGGATTCCTTCAGCACCTCGATGAGTGGTTTCACGCCAAACACCAACCGGCCGGCGGGTAGGTACAGCGTTTGCGGTATACTTCGAGACAGCAGGCAGGGTGTAAACTTCTTGTTAAAGTCCATCAGAAAGTTCTTGAAAATTGAAAAACGGCAAAGAAGGAAAAACTTAACTTCCAGCGATCGAGTGGAACACCTTAACACGCAACGACCGAATCGGCCACACTACTCACCAACGCTGCATGGTAGCTGGTGCAGTTGGCAATTTTGCACGCATGCTTGATGCGCTGGATTAGCTCGGTCAGGTATTGGATGCTCAGTTGGCGGTCCTTGATTTTGGTACTGCGTGGAAACGTCGGCGGTAGCAACCGCTGGTTTACCATCATGGAAAAGCCCATCGGGTTCGGTGCATCCGCTGGGAAGGGAAAGATTGAAGTAGGCAATGGTTTGATTACGTGCACGTCGTAAACGAAACCGCAGGACACTTACATCCCTCCACGGGCTGTGTGCCCAGCTCAATCGTCTTTTCTATGGCCTGTGCCAGCTCCAACGCCCCGTTCAGTGATTTTACGATGTCGATCATTTCGGTTTTCAACGGTACGGCCGTTTGCTGTACAAAAAAGGGGGGAAAACTCATTAGCTCTTTCGTTGCAAATGGTACGCTTATACGCTTTTCCATGGCCTACCGCTGCAACTTCCTGCCCATACCGCCAATTGCCTTGCTGTAAAACGGAGGTCGATTAACGGATTAGTGATCAGTTCTGCCACACTTCCTTCCTGCACACAATTACCTTCAGCGGGTACATTCCCACCAAGCTGTGCAGAAGCAACCGCGTGAACCGAACGCGCGCCAACAGTGCCTGCAGCTCCTCCCTTTCCCGCTCATCCTCCGTGTCTTTGGTTTTTTTAATCAGCTCCTCCTCGGCCGCCTTCAGCATGTTCATCGCCTTCGTTTCGGTCACCTCCTCGCTCAGGTTGTAATCGAACGAGCTGTGCTGGAAATCTTCCTCCTCGTACACGTTGGCTCTATAGGGAAGGGGTGGAGGAGAAGTGAAGCATGATACACACAACAACCTTTTTCTAACACTGCCATTTGCGTACCTGATGATAAAGTTTCGTATCAGATTGATGATCTTCTGTATGGCGATCGAAAACGAGCGCATGGTTTTGCATTCGATTCGGTTCGGTTTGTGCAGATACAGACAGGTCAGCACGGTCTGCGCCATCGAGTGTCCCTCCAGCCACGAGACGGTACACGAGTACACCGCATCGATGATGCCGATCAATTCCTTCGCCAGCAGATTGTTCAGCTTGATCTGTCCTGTCTGGGGGAAAAATGGTAAGCAAATAAGCTGGCAGTAGAGAACCATTGGCCCTCGGGTGGTAGCGATTGCTTATCCGCTTCGTCATACCTCCACCGCTGTATCGAAGGTTAGCGGTGTTGCCTCCCGGTTGCAGCTCATACCGGCGTCCATTTTTGGGTCCATCATTTCGATCGCGGACATCGCTTCCAACAGCCCGAACGTGGAGTCGTGCACCAGCTCGCCGAGCTTGAGATCTGCCGAGGGCAACAAGACGCACAGCGGGGATTAATGTTTGCGACCATTCTGCGCGGCCGTCCCTTCCCGCTCTTACCCTTCACACAGTCGAAAAACTGTGCGGTAATTTCATTCCAATCATCCGCGCACGGTTCCATTTGGCCTACCGTAGCAGCAGCAGCTTCTGCCTCAACGTTGGACGGTGGGTGGGATGGGTTTTCGCTTTCTTCATTCTGGTGCCTGTTGGGAAGCGAAGCGGAGACGTTGTTTACTTGCGGACAATCGTTTCCCGAAACCAACGCCACAGCTCCGGGAGGCCTTACCCTTGGGGCAGTACTTCTGCTTCCGATGATTGGTCGCACATTTTCCCCGTGAAAACCCGTACAAAAAGTCCTTTTTGTGGTGGCAAAATGCACGAAATAGCTAAATAAATAAAACGGGACCAGCAGGGTGTCTGGAAGACGAGCTGTCAAAATAGTTTTTACTCCCCCCCACACACAAACACGCCAATGCACACTGTAGCTGTTCGAAGGACATATATTGCGTGCGATTATTTTGTTCGCAAAAATGCTTGGGGTCAACTTCGATCTTTATCAGAATATATCTTCGCTTGATGTTAAACTTCCCTTCATTTTCTCAATACTTTCTTGTGATCAAGCTTCCTTTATACAAAAAATATTAAAAAATAATAATAATTCTTGCTTTCGCCATCTACCAGTGTGCGCAGGGCCTAATGTTTACCGCCAAGCTGTCAAACGCCGACCTCCCAGTTATTTATCTACTTAATATTTTATACATTTCTATTAAAAACAAAAAAAAAAAAAAAAGGAAACCTTACCTACAACTCGGGACCTCCATCGTATTTTTGAGGAGAAAGGGCAGGCCACATGCATCCTTCAATTCCACGAGAATTGCAACAAGATGAATAGAAAGCCATATGCCACTAGTCACAACCAGAACACCCTTTCTGCTGGAATTTGCCCTTAAGGTGGCAAATCCCAATTCAGAAACAGAGGGACGTGAAAAAATAAAAATAATAAGCAGAAAAATAAGCAATAACCATACAACCGCATACAAAAGAAACAAACAGAACAAATATTCTCTTACCTCACAAAAATAATAATAATAACAACTCATTCATAAAAAAACAAAAAAACCAGCACAACCCACAAACACAAACGAAAAAAAAAAAAAGAAAAAAAAAAGATTTAAATTTAAATTAAGGAAAGACCATGAAAGGGGAACCATAATGGAAAATCGCTTAGAAATAATAAACCGAATCTAGCCCGGTATAACGTAGTCAAAAATACAATATAATACAAAAAAAATAAAAATAATAATAATAATAATGAACGGAGGAAATAACGGAAAAAAGACTAAGTAACTAACGACACAATATAAACCAACCTGGAAAAAAAGGAGACATGGATGACAGTCCACTCCCAAACTCAGATGGTACGCCTCTGATTATACCTCCCAAAAAGAGAGTATAGGAGGATGTAACCCATCAACCTAAACAGAAGAAGAAGAAGAAGACCTCCCATTCGCACTTTCGCATTCTCACAAACGGTTTTCGCGAGCTCCATTTCCACGAACGAACCGGCACCCAAGCGATTCAAAACAGTGAAAAGTAGCGAAAAGAGTCGCTTGTGAAGAAGCTTCTACTTCCCGTTGTTGTTGTTTGAATAGTTTATAGAGGCTTTGGCTCCAACGGAGTTTCGAAATTTCGATGCACATAAACACATAAATTCTCACTGCACGGGTTGAACTGCGAATACTCAGTTCTGAGCGAATATACTCGAGCGCTCGCGTGCAAGCAAGCGCGGTATAGAGGATAGAGGGAGAAAAACGATTATTTAGCTCCAAGCTTTTTATTTTTGTCCCATTGGGCAAGTGCTGCACCAAGGTGTCTTTATTAAGGAGGTGAATTGTTAGCGCGTTTTCCGGGCGCCATCATTGAGTATTGTTATGTCAAATCGCATACAATTTTCTATACCCCCCTACAGCCCTCCCCGATTTTAATACCGGAGCCCCCAGTATTGTTATGTCAAGTCGTGAAATGTCAATTTGCTCTGACCGTAGCAATAGACGATGCGCAATCTCAGATTGCGCATATATTTATCTGTCAAACGGGTCGGTTTGATATATTTATCTGTCAAAAAATATTTATATATCTCGGACATATAATCTTGAAAATTTATGCGCAATCTTGGCGCAATCTGAAAATGTATGGAAATGACGTTTATAGCTCAGGCTTGGCTACGCGAAATGACTTATGTTTTGATAAAACGAATATATGCGCAATCTGAGATTGCGCATCGTGTATTAATACGGTGAAGCACTTCACCTCCTATTATCCATACACCTTGTGCTGCACCGACAGTCGTTCAAAGCAAAGCAACTACGTCGCATCGAATCTCACCCGAAAATGACCTTCCAATCAAAATTTGTGCAAGATTTATGCACAACCGATACGGAAGCGCACGAGCAGCTGATACAGCTCGCACAGAGCGAGCAAATCTTCCTGCAGAATGTGCACAATCTGCACAAACCATCGCTCGAAGCCCTGGTGTACGCGCTGCTGATGAAGCAGCGGGGAAAACTACCCGCCTCGCTGCTGCATGGCGTTAACCTGCAAACTATCCTGTCGCTCGTGGACGGCAACCACGACCGCCTGCAAGGGGATAGCGATTCACTCCGCTGGACTTTGAGCGCCCTAGCGCTGACGGCACTGCTCGAGTCCGATCTGCAGATCGTGATCCGGGAGCTGACAACGTTTGTGGATCGGTTCGAGCGGGAGCTGCACGCAACGCCGGTCTACTATGATGTGTTGCAAACGTTTCTCATCCTAGCACAAGAGCTTCCCGAGCTGGTTGCCATCTGCAACCTAGCTAACGGTGCGGACATGGTGCGCCGGTTGCAGTCGGACTCGAGGGTGATGCGCACGAAAGCGTTGGCATGTCTGCAAACGATGATGGAACTGAATCCCGATCTGGTCGAACAGTGGCTGTCCGAGACGCGCAGTCCGGCGCACCCGATTGAACGGAAAGTGTTTCTGCTGCGTGAGCTGCTAGAAGCGTTGTTGCGGTGTACGGGCGACAGGAAAGCGGACATACTGAGCGCATTGCAGCTAGATCACCTGTGGTTGGTCGTGTTCGAGGCGTTGGTCAGCAGGGACGCCGTGTGCCGAATGGAAGCCGTAGCCATTCTCCGGCACGCCATCGGTTACGCGATGCACTGCGAAATGAGTTTTACCGGACAGTACTTTGCCTGGTGGCCAGAGTGGGAGAAATGCTGCGATGCGTGGCAATCGATTGTTGCCGTACTGGAGAGGCTGGACGAATTCAAACTAGCAGTGCCGATGGAACAGATCGAAAAGCTGTTGGTCCTGCTGCACTGGGAGTGGAAAACTGTTCTGTTCCGTTTGCTCCTGGACCACACCAACGGCCAGGTGGTAATGCATGTTCACGACTATTTTTTGAAGTATCGCAAGTTCAACGCCACGGAGGCGGAGATGGAAAAGCGACTGTTGGACGGCTTAAACCGAGCGCCACTGGCGGCCGGTGGTAGTGTGCCGAAAGGTGTGATTGACAAGCTGAGCAAGTACTACGACACACAGAAAGCGTACGATTATCTACTGCAAACAATACCGGAACTCTCATGGAACCCGGTCGCGTTCCATTGCATCGTCAGCGTAGTGCACCAAAGGACGTTCAAGCTGGCAGCGCAATGCAAACGCAGGCAGGAAACGGCTGCAACGATACGATCGCTTACGAGCTGCGCTAAAGTATGCCATGATATTAAAAACTTGCCCCTGCGCTTCGCGGCCTTTGTGCTGCTGGTGCATTGTGTCAATCAGCTTGCCGAACCGACGACCGATGCGGCCGTTCTGCTGGCCGTAGTCGCGGAAATGCAGAAGCTTACCCCAATGTTCGCCATCACCCAGGAACACTTTCGCAGTCCGGATGGCAGCTTGTTCCTGGACCGCCTAACGAATGATGCCCTGGAGCCGCACTGGGGAAGGGTCAGCCCTGCGGACACTTTTCTCATCGAGCAGGTGCTGGTACAAAGAGCTAAAAACAGCCTATACGCTTGCCTTGAGTTGAGTAGCCATATGCTGGAATCGAATATTTCCGTTTGTTGCAAGCTGTTGGGACATATGCCCGAATTAGTTAACAGCGTATTTGATAGCATTTGCAAAAACTTTCAATCTGCGGTGGACAGCATCAGACAGGCGCAGGAAGCAGGCGAACGTATACCGCAGCAAGCATTCGCTGTGCGTGAGCAGCTGATCGCTCTGCAGGAAGCAGTTGACAAGAGGAAATTTGATTATCGGCCAAATTTGAGCGGTATGATGAGGCTGATGAAGGAATTGCAAGCATTCGTAGATGAACGGTTGCAAAGCTTCGACTACGCAGACCATGCAAGGGCGATAGAAACGATACAGCTAACACATCTGATCGCATGGCACGAGGACTGTTGTATAGTGGCTTCTCTTTTCTTCGAGTCCGTATCCGTTCAAGAGCTCAAAAACAGTCTCGATCGTCGCGGTGTGGGGGAAGCGCCAACGACCGATCAAGTGTATGCAATGGTTGTGGAAATTCACCTCAACTATCGCCAGCATGAGCAGAATTTCATTGAGATATACGAAACGGAAGAGCATTGGTCGGGACTGCACATCTTGTTTGAGATCGATAACGTCGACGTGTTAACGCTGGCGGTTGAGCTGCTTTACGCGGACTGCATGAAAATGGGAGAAGAATGTTACGAAAACTCCAACCGAGTGAATATGATCGATCGCTGCTATGAGAAAATTTTAACCCACCACCAATCGGAGGACCACTTCCTGACACTGATGTCAAAATTTGTGAAAATGCTGCTCGATCCATTCTGTGCGGAGAACATCGAATATGACGATGTGTATATTCCTGACTTTGTTCTAAACTACGTGTCCATGTTTTTCGAGCAGGGCACCAGCACCACCAACGAACTGCCGCTTATTGTGCTGGAATGCCTGGACGGCTTTCCGGACGATTTTTTCCACTATTGTGATTGGATAATTATCAAAATTTTAGCACAGGGCATGATCTTTGGTAAGGGACCAATGCGTGATGCTAGGTATGAACTGCTAATTTCCCTACTACGGCTTGAAAGTGTTACTCAATTCGTATTCTTGTTTCATTTTCAGCAGCCAAGAAGTGGATGTGATAAAACGGTTTGGTTTGGACGTACCGTAAGTTGCATCAATAAAAACATTATTTTATTTTAATTACACATTGACAAGCAACATTGCCCTTGTTTTGTAGGTTGAAAAAACGCTACCAAGCGGATGGGCGTATGGTTCGCGTGATGTGCAGTTTGTTTCTCCATCGATTCATCCATTTCGAAGACGGTGCTTTTAACAGACTGGTGCCCAAGGTGGAAGAATATCTAATGCAATGTTTCCCGGAATCTAAAATGGTTTTGCATCACGTACATCGCTTCGAAATCTCCCCTCAGCAGAAGCTTTGGGCGGTGCAAGCGCTGTGCATAGCGGTGTCCATCGCGGGCTGCAGCAAACCGGACGTCCTGCTGAAGGCACTGCTGTACGAAGCGAACCCGACCTGCATACAGCGTCTGCTCGAGCTGATCGTGGTGGACAGCGAGATTAGCACGCTGGCCATCGCCAACTCGCTCAAGGACGGGAAGGTGACGCCGGCCGGCATAGAGTCGATCTGCGGCATCCTCTGGCTGCGCTGCTGTCGCGATAAGACGCTCAATAATCAGTCTATCTATTTGTTAATGCCCTGGACGATGGCCGAAAGCTTCACCATTGGCTTGTGGGCACAGATCACTATAAGCAAGCTGCTGGCACGGTTTGCACGTGCGGATAAGCCGCAGTTCAAGCAAATGTACACCATGTTCAAACAATCCCATCAGCAGACTAACATTAAGCCGCACGTTACACGGATACTGCGGGACGTTCGATTCCAACTTGACAGCAACTGTTTGCTAACGTTCGAGAACGTGTTTCACAACATACCGAAGGCGGCCGGTGTACCGGCCGAGGACGTCGCAGGGACGGCGCTGCTGAAGGCATGCGTTCAGCTGCTTGATGGACTCGGCGAAAAATTCCTCGGCAAAGCAATGCGGGTGCAGAAACTGCCGCGGGAAGTGGTGGAAACCAACCGTGTGCCTTACCAACCGACAGACTGGACGGGCTACTTCGTCCCGCCAGAGCATGCGATCGTGCCGCTGAAGCGGTTGGATCCGCGTCAAGATCTGATGCTTGAGCTGCCGTATCGGTTGTACAATTCGCAGCAAAAGAGGGTCGGTTAAACAAAACGCTGCTGAGCTGAAGTTGATTGCGCAGTGTTCATGTATATTTACATTCTTTTTTTTTGCAGGAAGCTTCCAAAGGATTGTACGTGGTAGCCAGTAACGTTACCGATGTGCCCGATCTGGCGGACCTTGCCAGAATGGGCAAATGCTTTGGAATCAAGCAGCTGTTGATCAACTCGCTGCAAGATCTTGACAGCAAGCAGTTCAAGATGCGTAGCGCGTCCGCCGAACAGTGGCAAACGGTGCGTGAACTGAAGGCCCACAATGTGTACTCATATCTGTGGGACTTGCAGGACAAAGGTTACACGGTAGTGAACGTCAAACACACGGAAACCCCCCAGAGCACACCGCTCCATCAGCTACAGTTGCCCAAAAAGTGTGTGCTTGTACTAAAGTACGTAACATGTGCTGTTGGTGGTGTTTGTTATTTTTCTACTTGAGAGTTATGTTTTTTTTTTCTCGCTCCCCTTGCAGCCTGCTGGAGAGATTTCCACACGCGGTCCTGAATGTGTACATACCGCCGATTGGGGCTAAACGGTTGCTAACCGTTCCCGAAACGGCAGCCTTGTTGATGTGGGAGTACGCGAAACAACACCACGCTGCCGCTATGTAGGGTTGATCCATAGCATCGGGGTAGTATCCGGGCGCAGTTGGAAGTTGGAAAGGGAAAAAAACCAGGAGCTTTCAATTAGTGGCGCTTTGAATGCTGCGAAACAGTAAGCTTCTCCTGAGGATACTTACACCTTGAAAGAAATTTGTGTTGCATTATTCTTGATAATGATTTTATTATCTTTTTCTGTTTTTTAAATTTGTATCATCTTACTTTACTATTAATCATTTATAAAGTATTTTCAATTGAAATCGAGATATCGTTCCCCCTGTCCCTGTCCGGACAAGCCTCCGAAACGACAAGAGAGCGAGAATGCAAATGAGGCATCCGCAGCAGCCGCCGTTATCTCCGGTTGCGCTGCGTTCCAGTCTAAAACATTGTTGTTCCCATGCGACAAACAAACAGCATGAGTATTAGAAAAAAACACACACACACACACATTCCACGATGCGGTGGAGTGATCTCACAAACACCACCATAACCGGTCGCACGGTCGGCGCCGTAAACATGGGCTCGATCGTGCTCCCCTCCACCCGCACGCGCGGCAGGCTTTCTGTTCTGGTTTGGGGCGTAGAACCACACCGGAACGGAATTAGTTATCGACCGTGAGCGCTATCGCGAGGTAGCATACGAAACGTTGGCTCTTCCCCGCTTGCCGTCGTTAGCGACACTCGTCACAGTGCTTTGTGTCTGCATTCCGTGCCCGTCGTCTTTGCTACCGGAGCTATCCACGAACCCGTCGACGCCCGGCCGAACCATGTCGTTTGTTACTGTGCCGCAGGGAAGCGATTTCCCGCTGGAGAACCTTCCGTACGGTGTGTTCAGCACCGCCGGCAACGTAAGTTGGTTGGTTGTGGGGGGGGGGGGGGGGGGGGATATCGCTAAGCATAACGCAACCCGGGCTCTCATGGCAACGCGGTCCGCTCTCTTTCACAGCCTACTGCCCGTATTGGCGTGGCAAACGGTGAGCAGATCCTTGACCTGTCCGCGGTGCTCAGCTTCTACCCGGAGCGAGTGCAGGTAAGCTTATTTGTTACGATTTACCTTATTTTTATAATACAAACTAAAGTGTTCTTTCTTCACCGTTCCATTACCGCCCACCCCCTAAGGGTGCGCTAAAGTCGACCGTCCTGAACGATCTCATGTCGCTCGGCTGGGAAGCGTGGGATGAGGTGAGACGCACTACGAAGGAGCTGCAGGACTTTATCGTACGCGCCTGGAGCACCCACATCCTACCGTTCAACGATCGGGCAGTGATCGAGCAGGCGGGCCACAATCTGGCCATACGGTGCATTGAACTGTTCGTTCAAAACCTTGCCACCATTCGACCGATTTCCTCCACCGGCAGACAGCGGCTCAAGGCCGACTGTCACCACCTGGAGGGTGCATTGAAACCGATCGTGCCCGATCTTTCTTCGCTCGGGAAAAGCTTCCGGCTGCTGCGTGCAATCGCTTCCCTGTTCACCGTGCCGCCGCAGGAGCTGGTGGAGCAGACGAGCGAAGAGGGTGGCGTGGTGCCGCCGTACATCGTTCTGTTTATGCTGTTCGGACACGCGGGAAACGATATGGCCAGCCCGCACGTTACTGCCGGCTGGGGCAACGAGAAGCTGCTCCAATGGCTGGAAAGTCATACGTCTGAGCGTGAACGGCTGGAGTTGATTACCGGAGCGCTGCAGAAGTACCGCACGGTAGTGCGGCAGAAGAATATTACCCAGTACGATCCTATCTATCCGATCGTAACGAGCTATTTGGAGAACGTGGTGAAGCAGTTACATTAAGGGAGGAATAATAAACGTTGTATGTATTTTATTTTATTCAATTACATTCAAATCGTACATCGTTTTATGAAGCTGTTCAAGCGATGGGCTGTCTTGCAATAGTCTCGCAGTTCGTGATTTCGTTCGTGTGACAGCGAGAGCGTAAATTAGGTACGTCTTTAGAAAGATCCAAACTTTAGCCACGAACGCCACTATTGCCAACGCTTCAAAAGTGGTAACGTGCGCGAAAAAGCCTAGCAATGGGAGAAGAAAATATTATTTTTAAATTCAAATTACCACTATAAAAATCTATTCTTACCAACTTCGTTAAAATAATCATCTGAACGTTTTGCAACTGTTCCTTTTGTAGCTAGTGCTGTTAAGCTATATCCGTCGTGTTGGGTGAAAGCGTTGCAGCCATCACTGATAACTAATATCAAAATAAATCCCCAGAACATCCTTCTCCTTCTGTCACTATCACGAATGGTTGTTGAACGTTCAACGAGCCAAAGGAAACTAACGAACTCATCTTGCATGACGCGGTGACTTTCCATCATCGTGCCTCCGTCGCAACTGCGTAATGCAATGTGAAAATTATTTTGCATCAAAGGGAAAGGTGCTAAATAGAAGCATTACTATTAGTAAGTACACGTTACACATATTATTACATTGTAAATAGCGAGTAGTTGCATAAGCAATAGAAAACATAGTTAAAATAAATAGGCACAATTTTATTATGTTTAAATAAATACACTTGAACGTTTCAGTCTTAGTGGTGATCCTTGCTTCGCTGAATCGTTGACGAGTTTAGCCCCAACTCGTGAAGATCGGTGGATGTCTATGAGAAAATAGGGTGTAGAATCTGATACATTTATCCACTTTTTTAAACTTTTCTTACTTACCCCCAATCGCTGTGGGCCGGCACGGAATATATTTCCGGCAGTTGGGGTTCCGTTCGCTGATACACCAGTGCCTGCATGATCGTGCTAAAGTACGTGATGAACAACAGCCAAGCCACCACCTTCGCCTTGATGGCCATCGTCACAGGAAAGGTCCAGAATCGATACCCTAGAGCCGTTAGAGGAAAGTCAAGTTGAGAAACGGTTCACTGTTTTTTCAACTATTCCAAACAAGTGTCCCTCATTACACATCTCATCGTAGTACTGATCCGATCGTGCGGTAAGCGCAGTTTCACTATTAACCTCACCGCCCTGTACCAGTACGGTGCACAGCCCTAGCAAACTTCCCAGCACCGCAAGTGCTAGTTTCTTCATCGCCCTTCCCGCCATCCTGTCCGGCACCAAACAAACCCGATCCGACGGTCAGATTGACTTATATATAGTGTACACTACCGCAAAAGAAATTGAAAGTGTCACTCGTTAATTAGCACTTTCAATTAGGAAGGTTCCGAGAGGTGCTGCTGGGGTTTGGTTATAAAAGACTACCAGCAGCTGTACCGCATGTTTTGATCGTCATTACGTGTCGAAAATGGGTACCAAAGGGGTGATCGTTATGCTGCTGGTTATCGTCTTGTTGGGTGTGCTGGACGGCGTGCGGAGTTCTCCTGTGTTGGAGGTTAGTGAAAGCTCCAACCAGGATGTTGTAGCAACTGGAAGGCAGCGAGGACCTTTTCATTCTGCAAGTAAGTTCAATTTCTGTTAGTAGTCCTTAGCTCTTATTTGAATTTAAACCATGATCTACGCTTCCCTCTATCTATCCTTCCAGTTTACCCATTCGGATGGGGCTGGGGCATTGCCGCGTTTGTGATCGCGATCGTGAAGGGTGCCATCTGGCTCGGCATCATCATGCTCTGGGCGTTCTTCAAAGGCTTCCCGGCCAAGCACGGCTGTGCGCCGATCATTCTGCGCGAATCCGCCCCGTACTACCACGATCACCATCACGATCATCATGAGGAAATTATTTGGGACAAGCCACCATCATTCCACCACGGTCGTTCGATCCGTGAGGCAGTACGGCCGGGTGAAGAGTCCGATTTGTTGCTGACCGACATGATAACTGATCTGGCGTTCAGCTTCCTGGGCGTTCATACCACGGACTGTCGCAAGCGGTTCGTGTGTGAGATTGATGTGCGGGCAAAGAATGACTTCCTGCTGAAGCTTGGTACGCGCATGCTCGGGGTGGATATCTTCCGCAAGTACCGGTCGGCAGATGATATTGCAGCTGGCAGTATGGAGCAGTGTGCCGAGATTTATTCCACGTGCAAGGCACAGGGAAGCTCCATAACGATGAACGTGTTTGAGGGACCAATGCATGGATCGATTGATGATTACGATGAGGCGATGGCAGATCAGGATCAGCACCAGCACCAGCAGGAGAATGGAGTGGACAGCTAAGAGTCTGCACAATCCTGATTATATTGTTATTTATTCTAGATTATAAGAAATTATTTATTGCTGAATAAGTGTTTGATGTGATTTTAAGATAAATAAATCCGTATATTAACAAAAATTGTCAAATTTTCTTTTGTTTTACTTATTGGACCTATTTTATTGGACATATTTAGACCATTCTAGCGGATTAATTGATAATAGCACCGGCTCCTACAAACATGATGTGATTTAATTCCCATTTGGTACCGACAAATGGCTCTTTGTCAGGAATTGAATACTTGTTAAATATTGAATATTTGCTTCGTTACCCAATGATCAATGCATTAATGCTCGAAATCCAAAACTTGTACATGCATCTTTCCATTAGATCGTGTTGCTCCATTTGATGTATAACCGCTTTGTAAGTGATATTTTTATTAAATTCAAAAAAGGTACTACAACGTTTTGATATATTTTAAAATTTATTTCACTTCTCCAAACAGTCGAGCTGCCCTTTCAATCCTAT
The DNA here is from genome assembly GCF_943734735.2 of Anopheles gambiae. Classification (NCBI taxonomy): domain Eukaryota; kingdom Metazoa; phylum Arthropoda; class Insecta; order Diptera; family Culicidae; genus Anopheles; species Anopheles gambiae. The sequence goes on from NC_064601.1 coordinate 91,511,392, forward strand.
CAGTCCAATAAAGCACCTCGTCGTTCCTGTATCCGTTGTCTGTGACATCATCGCCTCTGTTAGTACTGAATCCTCTAAAATGGCTGTAAAAATAATGATCATTACAGCTTTCCCAGGAAAAGTATGCACGTAAACCCGAATACTTACTACACAAGAGCATCATGGCCGAGGTACGTTGGTGTACTGTTCCACCAGGAAAGATGGCGAAAGACAAACAGTAGCATCAGCCCGGCGAATATGGCTCCCAGCTTCAGAAAGCCCCACACGTACGCCGCACTGACCCAATGCAGTGGCCATACTGGAACGAACGAAACACACTCATTGCAATTGTACTACTTCCACGATTCTAATCTTACTTACAAATTTCAAACTTTGGATAGTGTGGATGCCTTCGACGCACACGCTGTGCCGTGCAGAGATCCGTTAGAGCTAGCAACATCAAACACACTGCTACAATTCGCCACATTCTTAACGACTTCTGGACCACTACAGCTGCTGTTGATGACATGATGATGCTGAGAGGGCGGTACAGTCGATACTCTTGACATCGGAAGCAGCAAAAATCGCATCAACTTCAACAACTCACGAATGCACTCACGAGTAGGGATGGTTGGTTGGTGATAAACGATCGTGATCAATTTACGCCAACGCTCGAACAGGCTCGAAGGAAAGTGTGTTGTGAGACGTGTTGATTTGCTTCCGGCTGTTGACCGGAAGTTGGTTTACACTTTCGCTTGATTCGATCGATTCACAATCACGAATTGTTTGTCAACTTAATGGAGCGGCAAAATGGTATGTTTTGATTATGGCAGCAACAAGATCGGAGGAAATTTAAGCCACAGGATGATGTCAAATCAAAAGTGAGAGAATTTGAAAATTATGTACAAAAATGCTAGGAAAAAGAAGCTATAAATCAATAAACTAATCAATTTTATCAAAAATCTGCGAACTATCCATGTTTTTCTCACAGTAAATAAAGCACGGAAAAGAGACGATATCGTTGATTTTTGAATGATATAAATTTCGGTTAAAATTGCGCGAAGTCACGGATGAGTACGTGAACAAGTTAAAACATACACATGCACGGATGCACATAGTTAGGCGTTAAAATGGTAAGTGGTTTAAACTTATTGCTGTTTTGAATTCATTACCCGGTTAATTTTACTGACGCGCCTGAGTTTCAGTGAATTTATGGTTTAAAATTGTATGACCCTGGAAAACATGCATGTAGGATTTTCCTACGCTTCTCGGAATTGGTCTAGCTTAACGATGGACACACGTGCATGCAGTAATCCTAAGTTAATCGTTATAGGTTCGACATGACTTGAAATGCTTAATTGCTAACACATGCAAGTAAAAAAACCAGAACTAGGCCCTACTTGAAGGGTTAAGCATTACATTATTTAATTATTATTTATTTTATCGTCTCCTTGATGGGTACGTTTGTTCTCGGGGTAAGTTTGAACTATCATATTATATTCTATTTTATGGATTAAAGACAAGGTCATGTCCATATATTTCGCCATAATCAGTCTAAATTGTAGCGAAAAGGGATACCAATCTGATTAAATTTCAGCACAATCTTCTTTTATTTATATATATTAATTACTTTTAATAAATTATTACAGTTTAATTGGTATTAATATTACCTTAATTATAATTAAACTAAGCTCACTATCGTAATGTTGATCGCACTGCATCTATTCGATCGTTCCAGTAAAGACGCACATCTCTTCTGCTTCTTGGGTGGAAAAGGTTTGGCTCCATCGTGTCCAATGATCGATGATGGCTTTACAACGAAAAGTAAAACATTACACCAATAAAATTAAATTTTAAAATCTTAACAACATTTCATCACAACTCACTAGTATTCAGGTCCACTTTCAAAAACAATAGGCTGCCGGTTGGTGTTCCATTTTTTAGCAAACAGTAACAGCAGCAGAGCGCCTAATATAAAGCCCAACTTAACGATGTACCAGATGTAAAGCGCAACCGTCCAGCCAGTAGGAGCGTCTAGAATAAAATCGTTTAAAAATAAAATAAAATAAAGACAAAGCATGCTTCTAGATGTAATCATTCTATTTGTATTCCTTACATATTCCGTAACTGTACTTGAGTGGCTTTATCCGATGATGATGGTCATGATGCGTCCTTGCAAATACACATCCTACGATGAGCATCAGACTGATCAGTAACAAAACCCAACGGCTAGACATGACTTGCTACCGGTAAAAGAGCTTATGACTGACTGATTCGGCACAGCACACGCGCGAAGGATCCTTCCAAACTCTCCCTCGATCCAGTGATCGATGCACTTGAACTTTCGTGAGATGTTGGGATAGAAGGGGAGGCGATTAGAAGACGTATGCTAATTGAGGATGAGTTTAACGTAAACCAGCAACAATGTTGTGGAGGGGAGATTTTGCTTGATTTTATTGGAACTCTTCTTGTAGGAGCCAAACAGGACGTAATATGTAACTTTAGTAAAAAAAGGAAATACAGATACGGCTTTGGAACAATAAATAGTAGAATTTATTTCAATGTACAAATATATAATAAATAAATATTAAAATATAAATAAATATCTAATACTAGCCACAATATAAAACATCACGTATCTATTCAAATAAATGATCCATCGATGGATATCGATCATCTCCAGCTCCAGAATGCCGCGCACTCCACTGCTGTTCTGCCTCCCTTTGCCGCACAAGCCCAAGATGGATAAGAAGGTAGGTTTTGAAGAAAATCACAATGTAGTACGTAAACGCTGCAATAGCGGCCGCATGCGATCCAAACACAAGCTCGGGAAATCCTGTAACAATCGAAAGAGCAATTGAAACATTTAATGTATCGCATTCTATTTTTCTATATTTTCTTTCACTTACCATACTCATTAAAATCTTCATGATGTCCCCGACCGGAAACGGCAACGCTTGTATCGGTGCTGCTGGATTCATCGAACTCCCCGTCATCAAGTGCGCCGATCGTGGTTGCTAGCCAACCAAGCAGTACAGCAATCGCATACATCGTGTACGACGACATCGTGCAGCTTCCGCATCCACAGACGATCGTTCACTGAGAGCGGTTCATTGTGGGGGACCGTTACCGTTAGCAACGATCGCTCCTTTACTCCCTCCATCCACGATCAATTAGAGCTTCGATTTTGGGTGTCTCTTTCAAATCCTTCGACAGATGTCTATCGAACGTTTAGCTCGACAGCTCAGTAGTGCCTTGATCTTCAAAGATGTGCAATAAGAGAGTAGTAGCCTTGATCTTCATACTTGAAGCAACCATTACATTAGTAGCAGCCAATGCAGACACTTCATTGGAGTCAAGGAGACACTCCAGTCGTAAGTGGAATGAGCCGAATAAAAACACTGTTGAGTAGAATTAAAATCATGGGAATCTTCTACCTTCCAGCCTACCCATACGCCTGGCGCTGGTGGATCGCACACAGTGTGCTGTTGATCATAAAGGGTGGCTTTTGGTTGACGGTGTTCATAATCGTGGTGTTGTTTAAAGCATTCCCCGCAAAGCAGAGCTGCTGCTCTGGACCAATCATTCTGGATGAACCAACATTCGATCATCATCTTCATCACGATCTTTCGCCGACTGGCTGGGGACGACAAGCAGATCGAGGGCTTTCAGCTGCAGATTTGCAGCTCTATTGGAAAGATAGGCTAGAAGCTAGTGTAAACCATTTGCTTCAAATTTAGATTGCGTTATTTTGTTATACAATAAATAAACATTAAGACCACAAGCTCCAATGCACACACATTCAGTTTCATACACAATAGAGAAAAGCATGTCTGTTTTGTTCTCTTAAGATCACGCAAGCGCAGTCTCTACACGCATCGTAGATCACATCTTGCTCGCACGGTAGCTCCGTTCGAGTCATTTTAAATCTTCCCTCAGTAGGAAGCTCTCCACACCAACAATGTACATCAAACTATGTCTCTGTGCACTGTTTTTGATGTTTCTAGTAGCTTTAACGAGCAGTGTAAATCATGCAGATAGCACTGCTGGATCCAATACTTCATCCCAGCTACAAATATCGATACACAAACGGCCAGTCAAACATCGCCACAAGATATCTGGTAAGTTTTGTACAAATCTAATTCATTAAAAAGTTGTTTAAAGACATCTGTTTTTAAAGTTTCAGTAATAAAAACCATTCAGTACCTGCTTGTGTTTGTGTACATTACACAAACATGGCTGTTTTTCAAAGTGGTACTGCTCGCAGCTATCTTAAGCCCTTCACTAACGAAGCAATACTTCGCGACTACTCCATACACGTGAGACAAGCGCTTTGAAGATTTAATACGTAATTTATTTTAAAATTAACTCTTACAAACAGTGTAATAAATATCTTAACAACAATTTCCGCGTGAACCTCTTTCTTACCGTGGCCATCGCCAGTCATCTCCATCCGTATCACTTAGTGCATTTGGTTGCTGAAACCACCCGGCTGTTCCATCCTTTCTATGCGATAGCTCACACTGGTAAAGCTTGCGACATTGAGCCGAGCTACGAACGGTCGCTTTTGGACGATAGGCACGAAACACTTCATATCCTGGGGCGGCCAACGCTCTCCACAGCTCCGGCACCCGTTTGCCTTCGAGATAGAGCTCACACACGATGCGCCTTCGGCATGTGTCGTCTTCGATGTCGAGCTGGTTGAAAATTAGCTCCGCCAAGCCCGAATTCTCTTCGGAAATAGCTCTCCTCTTACGACGACCCCAACCAAAGCCTGGCGGCTGATGGTAGGTCGGTTCACCGGACCCGGTCCACTTGGACCAGTAGTACCCATCGCCGAACACGTGCATCGCCACCAGTACGATCCAGATCTTAAGCTTGATCGCGATGACCGTCGATAGGTCCGTGAACCAAGGCCACCCTGCAAGAAGGAAAGGAGATAACAGATTGCTAATACTCCCTTCAAATAGTGAACTAATCTACTTACAGTATCGGAAGATGTCTTCATAATGATCGTACCTGGCCTCAACCAGTGCACCCGCAGTGGAGTTAGATCCTTCCGTTCCCTCTCCAACGACGACAACCACTGCCGACAAAGCAAGCAGAGCGACAGCTGACAGGTAACGCTCCATCTCAGGATGGACGATCGTTTGAAAATGACCCGATCAGATGCTTCACCTCGATGCGATCGCCCAGTTGGCCGGAAAGGAAAACCAAAATAGAAGCATCTGACACAATCTTCTTCCTTCTCCAGCACCGCCAAACTCCAAAAGTTATGGTGCTAAATGTCGCATGTGTGGCAAGGAAGAAAGTACGCTACTTCCATATTGCGCATATCGCTGGTCTGGCGCTGTCTGGCGCTGTGGCTTAAAACGTTAAAGCATAATTAACACCATCCTTTAACTGGGGAGGGCGAGCGATGGGAGACATGTAGGCATGTTAGTAATCGGGATATTTTCTACCCGGAAAGTGGTGCACATTCACTTTCATTTCAGCACCACTTTTTGTTGACACTTTCTTATCGATCGCTGGTTTTCTAATGCACAGTGTGGTGAATATCGCAGTGCTGAAACTTCTTCGTGCTTACGGCCTTCTTTGCGTAACTTACGCAACTTAGAAACGGTGATGACGGTTACCGGAACCGGAGAATGGAAAAAGAGTGCTCGGTTGCGCAATTGGATTGCGTAAAGTTGTTCTTAACAATGATTCGTTTTTTTTTCCTATCGTTGGGGTTCCACGGGGAATCGTTTTTGTTACCTTTGCATGATCAACCTTCTTCTTCTTCTTTGGCACAACAACCGCTGTCGGTCAAGGCCTGCCTGTACTCACTAGGGAAGTGAGCTTGGCTTTCAGTGACTTGTTGTTACCATAGCAGGATAGTCAGTCCTACGTATGGGGGCACGGTCTATTCGGGACTTGAACCCATGACGGGTATGTTAAGCCATGTTATGTTATGATCAACCATTGGTGTTTTAATTTGCATCTTCTTTGTTACTGCTTTTAGATAAGTTTATTTATTTATTTTTTTTTTTTTGGTTGTTTTCCTTTTTCTGTCTTTAATTTTTTATTACTATTTTAGCTTTGTTCACTTACTAGTTCTTTTTAGCGTATTTGTTGTTTGTTCAATTAATGCTAGCAACGTTTTTCAGTGCTTTAGTCTTTTGATTTGTTGTTGTTTATGTTTTAGTTTGAATATACTACTTGTAATTATTATGTGTTATTTGTTTGGTTTATGTACTATTAATTTGTTGGAATAGGTTTGCTATTTTGTTTATTAATTTATTTCTTTTTTTATATTTTATTTTTATATAATTTTGTTTAAGTGATTTATTTAATTTATTATATTGCATACTCTTACAGTTATATCTGTTTTTATGATTATTCTATTTCAATAACAATCATTTAATATTTCTTTTTATCTTAAAATATCGTCGTTTGTTAGTTAATTAATTCTCAGCTTGCAGTAAATAAAACTTTTTAGCATGATCATAAGTCCTATCTGCTCTCTAGCTCTATCAACCCTCTCCCAATCAAATACTTTTGTTTTGTGTATCAAAAGTAAGTCACACTTAAGCTAACCGTATTTACTAGACGAATCGTTCAGTAGCAACCAAACAATAGCTTCATTCAATATTAATTTATCCCTTCGATGCACCTCACCATACTCGGAGTATTTTGTGGAATTCTCATCCTCAATGATCCACATCGCCATCCAAAAAGGTAAAACAACAAGCTTTACCCGTTACCAAAAACATCTCCACGTGTTCGACGTTTCTGGTCCATATTTTGAGCCCTCCCTGAATATGGCATGGTTCCGATGGGGGATCGTGTTCCGCTAATTTCCACCCAGCGGAAGAAAGTGAGATGCCATCCCCCCACAGACACACATACACAACACCCGTCCGGAACCGGAGTGGCGCGGCAGTTGAGAATTAGCTTCAATTATTACAGAGATTCGTCGTTCAGCGTCGGTGTGCGATGGCAGCCGTATAAAATGCTGCCCACCCATGCTTTTGGGTCGCATTCGCGCCACATCCGTGTGCCACAGTGAACGGGGACAAATTGTACAGTGATATTGGTGGGGTGAAGCGTGTGTGTTTATTTCGTGTTTGTGGAATAAAAGGATCAGCCAAACGTGTCTTTGTCGTTTCGTGTGCTATTATTGTTTGGTGGAAAATTGCGTTTGCGTGAAGTAGTGAACCGGTGATTATGGCTTTACTTAAGCAGCTGCTGCTAATCGCAGCCATGCTGGTTCTTGTGGCAGGGCAAGATCTTGCCGAGTCAAACACGCGATCAGTTGATGAGGGTCGGCGCAGAAAGCGGTTCTATAAGTTCTTGTTCAAATCTCGTAAGTTTTGCTAATTGTAGCTTTTAAAGTGTGTGAAGAGGGTCCAAAGTGCTTACCTACCATTCCTTTCTTCCTTTCATTCGCACCAGTTGGTCCGATCCTTTCCACCCTCTCGACCGTGGTGCTCGTGAAGGCAAAGATCGTCCTGGTGGGTCTTTTTTTAGCTGGAATTTACTTCTTTGGGCACAAAATATTTCCGGGTGGCTTTTTCGGCTCATCGTTCATTAGCGAGACACCGCCACCGTTCCTGGAGTCGAGCCCGTACACCAGCTACCATTCGGGGCACGAGATCATCTCCAGCTACCCGGGACCGGAGCCGACGTTCACCAGCTTCGATCATTCGTCGAGCAGTTACGGCACACCGGCTGCCTCGTACGGGCCACCTTCGAACGCTTATCTGCCACCATCGTCCGACACTTCGTCCTACTCATCCTACTCGAAGTACAGTGGAACGAGGCGCAAGCGTGATGCTGAGGCGGGTAGACAGCAAACGGCCAGAAGTGATGCGAATGAGGATGAGCTGGAAGAAAATGAGTAAGTTTGTTAGGGTGAAGCAACGAAAAATACTGTTTGTTATACCGAATAAGCTCTCTTCCTTCTCTTGTACAGGATGTACTGGACGGACACACTAACCGATATGACCTTTCGCTTTCTGGGTGTGAATCGACGTGTCTGTCGGAAGCGGTTCGTGTGCGAGTTTGATTTCCAAGCACGGCGGAACCCGCTGCTCCTTTTTGTCACACGTGCCATTGGGTAGGTTGAGAAGGACGCGAGCACGTAAATTAAACGAGTCTTTTAATTAATTACTCACATTGCTTAACATTGCTAGCCGTGATGTGTTCCATAACTATCGTGACGCTGGTGATGAGAAGGCGGTCAGCTACAGTGACTGTGGCCGCATCTACGAGGACTGCAAGGTGCCGAAGAGGAAAAAGTTTGCCCGTCGACCGGTTCGCCCTGTAGGTCCTCAGCAGCAGCAGCAGCATTGGTCGTCGTCTGATCCGGTTGATGATATGCTAGAGAATGAAATTGATTCAACCGCTTCGACGGAGGAAACTACCACTGTTAGCCCTGGCAGAAGCAAATTGATTCTGCTCCCGAAGCGTCCGAATCGCTTCCGAAGAAACTAACTCGAGGGTTCGTCGCTTGGCCGTTTCGTGAAGCGTGATTTAGCTGTAACTAAGAGGATAATGTATTTATTTATTTATTTATTTCAATTTAAAGAAAGGCAAAATAAAAGGAAAATAAAATAAATTAAAAACAGTTTTTTTCATTACTTCCACACACCACACCATGTCGTCCCTTTATTTTTCTTCGAAATGATTCATGTCTGACTACAACACACCCCTCTTTCCGTGCTACGCGATGATTGCATCTCTACCGATGACGCAGGCCTTTTCTAGGACACTTTTTTGGTTTTCTTCTTCTTCATTCCATCGATGGTCGACGCAAGGACGTCGATGTCGCGCGTATCGATGTGTCCGCCATCGTTCTTCTGCTCCTTGCCGGTAGGTCGCCGGTTGCTCATCGCACCACCGGCCAGTGTGCCCACCTTCGCCCAGGCCATGCCGAGCAGCTCGAACGCCAGCTCCTGCTTGAAGAACACGAACCCGATCAGCGCGATCAGCACGATCGCGGACAGGGAGCTCTGGTTGAGATCGCCCTCGGCCGTGCGCAGCTCCGGCTCGAACGGCAGCTCCGCGTAGAAGCTGCTCGCGTTCGCCACGAACGACACCGCCGACAGGCTGTAGCGGTAGCTCTTCTCCGACAGCGTGCTCGTCAGCTCGATGTGGTAGCTCTTGCCGTCGAACGGTATGCGCGGGAAGAACACCATAATGCCTGGGTTGATCTTGGACTTCGGGTTGAGCGGTGGCTCGATGCGCTGCGTGTGCACGGGCGAATCACTTCCCTTCCGGTACAGGGCAATCTTGAGCGTCTTGTAGTGTTCGTTCTGCGACGCAACTACACGCACCGTCACATCGACGAACGCGAGCGGGCTGATCGCGATCAGATTGACGTCACGCGTGTCCGCCTTCCCAACCGTCACGAGTCGTTCGCGCGGAATGGATCGATCGACGGCCGCCGTCGGTCCGGCACCAGTGCGCACGCGCACCCGATACTGGCAGCCGGGCGTTAGACCGCGGATCCTATACTGACCGTTAAACTCACTCGTCGCTTCCTCGAGCACGCTGCCGCACGACTCATCCGACACCGCCTCGACCGCCACGTTCGGGAACGGTTCACCGTTGAGCGAGGTGAGCGAACCGTAGATGGAAAATTGTGTCCGCTGGCCGACCAGCTCCTCCTGCACGGTCGCACCCTCCTGCACCGTGATCAGCCGCGAGTTGGGCCGGAACTCGTACTCCTTCATCATCGCGCGCAGATAGTACTCGCTGGGCGACAGCGAGTGGAACTTGATCGTACCGTCCTCACCGGTGACCATGTTTTTGCGGTAGCTTTCCGCCCCGGACAGGGAGAGCAACACGCCCGCCAACCGGTTACCTGCGTCATCCTTTACCGTGACGATGATTTCGCACAGCTTGTGACCGCTGAACGAGCTGGTGGTGCGATCGAAGGCGGAAAACACGTACGATTCCTTCTCGGCGGACAGTTCTACCGCGAGGGATGGATCGATTGGACCGAACCGGAACTCGCCACGTTCGTCGGTGAGCGCTACCTGCGATGCGAGATCGGCATTCTTCGGGAAGAGCAGCGTAATGGTCGCATCCTTCACCGGGGGATCGGTGCGTCCGTTGATCAGCAGTCCTTTCGTCGCTCTCAGCTTCGTTGAAACGTCCGCACAGTCGCTTCCACCCGTCACAACCAGCTGCGTTGGGTTGAACAGCATGATTTCGCTCTGCGGGACAAGCGTGACGCGCTCACCGTGCTCGAGGAAAAACTCCTTCCGATACACATACCCTCCATCAGCCCGTCCATCGGTCAGTTCGAGCTCGACAAGCTCCCCGGTCGAATCGCCATCACGTACCACCCGGACACGGTACTGTTCCTTCGCCTCCGCTACCAGCTTCACCACATTCCGGTGGCTCTTGGCATTGACCGAGATGGGAACGGTGCTGGCGGTACTGAATTCAGTCGCCGTCGCCTCCTCAAACCGATGGCATCCGCTCAAGCGCATCTCGTACGTACCGGCACGCTTCACGCAGAACATGTTCATGCCGGCGGTCAGTACGATCTCTTCCTCCTTGCTCGGGGTGGCCCCCGTTTCCTCGCGTGCGGCGGTGTCCTTATACCGGTAAGCCATGGTTGCACCGTGGCTCGACAGGATCGACACGATGTAGCCCGTCTGCACGAAGGCCGGCACCGACTCCTTGGCCGTCTTGATGTTAATCTTCACCGTGTTCGATTGCCAGCAGAGCTTCGAGCTCGGGACGCTCACTTCGTAGCTCCCGGGCAGTACGTTCTGGAAGCTGTAGCTCCCGGCATCCGATACCGCCGCATTTACCGCCTGGCCAACCGCATTTCCACTACCATCGAGTGCTTGCAGCGTCACCGCAAGCTCACCGCACGATTCCCGCCGCCCCAAACAACGTACCTCACCCGTGACGGTGGCACGCAGCTGCGAAAACACAATCCCCTCAACCGGCGAGTAGTTGACCTCGATCGTTTGCGTGACTGGGAAAAACTGAATGCCGCTCGCGTGCTCCGCATCACTCGTCAGCACCTGCACCGTGTACGCGCCATTCTCGAGGTACGTGCACCACTCCCCGCTACCTTCCCGGCTCGTCACCTCCACCATCATGGTGGACGCTTTCTTCGTGATTGCGACGCGGTGCGCCTTCTTCGACACGACCTGCCCGCAAACCTTAAACCCGGACACAAGCACATCCGGCAGCGACGGGTTGGCGAGCGACACCTTCACGATGTGGTCCTTAAACTGCAGATCGTCCGCCTGCACCTGGATCGTGTACGTGCCGGGCTGGATGTTTTCCAGCGTGTACGCACCGTCCTGCCCGGTGGTGGCAATTTCGCGCCCATTTAGCTTGACCCGCGCATTCGCTACGCTGGCACCGTTGGGGGAGCGCAGCACGCGACCCGACACGCTGAACCCGGTCACTTCGAAGTTTTCCTTCACCCGCACACCATCGTTGCCGACCACCAGCTCGACGGCTTCGGGGCGAATGTGGAACTTGATCTTGCTGTCGCTAAAGTGCGGCCGGACGAGATACTTGCCGCGGGGCACGCCCGCAAACAGATACTGGCCGGTGTTTTTGTTCGGTGTGGCAAAGCAGAGCGGGTTCGTTTCGTACGCTTTGTTGGCGGCGTTCGGTACGGATGGCACGGTTTCGGAAGAGCATTTGGCAGTGGATTTTTGCTGTACAGAAAATGGGTCGAAGGGTAAAGCGTTAGTAATAGGTTAGGACGTGTTGTACGAATTATTACTCACGCCTTGGCTGCTGTACAGCAGGAATCCGACCGCAGCGAACGGTTGACCATCGCTGAACACGCTACCCTCCACATCGAAGCCTGCCACAACGAGCGATCCAGCCGGGATCTCGGTGTTGCCCGAGGCCACCGTTACCTTGTACTCCGGGCGCTCAAAGTGCCACCGCTGGTGCTGGACCTTCACCACATACCGGCCCGGTTTGATCGGTGTGAACGAAAACACACCGTTTCCGTTCGTGATCGTTTGGCCGATACGGCTCCCGTCCTCCGCCACCAGCTCGACCCGCACGTTGCGCGCCCCTGCCTCCGGTGCACCCTGGAACTCGACGCGCCCGGTAATGCCGAACCCCTTGAACAGGAAGTTCACATCCTTGCCCTGGCTGCACACGTCCGTCTGGCCGTCGAACTTGATTTCCACCTGTTCCGGTTCGAAGCTCCAACCGGGTGGTGGTATCACCTTCAGCACATAGCTGCCCTTATCGTACACCGGGATGAAGTAGTACCCGTTCGACGGTGAACATTCCGTTTTGATCTTTAAGCTGCCCTGGGGGGTGAATCTAGCAAGGGAAGTACCAGAATGAAAATTTAATTTGCCGACGTTGGCACTGTTGGGGAGAGTTAGTTAATTCAATTAACTGAAAGGGAAGACTTACAGGCCGACCTCCACCTTGCTGAGATCCAGTTCGGAGTTAACATTTTTCACAAAACCCCCGCAGCCGAACACTTCGTTGGCCGTGCCGGGCTGCACCACCACCGCCAGCAGGAGCCCCAGCGCCAAACCTAGCACCGCAGAACGCACCATTTTCTGCGGCCGATTTGTGTGATGAAAATGGGGTTGAAATTGGACGAGATCCCTCCTCGCGGTGCGATACGATGTGATTTCGTGCTTTTTCTCACGGCGATTGCACGGGGCCAATGTGACAGAACAGGTGTGATGTGCAGTGTGGCCAGATTATTTTGGCGGTTTTCGGTAGGCGCATCAAAATTTTATCGGTAGTTTTCGGTAGGTTAAAACTCGAAACTTAACTCGAGTTGAAAGAAGTGAAAGCGAAAGAAGTGTTAAGCGTGATGGGGGGGGGGGGGGTTCTAATCCGCAAAATTAAAGTTCCATTTCAAAAGAATATGCATCCTTTACTTAGGATATGGAGTAGATTTGGTTCAGCGGTTACACAAATGAAGGTCTTTCTGAAGTGTTGATATGAAAATGGTACTAGGAATTCTAAACCAAAGAATAACTAAGATGCTCATTTTTTTTTCTCAGTGGTGGCAAGTTCTTTTTCTAGGGGCTCCACCCGACCGCTTAGGGCCACTGCAGTGCTCCATTGGATACGATTTTATCGTACGTGCTGTAATTTGATTTTCGCTGCATTATTTAGATTGATTTGATTGTTTGGCTGAGTTTCATCGTTCAATGATTACAAAAAATTGAGATTTTTTCCTTCAAACCCAAATATATACACATCGGTATTTCTGGTCACTTTGCCCACAGGGCAAGGCGAGCTTTTGCCGGCCACCGTCGCAAAACCGTCGCAAAACGTCAAAACCGGCGTCGCATGTACTGCAAACCGACGTCGCCAGCGAGCGAAACTCGCAACGATTTCGAGGCGCTGGCGACGGTCGTTTTTGACGTTTTGCGACGGTTATTGACCTTTCGAGCGAGCTTTTGCCCTGCGAGCCAGTGTGGCCAGATTATATTGGCAGATTTCGGCAGGAGCACTGTTGAGAACGCAACCATTTAACCTTCGTTGCTAAGACCAAAAATACACCCTCATCTTTATGACCACCTACCCGGGTAGGTCATACATTTTGTATGGGAGTTTGCATTTCTGGATGGTAAATTGATCATATCTTTTGTTTTAATTATTGAAATAACTTCAAATTTTCAAGAAAGCTGCATGTAGAAAATTACACCGGGTGTGAAATTGGAGGAAAACTTGTGATATTTTGGGAATAAGAAAATAACGTGTAAACGGTTGAACTGTCACTGTAGGAAAATGAAACCAACGCGGGATAATTTTTTGCCGAAACGATTTATTTTAGTTTGCCAAAAAATTTGTCTAGATTCCGCGAGTGGTTTGAAAAGGGCGCAAATCTTATCCTGCGCTCTTTTTATAGCTTTTCCCTCGTCACTTCGTGTCCTAATCGGCTTGCGCTTCGTGTCCGTTAACCCTCTTGGTTTAATACAGGTCGTTCAGTACCTGCGCTATGTGACAACATTGTCCCCCCAAGTGTTCCACAGTTCAACTTTCACATCAACTGTGGCAGCACTTCCTCATCGCACCTGTCACTTTAGCGCGTGCCTTTGTTTATGTTTTTTCGCAACCTCGTGCTATCCAGTCTATGTTTCTTTACGGCTTGAGCGAAATCGAGAGTTTTTTTTGTTTAAATTCAATCACACTGCTGTGTCAAACTATTCTTCGTTCCTACGTCTAATAATGCTAATTTGTGCGCGGATCGAACGTAGGTAGTGTTCGCGGTTTGTACAGCGGCTTGCCTAACCTGACCGTCTTTAGCCACCACTACCGATATAACGCGACCCTTTGGCCAGCAGTTTCTGGGGAGATTATTATCCGCAATTACAACTAAATCTCCTACCTCGAGTGGTCGTACGGGTTGGAACCACTTGGTTCGACGGGTGAGAGTCGGTAAGTATTCAGCCAACCATTTCTTCCAGAACACATCCGCCGCGTGTTGTGCCATCTTCCAGGACGATTTTAGAGCCGCGGGGCTGTCGCAGAACACAGCCGGCGGCTTACTTCCGTCTGGAGTCCCAAGTAGCAATAGGTTCGGCGTCAAAGGCTCCGTCATCTCGTCATCCAGCGGCACGTAGGTAAGTGGCCTCGAGTTCAGTATCAGCTCGATTTCCGCAAAGGTTGATGCCAAAATTTCGTCCGTTGGTCTTTTAGGAAACACGAACTGATTCAGCACCTTCTTCACCGAGCGCACTAAGCGTTCCCAGCAGCCGCCAAAGTGGGGAGCCCCGGGGGGGTTGAAGCTCCATTTCGTTTGCGGTCCGCAAAATACCGTCATCATTGCGTCGTGGTCGATCTCCTGCGCTGCTTCGTCCAACTCTCGCGAAGCACCCACGAAATTAGTCCCTCGGTCGCTGATGATTTCGAGCGGGGTTCCACGTCTAGCGATGAAGCGTCGGATGGCTAGGATACACGAGGCAGTGTTAAGGGATGCCGCTATTTCCAGATGGACCGCCCGACTCGTAAGGCAGGTAAATATGACGCCCCATCGTTTTTCTACCCGTCGTCCGACGGCGACTAGAAAGGGCCCAAAGTAGTCTATACCTGTGAACGAGAAAGCATTTTGACCCACTGCGACCCGCTGAAGCGGTAAATTACCCATTAAAGGTGGTTCCGGGCGCGCGTTGTCCACCTTGCATTTCTGGCAGCTTATCCTTATGCGACGGTATTCCCCCAGGATTTTTGGGATGTAGTATCGCATCCTTAGTGCAGCCAAAGCTGTACCGTGATTCACGTGTTTGTACCTGGCGTGGTACGCTTGCATCAAGAGATCGGTTCCGTACTCCTTCCTAGGCAGGATTATAGGATTGCGGGAAGGTTCGCTGATTCCCACGCACTCGGTTAGCCGTCCCCCCACTCTTAGAATCCCATGGTCGTCTAAAGTGGGCGATAGTTTGTATAGACTGCTGCCTTTGTCGATCCTCTTCTTCCACGGATGCTTTATCAGCTCCCGATTTTTCAGCTGTTGCATCTCACCACGATACGCCTTCTGCTGTATGAATCGTATTAATATACGCTCCGCCTCCGCTAGCTCGTCCTGCGTCAGCGGCCCGTTCACTTTCAGCTCCTTCTTAACTAGATGACGCATGTTTGTTATGAAGCGCGTCACAAACGCCATAGCCCTCAGCGCTCGGTTCCATCTGGAAAACCGTTCCAAATGAATTAGCGGCCTCTCTGCTAGGTGATGGTTCATTCCTTTCCGCAGCTCTTCACTGGTACGTTGTGGTACCCCTTCTTGATTCGGCCAGGCGCTTTCCGGCTCCCAAAGGAACGACGGCCCACGGAACCACCGCCCTTGCGCGGACAGGTCTGGTCGTTTGCTCCATTTTGTGCCCTCGTCTGCTACGTTCAGCTTGGTTGGAACCCATCGCCATTGATCCAGATTGGTTCCTTCTAGCAGCTCTCCTATACGGAATGCTACAAATTGGTTGTAGCGCCTGTGGTCTGAGTTAAGCCAACTCAGGACGTTCTTAGAGTCGGTCCAGAAGATGGTTCGTCCGATCGACAGTCGATGATTTTGCGATATGGTTTTCGCTAGCCTTGCACCGATGACCGCGGCCTGCAGCTCCAGTCTGGGGATGGATAAAAATTTAAGCGGCGCCACGCGCGTTTTCGATCCTACCAGAGCGCATTCGATATGCATATCCCTTCCTTCCTCGAAACGGAAGTAAGCAACTGCTGCCATACCCTTCTCACTCGCATCACAAAAGACGTGCAGCTCAACGTTGGCATCTGTGGAGGATATACATCGATAGCATCGGGGTATAGTCACCTGTTCGACATCGGGAAGCACGTGTAACCACTCCGTCCATTTCCCTGCCGTCTGGTCGCTCAACTCTTGGTCCCAACCGGTGCCTCCGCGCCAAACCTCCTGCAGCAAAGTCTTTAAATACATTAGAAAATGTCCGAGTAGTCCGAGAGGGTCGTAAACGCTCATAAGTGTCCGTAGTATTTCACGTTTCGTTCCTGGCTTTCTCCCAGATAAAAGCTCTTGATCATGCCTCGTGGATAAGCGGAATGTGAACGTGTCCGATGATGTGTTCCACCACATTCCCAACACCTTTTCGGTGGATAGACCATAGTTCGCACTAATATTTTTTCCCTTTGTGTCCTCTTGCAGGTGTTGCATGACGGCCCGAGAGTTCGAAACCCAGTTTCTGATTTCGAAACCACCGCACGCGTGGATGTAACGGACCGCGTCGGCCAGATCTTTAGCTTCCTCTTCCGTCTCGACGCTGGCTAGCATATCATCGACGTAGTGTTCATGTACTATGCACTCGACTGCCCTGGGGTATTCTGTTGCAAATCGTCCTGCGTTCACGTTTTTTACGTATTGTGCACTGCTAGGTGAACACGCTGCTCCAAACGTCATCACGGTCACGACGTAAATTGCCGGTCCGGCATCGGGGTCTTCGCCGTCCCACAGGATCATTTGGCTTCGTTGATCCTTTTCCTTGATGGCCACTTGGTGGAACATTTCGCGTATGTCGCCGACAATCGCCACACGGTTCTCTCTGAACTTCATCAGCACTGACACGAGTCCAGCAAGCATGTCGGGTCCAGAAAGAAGTCTGGAATTCAAGCTTACTCCGTTCACCTTGGCCGCTGCGTCGAAAACCATACGGATTTTCCCGGGTTTGTTCGGATTGGTTACCGGAAAGATTGGAAGGTACCAATCGTTCTTCTGCCGTACAATCGATGTGGAGTCTGCAAGCTTCCTGATATAACCTTTAGCTAAGTATTCTTGCATCTTCTCCTGGATAGCTTTGGATAGAACGGGATCTTTACTCATTTTTTGTTTTAGGCATACGTACCGTTTTGTGGCCGCAGCCTTGTTACAAGGTAGATCTGGATCGTCACGGCGCCATATGAGTCCCGTTTCGTAGCGTCCGTCTATTAGCGTTGTTTCTCGTTCCAATATGGCCAAAGCGCGCTCGTCGTCTTTAGATTGCAGGCTGTTGGTCGATGTGCTGATGCCGATCGATTCGAGTTTAAAATACTCCTTCACCGCAGCTGTGAGTCGATCATCAGGCGAGCCATCGCAGGAGCATACGTGAAGAAGGCTACGTTGTGACTCGGGAGTGAATCTTACGTTGGTGCAAG
The DNA here is from genome assembly GCF_943734735.2 of Anopheles gambiae. NCBI lineage: Eukaryota > Metazoa > Arthropoda > Insecta > Diptera > Culicidae > Anopheles > Anopheles gambiae. Next base: position 91,528,978 of record NC_064601.1, read on the forward strand.
GGCCATAAACGACCCAACCCAAGCGTGTCTTCGAGGCGACCGGCTCGTCACATTTACCCTCTACGCTCTTCAGTGGATGGCTCAATCTGCAATTGTCCACGCCAATCAAAACTCGTGGCATGGCCTCTTCATAGGAGTCCACCGGTAGACCTCTCAGGTGAGCGTAGTTTGCAGCTAGACGAGTCATGTGCATCGTTTGTTTTGGAAGCGCTAGCTCTTTCACGGTGTGCACTTCCGACATTTCGTGCACGGTAGATGTCTCGTGGGGAGCGGATACGCATACCGACAGCTTTACTGACTCGTTCTCTTCTCTTCTTATGTCTCCAGTCCATTGCAGGCACAGAGGGTGTGGGGTTCCGGATAAACCCAGCTCTGCTAATAACCCATGGTCCATGAAAGTTGATGTAGAGCCGTCGTCGAGGAACGCGTACGTGTCTACGCGCCCAGCAGGTCCGTGGAGAGATATGGGCACGTACTTCAGCAGAGCACCATCGTTTGCTCCTGTATGTGCGAAAACGTTTCCCGTCCCGGTCCCCGAATTGTTACCTGAGGAATCCCGCGAGATTGTGCTAGCTGGAAGTTCATCATTTGCGTGGAGTAGCTCGTGGTGTTGTACGCTACAGCCGTTAACGCCACACGGTGCTGCTCTGCATCTGCCTCCATGATAACCAAGACACTTCCTGCACATTCTTCGTTCATTTACGAAGGCTCTTCTTGCAGCCACAGTGGTGTTGAGGAATTTCGCGCACTGGTCTAAAGAACCGCAGCTCTTACCACATACTGCACAAGCTGTCGTCGGCACTTGTATTTGACTCATCGGGTCCAAAACACCATCACTTTCCTCTTGTAGAACCGTCGCGTTGCAGTAGGTAGGGTGAACTCGGCCTGTACCGTACGGTCGCTGTTGGTCGGGTCTCGCTGGCTGGAACCGCTGGGGGTGACTACGACGGGGCTGAAGCTGCTGCTGGTACCGATGTTGGTTTAGTGATGTTTCCGGCTGTCGCCGCGCTACGTTTTGCACTTCCGGGGATGGCGTCATATCGATGACATCACATAGATCACTGGCTAACTCACTAATCCAAGTTCCGAATTCAATCATCGTCACCTCCTGCATCGTTTTTCTTGTTCGTGCCCAGTCGATGCATAAGACGGGGGGCAGCTTCCTCACCAGCTCCTTCAGCAAGGTCACGTCATACATATAGGCCAATAACCGGGACGCATTTACCGCTCCAACCAAACGCTTCACCGCGAAACCGAACTGCACTACAGTGGAGAGGTCCTCGACCTTGGGAGCCGCCATTCCTCTGATCTTGCGGATCATGGATTCTACGATCAAATCAGGCCTACCGTAAAGTGAACGTAGCGTCTCAATCGCCTCATTCAACCCGTCTGGGAAGGACAACAGATGCCCTACTGCGTCGAGTGCAGGACCTTTTAGTGCGTGTAGCAGACGAGTAACATTTTCATCGTCCGTGTAACCACAAGAGGCTGTTGTGCGGTCATAGGCCGTTATAAAGACTAGCCAGTCATCCACAACTCCGGAGAATATTGGTAAGTCCTTCGGTACCGGCTGGCGGGCCGCTATCTGACTTTGGCTCAGAGTAGTGCTGTGTATTAGTGGCCGAGTGTTGTACTGTGTACCGTGCATTGTGTGGCCGTAGCCATCGTGTGAAATGTGTGTGTTCCGCTGTGCCCCGTGTGTCGTGCGAACGTAACCCGCGTGTGGAGTGTGTGCATGGCGCGCCGTATGCTCGTAGTGCAGTGCGTTTTCTGGATGGGTCGCATATCCTTCCTGTTTCCGGAGTCCAGGCTGCACCGCGTAGTCCGGTTGTGCCGCGTAATCCAATTGTGTCACTCGTCCGTACGGTGCAACGTACCTCGATTGTGTCGCGTATCCTTGTTGCTGTACGGGTGCCTCATGCGTCGCATGGCCATGTTGTGTTGCGGAGTGCTTTAGTGTGCGTGTGTTACTCTCGTAGAGGTCATGGCCCTTCGCGAATTGGCCCACCACAGGGCTACATTTTTGGCGGGCAGTCAGCTGCATAGAATTTTCCATACCGCGGATCCACTCTTCAAACTCGGCCTCCCGCCGGACGGCAGGTACACTGTTTCCCAGAGGCTGTTCGACAGGCCTTTCGCCACCTAGATCGTCTTCAATGTCGAGCAATCGCATCTCGTGTTCGAGAATAAGGCGCCTCCTACGCCGTTCTTCACATGACGTCGTGGCGCGCCCGACGCGTTCGATATCACCTTCTGATGCGGCGCGCACGACGCGTCGTCTGTCCCCTTCTATCGCAGCGTCTTCGACGCCTTCCATGGCCCCTTCCGACGCTGACCACGTCTCTTCATTTTCTCGTATCGTGCTCTCCGTGCCGTACCCTTTCAACTCACCCGCCTTACTCCGCACCAGTGTATGAGGGGTCTTACTTCCTGCTTCGAGAATGCGCCTCTGGGTGTTCTCTTCCGACGGGATGAGCTCGTGCCGATGCATATTTGCCGCCTTACTTTCAACGCACTCATAGGAGGTAGTGGCTCCTGCGTTGGTTACTTCCGACGGGAATGCAGCCGCGCGCAATGGTCTCGGGGTGGACGCTCCGCTGAGGCCGCTGGGAACGTTCTCGCGCTCCATCTGCTGATACGCCCCTGGGGTAGCTGGTTCCCCCCTCGGCATACGACGCGCTGACTGCTGCTCCATTGCACTCTTCACTTAACTGGGCACGGACACTTTTTAATCGAACGCGCGATTTACTTGTTTTCGATCCGCGAAACGAAATACGATACGTTTAATCGTTAGACAATTTAGTTCAGACCAAATTTTTTGGAATGTAGGAAAATGAAACCAACGCGGGATAATTTTTTGCCGAAACGATTTATTTTAGTTTGCCAAAAAATTTGTCTAGATTCCGCGAGTGGTTTGAAAAGGGCGCAAATCTTATCCTGCGCTCTTTTTATAGCTTTTCCCTCGTCACTTCGTGTCCTAATCGGCTTGCGCTTCGTGTCCGTTAACCCTCTTGGTTTAATACAGGTCGTTCAGTACCTGCGCTATGTGACAACAGTCACTTTGCTAATGTTTATTCACTTGTCTGTTTGAGTTCATTTGTACACGCTATAATTCATTGCATAGTTCAGTTCATCCTCATCTAGTTCCTTGTTTATATTGTAGCCTTCAAGTGTTGTCTGTTTCTAATCCCGTTACCCATAATTCATGCCATTATGAAATTCAAAGTAAGTAAGTAAGTACATAAAACTTTGTTCTTTCCAGTATAAAAAAATAGGAATTTTCCTAATTATTTTTCATATACAGGCGGTCCCCAAGATACACCCGACTTCAAGCTTTCCTGAAAATTTGAAGTTATTTCAATAACTAAAACAGAAGATATGATCAATTTACCACGCAAAAGAGCAATTTCTCATACAAAATGTATGACCTATACGGGTAGGTGATCATAAAGATGGGGGTGTATTTTTGGTCATAGAAACAAAGGTAAAATGCAAAATGAGTTGATATATCAGGTGGGTTTATCCAGTGCAATTTGACGTCTAAAAACGAAAGTAGGAAGAAACCCTGGTTTGACAGTTAGATTCATAACAAACTGGATGCTTTGATGATTTTTCTATGGATTCACTACTAAATTTATCCAAAATTTTCACAATTTTACTCGATATTTGAGATATTTCGATGGTCTGTTGAACAGGAGCAAAGGACATATGCACTGGCACTCTGATAAATTCCTCACTTTCAGTATAAATTCATATTTGGTTCGCTTGGTACACTTCTCCTTGCTCGCTGACTGAACGGATTCAATAATCGTTTCCTATAAATCAGATTTTGCTAGGGAACTGTGTTGTCCCCAAGCGCCACAGATTAAGCTTAAACGACTGGAAAATTTAATATCCATAGTGTAAACTATGTAAATGTTACCTTAGTTTTATATACGTCTCAGAATCATACGTCAACCATTAAGAACCTTGATTCTGCTGTCACACTGACAATTGTCGAAACGCAATGAAGAAGAACAATAAAGATGGAGACAGATCGAGTTGAACATTCGAGCAAGAAACAACTTCAGCCTTCCGTTATTATCTTCAGTCATTTTATAACCTTTTACAATATAAAAAAATGAAAGCTCCACAGCTTCATTGGTTTGATCAATAGATGGTGTATTACAACTCATCATTATATTGCTATCCTTTTCTTGCAATGTGTTTCGACAAGTTTTATCTTATCATGACCAATATAGCCTTCTAACTTTCTGAGCAAAAATCTATATGAATGGTCGTGTGGTCAGATACGCGAGTATCAAAACCAAGGACCATTACTCAAATCTCTTTTTCTTCAGTGCTGGTGGTTTCCGTTGGAGTTCAGTATTTAAGCAATCGTTACGCCGTTCTAGTTCTAGCGATGCATAACGTCAATGCGAAACCATACAACAGTACAGAGGAAATGAGAAAGCTCTCCTCCAAGCGATGAAGCTCAACTGGTTGGGGTATCTCTCCAACAGATAGCGCCACAAGCTTTTTTGCTATTTTTAGAATGCATGAGTCGTTTGCCGTCTGCTAAACGAAGTCTTTCTATGTTCCGTTTAGGTAGAGAACTTGAGTCGTTTAGAAGTCGTTTAGTGGTCGTTTAGTGGATTTGTGACACTTGGGTTGTTATCCAGTAATCTTCAGATCATCATTTTAATCCAAGAACTGGCCGTCGCGTAGGTTTTTTTGGCTTCTTTCTTCGTGTTACGCCTGAGCAAAACCACATACAATTTCTGCGAGATTTTGTTTAAACTTCAAGGCATACTAGATTTTGTTATGGAACAAACCATCAAATTGTGTGTCGATGTATTGGTGAGAAAGAACACCATAAGCCCACCTGATATATACACCTACTTTGGTTGAATGGTTACGTTCGCAACAGTGCTCCTGCCGAAATCTGCCAATATAATCTGGCCACACTGGCTCGCAGGGCAAAAGCTCGCTCGAAAGGTCAATAACCGTCGCAAAACGTCAAAAACGACCGTCGCCAGCGCCTCGAAATCGTTGCGAGTTTCGCTCGCTGGCGACGTCGGTTTGCAGTACATGCGACGCCGGTTTTGACGTTTTGCGACGGTTTTGCGACGGTGGCCGGCAAAAGCTCGCCTTGCCCTGTGGGCAAAGTGACCAGAAATACCGATGTGTATATATTTGGGTTTGAAGGAAAATATCTCAATTTTTTGTAATCATTGAACGATGAAACTCAGCCAAACAATCAAATCAATCTAAATAATGCAGCGAAAATCAAATTACAGCACGTACGATAAAATCGTATCCAATGGAGCACTGCAGTGGCCCTAAGCGGTCGGGTGGAGCCCCTAGAAAAAGAACTTGCCACCACTGAGAAAAAAAAAATGAGCATCTTAGTTATTCTTTGGTTTAGAATTCCTAGTACCATTTTCATATCAACACTTCAGAAAGACCTTCATTTGTGTAACCGCTGAACCAAATCTAATCCATATCCTAAGTAAAGGATGCATATTCTTTTGAAATGGAACTTTAATTTTGCGCATTAGGTCCCCCCCCCCCACCCATCCCACTTAACACTTCTTTCGCTTTTACTTTTTTTTAACTTTAAGTTTTGAGTTTTAACCTACCGAAAACTACCGATAAAATTTTGATGCGCCTACCGAAAACCGCCAAAATAATCTGGCCACACTGGTGACAGAACAGGTGTGATTTGTCAGTTGTGTTGACAGCTCTTATCGCGGCAGTGTTGCCAGTTTGTGTAGGATCAAAACGTGGAGAAGATACGCATAATTTTATTATTTTTATACTAAATTGTTATTATACTGCCCTCTAATACTTTTGCTATTTCATTTAAATGATTCTCTAGCTGTTTTAAAGCCTTTCAAAAGCATTTCCAATGATATATAAAGAACAATAATCGCCGTTCCTACACTCCTTACAGCTTCGTCCATTTTGTTCGGCACTGTAACTCAACAACAACAAACCGATGCCGGTCGTCCTGGCTTGAGGAACGCAGAGTGAATCGAAAACGGAAGCAATAAGCTTCCCAAAAACCTTTCCCTCATCATGGGCGACAATAACGCGTTCGTGCTGGATAATGGTGCATTCTACGCCAAGCTTGGTTTATCCGATGACCCCGAACCGAAGTAAGTCACACACAGCAAGTCTATAGTTGCGCCCTTACAATTTACATTGCCAATCTTGCTTTCCATTTCCAGAACCATCCTGAACTGCATCACAAAAGCCAAATCCGAACGGAGGCGACCGTTCATCGGCAACCAGATCGAAGAGTGCCGCGACGCGTCAGGCCTGTTCTATATCCTTTGCTTTCAGCGCGGCTACCTGGTGAACTGGGATGTGCAGAAAACGGTCTGGGACTACCTTTTCAGCCCGGACTGCTGTCCGGTGCAGTTTGCCGACACGCCGCTCCTCATCACCGAGCCGCTGTTCAACTTCGGCTCGATCCAGGAAGCGATGCTGGAGATCCTGTACGAAGAGTACGACTGCGATGCGGTATGCAAATCGACGGCCATCGATTTGGCGGCGTTCAACTACACGCACAGCGAGCAAACGGAACAGCCGGAGGGCAAACGGCCACTCGCCTGCGTGGTGGTGGAGATGGGCTTCAGCTTCACGCACGTGGTGCCGTTCGTGAAGGGCTGCAAGGTGCGGGAAGCGATTCGGCGCATCGACGTCGGCGGGAAGGTGCTGACGAACCATCTGAAGGAAATCATCTCCTACCGGCAGCTGAACGTGATGGACGAATCGTACGTGATCAATCAGGTGAAGGAGGACAGCTGCTTTGTGTCGCAGAACTTCAACGAGGACATGCGGATAGCGCGCAAACGCATCCCGGACAATACGATCCTGCGGGAGTACGTGCTGCCGGACTACACGCAGATACGGCGCGGATTTTTACGCAAACCGAACGAATCGGGTGGGGCGGGCGATGGTGGAGAGGAGCTACAGACGGTGCGGCTCGGTAACGAGCGGTTCGTTATACCGGAGATACTGTTCCACCCGTCGGACGTCGGGATACAGCAGATGGGTGTACCGGAAGCGATCGTGGATGCGATTAATCTGTGCCCGGAGGAGACACGGCCGCATCTGTTCGCGAACATTGTCGTGTGTGGTGGATGTGCCCTGTTTCCCGGCATGCAGTCGCGCGTGGAACGGGACGTCCGGGCGCTGGCACCGGATGAGTACGACGTTAATGTGACGGTTCCGGAAAAGTGAGTCCGCCCAGCCAATTTCCTTGTTCTTTGTTTGAAATAATGGTTCCCTTTCTCTTTCTCCTGCTTCCAGTCCAATCACGTACGCCTGGCATGGTGGTAAGAAGTATTCCCAGTCGCTCAGCTTCATGAAATCGTGCATGAGCCGCAACGAGTACGAAGAGTACGGCACTCGGCATCTGGTGGAGAAGTACGAGAGCTAGCAGCGGCGTAGAAAGGCGAAATGCCGCAGGCAGGACGATATTTCAGGTAAACTGAGGCTACATTTTATTACATTCTTACCGTTTAATTACATATTTAAAAAAGAAAACATTTCATCGCTAAACCGTACATGAGAACAGAAAGTCGTTAACATTCTAACACAAAAGCAAACGTGGTGCTGTTGCCGTCTAGTAAAAGGAGGGTAGTGTTGTGAGCTGTTTCTAATCTCGGTGTTTCACGGTTTTCTATATTCTAACCATGCACCATCCGTCGATGGGAACTCGAAGGATAACATCCAGCGCGCATTTCCCGCCCTACCGCATCGATGTTCGCATGGGCGACTATGATCAACTTCAACATTATTCCAACATCGACGGGATGTTACACACACGAGATGAGGGATGAGTAGCAGTAATACGGATGTGTGTTACTCTATACAGGAAGATGTGGAGCCTGTATCAGGATTGGTCACGTTTTTCGTCACAAACTAAAATACACACTTTCAATTTTCTACTAAATCATCGCGTGTCCGCTTACAATGAACAGAACACGGGGGTGGTGGTTGGGGGTGGATGAGAATATTTGAGAATTCAGTTCCGAACACGACAGACACACCACACGCTCACACACATAACATGAACACGCACACAAACAGTACCGCGTTTTTGGGGTGGCCGCTGTTGGGATGGGATTTTTGCTGCTCTAGAGATTAGTAGCACGCCCGTCCTTAATACTGCTGGCGCCTTCGGGCGGCACGCTGCTTGTCGAAGCGCAGCTCCATCTCCTCCAGCACCTTGGGCGTGTAGCGCACGACCAGCTTGACCGAGCCGACCGCCTGCTTCAGCAGCTCGACGGCCTTCTCGTGGTTTTCGCCCTCCACCGACACACCGTTGACGGAGAGCAGCTGGTCGCCCCGCTTCAGCCCCCCGTGCCGGTCGGCCACCCCGCCCGGGATGATGCGCGAGATGTAGATCGGCGAGTTTTGCTCCTTGCCGCCCATCACGTTGAAGCCCAGCCCTTCGTCCGTCTTCGGCAGCTCGACCACGCGCGGATGGGCGTGTCCTTCGCTGGCCGCAAACGCGGCAATCGTCGCCTTGGCCGTCGCGGACGCACGCACATCGAGCGAGCCCTGGATGTCGACCGTCTCGTACACGTGCTCGTACACCTCCCGGACCGCGTTCAGGAAGTCGCTCTGCAGCACCTTCTGCAGGGCGGCCAGCTTGGTCGCGGGCACCTCGCCGCTCATCTGCAGCTTTTCCAACAGCTCGATCGAGCGCTTCACATCTGCGGGGGGGGGGAAGAGCGGGAAAGCAAAACGGGGGGAGGATTAATTGATCGCTCAAGGTGCGGTGGGGTTTGCTTCGTTTTTCTTTACCTTTCGCCAGGGTTAGGGGCTCACACACGTTTGCCATTATTGATTTGTTTATCTTACTGCTTCCAGATGGATGAAATACGATACACTTGTTTTGCGAGCTTCTTTCGTCTGCGTTTGTCTCGCTACCAGAGTGGATAATATTGTGTAGAACGCCTTTCGGGCGACCCCAACTTCACGTACACTTTTGCACAGTGGCTTGTGTTTATTATTACTACCTTTAGCAGCAGCAGCAGCTCTCGATTTTGCCTGCTAGCGAGCGCATACGTACTCTATGAATAGCATAGAGGATTTTTTTTTTTCTTTATATTTTTCCCCAACTCCGCTCATCCAGGGCTGAAATAGGGGAAAAAAAGAAAACAAATGTACGCACAGCGGCTGACAGATGCCAGACAGAACTGGTCATGAATGGTGACATTTTTTGGTAAACTTGTAATTTCAAAAATGTTTTTAGAGCAAAATAACAACGAGAGAGATTTTAAATATTGTCCTAATTATTAAATCCAATCGATGGAGGCTTAAATTTCATGAAATTACAGTGTTAAATAGAATAGAAAATGATTTTTTTAGAATACAGCTCCCATTGTGCAAACGCACAAGGTTAACACAATTGCAGGACTTTACTATTATTTTTGTGTACATTTTCCGTTTTTACAAGCTCTTCCATTTTGTCGTAGCCAGTCAAAAAACACAACCAATTAATATAAAAGTTGTATAAGTAGTGCCCCCAACTTCTTCTATTTCATATGATACCATTGAACGAAGCTTAAGCGCCTAAATGTATGCAATGTAAGGAGGTTGTATGCGCCTTTCGATCTAAGCAACTTTAAGATTTTTGAATTTCAAGAAACACGTGGCACCTTTCTAAAAACGTGGGTAGAAATAAAATTAGAATGCTATCAAACGCAAATACGCAAATGCAGTCTAATCAGTACATTCCCAAGCAATTAAGGATCGATTGAATTCAAAGTCCTATTTTCCGTTTGACGCATTTTCGAGTATTCTTTCTTTATTTAATCATGAACTGTAATTAAACCCAGCGATAACGACAGTCAATAAACCGGTAATCAAAACTGCAACCCAACTGCAATGCTGATTTAGCCAATTCCCCCCACCCCCTCCCCTTGCACACTCATTATTTCAGCTTTCGATAAAATGCGTCAAAAATGAAGTCCTTTTTCACATGCAAAGAGAGCCCCGGAAAAAATGGTAATTTATTGGTCCACAGTTAAACAGCGATAAAACAAATGGCCGAGAAACAAAACGCACTCAAAATAAAAACAAAAAAACAATAACACCCAACAAAGGCTTAGCCGCGTTATCACGTTTACCCCCCACTCACACACACACACACACGGGCGGGCGTGGAGGGCGAGATATCGATTTAGTAGTCGAGCCCGGGACAATCTTTGATGTGCGTTTCGAGCGTGAGGAAATCTCCGAACACATTGTTACAGTGAGGGCAAGGTTCGATCTGCCGCTCAAAGCCCCCGGGCGAGGTGCCGTACAGTTTCATGCTGTCCACCTGCGTGGCGCGAACCTTGTGCTGGTGGGTGGCCATAGTTCCTCTGCTGCAAAGAAAGAAAGGAAGTGGTTTTTACCTCTGCTAAAGAGTTAAAGCAACCGCAAACGACGAACCTGTTTTGTGCGTGGTTCATCGATAGCTGATGGTTCTTCTGCAGCAGCGTCTGCATCTCGCCCGTTATTCGATTCTTCTCGATCAGCAGCTCCTGGTAAGCGGCCCGCTGTTCGGCAAGATCGTTTTTGCACACCTCCAGCTGTGCCTGCAACGCGACCAGCTCCATTGTGTTGTCGTTCGGTACTTGTGCAGATTTCGTGTGTCCACCCTGCCCTCCAAGGGTTGAGCTTTCGAGCATCTCGTGGCTTAGTATGTTGGCGCGACACTTCATGAGCGCATCCTGCAGGCCGCCCAGGCACGTTTTCATGTTGCTTAAATCATCGATGTAAATTTTGCGCTGAAAAACGATCATTTTTATTATTGAACTCGTATGGACATCTTGAAAACTCACTCCCACCACTCACCAACTTTTCCTGTTCCAGCAGTTTCTCGCGCAGCAGCTCGTTGGAGCTTTCCAGCAGCTGGTTCCGCTTCACGTACTCGCGCAGTATATCCTTCAGCTCATCCATTGTTCTCCAAAAACACACACACACACAGCCAGAGGAGAGTGCTCCGATCAGTCCCCCTTTAACGGTTCGAAGCTTCTGCCCCAGGGTTCCAAGCCCGTAACCGTGTGCGGTCTGGGTGGTCGGGTTTGGTACCAAAAATGCTAGCTTATCTTCCACCTTTTTGCATCCATCGGGGTTCGCATGCCCGTGCCGATAAGCACCACCACCACCGATATGTTGGGGTCAAAAGGGCTAGGAGTGTATCGAGATTGTGCGATTAGCCCGTTCGGCGATAAGCTGTGATTGTAATTTGTAATGAACATTAAGCTGAGGTAAGAAGCGTCAAAAGGCAGTCGATTTTGGGAACTGAGCGAATGCGCATTGCTCGCTCTTTTCGGTGCTAATATGAAGAGCAAACACGTTAAAATACTCAGAAAATTGAATTAGAAGGCTTACACAGTTTAAATGAAAAATTATTGCACTTAATTCCGTTAGCAGAAAGAGGCCGTTAAGCATGGCCGAACACGTGTGACACGTGTAATTAAAATCGCTTTATTAGTTGGCATGTACGCCGGGTTTGATGTTTGCTTTCGCGCGAGCAGTGCCATGAGCAGTGTTTATCAAATAAACGAGATTGCAGTTCGTAATCGATTCGAGCTTTATTATCTGCCTTACGCTCGATCGCTTCCTTGTTTGGCGCTCGCGTAAAGTGATAACATTTTTATGAGACGCCACGAGCCTAGCAGTACGCTCGAGTGATTCTTTCCATAAGAGGCATCATCCTACAGCGACTTTTGTTTCATAAAACACAAGCAAAATCAACTTTATTTGTTAACGTCATTTCCTAAATACTATTTAAAACAAAACACACACAAACACATACGGTGAAGGAAGGCATCGCAGCTCTAAAAATGCACTGCAAGCTGCTACTGCTACTGCGCGAGACATTCGACCCCATGCGCCGGCCAATTGCAGCCATTTACGTGATGACGGTCGGTGCGTTGCGGCCGGTAAAGGTGGGCAGCTTCGACACCTCGAGCGCAATGTCGATCAGCGGTTTCAGCATGTCCGACGCGCTGCCCAGCACGTTCTCCTTCTCGTACGAGTCGATGTACAGCCGGACGGTGGCGCCCGAGCTGCCCGTACCGCTCAGCCGCATCACGATCCGGCTGCCGTCGGTGAACACGATGCGCAGGCCCTGCTTCGTCGACACCGACTTGTCGATCGGATCGTTGTAGCTGAAGTTGTCGCCCAGCCGCACCTGGTACGTTTTGCCGCCAGCCGACAGCTCCCTGCCCACGAACGCCGGATCGGTGATGGTTTTCTCCAGCGCCTCCATCATCTCGTTGCACGGGGCCAGCTCGCACTCCTCGTAATCGTAGCGGGTGAAGTAGTTGCGGCCGTACCGCTTCCAGTGCTCCACACAGATCTCCTCGATGCTTTTGCCCGTGTGGGCCATGATCGACAGCCAGGCCAGGACCGCCCACACGCCGTCCTTCTCGCGGATGTGGTTCGACCCGGTGCCGAAGCTTTCCTCGCCGCACAGGCAGAGACGGCCGGCGTCCATCAGATTGCCAAAGTACTTCCAGCCCGTCGGAACCTCGAACATCTCCTTGCCGAGTGCTTCCGCGACGCGATCGACGGCCGAAGCGGTTGGCATGCTGCGCGCAAGTCCCTGCACGCCGTGCTTCTTAAAGTACGGAATGCACTCCAGGTAGTGGGCAATGACGGCGAGCGAGTCGCTCGGCGTGACGAAGAACGCTTTACGCCCGATGATCATGTTACGATCACCGTCACCGTCGAACGCTGCCCCGATGTCGTAGTCCCCAGCACGCACCGTGTCGACCAGATCCTTCGCGTACGTTAGGTTCGGGTCGGGATGCAGCCCGCCAAAGTCGGGCAGCGGTGTCGTGTGCACCACACCGTCCGTCGACGCACCGAGACACTGGACGAAGATCTCGTTCACGTAGCTACCGGTCACACCGTTCATCGAGTCGATGCGCATCTTGAGCGGGGCGCCGCCCGGTCTCGAACTGCCGCTGACAAAGCCCCGCAGCTGCTCGAAGTCAAATATTTCCCTCATCAGCAGCACGTAGTCGGCAACGGAATCGATCACCTCGACCGTGAACGGTTTGCCCTCGACCACCGCCTCCGTCACGCCGACCTTGCCCACGTCGACCGCGACGGGCGCGATTTTGTACTGCCGAATCTCACCCGACAGGGCGTAGATTTTGTTCGTGAACGCGTCCGGCGCTGGGCCACCGTTTTCGCAGTTAAACTTGATGCCGAAATCGTTCTCCGGGCCGCCCGGGTTGTGCGACGCGGTCAGGACAATGCCTCCGAGTGCCTTGTGCCGGCGGATCAGGCTTGAGACGGCCGGCGTCGACAGGATGCCGTTCTGGCCGAGCAGTATCTTGCGCACACCGTTCGCGGCACACAGGCGGACGATCAGTTCGGACGCTTCCTTGCAGAAGTAGCGACCATCGCCGCCGAGCACGAGGGTAGAGCCGGCCAGGGCCGGACCGTTCGCGTCCAGGATGCATTGAACAAAGTTTTCCGTGTAGTTTTTCTGGGTGAACACTTTGACCTGAGCGAAGGAGAAAAGGAGGTTATTTGAAAGGGACGCGAGATGGAATGTTGTACTTTCGCGGGAATCTACTGCTTACCTTCTTGCGCAGACCGCTGGTGCCTGGCTTTTGGCCCTCAAACGGGGTGGTCGCAACCGTTTCGATCTTAACGCTCATGACGCTGGCGATGATGCGGGAGAAGCAAAAGCCTGCCGATTGTTTCAGTTGTAAGCGCGCTCAACCTTTACTGCACGTCCGAACGGAATGAAGCCTTCTGCTGCTGCGTGAAACCGAACCGAAGCGCGAGAACCTTCCGTCGTGTCGCGTTTGTGTGATCGGAGATAAGCAGCGAGCCTCTTGTAAATTCCGCAAAACTCCTTTCTATCTGTTTGAAATCACCTTCAGCCAAGGTCGTACGGAGACAATTTATCAACTTGCGCTATTTGACCGTTCTTGACAGAATGATAACAAACGCCCGGACCAAGGTGCATGGACAGAGGGTTGTAGAAGCGTGATTGAATTAGGAAAAAAATACTGAAAATAAAAATTACAGGAAATTCAGATACAAATTTTCAAAATCAATTAAATGTGAGGATGTTGATTTTGTTGTTGAAAAATCATTAAATAAAAGAAAACTGACAATAACATGATCTATAAATCTTGACACTTCACTGTGGGTTTTCTTCCGAAATAGTTCAAATATTTTTAAGAAATTTACACGAATAGTACACGCATTTGTATTGTTTTATTTAACCGTAGAGTTGGCAACCAGATTTACACACGTAAGTTGGCAACCGGCATACCCGGGTATTCCACACGTTTTGATGCAAAAAATTAACGATTTTCATAGGTAAACAATGCGTTCTATATTTTAATGCTATAAGCAAGTAATGCCGACCATATATTCTCTTCTATTTCATTTATTCATTAAGTTTTTTTCATTTTAATATAAAAATAACGGTCATATTGAAATTTGGAATCGCTTGAATTTGACTCGAAAATAAGCACAATACGAAAAGAGGAAGAAGAGAAACGTCATTCTCCATACAAAATGTATGGAATACCCGGGTATGCTGGTTGCCAACTTACGTAGTAAAGTTAAAAAAAAATCAAAATAAAATACTTACAGGCTGTTTAAAATTACAACTTATGCACCAAAAAATCATAAATTAAAAGTTGGGAGGCTACGGCAAATTTCAGGTCAATAAAAGCAATGAATCAAAAGTTATGGCAGTTTAAAGTTGAAAAAAATACCCGGGTATCCGGTTGCCAACTTAAAGGTTAAAAAGAGTGAAATGAGGCTTATTTTCATGCCACGTAACTTAAATAACTTACAAACATAGCGAAACTAAGCGCTTTTTTGAACTGGTGCACAACTGTCAAACGCTCAAACGTCAAACCGGCAAAAGGCAGCGCCCACTGTGCCGCTCGGTTCGATGTGTTGGAACTTGACGAGCGAGTTTGGCCTGCCAACATAACATAATTTCTGTTCGACGTGTACACTCCGCCGTCGCCGCTGCCAAGGAAGAAAGTATTTACATTCGGCTTCCCGTTTTGCTCTCAATCGGCACAGTACTCGCGAGTTTTGGTAAGGAAACTGCAACGAACGCAACGGGTGTTGTGAAAGTGAGATTTGTAATCGGAAAAGAGGCGTTCACCCCCATCCAGCAACGATGAAAAGCTTCCTGTACGCTCTGCTAGCGCTGCTCGCCGTCAGCCAGCTCGGTTTGGCGAACGAGGAAAACACCGCCCGGTTGCTGGTTTCGAAGCACATCCTGAACAAATACCTGGTCGAGGCTCGTGATATCGTGGTGAAGTACACGCTGTACAACGTTGGCTCCGGACCGGCTGTAAATGTGCGCCTGGGTAAGTGTAAAAGGGGTGGTGGTGTGCGGGGAACATCGAGAAGCAGCGTGTCTAATCGATCTAATCGAATGTCCTTTTCCTCCGACCCACAGTTGACAATGGATTCCATCCGGAGGTGTTCGAGGTGGTCGGTGGCCAGCTGACCGCGTCGATCGATCGCATTGCGCCGCAGACGAACGTGACGCACATCGTGGTGGTGCGGCCGAAGCAGTACGGTTACCTGAACTTCACCGCCGCCGAGGTGAACTATCTCGCGACGGAGGACGCCACCGAGCCCCAGTTCTCGATCAGCTCCGAGCCGGGCGAGGGCGCGATCGTGGCCGAGGCACAGTTCAACAAGCAGTTCAGCTCGCACTATCTGGACTGGCTGGCGTTCGCCTTCCTGACGCTGCCGTCCCTGGCCATCCCGTACGCGATGTGGTACAGCTCCAAGTCCAAGTACGAAGCGATGGGCAAATCGTCCAAGAAGGCCAACTAAGTCATTCAAGTAGGCAGCAGTAGCAACAAAACGGCGATGTGCTCAAGTGACCGATTTTCCAGTCGTTTGGCAGCGCGAATCGCCGACTCAACAACATCCATCTTTGAAGACTAATTTAATTCGTAAGGCCGTAAACCCGGAGTGTGCAGCAGCAGCAGCAGCATCATTGATCGTCATTAGTTTTCGCCTCATCACCCCCACGTGAGGCTCGATTTGAAACCGTTTTCATCCTTCTAAAGCCGCATCACCCGCATCGCAATCCCACTCCCCATAAATGCTCCGAGGTCACAGAGGAATCACAAAGAAGTAGAAGAAGCAGAGAAGAAGGTTGGAGGAGCAGATCTTTTTTTTTCATTTGGTTTTGTGAATAAACCGAATGCGAACTACGTTCGTGCTGAAAAACAAACGTACAAAACGCCTTGGAGTTCATTGGAAGTGTATTTAAGTTCTTTAAATTATTCAACAGGAACGTAAGTATGTAATAATGCGCAACCTACCACTCACTCTACATGATATTTCTCTTGAATGCACCCTTCCGGGGCTTGCTCCGAACATGCCGCAGGACGGAGGCTGGCGTGCGGGAAGAAATAATGGGCCCACGGACAGCACCCTGCTGGCGGCTTGTCGATGGTATCGGAGTGGATGATGCCAGCGGGAGCGTCCGGGGTGTACCGGACACCTCTAGTCCACTCGCCGGTGTATCATCCTCCGGCAAAACCGCCCTCTCCACTGGATCCGGCTGATGAAACCGCTCATAGCATGCCATGCCCGGCTCGATACAGTTGAGCAACGCAATCGAATTGGACGTCAGCACAGCAATGCGCGACAAACATTCCTGTGCGTCGAGCGTCGGCTTCGTCACGTTTTCATCCTCCGTCCAGAGCAGTTCGCTTAGTGCGGCGGCCACGAAGCTGCGGATCTGTGCCGTGCTGGGCGTTAGGTAGCGCTTGGTGGCGCGTGAAGGAGCAACCAACCCACCGCCCGGCTCCAAACACAAAGGAGGCATCTGCGTGCCGTTCGCTTCCGTGCGTAGATCGGTCGGATCTTCCGCGTACACGTAATCGATACCTTCGACCAGATCCCGATACTCGAGCACCTCCTCGCGGATCCGGTTAAACAGCGGGTTAAGGTACTGGATCACCTCGTAGGAGAGATTGCTCCACTCGCGAGGGTTGCGCATTACTTCATGGAAAAAGTACGACCGCAGCGCTTTCGGCTCGAGTGTTACGTCTGGATGATGGCGGCGAAACTCCTGCCAGAAGGCAATGTCCCACGCATCCTTGGCGATCGCTTGCCGGTGGTAGAAGTAGTGTATCATCCGGCGGGCAAGCGATTGTGGTCCATCATCTGGGCGAAAAAAGGATGATGCAAATGGGTGGATTGTATCTGATGAGGTGAATTTGTTTATAATAATGCGATTTACCTGTTCCAGATGAGCTGATTTCTTCCGTACTCATACTTTTTGCTTTATTTTGAATTGGATACGCTTACTAGACGCCGCCATTATTTGGATGCGCCGTTTTAGAACAAAGAATTTGAACCGAAATGTTCAGAGTGACCAGAACTATCGATTTATCTGTGATTCAAGCGATTTTTCTTAAGCCTATTGATTCAAAGCCGGATAAACGATTGATTCAAAGACTTGCACCCTATAACTAACGAAGTTTTATTATTACTGCAGAATATCACAGGCATCTTTCCAATATTGCGATAAAAATATAAAATTTATCAATCTGTCCATTCTGCCAATGCCGCCTGCGAATTTTTAGTACAGGCGGTCCCCGAGATACACGGTTAATGGGGACCGAAAACGGCCGCAAAATACCGCGTATCTCGAATTTCCGCGTAAGTCGAATCTCGTGATTTCCAGCTAAAATATCACAAATTTTCGTGTAATTTTGCAAGTAGGGGGCGGTTTTAGTCACTTTATGAATTATTTGATATGATTCTGACTGAATATAACTGTTTTAAACCTTTTGAAACAGTTTTTAACATTCGATCAAAACGGAAATTATTTGGCAATTTGCAATTGATGTGTCAAATCAGTACAATTTGCTCAAAGAATTGTCAAATTTTGAAAACCGCGTATCTCCGAATCCGCGTAAAAGAGGTACCGTGTATCTCGGGGACCGCCTGTACAAACGGGCCGTAGCACAGTGGTCGACTGATAAAAAAGGTAAATATTTGTATGAGCCGTTATTTTTGTGCTATTCAAATTACAGGTGGTCCCCGAGATACACGGTTATTGGGGACCGAAAACGGCCACAAAATACCGCGTATCTCGAATTTCCGCGTAAGTCGAATCTCGTGATTTCCAGCCAAAATATCACTAATTTTCTTGCAATTTTGCAAGTAGGGGGTGGTTTTAGCCACCAAATTAATTATTTGATATGTTTCTAATGAATTGAACAGTTTTAAACCTTTTTAAATGGCATTTTACATTCGATCAGCACGGAAATTATTTGGTATTTCACAATGGATGTGTCAAATCAGTACAATTTGCTCCAAGAACTGTCAAATTTTGAAAACCGCGTATCTCCGAATCCGCGTATAAGAGGTACCGTGTATCTCGGGGACCGCCTGTATGCAAAATATTTAAAACAAATTCATTTTGTCATTTATCATCATGTTCGGATGGAAAATCTCCTGCACATACAAATCGAATACTATTTTTCCGCTCAAAGTCATACACAAACCATTCATTGCTCTTTTTTTACTCTCTACAATGGTAAAATGTGTTCCGGTGGAAGCTTTCTATTGAAATAAATAATAGCACATGAGCACAAAAACTGACTTTACTTCCTCTGCTTGATGATCGGAAAGTATCGATGGCAGGAAAAGTCAAACTCCGGCGGCTGCTTCGACTGCCGGCTGTGCCCACTGGCCAGCAGGTTCATCATCACGTAGTTCGTTTTGGCTACCTTCACGATATCGTGCCACTGAAATGAATGCGAAAAGAAACGGCATTAGCACAACGACGACACGCATGCACCAGGAAAGAAGGTCTTTCCCTCCCTACCTCTTCGTCCGGGTTCGGGAACGTTTCGAGCAGCATGCGCGCCTCGTGGAAGTGTTTCGCGGCCGCCGCATACAGCTCCGTCGCCGGTGATTGTATCATGATGAACTTCATCTGCCGAAACTCGCTGTACGGCATCGGGGGCGGCGTCGAAAGGTTCGCGAACGGTGCGAACCGATGCTCGAACCGTACCTGCTCGTTGTCGAACAGTGGCAGCGGTTCCGGGATGCGATCCTCCTTGTAAAACCCGACCAGCGCTTTGTAGTAGCCGCCGCACAGCATCTCCATCGCTTCGTTAAACAGTATCTCCTTTACGTCCGTTTTCGTTTTGCGCTTTTTCGATTTCGGTTTCTTCTGGCTCGCCTTGGCCGCCTTCGGGTCGGCCGCATACTCCTGCTCCGCGAGGAACGTTTCCGCCCGCGTCAGTGCGGACACGATCCAGCTGAACAGGTACTGGTACAGGTACCAGAAGATGTACAGATACTCGTGCACACTGTACAGCTCCAGCTCTAGGCCGGCGAGCAGATAGAACGACATGGCGCGCAAACAGTGATAAAACACCCACGTGCCGAAGCACGCCAGGTGGCGGGAATTTTCACTGCGCGGCGTGAGCGAGTGCAGGTACACGTCGACCCGCTCCGCCCCATCCTGCAGGTGGGCAAAGTTGAGCAGCAGCAGCCCGAGATGGTCGCGCTGGCGGGCCCGATTGTAGCCACAGATCGCGAACAGCGAGTAGAACGTTTGCTCGTGGTACTCGAAGAACGAGTTGATGCAGTTTATCGCCTACAGTAAACGGGAGTGTGCACAAAGCATGTGATAAACCAATTTAATCATCATTGCACTGCAAATGTGCTCACTTACGAAAGGATTGTTGTACAGCGGATTGTCCGGACGGAGGGCTGGTGGGGCGATGAAAGCCCGTACGGATTCCTTCAGCACCTCGATGAGTGGTTTCACGCCAAACACCAACCGGCCGGCGGGTAGGTACAGCGTTTGCGGTATACTTCGAGACAGCAGGCAGGGTGTAAACTTCTTGTTAAAGTCCATCAGAAAGTTCTTGGAAATTGAAAAACGGCAAAGAAGGCAAACATTAACTTCCAGCGATCGTGTGGAACACCTTAACACGCAACGACCGAATCGGCCACACTACTCACCAACGCTGCATGGTAGCTGGTGCAGTTGGCAATTTTGCACGCATGCTTGATGCGCTGGATTAGCTCGGTCAGGTATTGGATGCTCAGTTGGCGGTCCTTGATTTTGGTACTGCGTGGAAACGTCGGCGGTAGCAACCGCTGGTTTACCATCATGGAAAAGCCCATCGGGTTCGGTGCATCCGCTGGGAAGGGAAAGATTGAAGTAGGCAATGGTTTGATTACGTGCACCTCGTAAACGAAACCGCAGGACACTTACATCCCTCCACGGGCTGTGTGCCCAGCTCAATCGTCTTTTCTATGGCCTGTGCCAGCTCCAACGCCCCGTTCAGTGATTTTACGATGTCGATCATTTCGGTTTTCAACGGTACGGCCGTTTGCTGTACAAAAAAGGGGGGAAAACTCATTAGCTCTTTCGTTGCAAATGGTACGCTTATACGCTTTTCCATGGCCTACCGCTGCAACTTCCTGCCCATACCGCCAATTGCCTTGCTGTAAAACGGAGGTCGATTAACGGATTAGTGATCAGTTCTGCCACACTTCCTTCCTGCACACAATTACCTTCAGCGGGTACATTCCCACCAAGCTGTGCAGAAGCAACCGCGTGAACCGAACGCGCGCCAACAGTGCCTGCAGCTCCTCCCTTTCCCGCTCATCCTCCGTGTCTTTGGTTTTTTTAATCAGCTCCTCCTCGGCCGCCTTCAGCATGTTCATCGCCTTCGTTTCGGTCACCTCCTCGCTCAGGTTGTAATCGAACGAGCTGTGCTGGAAATCTTCCTCCTCGTACACGTTGGCTCTATAGGGAAGGGGTGGAGGAGAAGTGAAGCATGATACACACAACAACCTTTTTCTAACACTGCCATTTGCGTACCTGATGATAAAGTTTCGTATCAGATTGATGATCTTCTGTATGGCGATCGAAAACGAGCGCATGGTTTTGCATTCGATTCGGTTCGGTTTGTGCAGATACAGACAGGTCAGCACGGTCTGCGCCATCGAGTGTCCCTCCAGCCACGAGACGGTACACGAGTACACCGCATCGATGATGCCGATCAATTCCTTCGCCAGCAGATTGTTCAGCTTGATCTGTCCTGTCTGGGGGAAAAATGGTAAGCAAATAAGCTGGCAGTAGAGAACCATTGGCCCTCGGGTGGTAGCGATTGCTTATCCGCTTCGTCATACCTCCACCGCTGTATCGAAGGTTAGCGGTGTTGCCTCCCGGTTGCAGCTCATACCGGCGTCCATTTTTGGGTCCATCATTTCGATCGCGGACATCGCTTCCAACAGCCCGAACGTGGAGTCGTGCACCAGCTCGCCGAGCTTGAGATCTGCCGAGGGCAACAAGACGCACAGCGGGGATTAATGTTTGCGACCATTCTGCGCGGCCGTCCCTTCCCGCTCTTACCCTTCACACAGTCGAAAAACTGTGCGGTAATTTCATTCCAATCATCCGCGCACGGTTCCATTTGGCCTACCGTAGCAGCAGCAGCTTCTGCCTCAACGTTGGACGGTGGGTGGGATGGGTTTTCGCTTTCTTCATTCTGGTGCCTGTTGGAAAGCAAAGCGGAGACGTTGTTTACTTGCGGACAATCGTTTCCCGAAACCAACGCTACAGCTCCGGGTGGCCTTACCCTTGGGGCAGTACTTCTGCTTCCGATGATTGGTCACACATTTTCACCGTGAAAAACCGTACAAAAATCCCTTTTTTTGGTCGCAAAATGCACGAAATAGCTAAATAAATAAAACGGGACCAGCAGGGTGTCTGGAAGACGAGCTGTCAAAATAGTTTTTACTCCCCCCCACACACAAACACGCCATTGCACACTGTAGCTGTTCGAAGGACATATATTGCGTGCGATTATTTTGTTCGCAAAAATGCTTGGGGTCAACTTCGATCTTTATCAGAATATATCTTCACTTGATGTTAAACTGCCCTTCATTTTCTCAATATTTTCGTGTGATCAAGCTTCCTTTATACAAAAAATATTAAAAAATAATAATAATTCTTGTTTTCGCCATCTACCAGTGTGCGCAGGGCCTAATGTTTACCGCCTAGCTGTCAAACGCCAACCTCCCATTCTCACTTTCGCATTCTCACAACCGGTTTTCACGAGCTCCATTTCCACGAACGAACCGGCACCCAAGTGATTCAAAACGCTGAACAGTAGCGAAAAGAGTAGCTCGTGAACTAGCTTCTACTTCCCGTTGTTGTTGTTTGAATAGTTTATAGAGGCTTTGGCTCCAACGGAGTTTTGAAATTTCGATGCACATAAACACATAAATTCTCACTGCACGGGTTGAACTGCGAATACTCAGTTCTGAGAGAATATACTCGAGCGCTCACGCGTGAGTGCAAGCAAGCGCGGTATAGAGGATAGAGGGAGAAAAACGATTATTTTGCTCTGTGGTATTCTACTTTGCTCCGCTTCGCTTGATGTCCTCGTACCAACTCAACCTGTCGTATCCTGTTTGCCGTGCAATAGGGATGGTGCACCTCGCACCGGATTATCATTCCGTGTCGCCATCCCATCCGGACTTGTCATCCCTGTTTGTCATCATGGCTTAGTGATGGGCATGCTTGTTTGCCATACCACATGCTCCAAGCTTTCTACTTCTGTCCCATTGGGCAAGTGCTGCACCGACAGTCGTTCAAAGCAAAGCAACTACGTCGCATCGAATCTCACCCGAAAATGACCTTCCAATCAAAATTTGTGCAAGATTTATGCACAACCGATACGGAAGCGCACGAGCAGCTGATACAGCTCGCACAGAGCGAGCAAATCTTCCTGCAGAATGTGCACAATCTGCACAAACCATCGCTCGAAGCCCTGGTGTACGCGCTGCTGATGAAGCAGCGGGGAAAACTACCCGCCTCGCTGCTGCATGGCGTTAACCTGCAAACTATCCTGTCGCTCGTGGACGGCAACCACGACCGCCTGCAAGGGGATAGCGATTCACTCCGCTGGACTTTGAGCGCCCTAGCGCTGACGGCACTGCTCGAGTCCGATCTGCAGATCGTGATCCGGGAGCTGACAACGTTTGTGGATCGGTTCGAGCGGGAGCTGCACGCAACGCCGGTCTACTATGATGTGTTGCAAACGTTTCTCATCCTAGCACAAGAGCTTCCCGAGCTGGTTGCCATCTGCAACCGAGCTAACGGTGCGGACATGGTGCGCCGGTTGCAGTCGGACTCGAGGGTGATGCGCACGAAAGCGTTGGCATGTCTGCAAACGATGATGGAACTGAATCCCGATCTGGTCGAACAGTGGCTGTCCGAGACGCGCAGTCCGGCGCACCCGATTGAACGGAAAGTGTTTCTGCTGCGTGAGCTGCTAGAAGCGTTGTTGCGGTGTACGGGCGACAGGAAAGCGGACATACTGAGCGCATTGCAGCTAGATCACCTGTGGTTGGTCGTGTTCGAGGCGTTGGTCAGCAGGGACGCCGTGTGCCGAATGGAAGCCGTAGCCATTCTCCGGCACGCCATCGGTTACGCGATGCACTGCGAAATGAGTTTTACCGGACAGTACTTTGCCTGGTGGCCAGAGTGGGAGAAATGCTGCGATGCGTGGCAATCGATTGTTGCCGTACTGGAGAGGCTGGACGAATTCAAACTAGCAGTGCCGATGGAACAGATCGAAAAGCTGTTGGTCCTGCTGCACTGGGAGTGGAAAACTGTTCTGTTCCGTTTGCTCCTGGACCACACCAACGGCCAGGTGGTAATGCATGTTCACGACTATTTTTTGAAGTATCGCAAGTTCAACGCCACGGAGGCGGAGATGGAAAAGCGACTGTTGGACGGCTTAAACCGAGCGCCACTGGCGGCCGGTGGTAGTGTGCCGAAAGGTGTGATTGACAAGCTGAGCAAGTACTACGACACACAGAAAGCGTACGATTATCTACTGCAAACAATACCGGAACTCTCATGGAACCCGGTCGCGTTCCATTGCATCGTCAGCGTAGTGCACCAAAGGACGTTCAAGCTGGCAGCGCAATGCAAACGCAGGCAGGAAACGGCTGCAACGATACGATCGCTTACGAGCTGCGCTAAAGTATGCCATGATATTAAAAACTTGCCCCTGCGCTTCGCGGCCTTTGTGCTGCTGGTGCATTGTGTCAATCAGCTTGCCGAACCGACGACCGATGCGGCCGTTCTGCTGGCCGTAGTCGCGGAAATGCAGAAGCTTACCCCAATGTTCGCCATCACCCAGGAACACTTTCGCAGTCCGGATGGCAGCTTGTTCCTGGACCGCCTAACGAATGATGCCCTGGAGCCGCACTGGGGAAGGGTCAGCCCTGCGGACACTTTTCTCATCGAGCAGGTGCTGGTACAAAGAGCTAAAAACAGCCTATACGCTTGCCTTGAGTTGAGTAGCCATATGCTGGAATCGAATATTTCCGTTTGTTGCAAGCTGTTGGGACATATGCCCGAATCAGTTAACAGCGTATTTAATAGCATTTGCAATAACTTTCAATCTGCGGTGGATAGCATCAGACAGGCGCAGGAAGCAGGCGAACGTATACCGCAGCAAGCATTCGCTGTGCGTGAGCAGCTGATCGCTCTGCAGGAAGCAGTTGACAAGAGGAAATTTGATTATCCGCCAAATTTGAGCGGTATGATGAGTCTGATGAAGGAATTGCAAGCATTTGTAGACGAGCGGTTGCAAAGCTTCGACTACGCAGACCATGCAAGGGCGATAGAAACGATACAGCTAACACATCTGATCGCATGGCACGAGGACTGTTGTAAAGTGGCTTCTCTTTTCTTCCAGTCCGTATCCGTTCAAGAGCTCAAAAACAGTCTCGATCGTCGCGGTGTGGGGGAAGCGCCAACGACCGATCAAGTGTATGCAATGGTTGTGGAAATTCACCTCAACTATCGCCAGCATGTGCAGAATTTCATTGAGATATACAAAACGGAAGAGCATTGGTCGGGACTGCACATCTTGTTTGATATCGATAACGTCGACGTGTTAACGCTGGCGGTTGAGCTGCTTTACGCGGACTGCAAGAAAATGGAAGACGTACGTTACCGAAACTCCAACCGAGTGAATATGATCGATCGCTGCTATGAGAAAATTTTAACCCACCACCAATCGGAGGACCACTTCCTGACACTGATGTCAAAATTTGTGAAAATGCTGCTCGATCCATTATGTGCGGAGAACATGGAATATGACGATGTGTATATTCCTGACTTTGTTCTAAAGTACTTGTCCATGTTTTTCGAGCAGGGCAGCAGCACCACTCAAGAACTGCCACTTGTTGTGCTGGAATGCCTGGTCCGCTTTCCGGAAGAATTTTTCCGCTATTTTCATTGGCTAATTGTCAAAATTTTAGCACAGGGCATGATCTTTGGTAAGGGACCAATGCGTGATGCTAGGTATGTACTGCTAATTTCCCTACTACGACTTGAAAGTGTTACTCAATTCGTATTCTTGTTTCATGTTCAGCAGCCAAGAAGTGGATGTGATAAAACGGTTTGGTTTGGACGTACCGTAAGTTGCATCAATAAAAACATTATTTTATTTTAATTACACATTGACAAGCAACATTGCCCTTGTTTTGTAGGTTGAAAAAACGCTACCAAGCGGATGGGCGTATGGTTCGCGTGATGTGCAGTTTGTTTCTCCATCGGTTCAACCATTTCAAAGTCGGTGCTTTTAACAACCTGGTGACCAAGGTGGAAGAAAACCTAATGCAATACTTCACGGAATCTAAAATGGTTATGCATCACGTACATCGCTTCGAGATCTACCCTCTGCAGAAGCTTTGGGCGGCGCAAGCGCTGTGCATAGCGGTGTCCATCGCGGGCTGCAGTAAACCGGACCTCCTGCTGAAGGCACTGCTGTACGAAGCGAACCCGACCTGCATACAGCGTCTGCTCGAGCTGATCGTGGTGGACAGCGAGATTAGCACGCTGGCCATCGCCAACTCGCTCAAGGACGGGAAGGTGACGCCGGCCGGCATAGAGTCGATCTGCGGCATCCTCTGGCTGCGCTGCTGTCGCGATAAGACGCTCAATAATCAGTCTATCTATTTGTTAATGCCCTGGACGATGGCCGAAAGCTTCACCATTGGCTTGTGGGCACAGATCACTATAAGCAAGCTGCTGGCACGGTTTGCACGTGCGGATAAGCCGCAGTTCAAGCAAATGTACACCATGTTCAAACAATCCCATCAGCAGACTAACATTAAGCCGCACGTTACACGGATACTGCGGGACGTTCGATTCCAACTTGACAGCAACTGTTTGCTAACGTTCGAGAACGTGTTTCACAACATACCGAAGGCGGCCGGTGTACCGGCCGAGGACGTCGCAGGGACGGCGCTGCTGAAGGCATGCGTTCAGCTGCTTGATGGACTCGGCGAAAAATTCCTCGGCAAAGCAATGCGGGTGCAGAAACTGCCGCGGGAAGTGGTGGAAACCAACCGTGTGCCTTACCAACCGACAGACTGGACGGGCTACTTCGTCCCGCCAGAGCATGCGATCGTGCCGCTGAAGCGGTTGGATCCGCGTCAAGATCTGATGCTTGAGCTGCCGTATCGGTTGTACAATTCGCCGCAAAAGAGGGTCGGTTAAACAAAACGCTGCTGAGCTGAAGCTGATTGCGCAGTGTTAATGTATATTTACATTCTTTTTTTATTGCAGGAAGCTTCCGAATTGTGCGTGGTAGCCAGTAACGTTACCAATGTGCCCGATCTGGCGGACCTTGCCAGAATGGGCAAACGCTTTGGAATCAAGCAGCTGTTCATCAACTCGCTGCAAGATCTTGACAGCAAGCAGTTCAAGATGCGTAGCGCGTCCGTCGAACAGTGGCAAACGGTGCGTGAACTGAAGGCCCACAATGTGTACTCATATCTGTGGGACTTGCAGGACAAAGGTTACACGCTAGTGAACGTCAAACACACGGAAACCCCCCAGAGCACACCGCTCCATCAGCTACAGTTGCCCAAAAAGTGTGTGCTTGTACTAAAGTACGTAACATGTGCTGTTGGTGGTGTTTGTTATTTTTCTACTTGAGAGTTATGTTTTTTTTTCTCGCTCCCCTTGCAGCCTGCTGGAGAGATTTCCACACGCGGTCCTGAATGTGTACATACCGCCGATTGGGGCTAAACGGTTGCTAACCGTTCCCGAAACGGCAGCCTTGTTGATGTGGGAGTACGCGAAACAACACCACGCTGCCGCTATGTAGGGTTGATCCATAGCATCGGGGTAGTATCCGGGCGCAGTTGGAAGTTGGAAAGGGAAAAAAACCAGGAGCTTTCAATTAGTGGCGCTTTGAATGCTGCGAAACAGTAAGCTTCTCCTGAGGATACTTACACCTTGAAAGAAATTTGTGTTGCATTATTCTTTTTAAAATCATTATCTTTTTCTGTTTTTTAAATTTGTATCATCTTACTTTACTATTAATCATTTATAAAGTATTTTCAATTGAAATCGAGATATCGTTCCCCCTGTCCCTGTCCGGACAAGCCTCCGAAACGACAAGAGAGCGAGAATGCAAATGAGGCATCCGCAGCAGCCGCCGTTATCTCCGGTTGCGCTGCGTTCCAGTCTAAAACATTGTTGTTCCCATGCGACAAACAAACAGCATGAGTATTAGAAAAAAACACACACACACACACATTCCACGATGCGGTGGAGTGATCTCACAAACACCACCATAACCGGTCGCACGGTCGGCGCCGTAAACATGGGCTCGATCGTGCTCCCCTCCACCCGCACGCGCGGCAGGCTTTCTGTTCTGGTTTGGGGCGTAGAACCACACCGGAACGGAATTAGTTATCGACCGTGAGCGCTATCGCGAGGTAGCATACGAAACGTTGGCTCTTCCCCGCTTGCCGTCGTTAGCGACACTCGTCACAGTGCTTTGTGTCTGCATTCCGTGCCCGTCGTCTTTGCTACCGGAGCTATCCACGAACCCGTCGACGCCCGGCCGAACCATGTCGTTTGTTACTGTGCCGCAGGGAAGCGATTTCCCGCTGGAGAACCTTCCGTACGGTGTGTTCAGCACCGCCGGCAACGTAAGTTGGTTGGTTGTGGGGGGGGGGGGGGGGGGGGATATCGCTAAGCATAACGCAACCCGGGCTCTCATGGCAACGCGGTCCGCTCTCTTTCACAGCCTACTGCCCGTATTGGCGTGGCAATCGGTGAGCAGATCCTTGACCTGTCCGCGGTGCTCAGCTTCTACCCGGAGCGAGTGCAGGTAAGCTTATTTGTTACGATTTACCTTATTTTTATAATACAAACTAAAGTGTTCTTTCTTCACCGTTCCATTACCGCCCACCCCCTAAGGGTGCGCTAAAGTCGACCGTCCTGAACGATCTCATGTCGCTCGGCTGGGAAGCGTGGGATGAGGTGAGACGCACTACGAAGGAGCTGCTGCTGGAGGGTTCAGCGCTGCACAAGGACGCCGCCCTGCAGCAGCGAGCGCTGGTGGCACAGTCCGACGCCCAGATGCACCTGCCGGCCACGATCGGCGACTATACGGACTTTTACTCGTCGATCCATCACGCCACGAACGTGGGCGTCATGTTCCGCGGCAAGGAGAACGCACTGATGCCGAACTGGAAGCATCTGCCGGTCGGGTACCATGGGCGGGCGAGCTCGGTCGTCGTGTCGGGCACCCCGATCCGCCGCCCGTACGGCCAAACGCTCCCGGTCGAGGGTGCCGAACCGGCGTTCGGCCCTTGCCGGCTGTTTGACTTCGAGCTGGAGATGGCATTCTTCGTCGGTGGACCGCCGACCGCGCTCGGCGAGCGGGTGTCGGTGCGGGACGCGGCCCGGCGCGTGTTCGGCTTCGTGCTGATGAACGACTGGAGCGCACGGGACATCCAGAAGTGGGAGTACGTACCGCTCGGCCCGTTTACGGCGAAAAATCTCGGCACCACGATCTCGCCGTGGGTCGTACCGGTGGCGGCGCTGGAACCGTTCCGGGTGGATAACTTCCCGCAGGATCCGGCACCGTTCCCGTACCTGCAGCACGAGCAGCAGTTCAACTTCGACATCAAGCTGGAGGTTGACATCAAACGTAAGTCGTAGATAATGATTTCTTCCCCTTGGAACCGGTCTTGGCATCGAAATCGAAACCTGTTTTTGTTTTCTTCGATCGGCATTTGAATATTTCACGTTTCTTAATGCGTTTCTCGTGTGTGTGCGCGTGTTCTTGATTCTTCCTTTCCACCCAAACCCGCAGCGAAGACAACCGGCGTAGCAACGACGGTCTGCCGGTCCAACTACCGCAACCTGTACTGGACGGCGCTGCAGCAGATCGCACATCACACCGTCACCGGGTGTAATTTGAAGCCAGGCGACCTGATGGCGTCGGGCACGATCAGCGGCGACGCGTCCGACTCGTTCGGCTCGATGCTGGAGCTAAGCTGGAAGGGCACGAAGCAGGTTTCGCTGGCCGGTGGGGAGACGCGCAAATTTCTCCAGGACCACGACGAGGTGCTGATCCGCGGCTACTGTACCGGGGCCGACGGGTTGCGCATCGGGTTCGGATCTTGCGCCGGTGTCGTACTTCCGGCCACGCCGTTCGAGTAACACACACACTCATCCACCCAACCACCCAGTTTCTTCAGTTTTCGGAGGCGCATTACACGCGGAGGAGTAATAGCTGGCAGTGACCAGTTGCAGTCGTGTTGGTTTTTTACAGCTACAATTTCCAATAGATATTATACGCCTTTATTAATGCATTCTTATCCAGGTGTTTTGTTTGTGTGTGTGTGTTTGTTTTTTTTCATGCTCTTGTTGATGTTGCTATTGTTATACCGTCTCTTGTTGGGGGCAAGTTTTATGTTCGTTTTTTGTTTGTTTTCTTTTCGTTTTGTTCAATTCTTTATTTTAGTTCCAACAACACATAACATCTATGGGGATAAAGGAGAGATTCGTTTAATGTGTTTTTTTTTTTTGCATGTTTTGCATATTCTGCTTGTGTGTATGTATTTATGTAGTTTCGTTTGTTACTTTCAACGCCACACGGGTTGTCCTGTTCTGCTGTGCGTTTGCTTTGTCGGGATTATAATTGATTTTCGCTGTTTAGTTGTATGGTTTTTTGTTATCGATTTGTTTTTCTTCTTCTTTTCTTGTTACCTTAACACATTGCACAATCGCATCGCCTATTGCATTGGAATTTTTGGCTCGACAAGCAAAAAGTGGGGCGGGACAGTGGGAAGGGATAAATGGAAGAAGATAACGTTAGGCAAACGTACGTAGTGGTGCTGCTTTTTTCTTCTTCTTCTTCTTCTTTTTTGCGCAGAATATTAGATGCATCTCACTCGGATGCAGATGCAGTGGTGAAGCAACTGAAGCCAAACCTATATTGTACATGTACGTGTGTAATTGTTTTTAACTGCTGTTTCGACTACGGCGGTTTTAAACATGCTCTCTCCCCCATGTGTTAATGCATCGTGTATACATATATATAGTTTTTTTGTCTGTGTTTTTGGGGGGAGCGCATTTTGGCTAATTTTGCGTTCACATTACAATTACATAAACGATTCACATCACTTTCGAGATGAAATATACAGAAGGTGACGATGGAATGGGTAGGGAGATCTCTTTTACCATCTCTATTACTCTCTCTCTCTCTTTATCTCTCTCTCGTTATCTCTTCTTCCTTCTCTCTTCTTCCTTCTCTCTTAAGTTTAGAGGTTCATCCCACACCGATCATATCCCATCGTCGGCAAACGAGCGTGTATCTGAGAGTGAGCGCGAATCGTTCTATTAATTAACATTTCATTTGAAGGAAGACTTTGTGATTTTGTCGTTTCGTTTGTGTGTGTGTGTGTTTGTTACATTCGTCCTACACTCACTTCACTTAAAAGTAAAATTCGCTACTAAAACAGCGGATACCCCTTCAACCCTGCGTTCCGGTGCGCCGGTTGCTATGTCGACTTTGTCGACCGGTGTCGTCGCGGGATCTCTACTCATTACAGCATAACTAACTTACAACTCACCACACATTCTCCTGCTATTCTCGTTAGCTCTACACGCTGTGATTTGTGGTTTGTGGCATCAAAACTACGAACGTAACAACAGACTGCTGTAACGGAATTACTAAAACACGGAACAGTAACAGAAGACGGCTAATACGAGCAACTTAAACGAATGCGTTTCAGTCCCTTACCGCGAAACTTCCGGTCACCATACAATTTATAACACTTTTTTGCTACACATTCACACACACGCGCGCCTCGTGTGGACTAACTCTTTGATCGCCCATCGCATTTGCAAGATTAGTCTACATCTTTCTTATCACAATGGGCGATGAAGGAGCTGGACGACGATCGCGCTACTACAGGATACACACACACAGCACAGCACAGCTCTCAACAGTATATATATATTCGCGTAGCGATAACATTCTCAGTCACAGGGTTTGTTTTCTTTTCCGTTTTTTCTCTTTCATTCGCTTGTCGTTTTTATCTTGCCACATACCTAACCAATGGTTTTTATCTCCCTCCTTTGCTTTCCTGCCCACACGGTAGGAGACATGAAGCGTTCAACATACCTAAAAGCCTAATATTTACATATATCTTTATACCCGGTCGTACAACAATCGCTTCTTTTTTTTGCTGCAACACAATGTCCGGTGTAAAAGGTTCACCTTAAGGGGCAACCCCAAAAAAAAGGGCATGATAAGTGAGATATGCTTACTCAATTGTAAATAACGTAATTTGTCACTAACTTTGCTTGACTTTGGACTATTGTAGTGTGGTTTCGTAAATGCCTTCGGTTTCGTTTTTACGGTTATAGACGGTCGAAAATGCAACGTGGTAGTGGTGATAGCTTTATGGTTCTGTTCGTTCTTTTGCATCTACATCGCGCACATTCAACTATCTCGAGTACGTCGAGCAACACCGCGAGACAAATTTGCGTGAGACATTGTGGTAGTAGTCAACAAGTAACTTTGGGTGTTTGGGGTTTGATGAGGCAATTTGAGAAAAACCAAATTAATGGAACGCTATCGATGCAACCGATTTGGTGGAACTGCGTCCGCGCAAAGACTGGCTGCATTTCCCCACGCGTTCCAAAACGCCAAAACACGTGGCTGAGTTCTGTGATGTTGTGATTGAAGGTTGTCGTAAATTCCGTGTATAAGTATACATATATATAGAGTGGGGAGGGTTGTGTACATATGTATATATATCTCTCTAGCGTTTGTATCGTCATGTTTTTGCTTTGCTTTTTTGTAGTTTTTTTGTGTATATATATTTCTTTTTTATCTCCCCACGTCTCTTGGGCTTCCCACAGGCAGGGGGAGGAGTTTCAACAGTCAAGATTCTGGTAAATAGTTTGAGTGGCTTTTTCAAATGGGAAATCTTAATAAAATTTCACTAAAAACAAACCCATATTAGAGGTAAGTAGGTAACGGAACCGACTAACCGTTTCTTTTTTTTTTTTGGAAGATTTAAATGCATCCGTTTAACAAGGGTTCTGAACAAAGTGATATGTCTTTGACATAATATGCAGCTAACAGAAATAAATCTCTTCCCTAC
Organism: Anopheles gambiae; assembly: GCF_943734735.2. NCBI lineage: Eukaryota > Metazoa > Arthropoda > Insecta > Diptera > Culicidae > Anopheles > Anopheles gambiae. The sequence goes on from NC_064601.1 coordinate 91,561,486, forward strand.
GCAGAGGGGGGAGGGGGGTGGTTCATCTAAACTAGCATTACATCTTAAATAACGGTTTTTGCGGTTTAAAAACCACACTCACAGATTTCGTTATGATAAATAAAGCCAGTTTTGTTTGTGTGTGCTTATGTTTTGGCTCGCCAGTTTGTCCTTTGCGTGTGGCGTCTGGAGATGTGGCCACACAACACTAGAACTTGGTTGAAGATATTGATATGTCTTCACAACTGATACTCATTGGTTGGATTCGATTAGTTTTAAAATGTGTGTGTCTGTGCACTTTTAAATGCTTTTTTGGCACGTACTTCCACACATACAACACCCATCGCCGACCTCGCCGGCAGCTTACAGATCCTGCCCGAGACGGTCGATCTCGTTCAGCATGAAATCAACGTCCGCCTCCGTGACGGCAATCGAGGAAATGATTGAGCGGAAAAAGTTCGGACGACGGTCGTCCGGCTGGTAGCCGACCATCAGCGTGCCGGACATCATCATGCGCGACTTGATGATCGGGCAGATCTTGGCCAGCTCCTGCTCCTTCTTCGCGTCGTGCGGTACACCGCGCAGGCGCTTCGGGATGTACCAGAAGGAAACGTTCACGCACTCCGGCTCCATGATCAGGTAGAACTTGTCCGACTGCTGCTTGATGCGCTTCACCTCGTACTCGGCCAGCTCCATCAGGTGGTCCATGTGCTTGCCGAACCCTTCCGTACCCTTGGAGCGCCACTGCAGCCACAGCTTGAAGATGTCGTTGTGCCGGCCGCACTGGATCACCTTGTCGCCGGTGTCGTAGCTGATGTCGTACAGCTTGTCCGTCATGAACAGGTACTCGGCGGACATCTGGTTGCAGCTAATCAGGAGACCCTAGGGGACGGTATGGGAGGAAATAGTATGTTAGAAGTTGTAATGCTTGGAGTATGTTAGGGATACATTAGAAGGGCATATGCTCCGATTACCAGAGTTAACTTGAAATGTTTAAATTTGACTATTTATACCGGATTCTAGCTTGGTAGTTGAAAGACAACTTCTAGTAGGTTAGCAGCCTAAATTCATCAGAAATCCTAGAAATTTTTTGTAAGCTGTAGGCTATATGTTTTGTTAAATGAGTCAAATTGAGTTATGGAAGATCATTAGCTACGTGGTACTACGATGGCGTTCATGGAATGAACTTTCAAACGAATGGGTTCCTTCAGTTTCGGCATCACCAATGAGACAGTGTGCTTATATTTTGAAATTGATTTTCTTCATCTCACCAGACCATGTTTCGGGCAATTCAACACTGCCTGTGTTTTAAAAACTTGCACCATTTAAGACAACCCGTGGGCTGGAAACGGCCACAGCTGTGGTTCCCACAATGTTCGTACAAATACGGGTCTCTCCCAAACACTCCCATTCAACGGTGGCAATCAATCGTAGAAGCAAATAACGCGCCAGAACATGGTTCATCAATTTACTGCCACTTTCAATCCCCAATTCGGATGTGTTCATCGTTGGGAAAGTCGGTATCAGGGAGCAGGGATTTGGAGAGGATTACGCGACTAAAACTTCCATCATCCAGTTCCCTAGCATCTCTCTCTCTCTCCCTACACCTTCGCATATTGGGTTTGTTGGAAAAGTTGGATGAAAAACACTTTACGCAAGCAAATTGTGCTCCGCACGTAGAACGCCGGACAACGCCAACATGGATGGTGGGCAAGCACATTGCACCCAGATTGCGCCATAACGAGCGCATAACGTATTGCGCGCAAATTAAATGCGTCTGATTTACGACTGCTCGTCATATTCTTTTTTTGGGGTTTCTCTGGGTTAGTTTCAGGGCAGAACTAGTTCAATCACGGGGTGTGCATGGTAATAAAAACATGCCGGTGTACGGCGGCATCAGGCTACTTACATCCTCCTTGAAGTGAATCGTTGAACACTGCAGCAGCGCACCCATCAGCTTGTGCGGGTTCCATGTGATCGAGTCGCATCTGTGGAAGTGAGAAAGAAAAAAAGGGTACCATTGTAATATTCCGGTGTTTTTGTTAGTCAGTTTGCTGTCCTTTTCTTATCACACCACCAGCACCACCACCACCAGGAAGGGCATGATGATTTGGGAAAGGATCCGGAGAAAAAACAGGGGGAGTAAACTGTTTAAAGAAGGGGTTCCATGCGGATGCGCCTTGCCTACGCTTTCCTCGGTGGCATTTTAGGGCGATGACAAATTTTTCACGAGCAACCACACGCACACACAGACACCCGGGGGAGTGTTTAAGAATTAATTTTATGTACACAACGGTCGCGTACGTACGATTTTTCATTTGTTAGCACAAGGGAATTTGCATGAAGTCGCTTATCGGTGTTTGAACAGAAGCGCATTGGATTGTTTATTGGAAGCATAAGGCCTTAAAGTGTACCACAAAGTTAGTCTGCGACAGTCACTTCTCGCTGGGAGTAAAAGGTTGAAATGATAACGTAAAATTATATTTAAAATAAGAGGCCCATTCTTTAAGTGAAGTCCTCAAAAGCACGCATCGGTGCTCAAATCAGTGCAGTAATCCTACATTTCAAACATTTGGACAACCTCTCGTGCTGTAGCTGAAGGTTTGTTTCACAGGTGTGTTGTGGCCATATCTCGCAGTGCCCTGGATTAAACAAGTCAGGGATTTGGCCGGGACAGGTCGCTTGAGAGCCATTATGTGAAATGCCGGTAGCGCACATAATTCACTCACTGTTTGCAGGGTTTTAAGTGCATAATCCTGGCCCCATGGTATGGTAGCGAGTAAAGTTGTTGGTTGGAAAATAGCCTTTCTAATGGGAAATGTTTCCTACAGGTCTTGGAAAATACATGTCATAAAACCATTGTTTTCTCTGCTTCTTTACCCTCTGTACCATGTGGAATAAACAGTCTCGAGGTAATTCTAGACACTTTAATTAAACGTTAATTATTTCCCCGAGCAATTCAGTAAAGCCTTCTAATCTATTCAATTTTTACGGAATTAAATTTGCGCAAACATTTTACTAACGTTGTTCAACGTCATCTGCCCAATAATGCACACTCACACCTACCAATTGTTACCGTGATTGAGGTTGAAATTTTAAACGAAAAAAAACAACAACAAAATCACTCAGTCTAGTTGCGGTCTACCGTGCAGTCGTGGGATTATCATAAAATTACAATTCATTCCAACACAGCATCCAACTTTCACCTTTCGTGGGATAGGGATTTCGCGGTTTGATTCGCGCACTTTCCTCGCGTCAATCTGGAAAAGCTTTTAGCCTAATGACACTTTGAATGTCCTTGGGCGTACGACCTTTCTCTCGGATAGTATGTTAATGATTGGACAAATTTTCGATGCAAAGTGTTGATTAACTTTGGCTGGCTTTTTTCGTTAGTGGCCCTGGCAGACTTTTGATTAATTATGTAGTGCAATGTGGAAATGATGTGGCAAAGGCGTAAGTACACGAGCACACGAGTCACCACTCAGTAGTGCATAGGAAGGTTTTTGGCACAAAACTGAGTGCAAAGACACATTGTATAGGAAAAAATTCGTCCCAAACTCCAGAGCCCATGTCTGGCAAGCTGTTACAGGCATAAAATCGACCCAACTCGAACCCTACGCTTTAGGAATTTAATTTCGTAACAATTAGTTACAGACTCCGACACAGAGTTCCGTTCCGCCTTAGACCGTACCCCTGGTAAGTCCTCGGATGTGGATGAACGCAAAACCAATAAGCATTGCCCGGGCCCATTCGGAACATAGGAAAGGGTGGCACAATGGATGAAGCTGCCTGCCGGATGTTGCCAGTTGTGACCATCCTGACTTTTCACGGTTTGGGTATTTTAATTTTCCTCTCTTTCCGACAGATTCCTCTATATTTGTGTGTGTGTGTTTCCATCTTTGAAAGGGAAGTTTGACAAAAGGAAATATTAAAAAAAAAAGAAATGCTGGTGCTATCAAAAAGGAAATATTAAAAAAAGAAACGCTGGTGCTACAAGAATTAACCCTCAAGGTATTTCTAAAGTAGAAGTATTTCTAAAGCCAGCAAACGGCACACACTTGCGACTAGAATGCGCACACTAAATGCACATCCTTACAATAGTCCTAACCTGTTTCTATCAAAGCAAGCATCGCAGCGTGACGCGAGCACATCGTCACTGCCACATGGTGCCGGAAGCTAGTGAACAGGAGGGACAGCCGACATTCAGTTTTGACAGTCGAGTGAGTGATTAAAGTCACCGGCATAATAACCTCCAAACAGACGCGCACACACGCAGCTGTAGTGAGTGTGTGTGGGTTGCCCGGGTAAGGATAAAAATAACGTTTTTCACATTTTCCTGCTTCCATTCCCATGAAACATGTTGTTCCGAGGAAGGATTTTTCCTCTCTGTTCATTCCCAATGTCAATTGTTTGACTTCAGTGATGCGTTCAGATTCGGGCTGTGTGCGAGAGGGAAATCAAGGCCATCTCCGTTGGAAGATTAAAGCGTCGGCGCCTTGTGTGTGTGTGTGTGTGTGCGTTGTTTCGCTAATTGCAGGCTCTTAACATGCTGGTCGGTTTTTGGATGGCAATCGATTTTATTCAAGCCACAGCATTGGAAGAGATAGAGCAAGTGCGTGTCCAAAGGCATGCCGGAAGCGGCCAACCGTTTTGCTACGTACCTTTCGATGCCGGTAAAGCGTGGATGGCGGTACTTTTTCGATAGCAGCAAACCACCACCCCAAGCGGCCTGAAAGGAAAGCAGAGTTGAAGAAGATGGAAATGCTTTAAAATTCATGCAAAGTGTCTTAAAGATACTGTTGAATATATGGAAACGGAAAAAAAATGTATAAAAAAGGAACTTTTGTATGAAACGAAAGCAAAATGGCAAAGTTAGTTCCAACGAATAAGAAAAAGACACAGTTAAACAAACACAAAAGAACACTTACATCAACGTGGAACCAGCAGTTGTACTTCTCGCAAATGTCGGCCACCGCGTTAATTGGATCGAACGCACCGAGCACGGTAGTACCGGCAGTCGCATTCACGAAGAACGGAATCTGGCCCCGTGCCTTGCGCTCCAAAATCAGCCGCTCCAGCTCGGCCGGAATCAGCCGGCCGTGCTCGTCCGACGGTACCATCACGCAGTTGTCCGTGCCGAGCCCACACACGGCCGCACATGACTTGACCGAGTAATGGCATTGGTCCGACGTGAACATGACCAACTCACCGGGCAGGGCACGTGCCCCATGCTCCTTGTAGTTCGGGAACATCTTGTGCCGGGCGGCCAGAAACGCGTACAGGTTCGAGATGGAGCCACCGGGCGCCAGGATCGAATCACCACCGTCCCAGCCAATGATCTTGCGCATCTTCGACAGCACGACGTTCTCCATCAGGATGAACACTGGGGCAATTTCGTACGTGAACATGTTGGTGTTGGCAGTTGCCGTCAGCCACTCGCCCGCCATCGACACCACGTCCAGACCGCACGACAGCTGATTGAAGAAATGGGGATGTCCTGTCAAAGAAGAAGAAGAAAAAGAAGAGAAAATATAGTACAACGGCAACCGGATTTTAATAGACACATATCGGTACGAAGGGGACAGACAACCTCCTCAATCCATCAAGAGATTTGCTGCTGCCGAGAGGCTTTAGGCAGGATTTGAGAGCTACGGGGCCATTAATTATGGGAGTAGAGTCCGCTGTTACGCGGGATGATGGAACCACTGTGCGACTAGGGCAGCCAGCAAAACAATCACCATCTCCTGCTAAATGTGGCGTAATAATCCAACCTGCCAGGCTCTGCTCCAGGAGGAGTAAGCGGCGTTCGAACGGAAGAAGTCGGCCTACATCATCTGTATCATAGCAACCTCTAGAAGCGTAGGCTCTCGGAGGCTTATGTAAATCTGCTACTCAACCACTATCGGATCGAAAACAGATGCTGGAAAATGGAATCAGTTCCACAAAAAAACCTCTACAAGGGGTAACCAAAGTGTCTGTTTATTTGTTTGGGAAAAGGATTAAATCTCACTCGGACTTCGTTGGCCCATGCGTTGCAAAAAGGCTAATCTATTGCTGTTGCATTTGCTGTTTTACAAACAAATCGGGGAGCGCAATCGGGAGGGTGGTGCTCCTAAAAGAATGTCAACAATCAACGGAAACTTCCCTTGTACGGTGGAGTGAACCGACAAAAGCCCTCTTTCCTGAAGGGGGAGATACAGAGTGGATTACGGCCAGAGTGAATGTTAGGCAACCCTTCGACCATAATCTCGACCGCGACTACCGCACACGTTCGAATTCAATTACAGCGAGCTGTGTCTGTGTGTCTCTGCGCAAAGTTTGCGCGTACCCTGAATTCACCCCTGCTGCTGCTGATTACTATTTCATCGAGCCGCAACGAATCGATCTCCCTCGTCTTGGGATTTGGGAATGTTTTCGACGACCATTCCGACACTTCCGGGGTAGCACATCCGGTGCATGCCGGGTGTAACTTTGATGGGCAGATTCGATGTCCTGTAGCGTTGGAGTGTAATTCAATTGTGGAGAGATTTAGCAGCAGCAGGACATTGGCAGAGAAGTGCAATCGATTGAGCTATTTGGTGGTTTGGAATGTGTAAGTGTTTGAGAGTGTATTGATGTATAAATTGATTGCAAATAAAGAACACTTTGGCGTACTAAAGCTGTTTTAATATTGCTTAAAATTCATTAAAACCACCCTAAAAATCTCTCATGACTTTAAACTCCAAAAAGAGCTCCTCCTTTCCCTCAACAAAAACGCACACGCGCGTCATTAATTAAATGCGGTTGGAGTGCTTTTGAGGTGATAACAAAAAGCCGCAATCAATCACGCACCAACACAATAAACACGCCAATTGATCTCCATACCACACTGTATCCCCGAAAAACGCCAAGCAGCGTTCTCGACTGCCGACGGCGAGTGACAAAAACACATTCTCCCACCGACTCCCGCTGGGAGAGTTTAGCCTCAAAGGATAATGGAATTAGGTGGTAATAAAATACATTCAATCTGCCAACCCAAGGACCTTCCCTTGTTGTTGGCTCAAGGCGCCTGCACGACCCGAGTAATGTTAAAAAAGTAACAGCAGCAACAGAAGCAGCATCCCGACGAATTTAATCCTCATTCATCGTACATTAACATATTTCACTCTTGCTGAAGGATGATGACTGCTGCCTTCTGCTGCTGCTGTGGCTGACATCGGCCCGTCATACGCATACGCTTGTGCGAACCCTGCCTCGAAAATTCGACTTATAACGCGCTTTTCTTCTCGTCCCGATTTTTCCTCGATGTAAGGGTTCTCCCGTTCGGCAGGCCGACAGTTGGTGGTACAGGAAATGTTGGCTAGCAGGCAGTTTTCCCCCTGATCCGCTATTTATTACTGTTTATTGATCTAATCTTGGCCACGTGTCCACGTGCGATGAAAAGGTGCCTTTTGGCGGGAGGAAAAAGCGACCACGGCAAAGAAGATTACATGTATTGTTTGTGGTCGCTAGCCAAAAAAAAGGGAACACACGAAGAAGAAACTTTATAATCACGTTCCAATTGATAGAAAGGGAGTGCTCAAACTTGTAGGAAAAGGTTTATAAATTCAATTAAAACCCATCTATGCATCTTGACTTTTCGATCCCTCTAGTAAAGCCTCTCGGCGCCTACTTCGAATGTCAACATTTTCATTCCATTACTGCTATCCGTTCACACGCCTCCCAGTGTGATTGTGGTGGCTGTTTCCGTCTGTCATATCTTCATCATAGATAGCGTTCCCTTCCCGTTTCCCCATCAAGAAAAAGGTGAAAAGAAATCATCCAGATTATGACTCTTCGTGGTGAGATTTATGTCCCCCTGCAGCGAGGGGGTATCGAATATCATCCGCAAATATTTTAGCTTCCTAAGTGTCGCTACTCCAACATTGCGAAGCAGGGAAAAGTAGGTCCTTATCGCACCGACCGAAAGGGGGCGGACGCCTATGTCAGGATGTTTCGGGAGGAATGACAGGAAGTGAACACAAGAGAGCAAAAACAAGATGAACACCATACCATACCCCGACCAGATAAGGTAGGTAATATCCGGCGTAATCGGATCCTTATTTTGCGATTTTTTTGGGAGTGTTTGACGATTGGCACAGGCACAGGGAAACTACGACTGCAGAAATCACATCACTCGTACAGATAAGAGGCTTGCTGCATGTCCCTGCACAGAATAGTGCTCTGAAGTGGAGTTAATTGCTCCTAAACGGCCCAACTAATGAGCAAGCGTTTGCCATTGGTTAAGCACCTTTTTGCGTCACCTCCGGAAGGTATACGTTTGATAAATGATTCCACTTCCTGACGTTACAGCTCCTTCACTGAATTCAATCTGCGTCTGGTGAAGGACACGCGTTGCTTAAGCTGTTACGGACATCTTTCGCTGCATGGGATAGTAGTCCACGGGCACTAAGACGCATTAGGTGAAACCTGTAACCATTTCGTTGAGCACGTCCAAATAAATCAAACCCCTCTGGTGAAGCTAAAACGGCCCAATTTGTTGCCCAACTTTTCCCGGGGTTTTCGGTTTGATGCTGATCCGGATATACGTCTGTTTTCACTTATTTTCCCATTTCGCACCATGTGCAACCATGGAAACCCGAAACCCGCATCAGGGCGCCATATTGGAAGCCAAAGCAGTATAATCTGTGGGAGTGGGACTGTTGTTGGATTGTTGTGTTTTGCCCCCAAAACGGGTCGGGATTTAATGTGTGACCTTTTTTCTGCTACGTCCGCGTATCCTTCCCACGCCTACACCTACCTGTCTTGACCTGGTACTTGAGTGTCATGGCACAGTCCTTCACCAGCTGTTGCAGTGTGACTGCGTCCTCGGGGATGTCCAGCGTAAGCAGCTTCTTCATGTCCTCCGGATGGTGGAAGTCAAGGATCTTCTCCTTCCGGTCGTTCTGTATGTTGACGTAGTCGACCAGCAGCTCGGCGATTTTGTTCAGGAACTCGCGCGTTTCCGCCGAATCGGACGACTGCACCACCGGGATGATATCTTTAATGTGTATAAAAAGAAAGGGGTTTTGGAAAAAGAAGAAAAATACGATTATATTTCTCTTTGAAGAAGTTTTTAAGTATTTTTATGAACACTTTCCATATAGATGCAAGCAATATTTATCTTTCAATAACTTCATCAAACACAATCCGACATATATGATGTATTAAATGTTTTGCTGCTCGTTTTTAGGAAAGATTCTTACCATCACTGCCCTCAATTAAAAAAGATGGATTTCCTTGGAGATGCCGGGTATCGATCCCGGTACCTCTCACATGCTAAGCGAGCGCTCTACCATCTGAGCTACACCCCCTGGTTGAGAAGAGAGCAATTGTTTTGGTAAAATTGCCTGCCGCAGCATACTTTTTCGATCAACGCGCGCGTGAACTGGTTTAAACTCGTACAAACACACACACTCCGCGATCCCGATTAAATGTGTCCATTATACCCCTTCCACCCTTGGGCGTGGTGGGGTGGTGGACAACCGAGTGCGTGCGTCAGCATACCTTGCACTGTGTTGGCACTGTAATCGCGCGTAATCAGACAGTCCGTTCACGTTGGTGTCGCGACGAGTGAAAGGGCCACCGTATGGTTGGGCCGTGCTCAAAACACCTGAAGTTGGGTGTTTGTGTTTATAAATAGATCAGCACTGTACGATTAGTGGGGGGGGATGAAATGTAGCGAGGGTAGTTAAATTGTTTTAAAGAAATACTATCAGCTTTAAAACATGCTTGATTTGCTCTATATATTTATGCTCTAAATACAAAAACAGTAGACCACTAGCATCAGTGTTTCTTCGAATAATCCTATGCCATAAACTTACCCTCGAAAGCCAAAGTAATAAATATAAATATATCCCAGGCTTCGAGCTGGCTTTAAAACTACTAGTCACAGAAATCCTCAATTAGCAATTATTTGTGTAATAAAAAGCTATCTGAGGAAGAAAAAATCCTACTACTGGCATCCGTCTGCGTCCTCCAATAGCACAATATTGCAAAACCTGGCTATCATGAAATGAGCTGACTTGGCCCGAGCAACTCCCCTGCTGTGTGCCGTTGAGAGAGCATCACCACCCTGTGTAACAATTCCGTACACCATTGGAACGAGGGATTTTGATATTAAAGTTCCCATCCACTTCCATCCATTCCTATCCGCTCCTTCCCGCTGTCTATCTTGTTCCCCCTTTATTCTTGCAAACAAACAATTTCACCCTCCCGTGCTCAAACGTGAACATGACGTACACAGCTATTTATTTCCCTATTTTCGTCTATCACTGCTAAAGAACGCGCTGGGAATAAGTACATTCCGAATATCCCCTTGGTCGTCGTTTGACAGCGAAAGAATGTGTGTTTCATTCGAGCAATTAGTGTTGATATCGTTTTAATTAAGGATTTCTCAGCGCTACTGTCTACCCTTGCAGTGTAGTGGAAGGATTTTTCACACACCCTCGCTTAGTTTCTATCGGATGAGGGCAATCCTTCCTGCAACACGCAACACTTACCCATCGTCTTAAAACGCGCCCGCCACACACAGCCACAATATGTCTCTCTGGGGACACATCACCGAGCCAGAGGATTAGATAAAAAATGAACAGTATTGACAGGTAGTGGTGGCCCAAAACAACCGGCTCGACTCGTTCGTCTCGAGCATCGGTCCCCATCGTTGGCAAAAATGGTGAAAAACGATTTTTATAGACTCTTTGGGACTAGAGGAGTGATCAGCTGCAACGGGGCCAGCCTGCCTGCCTGTGCGCGGTAAGCAGACCAATCTATCTATCCATCATTGGGCCTAATCCTGGGTGGCGAATGAATAGGAAATTGATTTTCCCTTCGCATAGGGCAGGTTGTTGTTGTTTCACCATCTCATAGGCATCTGTTCTAGATCCGGCTAGAATGATGATGAGGATGTTATGGCAAGTGCAGCGAACTGAGATAACCTTTTCGCTCTTGTGACCCATGAAGAAGAATAAGCTTAGTTCGCCCGTATTTTGTGGCCATTTCTTCTCCGTTTCTTTGTTCCTGGGATGTTGTGTGTGGATGTTTTTGTTGCGCTTCTTGTGGAGGCAAACGTCGTATCAAAAGGATCCCCCTTCTCTGGGGCGGTTATCATAACTTACAAGATTATGTTCAAATAATGATAAATCTATTTTGCACCTTTTCCTATTGATTTTCTCGCACTCCGCGATTCTGTGATCGAAATTCCATTGATCTTAAAAAGGGCCTCTCCCGGTTGCTGTTGCCATTGTATTTTAAAGGGCATTCATAGCAAATTTTTATATGCTTTCAGAGGTAACATTGTTATTTTTTATAACACAATACAGGATATTCATTATTATATCTTATTTCATTTTTCTATGACATTGTTGTGGCGGCTTTACTCCTATTACTTCTTTTTTTAATCCTCAATGGAGGGAGATTTGAAATTCCTTTTTTAAAAAGATAGCCTTTTTGGTGTTAGCTATTCTATTTTGGCCAGTTGGAGATGCCGGGTATCGATCCCGGTACCTCTCACATGCTAAGCGAGCGCTCTACCATCTGAGCTACACCCCCTGGTTGAATGTGGTGCAACTTTAAGGGTAAAAGTGATTCGTTTGCACGCGTTTTTTATCGATCACTGGTTGAACGTATGGCAATTATGTGTTTGTCGTGGCACAACTTGGACCCTTCCCTTTTATCTTTCTGCTTTACCCTTTCTCCGTTTCTTCGATTCACGTTTTCGAATGCAGTTACCTGACTTAAGGCTTTACAGCATTCGTTTCTTGGCGATACATTCTTATGTATATCCATCCCATCCTTAGAAGATTTTTTTACTAGCTATAATGAACACATGCTGTGGAAAACTTTCCTAAGAATATGTTCATTCGCTTTTCTCTTTCTATTTGCTCTTATCTAACCCAACATCGCTATCATTTGCAAACCTCATATCAAATCCATTTATGCCTCTTTCTTCGCTTGAAGTATGATTCTTGATACCACTAACAAAAGATCCTTCGCATGAGTGGTCACTCGAGCGAACGTTTCATTTTTCCCTCCGCAAAAAGAAAGCTGTCACAACCGGATGCAATCGAGATTAGGTTGAGAGCAGGGAAGGTAGCATTTCTTAGCACAAACTTTTCGTCCTTTCGTCGTGTTCTACAAGAGCTCTCAAGATATGAGATATGCGAAATGGCAAAACAAAACCCAATCGGTAGCACTAAGCCCGACATGTCCTGCATTTTCCTGACAGGTCTAGCGACAAGCGCATTTGCAGCGAAGTACCCCCGGTCGGCAGGCGGCTACGGCCGTTTGGCTTCTGCTGCCCGGCCTATGTCCGGGCCACCGTTTGGTTTGGTTGCGCACGAGTGATTTCAATTATGTCTGCAACTAACGATCCGTTAAAGTGTAGATAATCGGTTTTATATCGCAAGCCAAATATTTGTGTCCCTTGCTCCCGTGCGCGCCCGCGCCTGTGACACGCGTGCACCCTTACTCTGTTGCTGTTTCACTTTTCACGCGCGCGCGACCCTCAAACACGGGATTTTTCCATTTGGTGGTACCATCATTTTCCTTCCTGAACGGTGTGCAACATGGAAGAGGAATGTAGGCATACAATGCTGCACAAGAGGGAAACTATTTTCCCAATTCCGTTTCGTTCCCTCCTTCGCTTCCTTGCTTGGAATGCTTGTGTCTGTATGTTGGTTTACCTTTCCCCCCCCTATGTAGAGGAACGAACAAAGAGCGCAGAGAATTTAATAAACGACCACATTCTTCAAATTCCTTTACGCAGTTTCCCCCCACGTTGCAGGTTCGTTGATAAATAGCACACACACAAATTAAAACTTGTCCCACGGTTTGGACGGATTTTACGACCTTCGGCGTTCTTTTCAGCGTTAAAGTTGTTTTAACAAACAAAAAAACCTTTTGCAAAAGTTGGTCGACACAAATCAGTCCCCTTCTTTTGCACCGTCACAGATCGGGCGCAAATAATCAAACCTCTTCCCGGAAGAGGGGAGAAAAACCTTCAAACCGATCTGTTTCCTGCCATGCTGCGCTTCAGCTTTTGTGACGTCGGAGGCTTCCCCCTTTTTCCCGTCGGATGGTCTTTTTATCTGTCGGACAGACACTTCGCAACACACACACACTTTGTGCTGTGGCAACCCTCCAGCAGCATGGGTAAACATTTTAATATCGCAAACATATTTCTCATTCTGTTGGCGCAATCTGTTGATGACGGGACGGAAGTAACACTTGTGACGGTAGTGCGTCAGAATTTACGCAGACAGGATGTGATACACGTTGATGCAGGTGTACCTTTTTTAGACTGTACTTTGTTGTGCTATTTCTGATCAAACATGTGTAAAGTATATGTAACATTAAATGTAATGTAACCATAAGTAAAAATGTTATATTTTAAGGATCTTCAAACAAGAGCTATTCAACATCATCAGTCTTCCTGGTCCTCTGACGTAACAGTCCCCAAAATTCGGTGGTGAAATTGGGGTCCATTGCTTATTTCTGTTTACAAATCCTTGAGGTCTTCTGACCCAAACTCATACACATGCGCATCGTGTGTGTGTTCCGAAGTTATGCAACTGTCCGTGACCACTCCAAAAAGACTCTGTTTTCTTTGTTTTTTGCCTCTGTTCCCAAACACGAAAAACATCCGATGACGTCAATGGAATATTAATTTAGGCAGCCTGATCTACTACCAAGTGAAAGAAACGATATCGATGCTACAAGATGGATCTTTGCACTTCCTGTAGGGGCGCCTCCTTTCTGTAGGATATCATGCAATTTTTACGCTATCAGAATGTACCAAAAAGAACCGAAAGCTCATTTCCGATTCCAATTTCAGCCACTATACTGCTTACAGCAACCCAAGGCACAAGGCGCATGAACTGCTCCAAAGATCCTGCGCGCAAGCTCCACAAAGAGCTCCGGATAGCAAAATCCCCATTTTGTATCGCCCGTCTTTGTGTGTGTGCGTCCTAATGAAGGTCATCAACCGAAATGAGCCCGAGCTGGTGGAAATTAATGAAACGATCGTTAGCCAAACGAAGAGCTTAAAACGTATAGCCCCCTCTCCCATCTTGGTGCTTTTTATTTCCCTGCAGCTTGCAGCCATTACCAGCACCAGGGGCAATAAAGTAGACGCTCAATAAGACGCGCCATTTTTCAGCGTAAGTACATCGTTTGATAGGAAGCTCATTTCACAACATTGTGATCCGTTTTATTGTGAGCATGATGTTAGCATTACTGAGGAATCATTTATCGATCGTTTACAAATGCGATTGTATGGCATCGTATTTGCAAAAATTATAGTATTCTTTTGAATTTTGGACCATGAAACTTTTCAACGATGTCAACATGAACGTATTAAAACTTTCTTGCTATCGCTATCATTCACTAAGTGTTACGCAATGTCCTTGCGTTACGTAACACTTCCTGCCAAACACTTACCTTTGGCTGTGAGCTTTGCCGTTTTGTCGGACAGTTTGTACTTTTCCACGTTTATCGACGTCATTTTCCTGTCTGTTGTTTTCTGGGTCTGTTGGGGTTAGAAAAGTATATAATGATTTCTTATTCTGATTAAGGAAATTAAATCACTCTTTTCCTTACCTTTTGGGATGTGTTGCTACTTTACTGGAAAGTGTTTTGCGTGATGAACTGTGGTTTTTGTGTATTCTCTCGAATTTACTGTTGGCGTTTAAATGGGTTATCTCAACGATTATGTAACAATTGTTCAACGCACAAACACACCGACACACCCACTATCACAACCTTCTGACGACAGGGAAAACAGGGTTCGATACACGGGAAAACTGTACAGGTTTTGCCTGAAGCTCACGTGGACCGTTGGCACCGAATAAGATTCGCAACCAGATTCGCGTGCTCTAAAGTTGTTACACAACCAGATGGGGCACACACCAAACCAATGGGACACAGTATCCACAAAGGACGGATCCACAGGAGCTCAGATCTCCGCACCAAACAAAACCGTACTGTCCGACGTTCTCGCAAGCTGTGATGGCTGTGCTGGCACGGATCCACCGTCGAGCAGAGAACGAGAATTTCGCCTGTGCCAGTGCCACCCACACAGAATCCAACTACAGCTTCGGTTTCATTACGTCATCGTTCTGGGGCATCCTGAGATTCCCTATCCTTCCCCTCCCCTTTTGGAATGCTGTTCCCTCTGGGAAGATGGGGCTCTGTGGCCGCCATCATGGTTGGGGCGGAGCTACACCGCAGGAAAGCTACTGCTGGTGCTACTGCGCAAGGATACGCAGGATACGCTTTAACGCAGGAGGGGAAAAATGAATATTTTATGTACTTTAACCACCCTCAACCCACTCACCCTGCTCGCCAGTGGATTGTGGGGGAATTTGCGTGGGATTGTAGAATGGCTTCTACGGGGGGTACGATTGTAAAACGCTTGCACAAGCATCGAAATCCATCCGAAATTCCACCCGCCAACGTGTCAACAGGATCGATTGCCCCGTGGTGCCCGTGGTGTCACACACCTTTCTGACAATGTTACACAATGCGCTTTGCGTGGTGGTTGCAACGTGGTATAAATAATAAATAGTTTTACCTTGTTTTGTTCTTCTTTATTTAATGTTGTTCCCCAAAGGGTACGAAATTTATGCAAAATGGTACCTTGCCCCCCGTTGGTTGGTGCCATAAACTATGGGAAAGTGTCTTTTTTTTGTTACAAGTGAGCCTAGTGGGACAGCT
This sequence comes from Anopheles gambiae, assembly GCF_943734735.2. Lineage (NCBI taxonomy): Eukaryota > Metazoa > Arthropoda > Insecta > Diptera > Culicidae > Anopheles > Anopheles gambiae. The sequence goes on from NC_064601.1 coordinate 91,577,197, forward strand.
GGTTTGTACGCAAATGTACCATTTCTGAGGTTAGCTGTTTTGGAGAACCACAACCCAAATGGCCGGAAATCCTTTGCGGATGTCGTGTCCAATTAGGTGTAGCTGATCCTAGCCAAGTGTCGTCCGATGACGTCAGACAAATGGGAAAAGTGTTTCTCGTTCCATTGGATAACTTTTTGCACATGTCGGTAAATGAAATGGAAGAAACGTCGAAAGTACTTCTGATTCAGACAAGCAACTGTTACTCTATTTCCTTTGGTTATGAAATCGTTTAAAAACAGTTTAAGCTTTTTTACTTTCACCATCAACCTTTAGGTAAAGTTTTCCAGATAATAAATATACAACCGTTCCCACACGGATCTTTAAAAAGTATCCAATAAAAAACAAAGCTCCAATGGGCAAAAACAATACACTCGAAAATGCCATTTGCTGGTGCGGACGATAACGGAGACCAAACGCAATGACCGCATGTAAACGGATTACCCATTTTACGATCCACCGTCCCAGCGTCCTACGTCAAACTGACAGCGTGTGTGAGTGTTCATTAGTGCCACGAGCACCATATCCTTAATCCCGGCGACAAATTAACCCATTTTCCAGGCCCAGGCTTGTCACGCTTTAGTAGTAGTAGTAAGCGACATGGAAAACGTGTCCCATTAAATCTATCTCACAGGCAGCAGCTTACCAGAGTGTGCCAGATGTTGGCGTGTTGGCGTCAGTTGCCTTCCTTCGTCTACTCCTACACAATTCCACTTGCCAATCTGACTATACAACATGGTGTTGAGGTAGACAAGTGTGGGCGATACCTGAGTGGATCCGCTTCACGTGGCAAAGGACAAACGCAAAGGTTGTAAAATCGATAAAAAATCATCCATCCACTTACTGTAAAACTATAAACTATGAAGTGCATCGATATGGATATCAGTGACGCAAGTGGAATAATGTGCAACTATTTCATAACGCTAGTAGAACACTCTCGCAGAAGAGAATGTGAAAGGCAAATAGTGATGAAAAAATCGATAAGTAAAGGTAACTGATAGGGTTGTAAAAATGGTTCCCGGAGCGAAGCAATTTAGGCTATAAAATGAGCAAAATGTTGTAGCAGGTGTGCCATTAGCATATTGATTCATGCTTAATAATCTTAATGATATGATCGGGAACATAAAATGGAAAATTGAAAAAAGTTAAACGAGTTCTAATTTCATGTAGAGCTATCACTACTAGGTAACTAGGTTATGATGAACGAGATGTAATAAATATAAGATGTTTTCATTTAGATAAAACAATGATTTGTATAATAAATGGCCTGTAAATGGTGTAATAACATATGCGCGATGCGATAAGTTATATCTAAATAGATGATTATAAAGTAAAAATAGTACTAGAGTATCAAATACTGAAAATCTTTAGAATCCAGTCAGAATATTATACAATTGTCTTTTCGAGATTGATACAGTGTTCTGTTTAAATTAATTGTAAGAACACCAAATAACCTGCACACTCTAATGAAATAAACTCTACCAAATTCAACCTTTTCTGGTAACACCCTAGAAATATCAAACTATAAACATTACTCCTCCTTTACATCTCCAGACTAAATCGTAGTTGTAAATCGTCCTTTCCAGACTATTAAATCGGAATTAGGAGACCCTTTAGCGTACGTTGAACTGTCCTACCATAAGACTAAACTGCTACTTACTATTCTTCTCCAATAATCTTTTGGCTCTATAACTGTAAATGTTCAATTCAACCTAAAAATTGTGGTATAATTTGTAAGAAGTATCTTAGATCCTCTGGCGTCTAGACTTATGAATGTTGCAATAATCTGCTGAACAATCGATTATTTGTTAATTGATTTAATTGTTAACAACAAATCCGAAACATATCTAAATTTCATATACCCCATATCCTTTGAGAACCAAAATGAATGCTTTTCCCTTTAACAATCCGTTCCCATTAGCTTTTCTATACATAATTGTACAGAACTACAGTCTACAGACATTTTCAAGGTTCAAGTTTCTAGCCCGGAACCAAGCCAGTTACATCATATTCTTTCTACAAACACAGAGTCTTCAATTAAAGTACTTCAGAATGAACTGCAATTATACCCGCAGGCAAACAGCGACGCGGTTCAGATTTATTGTGCCGCGACAAATATTGTGCTAGGTAAGTAAACTAAAAGCTTACCGCCAGCCCCACAGCTCGATAAGAAAGCTCCCACACCGATGTTGTTCTGTACATTGTTTTTCCCTATTCCCTATGCCATATGCTCCGGCACTTGACAGCAGCAGGGCCCCGTCAGCGGACCCAGCGCCCGCGACCTTAGCAAGGAAGATAATCAACAAACACCTACGACACGGTTTTCTGTATCGCAAACGCTTTACACCGCCTTCGTCTCCCGCTCGCAGGGGCTGATAATTGATCCCGGAACGCGATAGATCGATACCGGAACGCGGGATTTGGCGGGACGCACGGTGGCCAATTATCGACGGTATCGCTGTAACACGCTGATAAAGCAATTTGAAGGAGCCATCGTAATCCGCAGAGGAGGTATTCGATAGCGAATCGGGCTACAAAAATCGGCTCGCTCGCAAACGGTTCGTGCAGTGATAATTGACGTGACTGTTCGGTTGCACGCAGCGAACGGATTGATGCAAACCAAGCCCAATTTTACACCATTGGAGTATACACACAAACATATATATAAAAGAAGACGGAACTGTTGCAAACTGCAAACTGCAGCCAATTCTGAACTGCATTAGTGCTTTGTGATATATTTTACATTTAAATAACATGAAAGTGAGTTGACTACCGTTTCTCATTGCTTTGTCTTCTACGACGCAGTAGTAGTGTCTTAAGTGTATTCATTGTTTTTTTATCTCTTCAACGTCTGGTGCCGAAATGAAAAAAAATGCTAAATTGTACCTTTCTGCAATACAAACACCGACCGAGATGAAAGCGCGACCATAAAAGTGGTCAGCTCCATCCATGCCCAGCCCGTGCGACATTGATTGGACACAAAGTGGTCGCAGTACTTCAAAACTGAGCTTGTTGTTGAGTGAAACGGCTTCAAAAAGACTTTCTCAAGGAGGGATTCTTATAAATCACTGCTTGACAAATCGTTGTTAAATCGGATAAAGCTAACCTTAGCTCAAACAGTAAAACAATGTAGTATGTTTGTAAAAGAGACTCGCTCTATGAGATAATACAGAGCTATCGGAATATTCTAGAACCCTTCGACGAAAAACGGGCGCAAATTGAAGCTTTTCCTCTGGTGACCGAACGGAACAGTATATTTTCCATTTATTGGAGCATGTGATTTGCGGTAATGGAAAAACAAAGGCCCTTTCCCCCCGGTCCTCAACAATAGTCATCTCATTTAGTTCCGAATTCGATGGACCAAGAAGCACGAGAAAAGTTCTTTGCTCCAAACAAACACAAAAAAGTGATGATTTCCAACAGTTTGATGATTTTGTTTGTTGGTGGCAAATGAGAATTGTTCGCTTTCCCGTTCCGTTGTGTGTGTCGTTTTTGGGAAGTGAGAAGAAAAAATATCGATCCTTGTTTTTATGGTGAATTCATACAAACTGTGCAAAAACGTTGGACCAAAAATTTAGTTGGAAGAAAGTTGATCTTTCTCCTTTGCCGTTCACGGCGGACAACAACTCCATTGCACGTTGAACCTTTACCAAGTATATAAGAAACGCACCGACCATCAGCGACCACTGCCGTGGTTGTCCTAGATAATTGAATTAAATTATCCACGCCCAATCGTTGTTATGCGTTGTGTGATTTTTCCCCGCTTTTTACGCCTCCCTTCCCTCGTTCTCAGCCTTTCCGTGCAACCGGTCGCCTTGTGCTGGGATTGGAGCTGGCACTACTCCTGCTGCTGGTGTGCGGTGTAACGCATGCCCACACCGAACCGGAGCTCCCGGCGGCCGCGGCGAGTGCGCAGGTTTCACCCGGCGATGCCACGGGACTCGCAGCGGATGCAGGGCAGCATCTTCCTCCGGCGATAGACGCTAAAACGGACGACAGCGCTGGAAAAAGCGTAGTTGTGAACTGGAAGCTGGCCTGCAAACAGCTCTGCAGGTGAGTGCAGCTCGTGTGGTTGGTAGTGTGCTGCCGTCCATCGTTTTCTCGAGCACCATGGGAGTGAAATAGTGAGCGGACATGGTGTCTCGAGTGCAGGCAAACAGTCTGTGGCACGATTGCCGAAACTAGATAACGCAAAGTTCTGGGTGTTGATGGGAAAAGTTGTATGCCGGAGGGATGTGTGTGTGTGTGATGTGTTCATGTGTGTGAGTGTGTGGAAAATGGAAAATTTTACATCTCAACGCTCTCTCTCATCCGTTTTATGTGGCTCCTCAGGCAGCAACTGTGTCAAGTGTGAAGGAAAAGCTGCAGATGATTGATGGCTTCCAATTTTACGGGCGAGGCTTTTGTGAAGTTTTACAGATTGCGTGTCAAATAGCCAAACTGATGTGATGGAAGATTGACTCAGATCTATCATTTTGTCCCCTTTTTTTGCTTGGGCACAGATTTGCCGACGGGATTAGACGTACTGATGTGTAGAGTTATGCTTGCACGAGTGAGCCTTGTGAGACGCTCCTCCAATAATGTTTTCAATTTTCTACAGACATTTTTCCAATACTTGATATCCAAGAGCAGTTGACATATTTCACACTTCTAGACGCGTTTTTCTCTTCACCGTGTGTCACCTATTTTTCGCGTGCCCATGTTATCAGCGGTCTATTGCTTTTAACAGGCGCAATTAGGCGCAATTGCCATCAACCGGTAGCCACCAAAACCATAAAGCACACACTACTGCCACACGATCGCAAACACATTCCGCCGATGGCGATAAACCCTAGGCATCTGGACGGGAGTAGCAGACGAACAGATAATCTTGTGGTGTCCCAATGACGGGACACTTTTGGATACAGGGACCTCCCTAATAGTTCGCCGTAGAGATACTTATTTTGAGCGGATTTTATATTTAATATTTTCAAATAGTTATATATCTCTCTCTTCCCCTCTTTTCACAGTGCAGGGCTTGGCGGTCCCAGCTGCGGGTCAACATGGCTCCGCACTACCACTTCCGACTCCCCCACACTCCCGGTGGATAAGGACACGCTGGATGGGGTGTGTCCATCGCTGTGTGCCAACGGGCTAGGTAAGCTTGGTTGCTTTTCTTTAACATCCAAATGACTATGCGTCAATAGGGTATGAGACCACGGGTCGAAAGGTCACTTCAACGACGTCAGTTAAGCGCCGTAAATCAATCATCGTCCGTATGCATCGATCCGGCAGGTTCCGCTGAACTTTAGAATGTAGATCGCCGATAGACAAGCGCAGCTGTGTGCCGATTGTAATATCTAAATCCCTTAATTTTTTGATAATTAATCAACGCCCCTCCGACTCCGGTGTCAGTTAATTAGGTTGTTTCCCAATACGGGGATAAAGCATGATACTGCGGGGGTTTTACACTAAGCCGATATTGTTGGGGCTGACATCGCTTCGGTCAAGCAGTACGTCATAGATAGGACGCATCTGGGGGGCTCGTCTCTGTGCGGTCATTTGGAATTTAGCTATCGCCAGTGATACCAGAGTGCTTGATAACAGTATTTAGAAGATTAGAAACCGTTCATGGATGAACACGTTTGAACGAGTTCCAAATAATGAATCACCCTGTTGTGTTGGGATGTTCAGAGTATAATAGCTTGGGGAGTTTGGTGTCTTCTAATGCGACTGACAGCTTCATCTATGTACTAGCGTGAATCAGCATGCCACGTTTCATTTGTGGTTTCCTTGCTGAACATTTACTGACGAGTCAAGAGGCTTTTAATGGGAACGGTCTTAAATGGAGCTTTGGTTGGACTTACATTAATGAGAATAGCACATCTTTGAAATCAGTATTAAAATTATGTTTTAAACAACATTTGGTATAAGGTTATTGGTTGAAATATAGCGAAATAGTCATTTGCCGACGGCACTTGATAGTGCTGTGTTACAAAGACTTTTGCTAAGGCTTATCAATTCGTGAATGCTTAACAACATGCCCGTCATGGGTTCAAGCCCCGTATGGACCGTGTCCCTCAAACGTTGGACTGTCTATCATATGGTACCATGTGTTGTGTCCGCACAAATGAGACGTAGATGGTTGTACGGCACAAACAGAATATGTGATTTATTCTACTCTTTGGTATGGTAATACATTTAACACGTATGTAAATAACAACGCATACACACACACACGCAATGCGGGGAGAGGACGACTGGTCCTTCTCGCGCCGCGATCCTCACTGAGGACATCACCGGATGACAGCCCTGCTGTCATCAGTGAGCCCTCAGGATGAGGCAGCGGTCTGTCCACAACACTATGGTACAAGCAGGCCTTGACCGACGACTGTAAAATGACCTCTTTTTCAGATAACACCTTCTTACCTCCGTTTGGTTCGTCAACATCTTGGCCGGCATTAGACATGTTCGAAATTGACACATAGTTTAGGGCTTTCGTCTACTAATTCGCTTATTTCGGTGTTTGTGATAGATTCTGCGTACAACAATCATGAAATTTCAGGGTTGACCCATTACTATTCATCTGTCCAATTGAGTGTAGCCCTACAAAGACAAAGGCTTTTTATATCCCTATTCCAAGTCCTGCCTATGGGAAGTTTATGTTTAACGACTGTTCCACTGGACGGAGCCATATATTTCCGCCAAAAACTCTTCTGAGAACCTCTCCTCTCGAGCGTGATCATCAGAGTTTTGACTTACCGGATCAACTATGAATCACGGCTTTCGTCCTTGCTTCCAGCTTTGCAAGTTCCAAGGGTACCAAATTATGCTCCGTGGTTTTCGAAGTATTCTTCAATGATAATTCTGATGGCCGATACTAGGGAATTAAACTGAAACTCGTGAACAAAAGACATCACTGAACTGACTGACGTACCTTGTGTAGAACCGTTATGTAACACTGACATTTCTTCACTGGCTACTAAGATGAGTGGTTGTCACATTGCACGAATACCTTCTCTTGGTTTCCACAGCAATCGCGACGCGTGAAATAAAAAATCTGATCAAAGTTTTTTTCCGTTCTCTCTCATTCCTCTCTCTCTCTCCTTAGGTGTTTCCAAATGTAACTGCACCAGTTTCCGGCCGAAGGACCAGTTCGACCAGAACCTTATCTGCCAGGCGTTCTGTACCGTCGCCAGTGTGCAGCTGGCCGGCTGCAGCCGTTGCGACGGAACCGACCCCAGCCTGGGCAACTTCGGTGCATTAGAAATCGTCGAAACGACGACACCAAACTGGGACGAGCTGTGTTCGATGTTCTGCAAGATGGGCGACGGCGGAACACTGTGCAACTGTGATTTGCCGCCGTTCTTCTAATGTGCACACAACCGTGGACACACACACACCCAACCCAATACATTACGTTCACGCTTACTTCAATTAATTTACCGCGGGGTACTCCTACCCCAATGCAGTACAGAAAAACAAAGACGGCGTTGGAATTAATTTCGTGATATGTTTTCTTTCACAAACGACAACAGCACAACATGTGAAATACGTTTTTGGGAGGGATTTTGTGAAGAAGACCGGATGCAAACGTTATCATTACATATCCGCAGGGTTTGCGTGACATGTGCGGCATTCCGCACCAATCTCAAGCTCGCACCGTTTATGCCAGTTTGTTTGCGTTTCAGACGTTTCAGTTCGATCCGTTCCTAAGGTCTTACCTGAGTTTTGAATGACTAGGATAGTTGGAGGAGAAGCAGACGGTAGGATAAGGCAGTCGTCGTTCGACTTTGAACGATCAATGACAAATATCACTCAAAAGGGCTTCCAGGTTGAGGGTGAAACATAGCGGGACACGCCACACTACGCCAGCATCCTTGCTGGTGTGGCCAACATGTCCAGCTTTTGGGGGGGGATTAGAATAGAAGATGCGAGAAGTAAGTAGTAAACGTAGCTGTCAGTCAGAGTCAGTTAGGAGTCTGTTGATCTCTAGTTAGGATTTTGTGTTTTTGGAAAGTTTTAGTCCCTTTCCGCGCGTGCTATCGGAGCGTAAGCTGCCAACATTTGCGCGAAACTAGCGAATGCAACAACAACAACGTAACGCATGTCACGCCAGTATGCATCCAGCACGCGGACATGACGTTGACTACCCTTCCATGTGTCAATTTGTTTAGGATTAAATTCTCTTACGAAAAACACCTCTGCTTTCGATAAAGCCGCACAGGGGTTACACACTGAGGGCGTGCAGAGATGCAGAGTGTGTGCACAGTTTTAATTACCAATTTAAGACACGTTCGTCCGTTCAGTTCCGCAGCTGTCTGAGGCTTTCCTGCGTCCATGCAAACCCAAAGTTCCTCCTCTCCCAACTCCTCAATCCTATTTAGCAGAACTCCCCTCGAACGAACGAGAAATGCTGATGCTGCGAAGAGAGCTAACAAGCCGATCGACGACCATATCACATCGTAACGACTACCACATACAAAACATTCATCATCATCATCCTAATCATGTGAAAAGGAGTGGAAAACGATTCGACATTACTTTTCAAAAAATTTCAAGCAAGCAAACTCTTACCAGGTATTGCACAAATGCTGTGAAAGACAATAATTACCAAATACAACCCTATTTGGAATCTAGAGTAATGTGGGAGACGAAAAAAACAATACACGCGAAGAAAGAAGAAGAGGAAAAATGCATTTACAAATATTGAAACAAAATTAAACCAAACAAAAAAAAACAGCAACCGCTTTAAAAATCACAAACACACGATATCTAAATGTTGTAACTGTTTCCCTTATTTCCGTGCCGTAACATACATATATATCTATATACACACATATACATATATGGTGCGGTCCCAACAAAAAAAAAACAACTAATAATCAATGTTCCAAACATACGGCCACTGCACACGCTGTATGCGCTTTGTTCGGTCGTGTCAGTAAAGAGAGATCGCGAACAAAACAAAAATCCTGCAAACTAACGAACATCTAACATCTCGATCTCGATCTCGTTCTCATCAGACACAGAGCCACCCAGAGAAGGTGGTAATAAAGTCACGGGTTGGTGGTGTTTATTGATTTTGTCGTGGGGGAGAAATCAGCTAAGCGGAGGGGTTGCCGATTTCGCTCAACTGATACGACGCACGGTTGTTTGCCTGTACCGCATGAAAAATCCAACCAAACCGGTACAGAAAGACAGTCAGTGAAAAATGCTCGCTATATGTGTTGTAACAGCAAAGAAACTAGAGCTCGTTTCATTACTTGTCTTGACTATAGGCAATGTTTAAATAAATGTGTTTACACTAATAAAGGGTGTTTTGCTTTTTGAGAATTAACTTGAGAAAATGGAGAATCCATCTTAATTTTCTTTACATCCGCTCACCAACCAGCATGGTAGTAACGGATTAATTCAAATTTTCCTTACTTCTTCAATCTCACACATAGGTGGCGCTAGTGTAGCAGCTGCTCAGGGGTGCGTTTAGTGGGATGGCAACGTGCAGCGAAACAACTCCTTTAGCACGGTTTACTTTTTCCATGTCCTGTTCCACTGTTTCTTTCCCTTTTATCATGTGCTACCAGGCTTCACTTACTTCTTTGTTATTCTATTAGTATCTTTATTAATAGTATATGTTACAAGAGTTTCGGTTGTTTTCATGAATTAAATTGTTTTCCTGTTTCCTTTCTTTCTTTCTTTCATTTTTTGTAAGAAAAATCTGTTTCCCCTCGCAAAGGAACGTTCGACCTTCACGCTAAACGACGCTCTTTTAAAGAAGAAATATTTCTAGCGTACTGTAGCCCACCCAGCAAAGCCTGTTTTTGTTCCATTCCCACCCAATGCATGGCTCTGTGGCCAATCGTCGTTCAAAATAGCAAAAGAAAACGCAAAGAATGAGAAAGCTCAACTCATTCGATGTAATTTTGTTGGCTCGGTATTAATGCTTTTAGAATAATGTATTTAAAAAAAATAAACGAAAGCTTTCCATTCTATGGACAGTTGCCGGGTGGCTTGAATGCCTGGGCGTTTCTCTGATTGCACACGATGGCCATTGGACACGAGGACGGATGACGGTTGAATTGCTTGATTGAATCAGGTTAAATACGCCTTATCATTCCTTACCGGCCAGGCCGGGTTATAGAACTCGGCGAAAAAAACCCCCACTGTCCCGGTGCTGCTGGCTTACCGTGTTGAACACTTCCGTACTAATGCTAAGGCTATAATGACGTGGATGGAGCGAAGGGCCCTGTGCTCCTCTAACGAAATTTGTACTGCCTTCTCGACTTTGCTATGCTATGGAGTACGCTTTAACTGAAAACAAACACGGCAAGGGGATGATGCAGTGGAGTACACCCATACACTCAACCGTTAACTGGGAGCTTTTCGTTCCCTCTATCTCTCTCACTTTCTCTCTCTGTCCGCTGCTGTCTGACCGATCCAATAAAATGCAATTCGTTCCCATTCTCGACGTGTCTAAATCGACATTTTCCTACCTATAAAAAACCTTCTTTCCTTTTTTCCTATTAATATTATTAACACACACGCACAAACGCATTCCCAATTTCCCTTGACCTTACTACCCCTTCCCCGCGTCCTAACCGTACAACTAACTTAAGAAGGCAACAAGCTAAAGCATTCATTATTTGACGCGCATTCTGGTGCATTTGATGATAGTATAGGCTAGCTTAAGTAACAGAAACAAAATTGAGAATGGAGCTGTCGATCGATTTTATCGTCCCCATAGGCATTCCTTCTACCTTTCGGTCGCTAGGTGTGTGTGTGTGAGGTTATTTTACAGCTTTTTTTCATAAATTTTCATATTGTGTCTACTAGTTGCTGTTTTGTTGTTATAAGTTTTTGCCAGCTACAAGTTTAAACTACCGTTGCTCTACTCTTTTTTTTTTTTATTGGCAAATTGTGCTCCCGGCGCTTCTTCTCTGCCACTCCTTCTCAACCCGTCCGTTCGTCCACACTCCCACGGACTTGCAGATACCCCCTGGTTCGCCCTTTCGCCCTCCTCCCCCCTAAGGTTATATTGTTTCGTTACATTTATATTATTAAGTCTTTTTTTCCTACTCTGGGTATACTCGTACAAAAAGAACACGCGTACATCATGCTCAATCTTCTCACGGACGACGACTCCGGTGCCGTGTTCAGCCGCCAAACAAAAAAGAGAAAGGTAGAGTTATCTTCCTGTGTTTCCTGCCATTTCTTTTTTGTCATCACATTCCATTAGTACAAAGTTATTGTGAGTAGTTCGCTTTGCAAAGAAGCTCCCCATTCTTAGATTACCCTAGTTGAGTTATTGCTTTCAGAACGAGTTGTTTTGACGAGTTGTTGAAACGGGCAGACGGAAAGATTAAATGTACCAGTGTACGAAACAGTGTCTTGTGTACAGTGGTATAAGTTTAAACACTTGCAACGAACGTGATGTAAATTGAACGGCGAAAGAATCTCGCTCTCTGCGGGTTAGTTCACTTAGACGCCATGCCGCAACTTTCTTTTTTCCTGTGGCGGAAGACTTTACACACAAGCACGCATTTGCTTATGAGAGTGGAATGACACTGTATGATTTGCAACCGGTTGGAGAAGGAAACTTGAACAACCCAATCTCTCCTGTTCAGGCTTTGCCTTCCCGTTGCGCCAGGCAAGGAAGGTAGCAGCATCGATTGTGGTAAATCCGAACGGTATACATGTTAAAAACCGATTAGCGAACACATTTACTTCCTATTCGAGCACGTAAGCTGAATGAACCGGAGCACATGAAGCACGCGATGATGCGACGGATGCTGCTGGTGCCGTTTTGCGCCCGCTCTACTCGGCCAGCTCATCGATGCGACATCGTACCGCGTGCTCCACCACCTCGAGGCTCGGATAGTCGAGCTCCTTCACCAGGCAGAGGGTGGCGGACAGTAGGTTGGAGTTCTTAAGAAGGGCAAAAAACAGAGAAATTTGTAGAAAAGATATAGGGCTATTCACACAAAACAACATACCCTACTGACGGGCCTCCGATGAACGCCGGCAAAGTGATTCAGCAGTGCGTTGGAGATTACACTTGCACTATCGTTGAACCGAGAGTCGGATCTCCTGCAAAAGAGAGAGAAAGAGAGAGATATATTAAACAACATACTTCAACCATAAAGTCCCTTATTTTTCGTTTACCTGTTTTCGTTCCTTCGCCGATCAACATCCTCCCATTCGTCGCGCGATTCCGGTCCCTTGCCATTGCCGTTCCGGTACTGGTACAGTTCCCGCTCGTTCACCGTACTTCCGGCGATGCTACGACGGTTCTGCTGATAGTTTGACTGGCCGTGATGTTGCTGCTGCTGCTGCTGTTGCTGCTGTTGCTGATGATGACTGTTGGATGAATTCTGGCCACCGTTGTTGTTGTTGTTCTGGTGGTGTGCGGCCGAGGAAGACTCGTCCCACTCGGTTAGATCCATCTGGCTGTGCCGGTAGTGGGCGGGAGGATTCTGGCGCTGATAATCAGACTGATAGTATTCCTGTTGGGAGAAGGGTATTTTGAAACAATTTTATTTTAAAGCTTGTTTTTCATGCAGACATTTAAACTTAGTTCTTAAACTGTTAAATCATTCTTACTATCTTTTTTTCTATTACTCCTATTCCGTTTAGTAAGGTTAACAATATACCATACAATTAAACATTTCATAATTTCATGATGATATCTTCAGATCCCACCCGCTGGGGCGTATTACATCACCCTCAATTGGAACGGCTTAGTGCTTCACCATACATTAAAACGTTAGCCACTGCCAATTAATGTACTATCAAAGCCCGCTAGCAGCCGAGTGTGAGAGGCTAAGGGGGCCGTTTGTGCTCTTTAATTTTTCACCGCTTTGACTTGGGGAGAAAGAAAACCTTTCCAATCGATGCACTCCAATGGCAAACCCCGATCGCGTAAGCGATATATGGTTGGAAACAAAACGTTAACAAAATGTTCATCTTCATCGTTCAAACGTTTCACTCCACCACCGCCCGTAGGCAATTGATCGGGGAGAGATATGTTGCTCTTCCGGTTTAATTGAAAGGGCCAAAACATTGTTGCTCTTTTTTCCACTTCCATATGCCTTCCTGCCGTGCGTAGCGGTAGCTCACTGCAGGGAGGGAGTGCTTCACGATGGTTTAATGTGGCTAATTACACATCCAATGTGGAGGAAACAAGCTAAACCCATGTACTACTACCACCCGTCTGTACATGCGTACTCAACCGTCTGCTTCTAATTCCTGTACAGCTTTCAACAAGCTTTCCACTGCAGTGTTGGAATGCGTTGGATTCGGGGGAGGCCAATTTTGCATTAATTTTTTTCCACGGGAAGCTTGTGCCCGAACCGTTTCATCTCACCTTCATCGAGTGCGTTGACATGCTGGGTGCAATCGGGACCCGTTCTCGGTAACCCGACACCGGGCTGTCCTGGTCCGAGCCCGGCGATCGCTACAGGGGCATTGGTGTTGATGGTGGTGGTGGCAGTGATGGTGTTGTGATGTGCAAGTGATGAGTGATCGCGACGCCAGAGTTGGTTATTTTGTTGTTGTTGTTGGTGGTGATGATGATGATTGTCGTGTGTTACGTGGAGTGCATGTCGATTAGAAATAGATTACATTAGTACCGTGTTTTGGAATGCACCGGACATGGGTTACATCATGGGGTGACAAACAGAATCGATTGCAGTGGAGTAGGGGAGAGGGAAGATGGATTAAAGCGCTGGTGGATTTAATTTATAAGGATTCTTTGCTACCAGAGTGTGGCGATTTTGAAAGGCAAAAGAGCAAAAGTGTGGTGGTAACAAGCATATGTTCGCTTACATCGTACTGCTGGTAGGAACCGCGGTGATTGTTCGTGTTGTAGTGCGAGGAAGCATGCGAATTCTGTGCCTGGGACGGTGGTGAATAGCAGTCCCTGTTCGGGGGGCTTCGCTGTAAAACAGAAGATGGAGCAGTTTTCGAACGTAAACAAACAAAACAAAACAAAAAATAGCAACGTGTAAACGTGATGGTGTCGATATTAAAAAGAAAGAGAGTAAATAGAAACGATAAAACTATTAATCTACTTAGGTCGGGTGGTGTAGGGGTTTGAAAGATGATAGAAATAAACGATACATCATGCAAGTGAATGCTTAGTGAGTGCACATAAAACAGCAAAACACATAAAACGGAAGACGTAACACCATGCAACAGGCAATAGATGGTCCGGGGTTAAAGCGGAGTACTGCCTTGCTCTAAAACATAGCAAAGGGTTTTATTTTTACGGCACCGCCACGAAATGGTCGAACAGATGAAGTTGTTGCCGGGGTGCTGCATGCAATCGGAAGCTTCAACGAGGTGCTGCTGCATGTGCCGGATACTTGGGGCGCAAAGTAAAGAAGGAAAAGCATAAAAACACACACACCCCGCAACAACCGGACACAACATAAACTTGCACAATTTACAGCCCCACAAACGGGTGTGGTTGTGAGCGGCTGCCGGTGCATATACTACAAAAACCCAAACAAAAAACTGCAAACGGATTCAGGAAACTACGGGGTGGGATGCATTGGTGCCTGGGGGGGAAGTGTGGGGTGTGCAAAAAGCTGTAGGACTTTTTGTGCCGGACACGGGGAAAAACACAGGTGCACAGCCCGACAGGATGCATTCATGATTGAGCAAGGATTCAACTCGACTAACAAACACGGCGTGGTGCATTTTATTACCTGCAACGGTGAGGATGGGATCGACGCCCGATCGGCCGGATCGCTGATGCACTCGGATTCCGTATTTTCCGGGCTCATCTGCTGCTGGGTCGGATTGTTGTGTGATGGTGATGGTGAGGTTTAATTGTGTGTTTTATTTGTATTAAAGCAACCGATGACGAGTTTTGTTTTAGTAAGTTAGAACGAAGACGAAGACACACACACACACACGCATGGACGAACGGACAAACATTAACGGCGACATCACATGTGATCGAGAGAGCGAGGGAGAGCGAGACAGTTCGATCGATGGTTAGTGGCAGCATGAAAGAAACAGAACAAAGACAACATAGATATAGAGAGTAAAGTCAATCAATTTTAGTCACGTTGAACAACAGAAAGATGATATCTCAATGCATGCATGAAAAGTTAGTCCAAGTCTTTGGTGAAATCTAACGTCACAAACACTCCATATTCCGGCCGTACGAACCTCAATGACGGGGCTCTGCTGACGGTACTGTTGCTGCTGCTGCTGTGGCGACGTTTGCTGATGCTGTACCGGCGGGGGCGGCGAAGGATTTTCGTACACCTCGTGCCGTTGCTGCGGTTGGGCGACCGGCGCCCGCATCGCTTCGGCCACCTCCTCCGGCGACACGTCTACGTTGTCGAGCTTCTTGAGGTTGGGCAGGGCGCGCAGCACGATCTGCCGATAGCCCGGCCCGGCAAGCTCGACCAATGGGTTCTCCTCCAGCCAAAGGAATTTCAGTTTGGGAAGATTCTAAAAAGAAAGAAGAGTTTCAAACTTTAAAGCTAGAAACAAAGACTTTTTTTTTGGGAGTTTATAACCGCACCTGCAGATACACCAGCTCGTCGATGTCGGTCAGATTGTTTTTCCTGAGGTACAACTCCTGTAGATTTATACAGTTTTCGAAATCCGCTAGTGTACTGATTCGATTAACACTGAAATGAGAAAAGGGGAGCGAGAAAGAGAAAATAAATACACCGCCGTTAAGTATTGAGCAACATTGGGCGCAACCTTTAAAGCAGGGTGTTGCAGCAAGACAGGAAATGGCCACAGAAACGGAAAGACGCATTTTCCGCACCCTCTCCCATTTTCTTTGTACATTAAAACTTGTACAGCTCACAGTAAAAACGGTCTATCGCATAACAACGGTCTTGTTGCTGGCTTCCCTTTGTTGAGTACCCGCCGTGAACCGCGGTTGGTTTTTGTTGTCTCTTGTGTGTTTGGCACACACGAACACGAGCCAAACCACGGCTACCACCGCTAAGAAGTAGTGGCCATCCGTTTGCGTTTTGCTTGCATTATTCATGATCGACCGTGCAACTGGCTGAGAGCTGCCGACCGCAAACGGCATGGATGCGTGATGAAGAAGAGATGCGCAGATGGAACTGAACTGGGTTTTCCACGGCCATCATAGGCCCGATCGCGTGTGTGCGGCGGCTGCAGCAATGGGCAACAAAAAGCGGTCGGAAAATCTGCTCAAGTTCAACGGTTAGTCAAGGGGAAGTTGCACTAAAAATCAAGGTTCGAAATGAGTAAATTGCATTCAAAAATCAGGACCACAAAAGGCAGACAATTGATCGGAAACGCTATTCACGACTAGAAGGTGTGTGCTAAGCGTTCTCCTGTTACTCATTTCAAACGCTCATTAGTTTAATGTTTCAAAC
This sequence comes from Anopheles gambiae, assembly GCF_943734735.2. Classification (NCBI taxonomy): domain Eukaryota; kingdom Metazoa; phylum Arthropoda; class Insecta; order Diptera; family Culicidae; genus Anopheles; species Anopheles gambiae. Next base: position 91,593,591 of record NC_064601.1, read on the forward strand.
AATAATCTCGACAAATGACTTCAAACTATCTTTGTCTCACTAACCACAACATACAACCAACAACACGGTGTAGCTAATTTCGCCAAAATGCGTTGTCATTTGCGGATAAGTATTTTCTCATCGTCAAACACACAAAAGCGCCACCCACCTCCACGCTGATTGCCTGTGTGTGGGAAAGCAGAACTCTAGCCGGTTAATGAGTTCTGCTATCTGGTAAATTGGTGGAAATCAACGCTTTTGCCAGTGATTAGTGAAGGAGAGAGCACACACACACATCCACTTTGCTGTTCTCTTTATTTCCCTCTTTATTCCATCGGGAAGCATGAAACACAATCAACAGATCACGAACACAGCCGCCACACGGAAAGCAAAAGAACGTCGACTCATCTTCTTCTCGTTTTCGTGTTGGGTGAGCTTTTGACACCTATTTGGGAATCCCCAAACACAACGGTTGCAGTCTTTGAAATCATTATTAACCATCTTTGGGGACGACGAAAATGAGATCAAGCTTGCAGGTAACCCTTCTTTTCGCTCCCGGCTATGTTTTCAAAAGGGAAAGGGCTTTAATGTGCGCTTGCCATGCAACAGAAACCCCAGTTGAAGCACCCTTCAGTCTCCCTCAGTGCGTTCCACTAGTCATGGAGTGTTGAAGAAAGGCAGCGGGAATTTCGTGTTTGAACTGGTCTCAGCATTGGAGCCTTTTGGAAAAGGGGATCAGTTTCTATCGATAGAGCAATTTCCACCTTTCCAGGTGATTGATCATCATTAAAGCGGCGGGGACAGACAACCAGCCTGCTGATAAACGAGGAGAAAGTGAAACCCGCTTATTGGAAGTGTTTAAAAGGTAAGGTTAGTCTCTCTGCCGTTCGTTAACATTGGAAAAAAATAGCTCAATATAATGATTCCAGGAGACGCTTTTTCTTCTCCTGGAGCCTCAGTGATCTCCAGAAGGTTGCCCTGAGGAAGCCGAAGAACTAACCAACAGAAGCTGGCCTAATTCCATACTTCATGTGAGTGTTTTCATAGTCAACGTTTGTCTTTTGAGCGTGATCACCTCTTACGATGACGATTGAGACACACACCGCAGCAGCAGCAGCAGGGGCAGCAAAAAGCTATCAGAGTGAAAGGCGATATGATTTATTAGTCGAAAGCTTTGAGGCCGGTAGTCGGGCTTGCAATGCTCTGGGCTTTTCAAATTGTTATTCCTCTAGCAGCTTCTATGACTATTTTTCACCTTTTACACGATCAACCACAAATGCCAGGAAGCAGCCAGGAAGTAAGAGTTTTCACCGCATGATCGATTGGAGTACACTCTCCGGGAAGTTTGTACTATAAGTTCCGCACCAAACCAAGCCACCAACCAACGCCCAACTTCTTTCCATTGTGGTTATTAAGCTGCTCTCGCACTTTAACAGTCCAGTTTCGACAATGGAAAGTTTGGAGTTCATTCTGGAACAACTTCAGCAACTTCCAACCTCGCTGGAGAGAAGTTGGAAGTTCTCTCTTCATCGCGGGTGAGGTCAATGTACCGCTTAAAAACTGTTGCACAACATAAGCTTCGAACGGGATTGAACTTCCTTCCCAACCTTTGGTACCAGCGAGTCGTCCGTCAGTCTAGTGTACCTTGCACCGTCTCCTCAGAGCACACACCAGTACACACACACCAAACGCACCACACCAAATCGGATCGAACTATGGGGAAGGGAGAGCATGTTGAAGCATAATTGGATGCCTCTGGTTGCCCACCCAGGAGACCCAGAAGCGACGACGACAAGCCGATTTGCTGAAGGTAAACCAATCCCCACCCGGAAATGTTGCGGTGCACTGCACACCTACCCACAACTAAGTCTTAGGTTCCCTCTGCTTCTTCTTCGCGTCTTGCGTTCCTTTGCGCCATCGTCGTCTATTAGCATTTAAAGGATTGAATTAATTAACCACCGGTCGGATGGCGTTGGACATTTCCGCACCATGTTGGGCCAAGCTTGCAGCGGAAGTACGCACGTGCTTTTAGCGCACGGTCGGATGAAGAAATTCGATATACTTTTCCTTTGGAGGCTAGATGCAGTACCACAAGATCGGGCTATTACGCAATGGGGAAACGCACACCAAATTAGTCAATTTCATGCAGCAAAAGCTCAAACTAAGCTGCGGGTGCGCTGACGAAAGGGTATTTCTACAATTTCAGCTTCACATCTTTATCATTACTTCCTTCGTTTCAAAAGCGTTTCATAATCCATCCAAGATAGATAACCTCTTTATTGGAGCAATCGAACTGTATTACCAGCACGTGTTCCGATTTAGAAAGTCCAATGATCGTTCGTTCATCGCTTTGATAAAGCATTCCACCCACCCAGGCAGTTGTAAGTAAAATCATTTCTCTTTTATACATATAAAAAGGCAAGTTACATGGTTCACACCATTCAATGGCTTCCAATCTTTTCGATTTCTGTTCCAAACGGCGCTCAAGCAAACGTCATACTAACCTGCAACGGCTAGGTTGTAATTCCAATCTTTACTTATTGTGCCTCACAATTGATTGATTGATCGAATGAATTTCGTAAGAGATTTCGGGAGAGAAAGTACTGATTCAATTGCATTGCAGATGGAGGAGACAGCATTGGAACTGGTTGTGTAATACTGTGTGTGCCGCCTCCCGATCACCGATCTAACGCTCTTTTGCCGGAAAGGTGCACGAATACTTCCTTATCCAGTATTGAATGCGGATTCAATGAGCCATCAAACAAGAGTGTGTAATGAGTGTTGATCGTTCTCTGCTAAACTGTCCATTATTTGCTTCCCTTGGAGTTGGATGGAAAACAGGGGACGTCTTAAATGGAAAGCATTCCGGAAGCTAAGACAAGCCCGCCAAACCATCTATTATACCTGCGACCCGATGACAAACGGTTGGCAGCGTTCCCGAAAAAGGGCAAAGCCCATCATTCTTGCTTCCCATTTCAACGACATCATTAGCCTGGTTCCTTCCCATCTCCGACACGGAGACCAACCCGGTGAGCTTCTCTGCGGACGCAAAGCCCCACAACGTGGCAGCAAACGGGCAAAAGTGCATCATAATTATCTTCTCGGTGTATTAAAAATTTATCGCACAAAACCACCCGTTTTCGAGAGGGGCTGGGCTTTTAAGTGCAATTTTCCAGCTCCATTCCAGGCCTTCTTCCCTCGTGTGTCATCGTGACTTTATGATGGGGTTTTTTTTTTATTTGCCCTACTCTTCTACAATCTACCAAGCTGCATATCTGCAACTGCACTATACCTGAGAGGCCCCGTCGAACGGCGGCTGTTTGATTTCCGGAGAGAGGAATTTTCCGACCGGTGGAGCATCGGCGGTATCGTGATGCCCGGATAATGTGCCGATCTTATGGCGTGGTGCTCTCTCATGCACGACGACATGCACGGGGAGATGATCGTGCACCGCGGTGCGCTTTACCATATGCCGAACGTTTTGCTGCTGTTGGTCCCTTCTATACTGGTTCACTGCTACATCCCAGCGAGAATAAATTATGCATGGCACACATTTCCTAAAACAATATTGCTTTGAAAGACTGAGCGCCACCGGTTGAAACGAGAAGAGTCAAGGGGTGGAAAGAAGTGGATTTTTCTACATTTCCACCATTTCCACGTTGTAGGTTTGTGCAAGTAAAACTATCTTTATGGGTCGCTGGAGAGGAAAAAAATGCTGTCAAAACCATTGGATGAGCGGTTCGGTTCGGTTACATTGAATTCTGTGCCTTTTCCCCTCCAAGGATCGTCCAACATCTCTGGCACACGAAAGATCCTCAAAAAAATAAATACAACGAAAGAGGGCCATAACAGCCTTCAGAGCCTTATAAAAATAACAAATCTCTTATAATAAAAGCCATAAAAGGGCAGAATAATACCATCATCAACAAACTTCCCTTTAATAGTTGTTCTCCAATCGAAAAACACAGCAGCATTGTGCATCCAAGCGGAAGGCTTCAGGCTGAACGATGTAAGTACGAACCGGACGGAGTGTGGCGCAAAAGGGTTACAGAATTAACATATCAGCTGTTAACAACGGAGAGTTGTGCATCCGATTAGCCCACATCTCGCCTTTCTAACCCAGGCGCGGCCCTGAGAGTACCCACCACCGACTGCTACGGACGCCGAAAAAGCTCCGAAAAAGTGGGAATATATAATAAAACAAACCCAAACACAACCACACCTTCCTGTCTTACTTATTTCGGTGAGCTTCCAATTCCGGTCGTCTTTTACCCCGGTCCAAGCCATACTCAAACTTTGTTTGTAGGCTAAAGTGTGTGACCTTCGGGAGTTTGGAGCAACTTGAGCAACCCACTGCAAACCAGGGCTGGTAGGTAATTGTATGTTTGCATTATTTTGAACGTAAACACCCACTAAATCACGAACAATCTACACACACAGTGCGCAATGGTGCCCTAGGGCTAGGCATTCGGTGGCCGTTCCGCCAGGGTTAACCGGGCAATAAAAAGACGCTAAAGTGCTTTGATGGGTGGGGGATGGCTAAGGTCAGTGACATAGTACCACGTAATTTTTAACCAAACCATTCGGAGCCAAGTATGGAGGCAGAGGGCTTTTTTCCGCATTTCCCAATGATTGCTTTAAGTTTCACCTTTTTTTGTGTAACAGAACTCCCGCAATGACACAGTTCTCGCTTCACCTCTTGACAGGTATATGTTCGTGACACTCTAACAGCACGCCCCCCGGTGGGAAAAGCGGCTATTTTATCTGATAATTTCTGTTTGCGTGGCCGATCGTTAAGGGAATGTGTAGTTGTGCGTGTTTTTGTTCCTCCACACAATTTCATTCAAGAAATGGTCGTGCGCGTGCGAGTCCTTCCAGTGGAGTCCCTCCTTCTTAACGAGCTCGGGAGCTCCCCTTGTTGTCGACAGTGTCCACCATCGACCAAGAATCGATCGACGAGCTACATCGCGTAAGTACCCTTAATTTGATATTCATAATTCATTAGTTGAATCAATATTTTCCTGTCATTGCTGTGCGTTTTGATGTGACGGTTTTGTTCCTGATGGCGCACCTTTTGGAGCTGCAATGTTGTGTGGCTCCTTTACCCTGATCGACGGGGTTTTGTGTTGCTGATGAGAATTCCATCAGCATAAGGAGAGTCACAAATCACGGACACAAGTGAACATGTGTTCGCGGAAATTCTGTTCCGATCGTGTTGAAGTCGTCCCGTCGTGATTGATGATTTGTCGTCCGGGAACGTAATGACAAAGCGCCCTTTTTCGTGGTTCATTGGAAACTCATCATCGCTTCACACGCTCGACAGACGGATGACGGATGGATAGGAAAAGCGTTTCCAACAGTCATGGGCTCATTAATTCTAGCCGCGTCTATTTATCCGGTTCATCCATGGCATTCTTACGGGTCAAAACCAAAACAAATTGGGCTAAATTGGGTTGGAACCGTACGGGTTACAGGGCATGGCAATACAGGAGCAAGAGTTTACCGTTGGCAAAGGTGTAACAGGAATTTAGGTTGTATATTTCAGGTATCCAAAACAGATGTATCTTTTGATTTTGTAGTGATCTATTCTTGGTCTTGACCCCTGTCCCGGTTCACACATCTGCTTTTTCTCTCACGAACTTTTGCCAGTAACTGCCCTTTAATCTATTCTCGATTCCAAAGGCAAAGCTAGATAACAATTTCAGAATTTGTACCAGTTCAAAGACTCAGTCCTAGGGATTATAATGACATTTTGAGACCTACAACTATACCTCAAGTATCCTACCATATTTCTATCTAGACCGTGTTAATAGGTTCGGCCTGGATCTCAAATCCCAGGAAAATCACGATCATGAGATGATCAGAAGTAATTCTTATGTTAAGATCATGAGAATGTGGTCAAAGGAGCTTATAGCACTCTTGAGATTCAGAATTTCTACTCTAGAAGTACCCAACATCCTTAAATTCCACAAGGTTTGGTTCGGGTTTACTTATTTTTGTTAAGATTATTGAGTCTGAGTTTCATTAGAGATTTTGCCCTAGATGCATCATGTTATGATCGGACCACGTTACCGATTGTACCATTAATCTGACTGAGAATAGCCAACGAAATTAACATCAAAACTTGCCATGCTTACACCTCTGTAGCCTTTAATTCAATCATCAACACCTAATCCATCCAGCTTACAATTAAAAATTCGATCTACTTCCGATAGTTTCTCCTGTTCTCGAACACCTCATATGCTTACACAAGCACATAGCTCCTACATTGCGTTAAAAATCATTTTACAAGTGCGCTCGGAAGCGCGGGCAGTCATTTGCATCCAAGGCCACCACCACCATCCGCTGTCTAACACCTCCGCGTGCACGGAAGCACAACATTCGACGCGACGCGATCGACATCGGAATCGATGTACTGCAGGTTAGTTAATCGTGGCTGCGCCACCGCGTCCGTCATCGCCTCCTTGTTTGGCGCGCAAGCGCAGGCAGGCGTGCGCGTGTTGCGGCGCAATTAAAGTTTTGCGCGCGATCGCGGTATGCAAAAACAAGAAACACGGAGAGACGCGATCGAGCTCTGGGTTCGCGTGTTGATGATACACAACATATGCTGCTTCTTTTGATCCAACATGAGTGGAAGTAGAAGAAGGAGACGAAAAAAACGAAACCAAATTTCACGATGATTGTTTTTGGCTAGCTGATGATGATCGGCGGAATGTGCTTTTAATGCTTGATTGATTGATGCGTCGGCCCCCCCGCCATAGAAACCGGGTCAGTCTGGTATGTTTCATTCACAAAAAAAATCCACCCAACACACCGCGCTCTCCTCTTTGCCATTTCGGAAGCATCGCATGGGTGTCTCGACAATCGATGAGTCTATTTCCGTTTCCCGGTAATGAACTGTAAATAGCTTGTTAACTGTCTCACATGCTATCGTTACAATTCGTGTGTGTGTGTGCGTGTGTCTCGTTGGACTGTTTTTGTTGCTTCTTTCGCTCCACTTTGGCGGGCTGGAGGGAAAAAGCCACCAGCTCCAACAAATTAACGTCTCACGCATTATACGAACGATGATGTAACGCGAGACGTTCCAAGACGCTCCTTCCCGGGCCAAGAACGCGAACGGCAACGGCGCGGTGTCAAATGTTTGTGGCAAACAAATTGAATTACAATGGATCTGCACGACTCCTCCACGATTGGGACAGCAAGAAGCATAGCATCCGTGTCCGTGGTGTGCTGTTCGCCTGTATGTTTGCGACCGGGATCCAATTTCAACCATACATAATAGATTCAAAATGCAATCGACACCTTTTTGGCCAACTTTATGCCCCTGTCTGTCTCATCGGCCGAGGCTCGTTTCGTAATGCAATTGTTTAACGTTTGCTGGAGCTTTATAGACCGCCACAAACTGTGGGATAATTAAGCCAGTTTGTGAGAGGGTCTACTACTATGCCAAGCATAAAAGAACACAAAATACATAAACGTTTGTAAAAGCCAATTATTTCACTTTTATCGCCGCATTTCGACACTAAACGTTTGAAGTGGATTATAATAGACAATTGTTTTATTGAATGCTTATAAAGCTAGAGCTAGCGAGTTTTAACATCATCACCAGCAATGGTATGATTAGGAACTTTTCGCTATATTGCTCTTCAAGCTCCTTACTTCAAAAGCTCAAGCCCTAAAATTGTTACTACCCTGATCGACCCTGTCTGAACCTACGTCAAACTTGAAACCTGTTCCTTCTCACATCACAACCAAACCTGGAACGACGGTGTGCCGTCTCTCGGAATCGTCCAAAAAAGGCAAGGATGGCAGTAGAAGTTGTGTGTCTTTCGTTTCAAAATCAAGGTTAACTACCCCTGCTCCAAGCCACCCTTTCCGTTTAGAACCGGAATCGGTTGGCGCCCTCGCAACCACCCGTACCGCACCACGGTGGGGAACATATTTGCCTATCGCTGTGCGTGGGTGCTGCGTACCGATCATACCGGGGACAGCAAACCAGGCACAGAGCTCCGGGTTTCCGTGGTTGACTCACACAACACCCTGGCACACTGGGTAGCTACAACGCTGGCAGTATTGACTATTGAGGCAATGCGAAAGTAGCGAATAGTATGAGCGCGACGACGCGGCAAATGAAGTAAACCGAAGGCTTCAATAAAAAAGCCGGTCGGTTCCGTCACGGTTGAAGCTGATGGTGAAGAAATAGAAGCAACCGGCAAACCATAAAAAGGAGAGAAAAATAGAAGGCTAAACCAACACATACACTCACAACCACATAGATACACTTTCACTTGCGTATGCTAAAGTTTGCAATAAAAAGCTTCAGAAGACACTCTTCTACAGCAAGGGAACCCTATTCTGGACCCTATAGTAAAAAAGCGATGACATTCTTTCTGCCACAATAAAAGAAGCCGCAACGTAATGTGTGGAGGGAAAAGATAGGACGACGACGACACAAACAAATGCCGTTGGCGATGATGGTAATCGTTTGGATGGTACGGCATATCCAATTTGGACGGCACAAGAAGCTTTGCTATTCATTTATTCAACACAGTGAATGGGTATGCAGGATGATACAGCAGCATTTGTGGGGTAGGAGATGCAGAAAAATGCGGCCAAATGTTAATCTATTTTCTATCAAAAAAGGATAATAGTAAAATGAAACACACTTCCAAACCAGGGGGAGAGAGAGATAAATTATAGTTACGGGTTTTTTTTATTAGGTTTGCTCTGTATCTAATGATGCAGTTTCCAAAACAAATCTAAAAAGAAGGAGTATTGGAATTCCAATCTAAATATATGTGCATTTGCAATAGCATAGATAAGTAAACCTGATTAAATACATACTCTTATCACATTTCTACCAAATCAGAGTTTCGTTAATTATGTTTAATTATATTAATTAACCACTCAAAACTATTACCATTCCAGTCCCTATCATCCAAACAGTCTTACACACACTTTGCCTAGTGCCCGAGTAAGAAAAAACGAAGATATACTTCCCACCTGCGCATAAGAGACTGCGACTTTTCAGCATTCCTCATTTCATAGTCCACCGTTATCAGTATCGATGCCGCCGACAGACGCGTGTTGATATCGGACGGTTTTTATCGCAAAACCTTTACCTTGCCTACCGAAGCGTACCGGTAACGCTTCAGGCCCTGTGCCACACATGAGTTGTACAGTGGCAGACATGCATATAAGCGCAACCAGGACCAATTTTGATTACAAATGGTTGGTAGCGGAACAAAAACTCTCATTAGTTCGTACAAAGAAAATAAGACTTATGAGATGCTTTTTTTGACATTAGTTTGTACAAACAAAATAAATCTTATGAAATGCTTTTTTTGACAAAATTTCCAATTTTCAATGAAAAAATAGTGTGAGTGCACTGAGATATCCCATATCAGGTATAATCATTCCACCTGGTATGCAATTATCTGTCAAGTATTGGAGTCATTCATGTTCCTTCATTACCAAAAAGCGAATAAAAGATTGCTTGTTAAAGTTGCTCAGGAACAAGTATGAGTTGAAGTATGTTGGTAACATTAGATGTTAAATAGGATTTAAAAAAAAAATCAAGCAGAGTATTTAAAATGGATTTATCAAATGTGGAAAAAATCAGTAGCCTAGAAAGTCATTTCAAACTTCAAGGAACTATGCCGCTTAGTGAAACCCGTGAGCTAATAGTTGACAAATATAAAGTCAGAACATTATGCTCCATTAGAGTGAATCTATCAATGGGGTCCTTTCCATTTTAAGTTCGTAGGCTGAAATTTCGGCCTGTCAGCTGTTTGCATTGTATAGCAGTTTTCGAGCAGCTATCTAAGTGAGTATAATATACAGGTGGCCTTATCCCAAGGTGTATGAATTTAGAAGGCTGATTTTTATCGCTTCTGCTTCTGAATTAGTCATGGGAAAAATGATTCTTTTTAAAGATCAGGTGCGGTCCAGTTCGCTCAGTGAAATGAACTGAACGCGTGCGGTGATTCTTTCGCACGCCTGAGGTGCGGAACGTTTTTAAATATCGATTATATGCTGCAAAAATATACACCCGATTTTATTTTTTTATTTTTATAAAGTTACATTTACAAACATAGAAAACGGAAATCAAAATTGTTTTAATGCTCAACTAAACATTAAATTTATCACGATTTGTTTTATTTTCTTATATCTTTATTCATTTTGTGTTCTATTCGTTTAAAGTATTTTGTTCTGTCCCGTGATCGTTAGCAAACTTGTCCTATTATTTTTTTATTTTTATAAAGTTACATTTACAAACATAGAAAAAGGAAATCAAAGTTGTTTTAATGCTCAACTAAACATTAAATTTATCACGATTTGTTTTATTTTCTTATATCTTTATTCATTTTGTGTTCTATTCGTTTAAATTATTTTGTTCTGTCCCGTGATCGTTAGCAAACTTGCCCTACGTTGTGATATTATTTTTATTTGATCAATTTGCCGTACACGGAGGAATTTATATTGATCGTACAGTTCACGTGTTTCTTTATTGAGTATCGATTCGCGACTGATCGCTGAGCGCCGCGCACCCAGCTCAAGCAGCGTGTGCAAAACACACACTTACACTTACGCCGAAAATTCTCGTTCCTCTACACTTCTCCTCACCAGTACATCCTACCGTATGCGGTACAAACATATTTTTTTATAAAAATGTAACTTTATCGCCGTTCAAAACAACGGATTCATAACACTCATTCAATTAATCGTACAGTTTAAAAAACTGTGGTTAACTATAGTCCATGAGGAGAATCTTCTTCATAAATTCAAAGCCGACATGGGGTGCTTCAAACATATGGAAAATTACCTGCGGTTTCGGTCTGGTGAAAAAAAACTACTACAGCGAGAGTGTATTGCTATCTTGCGGAACGGGAAAGAAGACATGGATAACAGAAGCTTTCTCGTTCTAGTCAACACACTATCAGATCGAAAAAGCATGCTGATTTTCTGAGTAGGAGAATGAACTCCGCACCGCGTGCGGTGGTTTGTTGCACACTTTCATGATCGGTATGGAGAGTTTCCGCACGGAGAATCAATACCGCACCGCTAGCGTGCGGAGATGTATCGCACACATTCATAGTCGGCGCGGAGAACGTCCGCACAAAGAATCAATACCGCACCGCTAGCGTGCGCTCCGCACGTGTATCGCACACTTTCATAGTCGACAGGGAGAGCGTCCGCACGGAGAATCAATACCGCACCGCTAGCGTGCGGAAGAATCATTTCCATTTATCTGGCGGTGCGGTACTCGTTCACTCAGTGTAAAGATTGGAATGAATCATTCAGTTCTGATTCATTTTGCCCATGTCTATTCTGAATGAAGATTTTAAGAGTGTTTTATGTATTCGTGAAGCCTCCTGTTTGTATGTATTCGCTTGTTTGAACAAAAGTTTTCACCCATCCTGTCAAAAAGTGATATTCAAATTTGGTTTGAAAAACATGCTATGAGATCACCTGGACTACATACACTTTGATTCTAGATTCCTCCACCAGATCTCTTCAATGCACCTTGGGGTAAATGTAAACAACACCGTGTTTTCGAGCAGGTACTCGAATCTAATTCTAGCTTTGAGGCTAGAATAATCTAGACTGAAAATTGCAGGCTAGTTTTTTGTGTGGTTTTGTATGGAGTGTTTACTCCAATTTCAGCCTCCAACTGTCAAACTCCACACAAAAAGCTGACTAGAATCGTGAAGGCCCCCAATAAGGACATTGTATTGTATTGTATTGTTTATTGTGGAAGTAATTGAGCGAGCGAGGTGGCCTTATTACTTAATACTACCCTATAACTTAAATCTACTTAAAGTTACGAAATATTCTAAAGGGTACATTTATTTTAATTCTAGCTAGTAGTTCGGGTGCGTCAGTCTCACCTATAATTAGCTTAGACATAAATTTCTGCTGAGCTACATCTCGTCTCTTTTCAAGCGTCTCTAACCCAAACAGTAAACACCTCTGTACTGACTCCAATTTTTTGGACCATAAGTTGGATGAAGGAGACCATACTACCGAACTAGACTCAAACAGTGGACGAACAAGAGACTTGTACAACATTAAGAGGCAGTGTGGGTCGGAAAATTCTCTCGATTGTCTGCGAATGAAACGTACCATTTTGTTGGCCTTGTCCAAAATGTCGGAGTAGTGCTGATGAAAATTCAATTTACAGTCTAGGGTAACGCCTAAGTCCCTAAAAGGGTGGCAACGTTGCAGTATGGATCCAGATATATTATAGTTATGGGTTATGGGACTGAAAGTTCGGTGGATCGACATACACCAGTCGGAAAAGCAGTTCACTGAACTTTGCAGGGAGATAACATCGGATGCTTCACGGATTGGAAGGAATAGCTTAAGATCGTCCGCGTACAATAACCATTCAGAGTCCACCATTAACATTCAGAGTCATTTTCTACCATGTGGTTGAAAGTATGAAGTTTCCTCAAAAATGAGATTGTGCTTACAGGAATTTCCAGCACTGTACCTCGTGTTTCGAATCTCAAACATTACGTACTGGTTTGAAAAAAAGGGTTCTGTTTCTTCAGCTCTCTTTCGCTACGGACGGGAAGGTATCATATCAAGGTACATTCAAAGACGAATCATTTCTTGCTCCAACACCATCATCAATGCATCATGCAGCACACCCGCTTTTCCTTTGGTGCATATTAAACCAACAAAACGATGCACCTCGGACCCTCGATGGGATGGATGATGAGCGCGCGTACAGAAGAAACTCGTGTATTTGGTTGCTGCTTAATTTCTGACACAATTATGCTGAAGAAGCGTTTCTACCTTTTACATCGTGGTGAAGGAAATCGTAAAACACTACATAACATGCATACTTTCCTTTGTGCGTACCATGAGACAACATCAAACCATCCATCTTACCGTGAGTTGATGAAAAGCTTAATCAAATGTGAGCTTTCCGTTCAGGTTGATTATAAAAGGAGAAAAGCACGATTTTGTCGGCATGTATTTTAGCACAGCTGGCTATGAGTAAGCCTTTCGTCCCCAAACAACCCCAATCAAAACACAAACAAAAAAAGCGGCGTGTGGCAATATTTTCCCACCCGCCCCAAAAAGGACTCCATTTTCCCGCGTGCCCTATTGTGCCCCGATTACAATTACCCGCCTAACCTTAATTACCACCTGACCACGTGTGGACAGCTACGTCACGGTGGTGGTAGCAGCGTTCATTCTAGGCTCACTAATATTGCCGTGGCCAGCCAGCCAGCCCCCAATTTATGCCAGCGCAGGGAAGCAAATAATCCTTTCCACTACAACCACCATCACACCTCACGGCACGGAACGGCAGAGAGTTTGGCCTTGGGTTTGATTTCGTTCTGTCGTGGTTTGATTTGTGGCGCACAGTAATGCTAGTTTTCAATTTTCCCCCTTACGATGGTTCTGTTTTTGGCCCAGAAATCAAACAAGCACACATATTTTCAAGGCAAACTCGTGCTACGACTACGCGCGATTATTAAAGTGTGCCTCCAAATCGAACCGAAATATTTTGGCACAAAAAGCAAAACACAAGGCACAAGCTTTAATACACAATGTTTTCCTTCACAATTTTACATCGCACACATGTGTGTGCGGGGAATTTCAATGGGAAAAATATTCTTCCAGAGCGTGGATGAGTTCATCGAGCGTTTAGCTCAACGTTTGGTGCCATCAGCATACGGTGGAACACCTCGCGCGGCACTAACCCGATGATAAACGATGGCACCAGCTGGACTGGGTGTGGCGTACACCAGGGTGGACGGTTTAAACTGTCGGCTGGTTCGGCTAAAGGAGGGACACCATTGGGGAGGAAGTGCCACGTACTATCGATAAAGAATGAAGCCAGCCTTTCAATAAGAATATCGATCGAACGAGAGCAAAAAAAAACGGGGGGACAGAGACAAGAAAGACACCAAGAGTAAAAGGGTTACTACTTTAGCAAATCAAAATTCATGTAGTTCTCTGGGGAATTCATTTTACGACAAAGGTCTGTTACCCGATGGGAGTACATTGTATAGTGAACATATTCTAAATTCCTCTTCCTCTCTGTATTACACAAAACCGGTCATCTCCAGTCCCAGGCACAAGCTGGTTCTTTTTTAATTAAACAACATAAAAAAAGCATACACCCAACCCCAGCGCGATCATCATGCTTCGAAGCGTGCGAGAGAAAGTTGTCGCCATCAGCGGAAGCAATTTGTGCGACGCTTGCCATTCTCGTGTACGCAACAACAAACAGCAAAAAAAAGCAGAGTGAGAGTGACCATTTTGCCCATAATAACGTAACCGAATGACTGCCAGCACCAACCCCAGGGGGGGGGGGGGGGGGGGGCACTGGTGTGTACAGGAAATGAAGGTGAAAGAAGAAAACAGTACTGACATCACCGACAACCGGTGACGCTGGATAAACCTGGAGATCCGGACCCATTACACCTATACCCATTCATGCCACACCACGCTGAAGGTGAGATCATCGACGTGCGCCAGATCCGGATCGATCGAGTGATTTTGTATTTCAATCTAAAGGGACGACGTAGACCTTCGTTTGTAAAATGGATGGTGTTTTTCTTGTTGTTGCAAAAATGAGTCCAGTTTTACCTCTATAAAGGAAGATTTGAAGTCTTGGAGTACCCACCAGCACCGCAAACGATGGCGCACCAACCAAAAAAACGCGTGGTCGACCAATAAAGCCCCCACACACAGCAAGGGACAGCATCGTGTTTGGTAATGGACAACTCCAAAACAAGCACTGGAGTGTACTTGTGGAGGAGGACGTTGAGGTCGAGTGGGACAGAGAGAGAGAGAGACTGAGCCATGTTGGGTGGATATTCGAGGTTGCTTTCGGGCGCAACGCGAGACTCCATTAAATTAAAATTAAGTATCGAATGTGAATATTTGGGATTACAAACACCACGTGCCTGGCACACGGCTCTCCGACGACACAAGACACACACGCCGAGATGATGTCACTCATCTCGCTGACTCCTCAAAACGACTCATTACGCAAAACCTTGACACATGAGCGTACGTCTCTTCACTTGAGTTTAATGCCCGTTCTCACCTAATAACAATATGCAATTTTATCCTTCCACGACCCATCAGAGGTCGCTTCTTGGAGCCGTAATTGGACTGGAATGCACAAAGAGCTAATAAATTTATTAACAAAGAATAGTTTGCTTTCCTGCCAGCCCAGCCTTGTTGCAAATGCAGAGACAGCTAACGGATGCATTGAAGAAGCAGCAGTAAGTAGTTTGCCACTTTAGTCTTATTAGCTCCCGTGTGTGAGCATAGACAAACGAAAGGAGCCCTGCGTAGTTTAAAAAAAAGGTAAATGTGCTCCATTGTTCTCGTCCAATCTCTACAAACACTCCCAAACACGTCATCTACCGTGCCGTTTCGTGTGTGTTGGCGCTCTCGAGAATCGTTTTGGTTAAGCCATCTTGCCGCCTAATTTAATGCATATCGCTCAACATGAGCGTTGCACTGAAGCGTTTAAAACTTATGCCGCCAACTGATGGTTCAAGTCCACTTCTAGCTGACACTACTCTACACCTCCCCTTCCAAAAGTACTTCAGCGAGCCTGTCCGCCCGTGTGTCAGCTTTAACTTCTCGCGTAGGCTCCACCATACACACACGCAAGAACGTCTCGCGTGACTCGCGTTTCGCGTGCGTTTTTTTTTCTTTCGGCGGGTGAGACTTTTATCGCACAAGTTCCATGCCGCAATACAAGAGTGTGGTGGCGTGTTAGCTTAACGGCGGCGGAAAGTTTTCCCTAATTTCCACTGCTCCCACTGCTTTAGAACGTGCCACTAACGAGGTGGCGCAAAGGAGAGCGCCGCATCGGTTTGGCAAGAATCGCGGGGGTTTTCCCTTGAAAGTGTGCAACCTCCATGCCCTTTTCCTTGCGTGGAAATGTGGCGGTAGTCCTGTCATACAAGTCCCCGGCGAATTCCTACCTGAAGGCAAGCACTTCCACTCCACGCATGCGTCTGATGATGGAGACGTCGCTCAGTTCGCTGCCCCTGAAAGGGAGGAAGAAGAGAAGAAACAGATTAGAAGTGATTTACGTTATCAACGATCGACGAAAAAGGAGGGGGGTTGTGATAAGCAGGAGCTACCGTTGGCTGTCGAGTGACAAGGAAATCCGTGACGCTTCTATTGTACACGGCTGGTTAGATACAACCGTTTACCTGATAAAGCAAGATACCTAAAACGGAATGTATTTGCCGTAGTCCCAAGCTGTAGAAAGTCGTTAGAAACGTTTACACGATATCACAAGCAACAAATTGAAGCAATTGCTTCCGTTTTGGTGATAATATTAATTAATCATTTTATTAATTGACTGTTTCACAAGTAGCTGGACATCGAGGCAATTGAGATTGAGTAAGGCATGACAAATTCAAACAAAAAAGTGAAGAATTAAACAGTTATGTCACGCTCAGCTTTAGGGCCCACGTGGTCATAAAACAAGGCGGACAGTAACTTCCAAAAAATCGTAGTATTCATGTCCAAAAAAGGTTAAGGCTCTGCTGTGTGAAGTCGTTGAAGCTTAACTTGATCTTTGCTAGGAAGGAATTATATCTGATCGACTTCAGAATTCTCATTCAATGCGATCCGAGAAATCCAAGGCAAAGCTCCTCTACCCTATGATTCATGCTAGTGCAATGTAACCATACCCAGGCTGCAGCTTATGAAATTACAACCCCTCTCGCCTAACACAGCCCGAGATATTTTCCTACACGAAAGGTCCAGGCCAAAACCGGTTAATTTGAGCCATCGGGGCTGTGTAGGATGTCGGCTGCAAGGCGTTTTGCGAGGAGGGCAAATTTTCTGACATTTTTTGCCGCTCATTCTTAGCTTAATGTCAAGAGCTAAGAAACTGTCGCTGTAGCGAAAAGATCTATGATACACACCCAAGGTGAACGCGCATTCGGTCCGTCAAGTAGCGGCCGGATTTTAACATCGATTAAGAAAAGTCACACCCATCGGATCAGTCGCGCTCAGTAGGTAAGAAGGGAAAAAGTAAACCTACCGCACAATCTAAGCTCTCCAATCGAAAAATTAAACATCTTCTTGTGGCTTTCCTTTTTCCCTTCTGTATCCCTTGCAACACATGTTGGAGTGATTGTGGGTTTGTGTTTGTGTGTGTGTTGGGAGGAGAATAGGGAGAGAAGTAGGATACAACAAAAAGCACCGTTGCATTCTTTGATCGGTATCGCTCTGTGGGGAGTAAAAAGGGTGGCCACGGAAACGCGCACACACATCTGTTGCGAATGGCAACGCCGTTCTCGCGCTTCTTCGTACCAACGTGGTCCGGTGGCGCGGTCTAATGAACTTCCCCATTGAAGTTTATCAGCGGTTTGTGATGTTATGCCCGTCGTTGGTATGGTTCTCCCGTTTCTTCCCATCCCGTCGTGCTGGTTCCCATGTGTTGAGAATCATCATCAACGGTGTAACGGTATCGTAAAATGGGGGTTGGGGGTTCTCTCCTTTTTAGAAATTGTGCTTGATGTTGCTTGCTTCTTCCGAAATTTGGAACTGCTTCGAATATGATTCGTGCACGTTTTGGGGCTTGGGTATAAGCAAACGACGAGAGGGGATTGTGCGTTCGGGCTTGAAAGGGGAAAGGTAGTCAATTGCAATGTAAACAAAGGCCGGTGTGTGTGTGTCCGGCAGCTACTTACCAGCAGTTCAGCTTCTTGATTGCGGCCAGATCGGACTGCTTCGACCGTGCAATGACCATTTCCTCCGTAAGCCGCGCCATCGTGTCGGTTTGGTTTTTGGATCGGTGCGGGTAAACACACAGTGAGAGGCCAAGATCCAAGGGGTTTCCGCACAGATTGATTATTGCTTTTCACACACAGCAGGAGATACACTCACGAAGATGGAGACAGACCCGGGAAGGGATAGGACAGCTCCAGCAAAGACACGGACACACACACGCAGCCTACACGATCGATTTAAAACACACACACACGTACGACCTTTTGGCTCCTTCGACTAGCCGCTACCGAGCTGGTACTTCATGCTTTGCAATAGCACCGCTCACAGCAACCCTTGACATCTAGTGGGACGATAAATTCACTCCACTGACCGTGCCGTGTGTCCTTTATGCTCTCGCCACTATGCACCCACGGACACAGACTGCACACACACACGTGCGCACAAACTGCACAGACACACGCACGGACACACACACTTTGAAGATGTACCACTAAAAGAACACACCTCTTTACATCGCAAAGTGCGAGGATCTTTGTTTAAAAGAAACTAATAAAAAGAAGCTACCGGTTGAAAAGAAAGAGAAACACGAAACGGAAATAGGTTTAGATGCTTCGTAACGATGACACACTAGTTTTCTTCTCTCTTGCTATGCAGCAATGCCTTTGGCCACTGACTAAAGACGGGCTTTCCTCGCGCCCTGCTTGCTGTAGACGAAAACCCTAAGGTTTGTATTCTCCTGTGCATGGGAAATCTAATCACAGCAAAGCGAAAGGTGTCGCACGGTGACGATATGTGTCAATGGCTACACACATAAATCACAAGAAGACACTCCGCGCGCCACATCTCTACCCCACACGCAAACACGTCGGCATTGCACAACGTGGAGAAGAGAGAGAGAGACAGAAAGGCTTACTAAAGACGGCAAGCATCGCGCACAGCAAGAGAAGAAAGCAAATTCTTATGCGGTAATAAACCTGTGACGAACAGACCGCGCGGATACACCCAAGACCCACCACATTCACTTGGAACTTGGAACCCACCCACCCCCTCACATAAGTCACACACAACGTAAGCAAACAGCGAATGGATAGTTGCAGCTGGCAGGTAAACGTCGCTGGTGCTACTACTGCACACTAAAATACCACAACACACACCCACCAGCCAGCTGGTGGTGCATTTGGTGCAGCAGGAGAAACCCCCGTGTAGCGTCTCCTGGTGCAGTATACGTACGAGGGGATGCTGTAAAATAACACTCGCGGCCCAAGACTTTCGCACCGCGCACACGTCCGCTCGGTACGGTTGCTAGAAAAACATAGAAATAACACGAAAAATAATACGCTGTAAACAAAGTGTGGCTAGCGGGCAGGTTGGTACGATGCGTCAACTGTCGAAGGGCCTGTTGACAGAGCAGTGCTGGTTTGACAAAAAGGGATAGGGGAAAAATAGGGAGAAATTAACAGATATGTGGCTCAATTTATGCACAAGATTCTTTTTTCGATTATGGTTAGCTCAACTTAATCTTAAAGTGATCAATGCAGTGGCAAACTACTCTAAAACCTGATATTTCTAAACTCTCAATTTGTCAAATTGGTTTTCAAATTTAAACGTAATTGACACACCTGCTGTTCTGCACATTTGTCTACGCAACTGTCAAAATCAATATTATTAAATAAAAAAATGTAGGAAATATGGGATTTTGTTCTTAATTAACATTTTGAACATCCAACACTGAATGTAATAGCATAAAAACTTGAAACTTTTCAATATTTTCCCAAATCTATCCCATCAAATGTCAAACTATTCCAAATGGCAGCACCTGCCATTCTGTGACCTTGCGGCATATGTCATCTGTAAAAATGTCAACAAACTCATGCGTGTTTTGAAAGCATGCGGCATGGTGTGTCGTGTTTAAACAGTTTTCTTTCCGCTAAAATAGTGTAAAAAAGCCACCGGACGCAACCATGGCGGACGATAGTTCCCATACCGAGGCCAAAAAGGCCCACAAGAAACGCCATTCCGGTAAGCAAGCCGTACATGGTGGCCCTTGAACCATGCTCCCAAAAGTGTGTGCTTCATCTTCATCTCCTCCCTTCCTTCCAGGCGTAAAGGCGGACAAAAAGAAGGCCAAAAACAAACCGACCGATCGGACCAAGAACCCGAAAGCGTTCGCCATCACGAAGGCCCGCTCGGCGGAGAAACGCTTCCGGTACAAGGAGGACATCATCACCAAGAAGCAGCACATCCCGCTCGTCGACAAAACGCCGGAAGAACCGCCGCCCGTGCTGATCGCGGTCGTCGGTCCACCGAAGGTCGGCAAAACCACGCTCATCAAGAACTTGATCAAAAACTTTACCAAAACGAGCGTGACGACCATAAACGGCCCAATTACGGTGGTCACGTCGAAGAAGCGGCGCATTACGCTGCTCGAGTGCAACAACGACATTAACAGCATGATCGACGTGGCCAAGTGTGCCGATCTGGTGCTGCTGATGGTCGACGCAAGCTTCGGCTTCGAGATGGAGGTGTTTGAGTTTCTGAACATTTGCCAGGTGCACGGAATGCCGAAGATTATGGGCATCCTGAACCATCTGGACGTGATTAAGAACGCGAAGGCGCTGAAAATGCAGAAAAAGGTACTGAAGCATCGCTTCTGGACGGAGGTGTACAATGGGGCGAAGCTGTTCTACCTGTCCGGGCTGATCCACGGCGAGTATTTGCGGAACGAGATCCGCAACTTGGGGCGATTTATAGCGGTGATGAAGTTCCGGCCGCTCAGCTGGCGCGGAGCACACAGCTACATCGTGGCGGATCGTATGGAGGACATTACGAACGCGGAAGAGATTCGCTTGAATGCGAAGTGCGATCGGAACGTGGTGCTGTACGGGTACGTGCGCGGTGTTCCGCTGAAGAAGGAGAACATGGTGCACATAGCCGGGTTGGGCGATATGCCGATCGAGGAGCTGAGCACACTGCCCGACCCGTGCCCGCTGCCGTCGGGCGAGAAGAAGCGAAGTTTGATGGAAAAGGAGCGTCTCCTTTATGCGCCAATGTCCGGCGTCGGTGGCATCGTGTACGATAAGGATGCGGTCTACATTGAGCTGTCCGGGTCGCACAGCCACAGGAAGGGTGTGCCGGACAGCGAGCAGCAGCAGATTGTCGATTCGTTCATCGAGAAGAAGGAAACGTTCGATGTGGCGATCGAAAACCAGGAGTTTCGGCTGTTTAGCGGTGGAGCGGTTATAAAGTCGTCCGATTACGTGGATGACGCGAAGCGCGTTGACGACGACGAGTCGGACGAGGACGATCGAGGGGAGGATGAGGAGGAGGAGGATTCCGGGTTGGAAGACTCGGAAGACGATGAGGCGGAGGTTGGGAAAGGCGCACGGCTTGGCTGGATACCGGAGGAAGGTGAAGATGATGGAGAAGAGCGTGAGGAGGATGATGATGACGATGATAACGAGAACGACGAAGACGATGATTCAAGTGGCGACGAGGAGGATATGAACGATATGGACACACTGGGGCGAAAGTCACGCACCAGCGGGTATCTCTCCTCGGACGATGATGAGCAAGCCGACGCTTCCGGTGGAAACACGATGGCCTGGAAGGATGGTCTAGCCGCCCGGGCCCGTAAAGACTATCTCGAACGGTTAGCCACCAACAAAAACTTGATGAAAATAGTGTACGGCGTGTTTAGCAAATTCCACAAACGGAAGCAGCAACAGGCGGCCGAAGCGGAGGAAGGGGCCGACTCGGAGGACGACGGACTGCTTGGTGGCATTTTCAAGAGCGTAAGCCAGCGGCAGGCCGAACTGCAGAAGAAGAAAAGCGTGCAGGATGTGGATGAGTGCTGCTTCTTCGAGGAGTACGGCGATGGGATCCGCGATTGGACGAGCGAGCAGAACAAGGACCTGATCCGGAATTGCTTTGTGACGGGCAAGTGGAAAGCGTCCGAGGATGCGGAGGAGCTGCTCAAGCTGGACGATATGAGCGACGGGGATAGTGATGTGTACGGGGATTTTGAGGATTTGGAAACGGGCGAAAAGCACGAAGCACCGAAGGGAGCTAATAAGAAACCAGC
The DNA here is from genome assembly GCF_943734735.2 of Anopheles gambiae. Lineage (NCBI taxonomy): Eukaryota > Metazoa > Arthropoda > Insecta > Diptera > Culicidae > Anopheles > Anopheles gambiae. Next base: position 91,615,390 of record NC_064601.1, read on the forward strand.
GGGAGGAAAGGGCGACGAGAAGGCCGAGGATGGTGATGAGGATGAGGCGGAGAAGGGCGATGAGAAGTCGCTGAAGCGCAAGGCGACCCGAGTGGAGGAGAAAAACATGTCCCGGGCCGAGCTGATGGCGAAGAAGATGAAGCTGAAGGCCAAGTTCGACTCGGAGTACGACAACCCGGAGCGGGACGATCAGCACATCGAGGGTGACCATCAGTACTACGAGAAGCTGAAGGCGGACGCGCTACGTCAATCGGAGCTGAACAAGAAAGAGTTCGCCAACCTGGACGAGGACGTGCGGCTGAACATCGAGGGCCACCGGGCGGGGCTGTACGTGCGCATGTGCTTCAAGAACATTTCGGCCGAGTTTGTGGAACACTTTGACCCGTCCTATCCCGTGCTGATCGGGGGGCTGAACATGGTGGAGGAGAACGTGGGGTACGTGAACTGCAAGGTGAAGAAGCACCGCTGGTACAAGAAGACGCTGAAAACGGGCGATCCGTTGATCATCTCGCTCGGCTGGCGCCGCTTCCAAACCGTCCCGATCTACGCCAAGGTGGAGGACGACTTCAAGCATCGCTACCTGAAGTACACGCCGAACCACGTGACGTGCAGCATGAGCTTCTGGGGACCGATCACGCCCCAAAACACGGGGGTGCTGGCGATCCAGACGGTGGCGTACGATCAGAAGGAGATGCGCAAGCTGGGCTTCCGAGTCGCGGCGACCGGCGCGGTCAGCGAGTCGGACAAGAATGTGGAAATCGTGAAGAAGCTCAAGCTGATCGGTACGCCGGACAAGATCTTTCAGAAGACGGCCTACATCAAGGGCATGTTCAACTCGCAGCTCGAGGTGGCCAAGTTCGAGGGCGCCAAGATACGGACCGTGTCGGGCATCCGGGGGCAAATCAAGAAGGCGGTCCCGCCCGAAGGTTCGTACCGTGCGACGTTCGAGGATCGCATCCAGCTTAGCGATATCGTGTTCTGCCGCACCTGGTTCCGGGTGAGTGTGCCGAAGTTTTACGCCCCGGTGACGAACCTGCTGCTGCCGGCGGACCAGAAGTCGCAGTGGGTGGGCATGAAAACGTTGGGCCAGCTGAAGCGCGAAAAGAACATCCAGTTCGAGCCGAAGGAGGACAGCACGTACAGCAGGAAGATTGTGCGCGAAAAGTTGGCCTTCCGGCCGCTGGTCATACCGAAAAGTTTGCAGAAAGCGCTGCCGTACAAGGACAAGCCCAAGCTGGGGCCGCTCAAGCCGAAGAAGTCGTTCGAAAGCGAACGGGTGGCGGTCGTGATGTCGCCCCACGAGCAGAAGGTAAGTGCATTAATTGTCGGAACGAGAAAAGACAATTAAATTAACGGATTTTAATGGACGGTTTTTGTTTTCAGGTGGCAAAAATGATGAACATGATCAAAACGAACTACAAAGCGAAGCAAAGCAAACAGCTGCGCCAGACACGGGAGCGGTCGAAGAAGTTCAAGAAGGAGCTGGTGAACGAAAAGTTTAAAAAGCTACAGCGCCAGAAGGATCTAAAGAAGAAGGTGTTCCGTGCGATCAGCAAGATGGATACGCAGAATGAGGAGAAAATGAAGAAGGGCAAAAAGTGATTTTTTTTCATTTTTCGGTTGCTGAAATTAGTTTAAAAAATAAAAACTAAAAAGTTGAAAAATTATCAACTGTTTTCGGACAACTTTCGCACGTTCGAAAATGCCGCCACGCGCGCGCTCCTGTCTTTCGAAGCTCCCGCACCACGAAAGAGGCGCAATCACGTTGCCATGCCAACGCCGCAAAACAAATAGGCTGTGGAAAACAGCTGAAAATTTCCATCCACTGTGCCTTTGCTTCACTGTTCAGCCAAGTTTCTGTAGTGCAGGACGTACGCCGGTGTGCTGTATTGTCCAGTAGTGTTGTCCAGTAGTGTTGCGAACCTGACGGCAACTGTGTTTTTTTTCCTCTCTCTTCTATGTGGTGTTGCCTCTCCCATTCCCCAGCATCAACATCAGCAGCAGCATAGGGACGCTGTTTCTCTTCGATTTCGGTGTACAAAGTTGTGTTGTGGAAAAATTCAACGTGTGGCGCCCACCCAGTATAATGTCGACGGCATTGCGTTCCTCGTGAGTATACCGTTGCAAAGGTGAATTATCCTGCGGGAGGACTCATCCTCCCTGCCCAAACAAGGAGTATCATGTAACAACGATAGGAAGGTGGCCAGGCAAATCGTAATTGCCGTGTGTGTGCATCGGCGCTAAGTTCCATTTTCCGGTCAACTCCTCAGGGTGGTGGTGAGTGATCGTGACAGTACATTCGCTCCAAGTACACTTAGTGAAAATGCACTGAGCTCATCAGTTTTCCACCGTCATTCACATATGCATTTTTTATATACACAGTTTTCTTTTCGCCCAACTCAACCAGTGCCTACTATGTGGATATATCCTTGCGGAACGGGAACTGGTGTTGGTTGTTTTCTTGTCGCCCTCAGCTCATACCCCCTGTCATCGTCCTCCGTCGTCCCAAATCACTTTCACCCTTAGTAACGGAAAACATTCCCTTTCGCTCGCTTCACCTTCGCACCTTTCGGCTCCTGCTGCCCCCGAGGGGTGGGGGGAAGAAAACAACAAACTGCTGCTGCTTATTATTCAAAAGGCACAACACGTTAGCGAGTGGCTGGGCAACTGGGCAAGGACCTGTTTTTATTTACCAAAGTAAACATCATTGCCTTGGTCAGTTGCGCGCCGTGCAGTGTTCACCATCATTCGATCGATTTAGGGGGTATTTTCTATCAGGTTTCATCCTTACCATCTTTTAAATGAATTTGGAACACTTACACGTGTCTTAGGAGTTTGAAAATTATAAACAGTGTTAATCTAATTTACACTTTGCTCCCGTTCTACAGCTATTCTATGCAGAGTATGGAAAGTCTCTATTCAAACAGCTCCAAGTTTTCCGCCCTGCACCGACGCAAGGTTGCTGCTAGGCAACCGGGTATGGTGCTAGCGTCCGACAGCGATGTGCGGCACCGGGTAATGTCGGCGCGCATGTTGCGCCTGAAGCAGTTGCAAAACCAGCTCGAAGCGGCCAACATGGTCATTGCGGTAATTGTTTGGTTGTAAATATTTAAACATCTGGAGATATTCATTTCTGGCCTCTCTGTTTTCCCTTGCAGGAGCTGACCAAAGATAATCGGGTGCTGAAATCGGTACAGAAGCGCCAGGATTCGGCACTCTCCAAGTACGTCAACTCGAACGCGGAGCTGCCGAAGCTGCTCAACTCGCACGCGGAAGAGGTGCGCACGTGGCAGACGAAGTATCGCAACCTGCAGAACCAAAACAAGGAGCTGATCAGCAAGCTGAAGGCGAAGGACGCCCACATACTGACGATCACGGACCAGAACAAGCATCTGGTGCAGCTCAACAAAGATAAGTATGTGTGGGACTGTTTTTAAACAAAAAAAAAAGCCGCGGGTCATCTCAAAATCTTTATGTGTCCACCGGCGGTTCACCTCGGCAGACATTTAGAAGAACGCGAAAGACTGGCCGACAGGGTGCGGTACCTAGAAAACAGGCTCATGGAGAAGGACAACGATGCCAAATTACTCTCTAGAAGGATTCAACTCGATTCGAAAAATTTCAAAGCCCAACTGCAGCAGGAAATGCTGAAGCAACGGGAGCTGGCGCAGAAGCTCGAGCGCACGCAGCATGAAGTCAACCGGCTCAACTCTGTCATTGAGGTATTGCTGAATCCGAACATTCTCTCAATATCGGATTTACGTTGATTCTTGCCCATTTTTGCTTGTAGATATACGAGAAACGCACTCCTTCGACGCTGTTGAAGAATAGCAACTTTCTGATGAAGACGTCCAAACCATCCTCAGGGCAGCAGCAGCAACCACCACAGCCAATGCAGCAGCAAATGATTCGATACGGAAACGGTTCCTCGCACAAATCCCCTTACCCGGTAAGATGGCAGCTTGTAAAGAATGTATTTTGTGCCCAAAATAAACGTTTTTCGTTCCATTTTGCAGAACTTTTCCGAACCTTCCCCGGTAACGAACCTGGACATGAGCCCGAAGGTGAAACCAAACGCTCACGAAGGAGGCGAAGGGGACAAATCACCCACTCCCAGTCCGAGAATACTGCAACCCTTGTCGCCCCGGGACGAGGAAATGCCTGCCGCTCACCAGAACTCCTCCAAGCTTAGGAAGAGACACAGCTCCAGAAAGCACAAGGGCGACGCACAATCGGACGAGACCGGCACAAACGGAAAGTCGGACGGCACGGCAGAGCACCAGTACGACGAGGGCATGTGCTCCGAGTTTAACCAGTACGCGCTGGAGCAGGAGGCCGAGTTCGACAAGGCCATCGCGTCGGAGCTGTTCCGGCTGCAGACGGAAATGGGTCCCGGTGCTGCGGCCAAGCTGCTGAAAGGCCAAACCGTCAAGCGGTACAGTGCCACGACGGAAACGTCCTACGAGGATGACTACGAGACGGACTTGTCGCCGGAGAAGAGTGTCGATCATCTGAGCGAAATCTTCGAGCATAAGGCCCACATCAGCGAGCTCGAGGAACAGTTCCGTGAGGCTGGTTCGTCGGCTGCCACCACGAACACTACCACCACCAATGGATACTCGGCTGGCAAGGACAATGGCAAGGGGCGTGCGGTGAAGAAGCGGGTGATCAATTCGTCCGAAACGAACGATTCCGACTCGGTGGAGAGCGGCAGCCGATCGTCGGCGGCAAGGGATCTGGAAGCGATGAAGCAGGAGATGCATCAAAGTATACTGAAAAAGGAAGCGCTGCTGGACACGTTCTGCGACGAGCTGCATCACGGTAAGGATCCGTCGAAGGGGGTGGCGCCGCTGCCGCCCTCGCTCAACCGGCCCAAGCTGGACAACACCAAGCGCGTGCAGATCGATCCGAAAAAGAAGCAAAACTTGCTGGAAGTGTTGAAGGCAATCGATGGTGATAGTTTCGAGAAGTGAGAGGCTGAGGTGTGGAACCGGAAGCTGCCCGCCCCCTGGCGCACACTTTTTCGAGCGTTTTCCGAGTGTGGGCTAGTGGCGGGCAATGAAATTGATGAATCCTATTTATGTAGGCAGAAGTGTGTGGTGGTGGTGTTGGTGGTTAACGCCAGGGACAGTGTAGAGATATATTTTTTAATAAATCGTATCTTTGAATGGAATTTAGCTGTTTTTTTTGTCATATTTTTATACTTTTTCCATTTCCGCTGTGTTACATGACAAGCTAACGGTTTTCTGTTCGTTATTGCAGTTTTGAATTCGTTCAGTTGCAGTCGGCGCACGTTTAGACCAGTTTTATACCACCCTTCACTGACAGCCGATTTGACGTGTGGGGAAGAAACGTCAAACAAAAAGCCATCAACAAAGCGTTTGCTGGACGGCGTGCTGCGGCGTGAATTTTCCAGAAAAAGGTTCTCGAATTTTAGCACACTTTTCCACCATGGATGATGGCGATTACGATAACGATGAGTAAGTAAAGCGGCCTTCCTACGATTGCGCTTGTTTGTCTAATGAAACACTTCTTGCCTTTCCCTATTTTCCCGACGTGCGCAGTGTCGGTGGGGATGAGTTCGACGATGTCGAGGAGGACGACAACATTGACGAGCTGAACCAGGAGGAGGATGGGGATAACATCGAGATCATCAATCCGGGCCAGGCCGGTGGCGGTGTGCCGAAGAACAAGCGCATCACGACCAAGTACATGACGAAGTACGAGCGAGCGCGTGTGCTTGGTACGCGCGCCCTGCAGATCGCCATGTGCGCACCGATCATGGTGGAGCTGGAGGGCGAGACGGACCCGCTGCAGATAGCGATGAAGGAGCTGAAGCAGCGCAAAATTCCCATCATCATCCGGCGCTACCTGCCCGACTCGTCGTACGAGGACTGGAGCATTGACGAGCTAATTATAATCGACCATTAAATCAGAGTGTTAAGCTGGGAGGGTTTTAACCATTGTATATTATATTAAGGTGGAAAAATACACAGTCTTCTCTACACAGGCTGCAAACAGGATGGACTTGTTGTGGTAAAATGTAAGCTAACTCCATGTGAATCCACCCGCCTCCTGACTGTACAGCAGCCGCTCCGTATCGAACACGGAATCCTTCGTGGCGCGGCACATGTTCTCGACGATGCGCTTGTTCAGCCCACAGTCGGACAGGTTCTCCTTGCCAAACACTGGCCCAGCCAGGGCCGATGCATCGTTCTCCTTGTCCGCGTCGCTGATTAGCTTCTGGGAGGCGGCACACAGTGCCGCCGTGCTCGGTACAGTAGCCATCGTAACGCTGTAGTTGTCCTTGCTCTCGCACAGCAGATCCGTCACGTACGGCAGGATGTGGGGCAGAACCACCCCCTGCAGCTCCGTACTGTGGTACTGCTGGCCATCCATCTGGATCTTGCTCGAGCGGGTCTGAAGGGTGCGAAGTGTTGCGCCAGCGAACGATACCGGCGCCAGCAGGGTCGGTGGAATGCCCGCCAGTCTGCCCACCTTAGCGATGGTGCTCTTAGCGTTGAGCAGAAAGTTAAAGAACGCCTGACACTCGGGGCCTTCGATGAGGACGAGCGATTGATCGCTGTAATCGGATCCGCATTCCCGCTTCTGCTGCTTCCTTCGGTGGACATCGCTGATTTTGCGTATTTCTGCCGCATCCACGCCCATACTCTCCAACCACTGCTCACCATCCATATCGTCGTCGTCTTCGTCCTCCTCTCCGTCCTGCTGCTCTCCTTCCAGTGAACGATCGTTCGTAAGCTCTTCGTTCGATGCCGTTTGCGATTGCTCTTCGGACGAGTTGGAGAAGCTGCTGTTACCGATGCCCGATTCCGACGAACGATTGAGCTGATCCTGTGTCTGTGTCGATGCTCCCTTTTTCAGCGGCATTGTGAATTCGATCTCTTCTTGCTTCAGTGCCGCTCGCATTCCCCTCGTGGTGGGTGTGAGCAGTGCGTGTGTTTCTACCCGTCCACCGATACCGGCCGCCCGGAACAGCACGGTGAAGGAGTTGGCACAGAGATAGAAGTAGGGACACTGGCGAGCCCGCACCAGCTGGAACAGGTTACGGAAGCTAATGATCCACTCCTTCGCTAGCACGTTCCGGATCGATTCGTCCACCAGTGGAGCTTGGGTGTTGTTGTTGCGTGAATTCCTTGGGAAAAGGGTAAACCATGGCAGGTACGGATGTTGCCAGTAGAGAGTGGCCTGATAGAACCGGGCGCCCGGGGAAATGTCCATCCCGGTGGAAGATTCCTTCGAATCGATGCAGCGTACGAATGAGGTTAGTCCGCTCGCTTCCTGGTTTGTTTTGAGATTCGTGCCCGGTATCGGCGTTTGGCAGATGATGCGCAGCTTGCTCTTGATGCTCCAGTGAATCGGGGCGAACTTGCACGCTATACACTGTTCCTCTTCCGGGTCGACGGGCAGGTACTGTTCTACTGGGCAATGATACTGCTGAAAGCGTGTCTCAATGGCGGCGGGCGTTGTGCTGGGAGCTTCCAAGTTTGGTACGACGCCTGCTGTTTGCGGTTTGTTCAGCAGCTCGAAGATGGTTGACTCTCCAACGTCCTCGAGCTGACTCGTGGTGTGTGCTTCCTTCTGTCGTTTGGCCGCTGGATCAACCGCTCTGAACGCAAAAAAAGACAAATAAGGACAAAAGTCTACCTCAGCAGCTTCTGCTGGCTTACCTCGAGAATGGATTCTTTCGCTTCGGATTCGCCTCAAAACGATTCGCAAGTGGATCGTCACTTCCGGCGGACGATTGGTTCGGTTTCGCACCACTACCTCCGCCTCCTCCATCACCTTTCGATTGATTGTTGATGCGGTCCTGCAACGCTCGCTGTTTCCTCTTGAGCCGTTGCATTTTCAGTATATCTTCCGGCCGCTTCCATTGCGACGGGTTCGATAGCATACCTTCGGTGTTGGAGTTCATTTTGCTGGATCCCGGAAAAGGGGGTGGAAAATACGTGGACCGAGAACTAAGAGCGCGCAGCAAGGGAAAATGATGCGACGCGATTGTTTACATCTGCCAGCTGTCACAGACGTTGGTAGCAAAAAGGGAACAACAAGCAAAAGAAGAGTCCCAGTACGTTGCCTGGTTTCTTTAGTTTTGCAATAGATGGCGCTACTGTTTGCTTGAATTCAAATTTGAATGTTGGCTGTGTCGTTATTTCAAAATAACGCACGTGGCTAGGAATTGTGTGCGATAAAAAAAAACAATAAATTTCAGTTTCAAGTGCATGAATGTGGTTCTTGATTACAAATACTTTTTATCAAGTTACATTTAACTAAAAATAAATACGACAATACGATTGTCCTAAACTCAAGGAATGTTGAATGTTTGGTGTTTGGTAGCGCCTGAAGGTAGGCAAAATTTATTATCTATTATGCGCCTGAAAGTATCAAGGAATACAATTTGTTTTTACAGTAAGAAAATATATTTAGCCTGGCCAACTTTACCTTTCCTGTTATTTTTTGCTTTAACGATTTGTTAATCCCTTAAACATTTTGTTTTATCAAGCTGAGTTATATTTTTCAATCTATTTACCATTTGCATACCTTCAGGCGTTTTTAAATGCTTGGTGAGGATTGGTCTGTAATTTTAACCAATTTTTCAAATCATTTATCAGTTGCTTAGCGTTTTATCCCATCAGCTTCTAATTAAAGAGGAAATTTGAGCCAAAAGTTATCTTTGAGGTACACCGGAAATGGTCATCATTAGTATGAATATGTGATGCCAAAACTCATTACTTACTGTCCTGTAGCAAGCAGTTCAACTGGAATGCAATAGTAAATATTTGCATTTAGATGGGATTGCAGGCAACAGAAGCATATCTTGTCCTGACCAATCCAATAATTATGCAAAGATATAAAAATATACTTGTGATATTCTATATGCGTAGATCCACCCTACACAAAATATGCAATCTATACGATTTAAGACACAACTACCAAATAATGTAAGACCTAAATCGCAAGCTATGGTCATTCAAATTTTAAGAAAAACCCCATCTCAAGAATAGTTATTTTTTGGAACTCAAATGTATCCAATAGGAAAACCTCAGCTCTAGCTGTGAGGATTTCTTTCCTGGCGTGAAAGATAAAGCTATTATAGTATTAAGCTTCCATTTTTGCATGCTTACTTCCTGCTTTTTTGCTCTCCCCTTTGCTACGCCTGTCCTGCTTTTAAGACCGCTTATCCTTCCCCCGTGCGGAGGTGTATGAAGGCGCAGTAATGCACACTCGAGAAGGGGGCTACCGCCTGCACATCAATGTCTTCATTTAGGGTTTTTATTTGGTTCCTGTCTGCTTCTTCCAGAACCACCTGCTTTCGCTGCCTTGTTGCGGGCGAATGTTTTTCCTATCAGAGCTCGTTGAAGTGGTTGATTTTTACTTCAACAACACCTAGCAAACAAAGTACTGCACAGGGGGTGTGGGGGTAAGACTGCAGCAGTAAAGGGAAAAGTCTTTCTTACCTTTACCCCGGTCGGTACCGGCTTGTGCGGCCCACCGTAGCGAACGATCGTGAGAACATTCTTCTGCGGTCCGCGAGACTAAAGATAGAAAATACTTAAAGTATGTTTCTAAATCGTATTGGATCTGCATAAAATTTGAATACGCTTAGGAAATGGAAGTTTTTCCTCCCCCTGCCCTCGTTTCCACGAGTTTACTCTCAACGAAAGGAAGGCCAAAGTCCTGTTCAGTCCCCCCTTCTTCTCTACCGTCGCTGCGATGGTGCGTAGGTTTTTCTACGCTAAGCAGGACAGTTTGTTGCCACTTGCTTGTTGGCGTGTCGCGAAAAAACCAAAAACGGGGACGATTTTGCTTTCACGTGCAAAGATTCCTGCCTGCCGGAAAGACGGCGTAGAGCCCCTCCCGCCTTGAAGTGAATGAAAAAGCTTTAAAATTTTATTTATTTGTCTGCTGATTTCGATGTCTGATTTTGTGTGTGTGTGTGTGTGTGTGTGTATGTGTGTCTTGTGTCTGCAGTTGTTCGCTTCCCTGTCGCGGCGTTTTTTTTTGCACTCGCATTAAACCAACGGTGTGTCAAATGGTGGGTGCCTCCCCCCTCTGACGCCATTGTAACATCTTCCGGATTTAGCACGTTTGTGTGGTACTGTTTTTGCTTTCCTTCCATTCAAAGTCTGTTGCAAAAAAAAAAAAAAAAGAGAGAGAACAGAAAAACGCCGGAGCCCAAAGAATATGTTTCAATCTGTGTCACTTTAACGCCCACGGTAATGTGGCGTTCTCTGCTTTTTTGGTCGCAATGTTGCGCCACTTTGTATCGGATGTGCAGATGACAAGCAGATAAATTTATCTATCATCGGGGCTTTTCATGTTCCAAACGTTTGACGTGTTTTTGCTGGGTTTACAGGGAAGAAAATTGTTTTTTTTTTTCGATTTAACACCGTTAGCATATATGTGATTTCAGGGAAAAGTTTAAGTGAATAGCAGTAAAACTGGTAATAAATTGTATAATTTGCTATTTCCAATGCTTAAGCGCCTAGATGTAGGCTATGTTGCACAGCCAAACGCTATTTAAGGTAAATAAAACAATATTTAACACCGGTTACATATATTTTATGAGGTTTTTTTCCTTAGAAAATACAAATCTTTTGCCTTTTTCATCTAAAATGTAACTATCCTTGCATTCAAACAATAAAAGATGATAATCATACTATTGCACCTTTAGGCGATGAAGGTTAAGGTGTAAGACCGTCAAAGGAAACATATTCAGCCGTACCGGCGAACTCGTTCGTTCCTGGGAACGTTCGCCGTGACGCTCATTTTCACTCATTTCATAGCCCTCTAGATCAAAAATTAGAAAACCGTATAGATTTTGTACTGGCCAACCTAGTGGTACAACCCTGTCCACTCATGAGCGACGAATGTTTCTCGTTGAACGAGTTCGCCGGTACGGCTGATTACTTTTCCAAGCTTGCGGGAGAATGTTCTTATTTGATTGTTGATGATTTGGACTGGAGAGGTCAATAAGATAGAAGATTATGATTTAAATTAAAGATATCATATTTCATTTATAGAGCCGGTCTCGTAGCACAGTCGTCAACTCGTACGACTTAACAACATGCCCGTCATGGGTTCAATCCCCAAATAGACCGCGCCGCCATACGTAGGACTGACTAACCTGCTATGGGGGGGGGGGGGGGGGGGGGGGAAACAATTAGTCATTGAAAGCCAAAGCCCACAAGTGGGTACAGGCAGGCCTTGACCGACATCGGTTGTTGAGCCAAAGAAGAAGAAGATAATTCATTCAAGATCTGCACGTAATAAACGCCTTAATGTAGGCTAAATTGTGTAGTAAAATGCAGCTTTTAAGAGTATAATCTATGTTTTTCGCAAAATTTCTTTCTTTTCCCCAAATATAACAGCATACATAATTCATTTGGTTCATCGAACTTCCACGTCTTCCACCATCGATCCTTCCACCTTCCAGCAGCCTTAAAAAGCATTCAAATCAACCACATTTTTATCGCCCAACGATCGCGCGGCCGGTGAAGTGCGAAATGTTTCACTTAATTTGCAAATCGACCGTAAATGCGACATGCGACACATGCCACACGACACGCGCGGGGGCGCTAGTATGCTGACAGTAGTAGTAGTGTATGCCATTCGCTATACATAATTAGAAATGAAAAAAGAGGAATTAAAGAGCATTGGTGTGAACGAAATAAAGAACGTGGTCAGTGTTTTCTACTCGATTTGCTGGTTGGACTATTCCATCAGAGCTACAATCCATCACAATCACCTTCTGGACAAGTGTTTATCAATCTTTTACTTACACACTAACCTGTCTAGACGCAGAGGGGGAAAGAAAACACAAAACAAGGTTCGTTAAAATTTGGTGGAATTTCACCAACCCGATGTCTTGAACGATCCATCAGAAAGTTGCAACTCACCGTGCAAGGTTGCCCTTGTAATGTCCAAAGCTTGTCATAATTAAAACTCTTTCCTCCACCCAAAAACGAAAAGAAAAACAACACCTTTAATTTTGGGGACGGAACTGCATCGGTTAACACCTTTCCGCGGGAAATTGTGATAAATTATTTATAAGAAATTTCCCCACCAACCCTTGGAGGGAGCCTTTGCGGTGGGTGCAAACACTATCTCTCTGTTATCCAATTAAATCTAATCATCACGTTACAGTGCGCGAAACCGAGAAACTCTGTGCTTTGTTCATGTGTGTGTTTGTGTGAGAGTTTGTGCTGATTTGTGCCGGTGTGCGACCTGACCTCCCCCATCGTTTGGTGATGGATCGGCTTTTCCTCCATTTCAGCGAGAGTCTCAGGGTCTATCATTAGCTGAGGAGTGTTAGCAAACCGGCCCACTTGCTGACGAGAACTTTCTAACAGAGACACACAAACCCATACTCAGCCACTCAGCCACTTTCCACCTCGGGGACTTTGACCGGGCTGGAAATGACCCCATCCGTTGAATGGTCAAACCAAAAAAACAACAGACCCAAAACATTAGCTGCCGCCATTTATCCCAAACTTCCCTCCGTAGCCGGAAGGGGTCTTCGGTGGTGTTCACCCTTTTGCGCGGTTTATTTTTTCCGGGGTTAATGATGGGTTATGACGGCTGTACCTATCCACAGTGTTGAAACACACACTGCGAACCAGTTGGAAATGATGCGGGAAATGAGTGAAAAGACTGAGCGAAAGACTTGCGTGTGTGTGCGTTTGTAGCCCCCGTTGGCGCACATTTGGATTAATGGTGGCAATGGTGGCATTTATTTTGCTTTATTTCGCCCTACCCGGTGGCCTATGATTACTGGCCACTAAGCCCTGGCAAGCCGGAAAGCCGTTGTGAGGTTGGAGCTGTGGGTCAACAACAGCCAACGCCAACAATTAGAATTAGAACGAGCCTAGAATTAGAGGGAATTAGTCGTCCGGGGACTAGGGATTTTGGAGGAGAAGTAAGCCTCGGAGACCTCATCTAATCAAACACCAGGGGCTTGGGGCACATAGGGTGACCATGTTTGCCACTAATATTGGCTTTGATTTGAAGGGAGGTTCCATTGCGTCGGCATGCGGATATTACTACAGGAAAGTAGTGCAAAGAATTTATTGCTTTTTGTACAAATGTTCGTTTTCTATGTTGTAATAACTTCATTTCCTTCATTGTTTAACATCTCTTGTGGTTAGAATTTTCTAACTTAAGCCTTAAATGATCATTCACCTTTAAAGAAACGAAGCCAGAAGGTCTCCTTCCATCGATAGCTCAATCCATCCCGGAACTAAAGAAAGCCATTTTCACCTTCACACAACCACACCGGATATTGAATGGGAAAATCCCTTTCGGAAGAGGGAAGAAAGGTGAAAGGAAGGATGCAAAAAAGGGCAACGAAATAGAGTAATTAAATTTACATAATTTATTTACACACTTTTCCTCTCTTCTTCCTTCAAAATAGCTCCCTAAGACTAGCATAGGCACGTCCTTTTTGGCGTTACTTTCTAACTTCCTGTAATGTGTATAGAAAAATAAACACACACACACTAGCTGTGAGGAGTTTGAGGATATCTTGAGGTGAAAGTTAACCCACTAATAAATGAATAATAAATAGTTTTTGGATCGTAAATACGTAGCAGCACTTTGTGGTAGCACAAGCACCTGGGTAGTATGTTTGTGGTAAGTCAGGTGGGGCGATGACCGATCCCGGTGTGGATTAGCCCAATTATACATATATATCCTTCGATGCGGTGGACGGTTGGTGCGAAGGGGATTTCATAGGCCAGACGGGGGGATGATTTACGTTCGATCAGCTAGTGATTACCGGGGACATTCTTCGATGTAATGAAACGAACATGAACCCCAAACTGGCTGTGGGTTCTTTCTGGTGACCTGGCTTATACCTTTAAACTTAGAAGTGCTTTAGAAGAGCGAAGTGAATGGGAGAGAGGGTGGTACAGGTGCTTTCAAATATGATTCTAATAATGGCTTTAAGACAACCGCAACTAGGCCGTGCAAAACACAGTATCATTGACAGAAAGCTTCAGTTATTAAAGTTTAGTTCGAAGTATTGAAATGACGTTGAAGTGTAAATTTTTGTAAACGTATTTTACAAGGTTTTCCAAGTCATTTTCGAATGTAAACGTTGTTATTCACCGCGTGCAAGATGTTAATCCACATCAATCTGACATTTCATTTCCATCACAATAATTTTTAATTTCTCCAACATCATTTTCAACACGACTCAAGCTGGATTGAGTTTAACAGTTCTTTGTTATGTGTTGATAATCATGTGTTGAAACTGAAATTTCATTTTGAAGCAAATAAACCGTTTGACTGCTGTTGAAAAACACCTTGGATGCGGTGAAAAACAATGTTTACATTCGAAACTGACTAGGAAAACCCTGTAAATTCAGCTTCTTTGGAGACGTTAGACTAAAGTCTCAGTCTTAGTTGTATCTCTAGAATCTGTTCTAGAATGAAACTAGTATTATGTAGGACTTCAATCATACGGCAAAGTAGAATTATATTTTCGAAAATCCAGGTCTGTATAGGGATTGTATGTTATTAGTACGATACCAAAATTCAATGTTTCATTCAAAATAACAGTCTCACAAGCGATTAAGGCATTGAAGTACTGTGTATGGTGCATCTATAGGTCATTTGTAGGGATCGGATACAGACAAACAGAGAGTGATTAGGCACGTTTATCATTACTAAATGATGGAGCAAAACATGACACTATAAGAATTTCTTTAGGATATTTAAGACCTATAGTAAGTATCTAGATACATTTTCATTATATATTGTTAACTCAGTTACAAGATCATGGTTGATCTTCAATGAAACATCGCGTTAATGATTAGACAATTTGATGTGAAGATAAAATATACTTTAAACTTTTAGTATCATTTTCCCTCTGAAAGTTATTAATTGAGTACTATTGTTAAGAATTGTTTGCTTGATGTAGCTTCGATTGAGTATAGCTTGTCATGGACAACTTTAAAGAAGGCTGGATCAGTAATAATGGTTCTGCAACTCGGCACAACTTCATTTAATTTACAAAGTATTCGTTTGAATTTCAAAATAGTAATGTAATATCGGTCGTCATAAAAATCTTCCGTTTTTAAAAGCATACAAATTATCTCAAAGAGTGATTTAGCTGCAAGAATGAATAAAATTTCTATATAACATTTCTCTAGGCTTCACTGCATACTCTACGAAACCTTCCGATTAAAAGCATTATAAAAATAGCAATTATTTATTGCCCGTATTTCATGTGGATGGCACCTTAGAGACTCACCCTGACCGAGTCGACCACCGCCCACTTCAAGCAACTTCCAAAAACAATAAACAAAAAAAGGGAGCTATTTGGCTACTTTAGCACCGTTTATCAGCAAGCACGACGAGAACGGCAATGAACCAAAGTCTCCCGCTCGGAAAAAACGAACGTTTGTTTTTACTGCAACCCATAAGTTTTGGGTGGACAATTCCAATTTCAATGCAGCACATTGGTGGCGCAAGATTGTGGATGCGCAAGTTTTGCGCCATAGTTTTTCGTACCAAACCCGCTTGTTGACCGAGGAAAGGGTTCGTGGAGTAAAAACAACGCTTCAAATAAACAAAAAACCGAAGAATGGGGTTTACTCGTACTCTGTGTGTTTCCCATCAATTGCAATTCTTCTTTGTTTTTTGGATAGTAGTGTTGTTTTTTTGTAGTTGTGTCCTTCCTTTCCGTAGCGATTGCACTTGTAGTTGATTACCTTTTTCGCAGATTAAACCGACCGACCTACTGTCAGGGAAGAAATTGCTACTTCTGTGAATCGGTATAAGCAAGTGATCCTCGGAAACGTCCACCGCCAACGAAATGGCAAATGGCCACCCACCACATCACTCTGCCATAGTGGTGGAAAAAGGCCATGGAAACTCAAACCCGTCCCATGTGCTTGTCGTAACCGATAGATAGTTGGAAATAATGTGCGTGATGAAAATGGGCAAATTTATGGTCACGTCTTGGTCCTTTCCCCCCCAACGTAGAGCTGTTTGCAAGGATGTTGCGCAAGGACCACATGCTTCAAGAGAGAGAGAGAGAGTAAGGGAGAGAAAGAGAGAGCGAGAAAGACACTGCGTGTGACCAAGGCAGCATGATTTCACTCCTTTCTTTTCATCTCGGTGGGATATCACTTTTCCATACCTTTCTTGAGGATTGAATGGAGCAACAAAAAAAAAAGAAAAAAACGAAGAAAATTGGGGGTGTGGTCCAAAACCACACGCTCGGAAAACTCCAATGGCCACACTCAATGGCCGGACACTGGTAGTGTAGTGGCAGCAAAAAGGTGTATATGTAGTTGGGTTTCGAGCAGGAAGGTTCTTTCTCGGTTTGTAGCTGAGCTTCTTTCGCGGTTATGAGATAGCGGGTGTGTAGTTTTTTTCATCTTCTTCATGTTTGTTTGGTCACCCCCAGTGGATGCGCTTGACCCACACCACTGTGGATGCGCTTGATTGGACTCGAAAGGATTCTTCTAATGGTGGATGGAGATAGAGAGAGAGAGAGAGCGAGAGAGTCCTGGGAATTTTATTATTTCTTAGTTTTTATTTCCATCCCATTAGGAATCCTCCTCCCCTTGCTCGAGCTCTCCAACATGCGAGGGCAGCGGAAACCGGACACAACCGGACCGAAAAACGCCGGATCTCGCTGGTCAGCCGTAACCGAAACCTGGGAGCCTTTCTCCCTCCAACCTGCTGTGTTCCGTGGCCGTTTTCCGAAATGTTTGCTTTTATTTTATGTTAGCTTGTGTGTGTGTTGGCCACTTGTCTGTTAGCTCCTCACAAAACCCATAGGGGACAAGGAGGGGGAGGTAAAGAATGTATCTCTTCCTTAGTCGTTTTTTTTGGCCAAGCTTTTTTGGAGGGTTTTTTGCCTCTTTTATTCCCAGCTTGAGGTATTGGTTCAGTTCCGGATGGGTGCTTCCGCTGACCACACACTGTCATTCCTCCCCCATTCCAGTGGGCGAAGATCCACTCTTTCTTCTTTTTGCCCAGTGCCAGAACCTGCTGTTGGCAGTTCTTTCGTCGAAAGAAACGTTCTATAAAAATTGCTTTGTTTGTTTATGAGTGGTCGTGGCGCGGATGAGGCGTCCTGTCGCGAATTGAAGTCCACCAAACACCGCACACCGTGGCACCGAGGAGGGGAAGGATCATATGAGGATTGTTTCGTAGCTTCTTCCTCTGGTCCCAAGGATGAGGATCCGAAAAGTATCCCTTCTTTATGCCTTTAACTCCCAAAACAAGGCGGTAAAGTCGCTTTATGTTTGTAGTTTTGTTGAGTGTATAAATTTACTCCGCCAGTCGTCGGTCGCCGGGACACCTTTGCGCCAGTCTGTGGGTGGCGTATACAGTTCACATACCCACACACACACACACACACACGTGTGGACTTAAGTAGGAAGGATTCCGCTTATATCTGGGCACTTCTGTGGAAGGAAACGGAGGCGAAAAAAAGAAATAACACTAGAGACACTCTGGGAGGAGGTATAAAAGAATAAACAATCCTCCTAGCAGGATGAGAAAAACAACACATTCTACGCTGCTGGAGAAACAAACGGCTTTGGAGCAACTTTGCGCAGCACACACAATACAATCCATCTAGTCAGCCAGCCAGCCAGCAGCATGCAACGTGGTAGTGGTTGCGTAAAAGAAAATGGTGGTGCGCATTGCCCTCCTCTATCCTAGTTGGCGTTGGGAAAATCGTTGGGAGCGACAGGGGGTTTTAATCTCGCTGGGACGGGTTGGTTAAATAAACTTTGCCGTGCAGGACAGTAACTTTGTTTCTTTGTCCTGCCACTAAACTGGCCAGTACACTGAGCACACTACACAGACCAATATATCGTGGAGTATCATTCGTGTGTTGTGTTTTTTTGTTGTTGTGTATGTTGTTTTGTGTTTTTCCGCTGCATCCTGCCGGCGGGTTGTCCGCAGGGAAGGGCAACTTGAGCAAATAAATCTCACTGTATCGTGTGTGTGTGTGTCCGCCACTGGGCAACCATTTCGTTCAGGCTCGCAAAAGGACATAAATTCTGGGTCGTTTTGTAGCTAGTTTGGGTTCGTCGGTGGGGGAGAGGAAGATAAATCTTCTCCTTACGCACCGACGGGCTTTGAAGTGGATCACAATCGCTCTGCGGAATTGTTTCTTTTTATCCCTCTATCCCTCTGATTCTCTCCATCTCTCGCTCTGTATCTTTTGGGTGGGTGAAATCTCTTTCCTCAACACAAAAAAAAAAAACTTTATCGATAGTGATATTCCACTGCAATTCCGGCCATACCCGCCCGACGGGGTTCTCTCGTGATCTCGCTCTTATCCCACGCCGACGATCTTCTTGCTCTAAATAATTGAAATGTGTGTAATACTACGGTGCAGTATGGGTCGTGTTAATTGCTTTTTTAGCTCGGGTGCGATTCCTATCTCGATTTAGTTTTATTTATCTAGCTGAAAGTAATTGCTGCTGAATGTTCTAGCGACAAGCGACATTCCTGCACGCTGATGATAATGATAAAGCTTCTTGTCTTGATGCCGCCGGGTCTTTTCAATCAGTTGTTCGGGGGAGTAGCTTTTCCGAGCGATTCATTATGCAAATGCGAGTTTTATCGATCGATCGGTGGCCGATGGGGTCAGGGAAGGAGAATGCAATTTAATGAACATTCTGAACATTCGTTGTTAGGAGTTTATTGGGTAATTCAGTAATTCTTAATTGGTTTTGAGACAACCATCAACTATTTTTTAGATACATACATACAAAGGAGATTTTACAGCCATGAATATCTTTCTTTTTTTCAATAATGATTTGCTTCCATTTCGCCACGGAGTTTCAGAAACTCCTTTTGATTGGTTAGTAATTAATATATTTTAAAATTTTTATCTAGTCTGAAAATATTAATCTTTATTGTTGGTTGTAGATTCGTATTTATTAAGTTTGTTTTTGATTTTTTTACCGTTTTTCATTACTAGTTTAAATGTAACTCGAATTTTCCTGTTTTCTTTACTTCTTGCTGGACATTTCCTTTATTGCATCAATTATCTAAAGCTGTTGCATTTTTGTTTATTTATTTATTACGTTTTTTACTGGTTTTTGTTACCTTTGTGTTCCTTGTTTTCTTTATTTTCATCTTAATTTGTCAGTGTTTATTTGTTTGTACAATTTTCCTTAATATTGTAAGGATTAATATGATTCGCGATCCATTGGGAATCGAATGGCGAATTGATATTGCATTTTAGACATTGAGGTCAAATTGATTCAGCTCAGTAAATTAGCAGTCTTTTTATGCTGTAGCTTTGTGTTGTGTCTTTGGGACTGAATTTATTCCTCATTTAGAGGAAATTCTTCGTATGAGGTTGCAAAAAAAAAAACATCTTCCCACAGCTAACAAAATATCCTACCCAATGTTTTTATTGCGATGAGACAGCAACAAACCTCTGCCAATTATTCATGCGTATGCGTCAGTATGCGTGTGTGCTTCCAGCGGTTTCTATCGAATATTTTCTTAGGGCAACATTCATTAGAATCAGCCCAGCATGTGAAATAGCAACAATCTTCAACCATTCGACTAGCACAAAAACGCAAGCGTGTGTTTGGTGGAATTTCTTCACGAATTCTTCCGCCCGCTTGTAAAAAAGGGAAAACCAGCTTCCACGTGCCCCCCCCCCCCCCCGAAGAGGCTGAAATTTTGCATTTGTTGAACAATTTTGCGCTTAATCGAGTCGAAATAATTACAACCGAAAGGCATTGCGGTTTATCGCAATCCTTCCCGAAATTCGAACGATTTGTGGCAAGTGTGCGGGGCGTGTGTGTGTATGTGCGTTTGATCGCTCGCGTACCGAATTCTAATGTTGTTTCTTTAGCATTTTGCATTTTCGAATGAATTGCTAATATCAACGCAGCAACGCAACACAAAAACGGCACACTTTGGGCGATTTGAGCGATGGGTGATTGCCAATAATATTTACCCCCATTTTGGCGACCGACACCGTTTGGAAGATTGATTTGAATTATGAATGTGCGTGTGT
This sequence comes from Anopheles gambiae, assembly GCF_943734735.2. Lineage (NCBI taxonomy): Eukaryota > Metazoa > Arthropoda > Insecta > Diptera > Culicidae > Anopheles > Anopheles gambiae. The sequence continues at coordinate 91,635,425 of NC_064601.1, forward strand.
GTGTGTGTGTGGATGTTTTTATTTGGCGGAAGAAAGAAGGGGTTACAAACAACAGCCTCCCGCACACCCGCAAATGGGTAAAAAGCCGCTTCTCTTGTTTGCGCTTTTACGCAACCCGAGGGGGGGAAGCTTGATGATGTGTAAAATTTCCACATGGGAAGCTAGCTGCATGCGTGTAAGGCTCAATTTTCCCACCAAATTTCCCGATAGACTGATAGGTGGTTCAGCCCCCCAAACAGTTATTCTAAAGCGCACGCTGTGTAATGCGCGTATCGTTCTTAGCGGTGCGTAAATGATTTGGTTTATGTTGCCCGACGCTGCCTGCCGCCTGCTGCGATTGTAAATTTGTGCGCTCACCAATGTGTGCCAATGTGAAAAGTGATCCATCAAACAGTGATAGTAGCGGGATTGGGTTAAGGAGAGGGGGATGAGAATTGAACAGTCGATGAATTTTCCTATTCAGGGGAATCCGGTGTGGCCACTGTGTGGCTTCAGGCTGTGATGTTTGTGTTTGTACACGGGCGTCAGTTGTGCGTGAAATGTTTTATGCTATTGGATTTTTGAACCGATGTAAAGGGGTAGGTGGAGGGAAGATTCCTTTTTTGTGTTATTGTTGGTGTGGAAGTGATGGAAGCGATGAAATTGATGTTTGCAACAACTCGTTGCCGTTCGTGTCAATGTAGAGGCCTTATATTTCTAGTACAGCGTTACACATCACTCATCCTTGAGCAGGTTGGAAGACAGGATGAAGCGAAAATAGAAGGAGTAAATACAGATATTATTGACACGTTTGATATTATTTCAATGATACGATCGTCTTCTTGTAGCTTGTGCATGAATATTTGCTTAATTTATTACAAATTTGTTCAGATTCAAATGGATTTGAATTTAATTACATTAATCATATGTCTTTATTTGTACACAATTATAAAAATCCAATATGGTGGAAGGCAACTGTCAATACAGGGTTTTTGAGGATTATATAGACATGTTCAGCAAGTTGTAGATTCGTTCAGGCATATAATAGACTCTTTCAGCGAGATATAGAATTGTTCGGAAGTAGGCTTTGACATGTTCAGCGATTCTGTAGTGTTGTCATTTGTTTTGTTTACACCCTGTGCCGCAGCATTCAATTTTTCATTCTTAAATACCATAAAAATAGCAAATAATCATTCCCCAAGGTGTTTAATACATAAATTAGTTGAAAAAAGCATATTTTTTTTTCGAAAACCGTTTGTTTACCTCCTGATGAGAATGATGCAAGTTGCAGTCCAAGGGGTACGAAAGTGACAGCTCTACAGTAAAACCGAACATGTCAACGCCTACTTCCGAACAATTCTATATCTCGCTGAACGAGTTTATTATATGCCTGAACGAATCTACAACTCGCTGAACATGTCTATATAATCCTCGAAAACCCTGTAAGCTATGGAAAATACTATCTCACTTAAACCATCCAAGGGATCTTAATCAGACATTAAACTGGAGACTTTAAGCTACGATCATTCTATTCTAGTTTTCTAAGTCGGATGTTTGAGGCATATGCAGATATATAAATTATGACTATTTCGACATACACCTTACTCCGAAATATTTTTCGATCGCAAGTATAGTTGTATGTTGAGAGGTTTGTCAAGAGTTTTTCCCTGTTTTTTGTTTGAATTTTCAGACAATTACATAGAAAATCAGTATTCGTTGTTCTATAGGTAGATTGTCGTCTGGAAGTTTGTGATATAGGTAACTGGACGAAAGTTTAAAAGACTTGCTTTAAAATGCGGTACATTTAGGGGACTTAAAACCATTCCAAATTATCGCTTGCGTTGTCTTTTATTTGGCTTACAGACGCTTGAACATCGTTCTAAGGTAAATCAGAGTGCATTTGTTGCTAAAATACTGAAAAACGAATTAGAAGTCTCTGGTTAACTAAAAAAGATCAATATCTACGCGCCCTCGAGACCTCTTCGATCGCGTAACTTGCTTGTTGACGAGAACAAGCGTACCTCTTATGGAAACAACGAACGATTACTAGCTATGACAAGGAAATTAAATGTATTGGGTAGTTACTTGGATTTTAATTAAATATTAAAAACATTTAAAAACAATGTTCTGTTAATTTTAGCGACACCAAGCAGATCAAGCGTGATGTTAGGGGAATAATTTAGGGATTAGGTGTAAGATAGCTTTCAAGTACTCAGTTTGTCTCTGCCTCAAAAGTGCAGGACACATATCTTGGTAAATAAATAAATAAAATATCTTTAAAATTATTGTTTCTTGTTGATTAGTCTTCAGGGGAAATACAGTCGTTAGTGTCTTCAACGGAGGTAGATGAAGCGATTCTTTGTTCAGAATGAACGTTCTTTGTTGTCTGTTCTACTGTCCAGCTTATTCATAACGACACTTTTAGAAAAGTCACAAAAACAACACTACATTATCAAACCCAATCATGAAGCGAATTTATAATTGAATAAAGTAAAGGAGAACCTCCTTCCCCTAAGTACCAGATACCTTCTAATCATTCTAAACACACGCGTCTCATCGTACACTTGCAAGCGACAGTTTACATGACAAAAGTTTAATGAACCGTGCACGCTCAAATATATTCCCTTCTGACAATCAATCCCGCCGCTCTGCCGCTTCAAGAACGCTCACCACTTCAGTAGAAGCGGCACTGTCGTCAGCTATCAAAGAGGATCTTCTCCAGCCAGCCAGCTGTTAAATCGGTTTTGCCAACCGAACCGAGCATGACCGATTATGTATGGTGTCAATAAAGAAGGATGACACATCGCGAACGGTGCCGGGAGGATGACTTTTTATGTTTCCACTTCAACTCCAACTCCAACATAGGTCGGCATTTTGCTCCCGGTGCGACCACACAACCAACCACCAGCAGCAGTAGCAATAGTGAAACTTCTTCCAGTTGATCTCTCCCGGCGTCTCGATCGTTGGGATTTGCCAAGTTTTTTTTTCCTTCTTCCTCCTCGAAATCCAAGTCAAAGTCATTGACACATCATCATAAGCCGCCGGTCGGGCAGCCAAGACTTGGAAAATTGTATTTTTATGACAGTAATGGCGCATCGACTGGTGGTCAATGGAAAATAAATCAAAGCTCAGGGATTGGTGGTGCTGGAGGTATCTGTACGTGTGCAGTTATCCCATGGATTACGCTGAAGATGACGAGGCTGATATGGTTCGTGAGGGTCTGCCCCGGGATGGCAGGCAGGAGGAAGGGACAGGCAAAGCGTTAGTGTATCATAAGGTTTGCTGGGGTTTTTTTGTGTTTGCTTGTGTGGTGTTTTGCCTGGCCGAGGCGACTCTATCCTATCCCGGTGGGAGATAAATCGTTTGTGGCGTAAATTGATGTTGCCCCGGCCGAGCCGTCGGGTGCGTCATCTCACGCCCTCGCGCACAGCACAGCAAAAAAGCAGCGGGGGAAAGACACAAAAAAATGGCACCATTCAGGGCGAAGAAACCATCAAAACGGCAAACAAGGACTCGCTTTTTTATCGTTCCCATCACTAACAGACAAGAAGACAAGCATCGGACTTGGGCTGTCTTCTTGAGACAAACGTCCTCCCCGCCCGGATTCGGGAGCAAGAGAACGGAACTGGAAAAGGGGAAGCAAGCGGAGCGAAAGTTTGTTAGTGTCACTGTCTATTTTTCTTGCCGCACAAAATGATCTTTTGACCCTCCCGTGTGTCCTGCTGGGAGAAGATTGAGAGGAGGACACGGGACACGATGATGATGATGATGCGACCCTCGCGATGAGGTGTTTGTGGTTTTGATGTTTATCTGCACCGGCTCTCGAGACGGCAAGATGAAAATGATAGGAAAATATTGTTCTTTTTTGTGTGTGAGATGTTACTTCTATAGAAAGAGCTTAGTGACAGGAGAAACACACACACACAGACAGTGGAGGAAAATGTGTCTTTTTTTTAGATAGAATAGCATACAAACAGTGCTGTGTCTTTTTGTGTAAACAATCCGTTGAAATAATCCTCTCTATCATTTTATTTTAAAAAAGGAACGAATTCCGTCTTGTCCTCTTGGAGATGCCGGGTATCGATCCCGGTACCTCTCACATGCTAAGCGAGCGCTCTACCATCTGAGCTACACCCCCGTGGTTACTACTATACTGTTCTGTTTGCTTCACATTTTAAAACCAATATCACAGCATACTGCGATCCGCGAACCGCGAGAAACTGCGGTGAAAGTCCGCGACTTCGATCACATAAACGGCCGACGGCATCGCGTGAACGTGATGTCTATTTTTACGCCCAAAACCCGCACCAGTCAAGCCGTGTTGTGTGTGGTGGGGTCAGCTTTAACCGTTGTTCACGAGTGGGGGGACAACACGTCTTACTACGCGCCTTTCGGTTGACATTTTAAGACTTATTTTTGGACCACAAGACCGATGAATGTTGCCGAGTGGAAAAATACGCATACCAAACGGTTGCGCGTGCTTGCCTATCTCGTACAGCATTTGGCGAGGAATTAATTCGTTGCAAGATAAAGCCTTCTTAAACCGGGACAATCCGGCCTAACAAATGGGGTAACAAATTTCGCTTACACTAATCAGTGTACCGAGATGCTATCGTGCGCAGTTTGTTTTTCAACCTTCCAAACATATCCGGTGTTGCAGTGTTGCAATAAATAAGTGCCTCCTTAAACTCCCTACCCGCGGGCTGGTGGCTACTGCTGTAACATTCCACTGAGGCAAGTCCGGCGGCACTATAGCCTTCTCTGGTGGCCGAAGGGACGGTTTTCGTAAGGGATTTGCAAATGAGCATCGAGGAATAATTAAAATTAAAGCAAAGAACGTGAAGCCGAGAAACCAAAAATCGAGATAGTAAAGCGCCCTGGGCAAGAGACACGGTAAAGGGGCGCCGGGAAACCGGTGCTAATGGGAGCTGACATGATGCTAAAGTCATTAGCAGACTTCACAGGTTTTTCAGTATCCATCGTTGGGGATAAAAGAAGGGGGGAGGGGGGGGGGGTAGAAACATCGGGGCAGCTGTTTTAAATAGAGCCATGCAGGAAGTGTTCCTTCGGTTCCTGTTCCTGTTCACATAAAACGTATGTGAGGAATTCGTTACCGATGTTGCAAATGCATACGTATGTCCTTGTTGTATTTGAATGTGGTGCAACAGAGACAGCCGGCTGGATAGTGAGTAAGGTACACTTAATCAAGGAGTGTCAGGCGCAGAAAAAAGCTGTCTAACTTAAAGGGTTTTGCTAGGGAATGTCTTATCAAAGGGGACTGCATTTAAGTTTAGCATTTTTCACTCTTCTTAAGCTGTCTGGCAATTCGTTTTCTATGATCGTAGCCAGTTTTTTAGAAGTATCTTTTCTAGATAAGACAAAAATACTTCCAGCTTTTATATCCACTAAAAATCCACTTCTACATAGCTTTGTCTATGACTACAACCTTTCTCCAAGGAAGCACACGTGTTGCAAGAGCGTGAAAAAAGAACTCTCCTCCCAACCAAGAGTACTAACACAGCTACTGGACACCGTGGCGGCTGGCCTCCGAAGGTGGGCAATTCCCCCGGTACAGCTGGAATTAATTAATGCTTGCTTTCATCCGTGCCGCTGATCTTACGGTGCGGAAAACACCGTACACAGCTTCAGCTGCTGCGTCCCCGGGAGAAGAGTTTCAAGATGAACCAAACGCTAACCGGGACACCGGAACACACCGTATGCTATTTGTGCTAGGAAGAACATGACCACAGGAAAGTAAGGCAACTAAGACAAAAAAAGAAAAAAGGGCACAACATTATGCAACAGCAGCATCATGATCAGTTTCCCTCCCCGGGGAGGGATCCAAAGTCCAAAGACCAACCGGGGGCGAGCAGATGGGTTTTATGGTAATGAAATAGGTAGTAGGTAAAATGTGCGCATCATTAGCAGGTCTTGATAGTGGATGTGGATGAGTGTTTAAGCGGGGTTAATTTTTTTTTTGCGGACGGGAAATAGCTGTGTATGTAGGGGGAAATTAAATTAGGAGCATTTGTATCTAATAAAGCAAAGGTGTATGAGTGTGAAGAAGCGGAACAAAAGTGTATTTCAGTGAATAAATCACCGAAATAGAGCGATAAAACAAGGAAGCTTGAAATAATCAATAATTAATAGCATTTGTAGACTTTTACTTTAAATTATTTACCATTCTTTTGGAAGAGCACTGTTGTATTCTTCTGTTGTATATATTCTTGAGATTGATTAATCTTACATCACTTTATATTTTCTCATGATTTCTGGAGCTTTGGTTAGTACTTAGAATCAAAGTAAGAAACACTTATTTTCACTAGCGTTTCTATGCCAAATTGCTGTAAAAAGTAATAGGCAAACATATTGCTACTTAATTTCATTATTTTCAGCAACAAACTTTCTCAAAGATGTTAACTTTGAACAAACATCATGTGTTTGTTACCATGGGTCCCTTCATGATTCTAGTCAGTTTTTTTTTGTATGGAGTTGGAGGCTGAAATCATGTAAACACTCCTTACAAAATCACACAAAAAACTAGCCTGCAATTTTTAGTCTAGATTATTCTAGCCTCAAAGTTAGAATTAGATTCGAGTATCTGCTCAAAAAATGGCAAAACAAGGTGACGTTTACATTTATCCCAAGGTTCATTGAACAGATCTGGTGATCGAATCCAGATTCAAAGTGTATGTAGTCCAGGTAGTCTCATGGCATGTTTTTTATAACCAAATTTGAATATCACTTTTTGACAAGATGGGTGAACATTTTTGTTCAAAAAGCTTTCTGGAGGCTTGACGAATACACAAAACACTCTTAAAATCTTCATTCAGAAACAGAAGCGATAAAAATCAGCTTTCTAAATTCATACACCTTGGGATAAGCCCACTTAGATCTCTCTTTTGGTACAACCAAACGTTGCCGGTCAAGGCCTGCCTGTACCCAACTAAGTGAAGTGGGCTTGGCTTTCAGTGACTTTTTGTAACCATAGCAGGATAGTCATGTCCTACGTATGGGGGCACGGTCCATTCGGGGCTTGAACCTAGAACGGGCATGTTGTTACCCACTTAGACAGCTGCTCGAAAACTGCTATACAATGCAAACAGCTGACAGGCTGAAATTTCAACCTACGAACTTAAAACGGAAAGGACCCCAATATTAGAATTAAAATTAAACTACGCAATATGAAAAGAATCGATTTAATAAAAATGATGCTAAATTAGAGTTAAATATTGGAGATAGATAAAACCAATAATTCCGTGAATGTGGAAGGCTTTACATCTTCCAGATTTTAATTGAACTTTGCTCTGGATATTCTTTCCAGAAAAAGAACTGTTATTCATTACACGATTAAATTGAAGTAAAGTTTGGTTAATGGATAGTTAAAAAAATGGTTGAATATTTCTAGCTGACCATGAGTTTCTTTAGAGGTACTTCTCTTTAGGTCTTTAGGATTTTAGAGGAACTTCTGGTAGCGAGAAGCTTGAAAAGGGCACATCAGATTTGACCACATCATGACAACCCATAAGGATGAAATAAAAAACTTCCTAAACGTGGCAAATTGGATATAATTTTATAACACAGCTAAAGAAGGAGTTTAATTTCTGTGATTCTTGTATTATGTGTGTTCCAAAATTCGTTTTAAATAAATACATTGTATTAAAACTGCGAAAAATGTCATAAATTCAATACCTTCGAATACTCAAGGTCCAAGTGTTTCAGCTCAATTAGAAGACCACAAGTGTAATGATTTTGTATCTGATGGTAGATAAATGAACTTATCACTGTAAAAATAGAGCTGAAATTCATACTAAAAGGCTTTAGTAGTGGTGCTTTAATTTGTTCAACGCGTAACGATCATTTTGTGAGATGACATAAACAACTTTGAATTAGAAATATTGAAATATGAGATTTGCATAGTAGACAATTTATTCGCTTTAGTACAATTGAATGCCTACAGTCTATTGCAATATTAAGAAAAAACAAAAGTATATATTATGGTAGATTAATTCTACACCCATACCACTTTGTAGATGTTCGTAGATGTTCACATAAACCAATAAAACCAACCGTTCTTCCCAACGACTTGTCCGCAAAGGTGTATGCCGCCTTGTCTACTAAAGAACATCATCATCAAACGCCGTTTGCCGTTACTTGTCCCGGCCTTTTTTCAAACGAGCTACGACGGGAAGCCGCGAAAGCTTGCAGCTTCTTTTGATCTCTTCCCGTGCATCAAGCCCTTTGCGCCGTGCTCGCGTGCATGCGTGTGTGGCTGGCGTACACACACGCAACCAAGAAGCGGCTGGTGTTGTGTCATCTTAGCGTGTCCGTCGCCGCCGCCGCCGCCGCCGTCGTCAGCTCAATAATATGTAAATCGACGCAAGCGGAAAAGAATATTTGCTCCCGTGTGCGCAATAACCGTGCGTGTGTGTGTGAGTGTGGTGAACCAAACAATGATTTAGATTGCAAATGTCCAACCATGCCATGGTGCTGGGTGCGCTGGCTTGATCGCTCAAGCAAACCGACACCCCTTCAGGTGAGTGTGTGCGAGCAATTTGCTGTCGGTGCAAAAGCAATAATAACAAGGAGCAAGGAAAAAAGAGACCACCCTCGACGGAGGGCCACAGAAAAAAAACCTTGGTCGATCAACGTGTTGGCGGGGGGTGGGGGGCGTGTTGGATAAGAAAGCATCTCTTTCTCTGATACGGTTATCGTGGGCCGCGCACATGTCGCGTATGTCAAGTGTTGCCGGCAAGCTTCAAACGCAACACCGTGGATAGGGCTGGGTCGGTGCGCGAGGGCGCGAGCTCATCAGAAGTTTCATTATGCTGCGCACCAACGCCGATCGGGTGGAATAATGATGTATTGAAATTGGTGCCGGTTTACGGGGCGGCTGGAGGTGCTTTTGGCACAGTTTATTTTTCGCAAACTGCACCTCGAGCTGAGTAAATAAACTTTCAAATTCAGGCTTCAGCTCCGGTCTCACGGGTTTGCGCGGAAATTTTGCATGTTTTTTTAGCATCTGCCTGCTTCTTCGGTGACGTTCTAACGGTGGAATAATGTTGCGGGCTGGGAAACTCGATTGTTGCGGGAGAATGCGATGGAAAGTCAGTCTTTTCCACCTTGTAAAGGTGAGCTTGTACGTGCACGTGCGAGCATCTCGTCAGCTCGTGGCGCTTTCCCGCTGGCAGAAACAAATTTCTGTCTACAGCGATCCTAATCTGCATTTATATTTAAAAAAACGAATTGAAAACCAACACTAAACCACCACTTCAAGACGCCGGCAATTCGGTTCGAATCTTGTTATTTATTGGAGAGGCAGAAGCAGCAGCAGCAGCAGCAAAAAAAGTACACCCGCTCGATCGAAAAATCGAACCTGATGTCGATGATAGGACGCTATCGCTATCAATTCCGAAATTCGTTCGTTATCTTCAGTATCCTTGCGGTCTCTCTCGCTTTCTCTCTTACAACCTCCAACCGATTTTTTTGCGCTTCTTTTCGTTTCATCTGAAGCGTAGATTGGCAGCGGCCAGAATCCAATTTATCTATCGTTGCCATTTTCTAGGATAATAAAACAGACACACACACAGCAGAGTGTGCCCTTTGCTAGAGGATGAGGTGCGACGGAGGTTTAATGGTAGCAAGATGGGGAAGAAAAAAAAACCATACATACTTATACACACGATCGTGCTGGGTGTGTGGGATCGGGGCACGAATGGTAACCGCAATCCATCTATTAAGGGAGATTGATTGGATTCTGTGAAGCATACATTTCCTATGAATTTATTTCATTAATAATATTGCTGCCTAATGGGAGAGGCGTAGAGGCCGGGATGGCTGGGGCGGATCGGGCCGGTTGTTCGAAATGCAGAATAGGATAAAGAAAAGCGATCGCTTCGTTGGGAGAGGGGAAATTGCTTTAGCGGGAGGTGGGTAAAATAAAAGGAAAGTAATTTAAATTACTATTATCTCAGCTGTAATCGCTTAAATGCACTGTTAACTAATAAAACTTGTGTTTTCTTAAATGTGAATTGAAGACATCTGTTTGCCTTTCGAATTTTACGGGTAATATTCGTCTTTAGATAGATATTATTGAACAATGTTGTAGATGTAGATGAACATGGTAATGTCAGAATATTTTTACAATGCATATGCATATTCAGCTAGAATACAGTCGTTGCGAGCTAATTTTGGCTCTAAGGCATCAATTTTTGACAGTGCGTATAAATTTTTGACTCTAAAGCATCTGTTTTTGTCTGTAAGTCATCATTATTTTACTCTTGTAGGAATCATTATAATTTTACAAGGTATTTCATCACATTTTCAACAATTGTAAATATGTGATTTACATAAAAATTCAAAAAAATTGTATATTTTCATTGTTTTATGAGAAAAATAATGAAATTTAATAAATTCTAGAGCTGTTGCATACACCTACAAATACATACCAATTTTTTTCAATGAAATTATTCTCTTCTTAAGTTAATTTCAATAATTTCAGAACACACAGTTTAATTAATTACGTAATTTTTTTTTGTAAAAAAGCGATTGAATAACAGTCAAAAATTGATGCCTCAGAGACAAAAATTGATGCGCACTGTGAAAAATGGATGCCTTCGAGACAAAAATAGGTTAGTTAGTGTCAAAATTTAGTGGCAACGACTGTAAACAATGTTTATTTCAACATTTCATCAACATTTAAATGCCCTTGCGCAAAAGATCTTCCAAAAATTTGACTTTGCGCTTCACCAACCGCGTGCAATTAACGAAACAGCTTTGCGCTATGGCTTCGTTGCTTAGCGCCGTAGCAAGTTTTTCGAATTTCCAAACAAAATCCACGCCCACTTCGATTGGAAATTAAACAAGCACAAACACTTGGCAGCATCGAACAGCAGCTTCAAAGCTTCAATTCGAGGGATGATACTTTCGATCGGTAAATACTTAATAACAAGTTCACAGAAGTAAAATAAATCTACTAAATGAAGCGAAACGGTAGCGCGCTGTGTTGCCTTTCCCTCCACTTCAACTCAACGTTAATGGGAGATTTCTTTTTGTTTTTTCATTTTTACTTTCAGTGGAAAAGCGGAAAAAGTGGGAAACCATTTTGTCCACTAGCACCATCAGATGGAACATGGAATCAAGATGGAGAAATCATAATGGTTTCGGGGCGATGACGATCCTCCAACTCGAGTCCTGCTCCAGGTCTCTAATGAGACACTCGAGCGGCCCTCGAGAAGTGTGCACTGCGCTCCAGCGGACGATGCTGCGCGCGATAATAATGACACTGGTGATGAAACGAATAATTGCTGCACTAATCCATGTGTAGGCGGCGTGTGTGTGTGTGTGTGTGTGTGTGTGTGGGTAGAAACAAAATAATGAGCTAGCCGGGGCATCGGGCATTAGGATTGGATGGCCGTTGATGGCGCCAGCAGAGTGCACTTCTGGGCACGGAAGCAGCGAACCGAAGCGACCGACGCGTTTGGATGGATAATGAGTGAAATTAATCACCCCTCCAGGGGTCGAGTGCCGGTTGACAATGACGACGCGATGAGATGGGCACTCGATAGAACCGCCCCTTCGGTTCGGTTGGGAAGTGCTTGAGAGCGGGCGAGTTTGTGTGGTTTGTTTGAAAAAAAAAAGAGTCGCTTTTTCTACTAATATACACATCAAACAGAGTTTGAAGGAGTCGATTAGAATATTTGGAATATATTTTTTTGTATTGTGAGCATATTCCAAACGCATCCTTCCGTGTAAAATTCCCCTCGCGGTGGTGCTGTGGAACGTTTGCATGCCAAACCCATCAAGTGGAAATTTCATCGTCCAATCGAAGCAAGCCCAACAGGATGCCAGATTTTATCCCCATGGTGAAGGCATTCAAATTGTGTCCCCAAGCGTGGAAAGCTGGTTCTGGCTGCCGTTACAAAAGGGGTTTTTATTCCCCGTACGCTCTTCGGTATCGCTCTTCTGCGATGGCGTTTTGCGCGCTGTCTCCGGTGCTAGACATGCTCGTTGGCACCTTTGGCACCGTTTATTCTTTTGACGAGACATATTCAGTGTTTTAAATTGGCGGAAAATTGATAATAATCTGTTCCAGGGACGGACGGCTTCTTTCGGCATGCTCTGCTGGGAATGTGTTTTCCTTTATCTACTCGAACGGGGGAAAAGGATTTTAGCACTCAAGATAATATTTATGCAGGAAGGGGTGGAAAGGACAAAATGGTAAAAAAATGTGCAGAATATTTTAAGAATATTGAGGAATATGGAAAAATAAGTTTCAGTGGTATTAGTCAATTAGTCAACATAGTTCAAAAGTGTAAATTAGAAAAATGAAATACAAAAAAAAATGAAAATATGACGAAACTTATCATCAGTCAAGAAAAGTGATAACTTACATTCGATAATAAATGATGCTAAGCGAATGTTTTTCAATAGTGTAAAACAAACTGGAAATATTAATTAAACCTGTCAATAAAAAAAACATTAAAACGATAGTAAAAAAAAGAAAACGGTGCAGTTTTTCGCAAATTATGTTTGCAATATATAAAAGATATAAAAATAAAAATGCAGAGAAGAAAAAGAAATAAAAATGAAGGAATGAAATTGAAATAATAAAGAATTAATTGAAAGAGTGCAAAAAGTAGAAGTTAGAAGTACAAAATACATAAAATAATTACTTTCATACTTTTTTCCTTTATACATAAATATACTTTTCACATTAGATAACAAATGACAAAACGAAACGAAAAACAATGTGTAGGAAAAGAAAAAAAAGCTCAAATTATAACAAAAATATGAAAGAAAAAAGGAGTAAATAATAGCAAATGCTAAACAAAACGAAAGCGCTTACAAGAGAAAATATTGCGATTAAATGTAGAAAAACGGAACAGTTTAAACAAATAAAATGATACTGATAAAATGAAAAAATGATAAAATGATAAAATGATAAATGTTAGTTAAAATAGAATTAAACTGACATTACGAATACATATAATGACTAAATATATTTAAATAAAATAGAACAAATCATCTCATAAAAAATGGAAACATATTACTATTACAACAAAACATTACTATTAACAAAATCGAACGTACATAATGCTATGTATGCTTTACCCCAGTAATATTAGGTGGATTTGCTGTTATTATGGAAATTATGGTAAAACGCTAAATGCTTCATTCTGCTGTAATTGTAAGGGCTAAGGTGGCAGAAAACCACAAATATGAAAATTTAAATACGCACAAATGCGTTTTGCAGGATGAGCCGTAGTAAAAGTTCCGCATCTCTATGTTTTGTCCAAACCAAACAGGAGACGTTTTTCCGACGCAACTTTACACAGCCCACGAAGCTGACTTTTCCGCGCGATGGTGGTCGTTCACGGGAGAACGATTGCGAATGGAAATCCGCTTGTTCGGTGAGCGTTTTTGAACCGCTTTGTCAGCGATTTGTACGCTTGATTGAAAGGTTTTGTGGTCCGACTGGGCGACCGACCGGTATGAGAGCTTATACCCTTTTTGTTATTTTTTGTATGTCGCTGCTGCTGTTATATTGCTCAGCGGTTACTTTCCCGGCGCGTAGATAAAGCAAGGCTCGAACGGATACTCCTTCTTTTTCCGCTACAGCTGGACCAACAAATCCCGGGCAGGGATGGCTGCTTCCTGGATGGTTGACTTTCGGTTGTTTGCACGATTTTTCATTTTCCCTTAAAGTGTCTTGGCTTTCGTTATTTCAATTAAATATGCTAATAATGCATTGATTTTGCCCGTTGGGACTGTAGAAAGCGAAGGACACACACCCTTTCCAACAAAAAACCCCAGCTCTTTAAATATTGTCCCTTATTGTGTTGGTAGAAACGATCTGCCAAACTTTCCGCCGAACCGCTGTTTTTTTTGTGTGTGTCTTCTGTCTAAAGGGAGATTGTCGGTCCTTTCGTCGTTTAGGTCGCTTGCTTTGCCGTGCGAAGGCGGAGTGGACCAACATCCGATGTTTGGTTGGGGGGTGGGATGGGGGTGACCCAAAACCGCGAGCACGGTTTGAAACAAATTTATTGCTTTTTTGTCCGTCTTCGGTCCTGTCGGGCGGCCGTTGTCGTCGCCATTTAAAAAATCAAGCTCAAACAGCAGGTGACGGGCCATGGACCTTCCGCCTTCTGACTTTCGGGGATTTTTTTCCAGCAGAGAGGGACGGTAAGAGGATCGTGGTGACAGAATTGCGCCAGTCGTGCGTTAAGAAATTATGCAAATGTTGCATTTGTGGGAGATTGTTTTTTTGTGTGCTTGTTCTTTGTCTTTTTTTTTAAAGGCGATACTGTTGCTTCTCGTGTCTGTTGAGCACGAGTTTTTTTTTTTTGTGGCGCTCTATTATTTCCGACGCACTTTAGGCCATGTGTTCCGTTCGGTGTATCTTTTATCTTTAAAGGATCTGATTGTTTCCAATCACCTCCTCGTTTTAGGGACAAAATGGATGACAAAATGGTTTGTTTAACGTTTATTGATCGGATATTGCGCATCGATGAGCGTCGTGAATAAGTACCTTAAAGAGCATTTTAAGGAGTAACAGTTGAATTATTATTATATTATACGTTTTTTTATATTATTTTATGCTTTTTTTTCAATTGAAATCGATTACCTTTAGCTATGAAAATGTAATGCTTTTCACAACGCCGTGTTTTACGAGTATTATTCTCACCAACGCTCTCAAATGCATCTTACGCTCTAGATTGCGCTCTCCTTTTTTCTATTCGTTGCTAGGATGAACTTTACCTTCTATATTTCTTGGATTTGGTATAATGTACTTGAAATGATCCTAGTAGACCATGCTCGGGAAACCATAACCATCCGTTCCCCAAAATATCAACCGTAGTTAGATTAGAAATACAAAAAAAAAAAGAATAAACAAATTAAAATACGTTTTTGTTGCTCTAACACAAAAAATGGCTCAAAAACGTGTTTTATTATTTATTATTTTTTTGTATTTTACAAGTAATCTAAAAGACATACAATCAGTTCAAAAAGTATTCGTCTAGGGTAACTGTACCAGTATTCGGCAGTGTACCTGTTTCCGAATGACCTTGAAACATTTTATTTTTTTTTTAGTGGTACTTTTTAAGTAAAATTTCTCAGAACTGAGACACAAAGTACTTAAAAATTGCAAGAATATGTTTTAAAATCTCTTTTCCCTTAAATTTGAATCATCTTTTTAGCTCACCTTACCTCACTGAGCCCTAGTTTCATGACATCATGGTGCTACCACCGTTACACGAGATTTTGATGGTGCATCTTAGTCTGCGTGTGGTATTATTCATACAAAACATTTTTGTAACAACTCACTCATTCAAGCCACGACATCACCAGCTACAATTAAATGAAGTATGACCCATCAACGAAATGTGATCCATATCTTATTCTGATCTTATTGGCCATCATAAAATGCACTGATTCCTTATATTTGATTTTTGGGACATTAAACTGCTTCTTTTGTTAGATTAACCGTCAAGGATGGTTGCTTACATGACTGTTTGACACACAATTAGTGTAAATAAATGGCCAAACGCTGATCGAATGAACGAATGAGGCCTCCCGCATTCCTTGTAACCTTCAAAAATGGGTAGGATAGGTTATGCATAGGATTAAGATACGATTTTCGGCATCATGCTCCATTCATTTAACTCCACCGCCTTTAATGCCTCTCAGACGGCTTGAAGTGCAATTGAGACTACAGAAATGCATTGATTTAGAAGGAAATCACTAACAGGTTGATAATAATAAATTTAATTCACCTCTACGTAGTGTTTGTCCAGCGTAAATGATAAAAAAGCTAGATGAACGAATACTTTTTGCGCGCCCATCAAATAACATTTTTTAGTTTTTTAAATGTATTTTGGTCGCTATTGCACTATTTAAATGCTTATCTTTTAGCAATACGTGTGTACTAATAGTCCCTTTATCAAACGTCATCATTGCTTTTACCGGCCCATGCCTATTTCGGCCATAATTCGCCTATTTCTGTAAAATATTCAGCTAGACGAATATTTTTTTAATTGACAATACATTTTAAATACTCTAACACCAAAAAAAGTGTTCAATTTATTTTATTTTTTTTTGTAATTTACAAGTAATCTAAAAGGCATAAAGTATTTTTAGTTCAAATTGAAACACACAAAACCCTTGTGATTCCTCCTTGTGGTATCAATACAAGCACCATTTAGCACGCTCATTTGCCTCCTACCCGATGCCGGACAACCTTGTCATGCAAACTAGGCAAACCCACGAAAAGGGGTAGCCCGAAACCCCCCCAGCCCTACACCAGCCCTGCTGCAGCGACCGTCACCCAATTAGCAGTCCATTATCGAATGACAAGTGACTCCGATTTGTTCGAAAAACCCTTCCCTTTCCGCCGGAGAAAACCACAAACACACACAACACATACGACCCGTCACAGCTGCCAGCAGACGAATCTCGCTCGTTCGTTCGTTCGTTCGTGCGGTGTTTTCCCCCTTTTTCCAACGACAGTCACACAAAATCGTTCAGTGTTTTCATTAGGAATTCAAAGTTTTGCCTCGCCGACGGCCAAGCAAAGCGGGAAAAGTCAAACACGCGCCACACTCACACAGCTGGGACACACGACGGCCTACGGCGGCCAACCTGGGTAGTAACCCCTTTTGTGCTTGGGAACATCGTATGAAGTCGAAACCGAAACGTAACGAATCGGTGACAACATCGGCCACAACAAATTAGAACTTTTACTTGCGGTGGGATGTGGGATGAGCGGGCTGAGCGCACATTTGGTTATCACAAGGTGCTGGACTACCCTGTGGCAGACAGTTTCGTCAACGGTTTTTGCCTGTTTGACAGATCGCAGTACCTAAACCTGGGCCTAACAGGCACCGGCTGCACTGGACAGTCCCGAAGTCGAGCAAACGGTGAAAATTGTGTAATAGCAGACGAGAAACTAAATCAAATGGACTGACGTGGATTGTGATGAAATTTATTTAACATTTCAGCTTTTCTCAGGAAATGTGTGACAGTTGGTAGAGTCACGGCGCCGACACTTTCTCCGCAATGTGATCATGGCATCCGCCTGGAATCAGCGGAGGAGTGAGTGGCGAAAAAAGGTAATCAAATTAAATGCAGTTAAAAAGAGGGACTTTTATTGAAACATTTCAATTTGACTAATTTCATGTGCCGCTCATAGTGCCGCTATCAACAAGGAGCAGCAGTAGCAGCAGTTGCCATAACAATACCCCAGAGATGATGATGATGTAGTACCGTCGTAGTTGGCCGCGCTGAGCGCTGAATGTGTTTTTAAACTGTTACGGTAAGTTGCTAAAAGCGGTCAAATTGAGAAGGGAAGAGAGAGAGAGAAGGGAAGGGATAAAAAGTGAAAAGGGAGAAATGAAAACAGGAAACATGTATTTTAAAAGGAAATACATATCCTCCGGAATGGTTAACAGATATAAAAAAGGAGAAAACCCTCCCATCGGGAATGCCTGTAGGGACGACTGGATAAGGGATAAGCGAGTGAGAGATCCCTTTTTTCCTCTTTTTTTGCTTATGCAAGTGTGTGTGTGTGTGTGTGTGTGCTTTGTAGTGCGGGAAGCATAAACAGATAAATGAACATAATAAACAAGGGGAATGATGGGTTTTGATACACACTCATAACCGATGACCCTTTGTGGATTGGGGTCGGCTCCGTTTTTTCCTCTCCACGAACGATCCATAACGAACCGAAAAAAAAATAGAATCGAATAGACCACCCTCCCCACCCCGCTGGGTGATAAGAGTGATCGCCAATAATGGTGTTTGTATTTTACCTTTTCCTGTGTTATTGGAAGAGTGACTTCTTGCTTAAGATGTTTCCGCGCGGAAGTCCCGGTGCCATCCCGCTGCGACCATTGTCGGGTGGGTCGTTCGGTCCCGGCGGGAAGCCTTTTCCGAATGAAGCGATGTGCCGCGTGCCGACTTCTAATGCCATAATTGAGGGCGGTCTTGGAGGTGTTTTTCCCTACTGTAGTTTAAAATTTCTATCACAAACGAACTCAAAGTGTATCTGTATTACTTCCTAAATAGTTCTTTGCAGCCAATATTAAACGCCATCGATCCATCGATGAGGATTAAACCCTCATTGGGAAGGGGGTTTATCCCGCCTGACCCCTGACCACACGCACCCGATGATAAGCGTAGTTACCCCTTTTTTGCAGGATGATTTTAAATTAAATCCCCCTTTCACTGAAGGGAATGTAACGCGCTACGCTTTTCCCTCTGGAGAATGGGAAGTTCGACGTCTAATTCGCTCCATCGATCAAGCTAATGTCAATAAACTGATGCAATAAAAAAGGCGGGGGTTTTCCCTACACACTACACGCTGTAGGTGGTAGTAGTAGTTCGCTCACTCTAAAATGACCGTCGGGTCTCACAAAATAAACCCTAAAATCCCTTTTGCAGTGAGCAATGCAATAAAAAGTGATGAAAAATACTCCTCCACCAGGAACGGGCCAGGAACCAGGACGACTCCAGTCAATCTCTGTGTGCGCCTGTGTCTGTGTGTGTGTGTGTGGCAGCGAGTGGCTAAGCAAATGTTTATCCAGCTCGTGAAAGATTACAATTTTCACACGATTAAATCGCGAAACGGCGGCTGATGTCCTGTGCGCCTTGTGCCCAATGCTCGCTGCGTTCTGCGTTTTTGCGCATTTTCAACCTTTTTGCGGGGCGGGGAGAACAACGCTAAACGCCTGAAACAACCCCCGTGCAGTTTTTCCGCGTGCAGGCTCGCGTAAAGCTGGCCGATAAACATCCGGCACAAAACATCCGGCCAGGCGTAATAATAGACAAGACAACCCGGGACCCGGGGGAAACGGTTTGTACCGCACAGAGTGTGTTTCCCAAATGGTGTAGATAAATGATGGTTTATGTGGCAAAAAAAGAAGAAGTAGCTGGAATGGTTGTACAGCCAACACGCGCTCAAGTGGTCCTGTGGTACAATGTACCACCACCACCCATCAAGATATGTATACGACGAGCGTCCGCGCCCGCGCTCTCAAAGTCACGCTCACTTTCGTTCCGCGGATCGGGAAAATGAGTTTTGTGATTTTGCTTTTTTTATTTGTTTGCTTGTTTCCGCCTGCTTGACAATCGTCCAGCACTGTTCGTGGCTCGATGTCACCATGACTAAATGAAAATAATTCACACAGAATAAATCGTTCCGGATGAATGCTGCTGATGGGACGTATCGCGTACGGTGCTTCTTGCTACGATAAAAACAAATGGCAGCAACGGTTTTGCTGGCGACGCTCTAGTTATGGCCCAACAAAGACAAGGATTTGGCACCGTGCTTTGAAGGTGCTTGAAGGAATGACCCCGGGGTTGGAATGGTGTATCGCTTTGTCGCAAACCGTGCATGGATGCTGCAGTTGAAATATAGTTGCCGTACCAAGGGCTTGCTGACGTCTGTGCTCTCTCTGGAGCTGGAGTGGTCAGCTTTTTTTTCGGCAGCAAACGTTTCTTGCCAGCAGAACACTTCAAGGAAAACGACACTTGGAAACACACACACACGTCTTAGGGTGTGCTTGAGAGATATTGCTTTTTTGCTGCCAAGATGGCGCACGAAGTGTTTTGGTTCGTTCGTATTTGGGACGGTTGCTAAAACCTAACTTAATGTGCATTCTGTCTCATTTAATTGTCACCAAAAACCAAAGCGAAAAACCGGCCTGACTTACCACCTTTTCAAACCATCTAGCATCAAAAACTCACATAAACAACTCGCCCCCTCAAAAACGGGCGTGTGAGGGACGAAGAAAAATTGCCACCCGCCGTCGAAATAAATAACTAGAGCACGCGCCAAACTGCTCGTGGTAGTAAAAACGTGGTCCATTATGGCGAGAAACTCAAACCCATCCAGGTCCGGGCACAATTGCCACAATCACAAGATCACAATCGACAATCGGTTCGGTAAAGGCGAAACACGCCTTGCGCTGGAAATTACGCAACACGCGTCAACGGCGCGCGTGAGGCTGGCAATTGGGACGCGCGATGGCAAACAATCGACGGTATACCATTGTTTGGTAGTGCAATATATCGATAAAAAACGCGGTAGGAAAATGGGTGAGAAAGGGGGATGATGTTGCTCCTGAGGGATGCTGGCTCGGTCGCGTGACGCCCTTGCCGTGCGGTGTAACTGATGCGTGCACCCCTGTGTTTGCGATGCGTATGTGTTTGCGTTTTAGGAGCGCAAAAAGCATCAAGCAACCTATGGAACTTGACTAAATGTAAATCACTGTGTTCTGTGTTCTGTGTTCTGTGTGTGTGTGTGTTTAACTGGCGGTATTGTTATCTGTCGCGGCAAAACGACAATCCACCGAAACGCATGTTCCGCCTCACCGTGTTCGAATGTTTTGTGCGGATTTGTTCGACGGCTTGTCGACTATAGGCAAATCGACAAAACGAACTCTTTCCCCCAATCGCTTCTCAATTGCCTAAAAAAAACCCTTCACGTACAAAGCGGGCGCGTGACAGCTCGCCGAACACAATGGTGAAATGTCAAAATATTTACCGCCAACACCAATTTCAATCTCTCGCGGCGAGCCTTGTGTGTGCGTGTTGTTTCCGGATTGCCTTACTGTCGTATCTGCCACGTAAACGCCTCTTTGAAGGGATTTTTTCCTCCATAAAGAAGGCAAGAGAAACGAACGGAGGGCGCAAAGCGGGTCATATTCAAAATGCGAAGAGAGCGCGCGCGGTTCGGGAAAAACCGCTGTCACTGACACGACCGGTGACGGCGATGACGTGGGAACTTTCAAACGAGTTTAATTAATTAGCGTGAGATTGAGACGTCAGCGAAGCCAGGCAGGCGGAAAAATGTGTTTCGGTGCCACGGGTTAAAATGATGCTCAAAACCGCTGACAGGGACCGGAAGGAGGTTCGGTGCCAGGAACTGGAACTGCTGCTGCTGCTGTTTGTGAGAGTAGTGAGAGGGATTTTTGGTGTTGTTGTTGTTGTTGTTGGGAAGGTGATTCCATTGCCACTTGACACCGCGCGAGTCAAAAGTTGTGGAACTGTTGTCATGGAGTTTTTGAAATGCGCGATGCATTGAAAAGGATCACTTGGATGGGTATTATTTTTATGTGAAGTAATCGTTGCAGTGCTTTGCAGGCGAATCTACTGTGACCAGTGAGGGGAAAATATTGCCAAAAACCGGACAAACTTAGATTAATTTTGATGATGATGTATTTTTTAAATTAAATTGATTCTGTCACATGGCAGTTAGGCTCTGGCAACAAAAAAGAGGAAAATATGATCCTAACTTTATTAAAAAGTACCAAAATAAGCAAAACCATTAATTTCTTACTAGACAATCATTATTTTGGATTGTTTCACCCCAAAGATAGTTACATGTTTAATATAATAGTTTGCTAAAACTATGTTACTGAACCAGTTTATGCCATCATGCTTTTGAATTCAACATTAGTTCTTGAATAGGAGTTGGATACAGTGAAATCACATTAAAATGAAATTTTCAAAGGACCTATAGTTTAGCCAGAGAGTGCTAATACAATATTCGTGTTTTTATGAAGTATCCACGACAGCAACTCTAAAATTGTTCATTTTAAAGAAACAAGACTTCCATCCAAGAGAGACTTTATTGTATATCCTTTTATTTCCAACCGAGGGGGATAACAATAATAAAAAAAAAAACAATCGAGCAATCGATTGTTAAAAATATTCGAAAAAATATCCTAAACTTCATTTTTTCCAACACAATTGTTCAAAAAAGATTGTAAAACTACGACAAGAAAGAAAAAGCGTGATTATTCGAACATTTTGGCCATTTTTTATATTCATTCGTTCTTATTTGTCAAAACAACCATATATGATTGGGATTATTGCTTTCAAGTTAGATTAATTGTGCAAATTACTTATCAAACCTCCATTCCAACAGAAGTAAGGATAATTCCAACCGTTAGGAATCGTAAACTGATACGGAATCCGAGTAAATCTTTTATGAGGCTTAGCGTTGACTCTTAATACCAGCTTACGCAAAATTATAGTTTCTGTCACAAAATGATAGCATGAAAAATGGTGCTTAAGCTAAAAATTGAAATAAATAGATAGGAAAAAACAGCAATTCACTCCACCCCGAAACATCTTCATGTAAAAAAGACATTCCCTCTCTAGCTCTTGCTACCCTCTGAGCTGAAAAAATCATTGAAAGCATGTCATTTCACAATCCAGCATTGGATTTATTCTGACGGTCATCATTTCGCAGGCCTCATTGCACGCATCGCTCATCGTGTCGTGGCCGGCAATTTTGATGGAGATCGATCGTTATCGGGTCCAAGGAAAATCCCAAAGCCCAATAATGACACTAACGCCCCCGTTTTGCGAAGGATGATGGAGTAATATTTGAGAAGAATAATCCCTTTTCCCACCCGCATCCCGTCTGCGTCGGTCAGTGAATCCCATCGGCAGCTCGATTTGGACGTAATGCAACATCTTAATGGAGAAATAATATTTAAAAAAAATAACGCTGACTCGTGTGCCGCGTGTGTCATCCGTACCACAATTCGGCCACAAAACCGGGGCGCCGTGCGTTCGCTGCACCGCGGGGCGATTGCCGCGTTGACCGAT
The DNA here is from genome assembly GCF_943734735.2 of Anopheles gambiae. Classification (NCBI taxonomy): domain Eukaryota; kingdom Metazoa; phylum Arthropoda; class Insecta; order Diptera; family Culicidae; genus Anopheles; species Anopheles gambiae. The sequence goes on from NC_064601.1 coordinate 91,658,024, forward strand.
TGACCTCGAGCGTCGATGACGTGCTGCTGCAGCCATTTTCGCATCGAATTTGCCGGAATCGGAATGATAGATTTATTATGTATTACATGTTTCGCAAAGGATATCAAAAGATCATTAGCCGGCACCGCGCACCGAATCGTTCCGCTATCGTTCGGAGCTGACCGGAAAGAAGAGCAAAGGATCGCTCCGACACGATTCCTTGCACGGATGATAAATTACTGCGTATTGAGAGCGCGCGCGTGTTTGCGATGACTATGATGATGATGATGATGGTGAGGAATGATGGTGTGTCGGAAAACCATTTGTATTTGTTTTTTTTTTACTTTTATACAATTCAGACCACTCCTTCAAAGGGCGATCGTTTTGTATTGTCAGTCGACGCGGATGGTCGGACTAGTCGGGGTTTCTTTATTTTTTGTGTTGCTTGAGAAGACATTTTTATCGGTTCGCCACGGTTATGATTTGCTCGATGGTGGTGAGCAAAAGCATTGGCATGAATAATAGATGGAACGGTAATTTGTTACGGTATGTGTTAGGTTATCGCTCGGACGACGGGGATGGTGTCGAATGCCGAAAAGCCAAAACGTCGGAAGTAATCTGTTTCAGTTTTGTTGCGGGATTTGCGCTTGCGATGAGTTAATGGAAAGTAAGGGCAGACAAATGTGAGATTTAATAAAAATTGATAAATCAACAAAACATTTAAAAACCCCTCCAACAAGGCAGATCATCAAATTTTGGAGCAAATTTATAAAACAAAGGTCATCCCTGCGTGCGTGACAGTTACCTCTGAGTGAGGGAAAAGGAGGTTTTTACCTCAAGGGCGAACGATGGGAAACAATTACATTATTTGCCCATCGTGCTTTGTTGGCAATGTTCAAACCGCTCAAAAACGCTCTCCCTCTTAAACTTAAGGAGAAATTTGTGTGGTTTTCGTGTTACCGCAGTTAAAGACACGGCAGCACGACCGTCTGTCTCCTGTTTGGAACCATATTTCCACTTCCTTCCGCATTTTGCACCACCAACAACATGTTTTTCGCAATTTTGTCGCACAAGGTTGGATAAGAAAATGAATTTCCCTGTAAAAAAAACCACCCACACCCAAGTCCCTTTTTCCCAGGCAGGTTGCGCAAAAGTTCCCAAGAATAATCTCAAGGCGGGGACGCTGGAGCCATTCTTTTGCGGAACTTCATTGGAGAGTTATGAACTACCAAGCATAAACTGGCACCAAGGATAACGAACCTGTGAGTGGTGGAGAAAGTAGGGTAAAAGAAGAACAGAGCAAAAAAACAAAAAAACCACAGAGTAAAAGATTAGTTTGAAGTTGTTCTTTGCAGGCACACGGCACATGAAACAAACGCGAGCTGGCCAACCAAGAAGCGGCTTGAGATAGCTTGAAGCAATTCACTTGTGGTTGTGATTTTTTTTTGTTGTTGCTCAACCTTCATCCCAGGAAAGATGCGAAAAAATCTGTTCCGCCTGTGCCGGGAGTCCTCTTTCCTCTTCCGCCTCCTCTGGGTCGTCCAACAGCGCCCAGGACGCCACAGCAAGGGCGCACACCCTACACACACAAAAAAGGCGCAACAAAAAATCACCCAAACTAAAGCACGGCGCAGGAAAGATGATTTAATGAATTTGGTGATGAATTTTTCTAATTTGAAATATGCTAATTTTGGAGTCCTTCTCGCCCCCCTTTCGCAATCCCGCCGTTACGCGCCCGTTCACTTGCAGAGAAGGAGGAGGTGGACCACCGCAAAAGCGAAGGATTTGTCGTGCGAGATTTTGCTTTCTCTAAGCGTAATTTTCCTGTCCTGTTAGAACCATTTTCATACCAGCCTGCATACCTCTGGCCCTCGGCCGCTTTAAAGTCCACAGTCCCGAAAAGGCACTGACCGTGTTCCAGGGCTTCCACCGGGGCGCTCTAAGTGAAATGGTGAAGCCGAGCCGAACCGCGTTGCTTTGAAGGTGAGTGTTGATTCGGCGGCAACCACCACCGGCATCAAAGTATCGTGTAATGCTGTTTTTAAAGTTAGATTGGCAAGAGTTTTGTCCCCCACTTCGTTTGTTCAGAGAGCTAATGGTACTTTAAGTGGGTTTCGATGAGCAGTTAAGCGGACTGTTTGTGGCGGGGCTTTGTGGGAACACGCCAATAGGGGATGGAAACAATTCGTCTGATGTGCGTTTATTGGATGGAAAAATTACTTAAAGGTTCAACATTAAAGCAACGATTAGAAAATGGTGTTTGATGGCTAAACAAGTGCCTAAAGTTTTTGAGATTTATCACTGAATTATTACTGGTTTTTGCCAACTTTTTGTTTACGCTTTCCCTATCCATCAGAGAAGAAAATGAACGATTTTATTCTGTATTTTTAGTGTCATCGTACCACTTTGCTAATTAATTGATCCTACCGAAAGATGTGTGTTGACTGATTTTATTGCATTCCCTGCTAAGAAGAGACCTCACTTTCCATCAAATAAAAAATAAAACGCTACCGTAATAGCACGGAAGAACATCGCTTCAGTTAAGTGCACCATCATCCTTCTGTTCTCGCTTTACACATGTTACAAAACCACCACCACCGCCACCAAACCCGGGAATGAAGCGGGGGAATAGTGACTCTCGGACACCCGAAAGATGTCCCGTCCGATCACCACCGTATATCCCTTCAGTAGGAGAAGACAGGGGGCACTAAATTTGACAAAGTGAAACTCATGTAAAAAGCTATTAATTTGCCATGTTTTACATTTGCTATCTGTGCTAACGGGGCAACCCGGGTCCCGTAAAACTAACATTCCCGCATCCCGGATACGTGTCCGTGTGTCCGTCCGTGTGTTTCCATTAAAACTATTGTCCACCGGTCATTGTGTATCACCAGTGTCGAAGGGTCCCTGACGGGGTACGGCCTTCATCCCTCGATCCCGGCACGATGCTTTTATCGTTGATTGAAGTAAATGGGGGAAATGGTCAGACGACGAACCCTGGGCACTGAGCGCTGAGAGCACTGAGAGTGTGATTTAATGGAATGTGACAGTTGTGGTTTTTTGGGTTGTGATTTCAGTGTAGTGTAATTTACTGCCCTTTCCCCCTACTGAGGCCACTTGTAAACGTTTAATAGTACTTCTGGTATCTTCTTTGGTTAACAGAATGTGATTTGATTGCGATGGTCGATTGCGGTCGATTGCCGAACCAACAAAGTGCCCGTGAAGTGGATGTATTGAAAATTAGTCAATTAATTAATTGCTTGATATTGCGGTGCTTGTAAATTCGAGTGCTTAATGATGGGTTGGACACACACACACACTTGACTGACTGGTCGAGCTGTAAACGATTCGATAAGGGTGATAAAAGTGTACCGGGGAACCGGGGACGCGTAATCAATTTACAGCATTTACGATAAATTGCAACCATTCGGAGGGATTTGTTGTCCAAAAAGGCAACATAACACGTAAGTAAAAAGTACGACCGGTCAGGCCATCGAACCATTTTTACACTCGGAAGCAATAGAATGCCATAAATCGTGGCATTTTAATACCAATAAAGTACAAAATATTGGTTCGAAAAAGGGCTCAAAAAAGGGACATCGTTTCCAGCGCGTTTGAAGAAAGGTTTGAATTTTTCTAAGCCTTGGCTCTTCCAGGTGGGTGATACATTTGTAGCTTTATTTTTTGTGCATAGAATTTAAATATACTTTCCATGTTTCCACCTTTTCTCCAACACCACTTACCGGCTCACTTTACCGCCGCAAGCAGTTCGAGATGGTTGAAAGAGTATTAAGCTATTCAAATTCCATTTCTTCGGCAAACTTTCCTTGTGGCGCTTTCGCTCTAAACTTGTAGCTTGATTAATCTCGTTAAACCGATCCGCCACGGATAGAATGGCTGGACGCAAAAAGGTGCTGTTTTTGGTGCTGGTACAAAGGGAAAGTTTCATCCCAATAGAACAAAGGTATCAGGGAGGGGTTCTCCCTCTTGTAAATGATACAATTTGCGAGGTTACAAAACTTTTGCGCAATGGGGTTGGGTTGGGGTGCGTGAGCAAAGTTGGGGCGAGCGAAAGGCAGTGTGGAAAAGGAAAAGTACTGGTGTGTTGCTGCTGTAATTGATCAATCGATAAATATTTGCATTGATTTTAATTAGCCCGAGGTGTGTTGCCTTTAAAGTGCTTATTTCATTGCTTTATCGTAGAGTTCCAAGTTCCACGCATTCAAGTTGGGATGGAAAGTTTCTAAATTGAATTTGTTTAAGCCTAATTAGTACAGCAGGAACTGACACTGCTGTAAAAGGCAGGGTACAACTTTCAAAGCAGGTTCCTAGCTCCCAGGATTTAGTGTCTCCTCGGACAGGATCGGAGGTTTCCCTAGCTCGCGCTAAAAGAGCAATATTTCCGCAGTCCAAAACCTAGCTAGAAGTGTGCTCGCTGGGAACTTTTCCAACCAAACTGTAATCCTGTAATGCAGATAAAAACGAGACACCAAGGACACCATAAGGAAGGTTTTTGATTCGGTTTTAACTCGATGCAAAAACCTCGGCTCATCTCCGGTGCAGTGCAGGCACCGTTGCAAAACTGGTTTACTGCTTTCCCATCGCACTTTGCACCCATCTCCTTCCCCCAAAAGAAGGATGATCCGTTTGGAAATGAAAGTTGTTCGCTTTTAATTATATTTGGTGTCACAATTTTGGAGAAGTTTAATTAAAATTTTGCACCCGGTGATGGGGTTTTTTCTTCTTCTTCTGTACACTGAAGGATGGGCCAGGGAAGCTCACAGTGATGTCAAATGGATGAAAATGGGCCAACCAAAAGGTTTGCTTGCATTCCTCCCCCCTCCCACCAGGAATGATCCACCCAGTGCCCGTGGGAACCGGAAGAAAAAAGGAAGTACAAACTCCCAGGAGTATTTTCGGACTCCGGTACGGAGGTATCTGCATAATATTGGTCCCCTTCATTCCCCCTTCCCGGGCGAGCGTGTGTCAACTGCAGGCACCGCTCAGCATCATATTTCGGTAGTGTGTGTGTGTGTGTTTTGCTCCACCGGGTTTTTTACAGGGACGACCTTTTTTGCCACCTTTTGCGAGTGGGAGGGATGCAGATATGATACCAACGCATGCCAAGGTGCTAAAGATTAGATTGCGATGAGGTGATAACAGGGCAACAGGAATCACACACACATCCCATTATACTCTGTGTGTGTGTGTGGGGGAAGGTTTTTATTTCGGTAATTGGGAAATGCTGGTTCTGACAGACTCGGGTTCGGGAGCAAAAAGGCCAAATTGGGTGTACAAATAGCTGCGAGAGTATGCTCCCCCTTCCCCTTCCCAAATGATAACCATGATATACCCCTCTGCGGTTGGAAGGGGGGCCGTTACCGCGTAGCTTTTGCGAGTTTTCGGTTTTTCGGGCAAAGCTTAAGTCATTTGCATTCTAATGAGTTTGTTTTATTTTGGTTTTTCGGTGTTAATTATGGTAATCTTCGGAGACGCAGTCACCTGATGTTTCATTAAGATGTTTATTTTTTCGTTTTTGGTGTTGTTGTTGTTGTTGTTGGTATGGGATTAGCAAAGGGATCATTCGGTGGGGTGGTTGGGAGGTAATGAAGAGGATGCTGTTACCTGAAGAGATGAGGTCGGCGAGATGAAGCATGCCAGCGTTTGGTTGGGTGAAGGAGTGATGGGATCATAAAAAAACATTACAACACCGCGATTCGTTCGAGGGACAGATGGAAGTAGTATTTGAATTCTTATACATCATTGTAAGATACATTTAAGATTTATAATACGTAAGGGAAAGAGGACAAATAAGCCCAACATTACTAGAAACAAAAGTGGACGAGAGTGTACTTTTGTCAGACTACTTTTTCGTTCTTTGAGCTCAACAAGACGGTTGATAACACTTCGCCACTGTCAACAAGGCTCATTTCCATACTCCACGCTCCACGATAAGCGAACCGCCAACCGCTTTTGCGATCCAGCCGTACCGTTTCCACGGACAAAGTTTCTGTCTCCACCCGCCCGCTGAGCGGGATATCATTATCATTTTAATTACGACCTGTTAAGATTGTAATAAATTATGAAATTAAAACAGGACGCTGCGCTCTAAGGATGCTCACGCTAAGGTCGGTGTTGGTTTTGTTGGTGATGCAAACCAGAACGAGAGAGAAAGAGGGAGAGAAAGAGAGAGAGGGAGAGAGTGCTCAGTGCTAGTGAAGAAAATACCGTTCATTATTTGTTGACTTTTGTGGAAGCAAGCAACCGAAAAAAAAACGGCGAAAAGTACTGCGCACGACAGCACAGAGAGTGACGAACTGCAACTCCCAGTTCGTATCCTTGGCACTGTGTGGGAAAACGGGATGCAGCAGCACCAGCTCTGTTGCAGCTGGGAAAAGAAAACTGCAACGGCTCAACACAGCATGCTCGCCCAGCGCTCGATGCTGCGTAGGAGTTTCCCGGGCAACTACTATTCGCCACAGCTCAGCGACACAGTAGGCTGCGTGAAAGAGTGCACAGGTGCTATGGATTATGGCCGAAAAAGGGAAAAAAAGAACTTAGGGCCGGTTTTGTTGTTGTATTTGTTGCTGTGCGGGTGAGGAAAGCGCGATCAAACTATGGGCGCCCGCACAGACATAATTCACCCGCCGAGAAGGGTGGGAAGGGGAAACCGTTTGCTTACCTTTCGGAATGGAGCGCATCACAAGAGAGTACAAACCTGTGTGTGTGTGTGTGTGTGTGTGTGTGCGCGTGGTTGGCGTGTTTTTGTGTTTTTTTTTAGTTCCTTTCCTTCGATGGATAGAGCTCGTCAACCACGCCTTTTTTGCCGTGCATCGGCGCTTTGCGATGCAGGGGTTGCCTTCTTGATACAGCGTTGGATTAATTGTTGGAAGGCTACTGAGTAAGGAGTGGCATGGTATTGCCACGATTTAACCGATTTTTATATAAAAAAAACTAAACTGTAAAATTTTACACTAAGTTGAACACTGCTTTTAATTATTCATTCCAAACTAATGACAAAAATCCTCTCTTGCACTTATTTTGGATGTTATTAGATGACCCATTTTTTGTATTCATTTTAATAGAGACTTTGAATGGGATAGAGCGTGACTTTTTCAAAGTAGATACAAGATGTAATAAAGTTATATACAAAGGTAATATAGGTATTTATAGTAATATAGGTATTTTATAGGTACAGTGGAGCGCCGTTTATCCGGGTACCTTTTATCCGGCTATCCGTTTATACGTGCTGTTGAGAAACGATAGTTCAATACAAAGGTGACATTGCGTTATGAGGAGGATATTTGAAAACGCGGTTATAAGAGCACATTGTCATAACAAAAAACACTATAATTCATGGCAAATTTCAAATATTCTCATTGGAAAAACAAATATTCTCATTGGAACAATTGGAAGAAGTTAATCACAACTGGGTTATTTTTATCAGAAAATAAGAAAATTTTCCAAAAATAGATTGGAATTGGTGATAAAATATATCATTTGACTCATTATCCGTGTTATTCGCATATCCGGGCGAGGTCAAGTCCCGAGAAGCCCGGATAATCGGCGCTCCACTGTATTTGATGGGTGTAGATTAACTTATTTCATAAATCTACAGTAATTATATTAAAATTGTTTCGAATAAATGGTTAATAACCAAAAAATCTTTTGATTTTGATTGGTTTGCTTATAATACGTCCTCCAACCGGAGATAACCGAATCAGTAACAACAGATAATTACGCTAAATAATACAGTACAATAGGAAACAGTACGACGAACTCCACATGTCGTAATCTGCCATATCGTACCGTTCCTGTTTCTATCGAATACTTTGCTACCGGGGACAGTTCATACGAGGACAGTTGAATACACGACAGGCATGCTGTTAAGTCGTCCGAGTTGACAACCGTATCATGTAAAGCTTAACACTGTTATTTATCACAAATTAAATTATATTTGTAATTAACTTTTAAAATATGAAATTCCAACTTATGTCCATTTTTTTATACTTATCTAACCCCTAATTTCGTCTTTTAATGTTAAAAATCCAAAAAATATAAAAACTTCCATTCCCCACTTTTCTGTCCACAACCACTGCAATGATGATGGTCGGCGGATTTTTGGAACGCCTACAACTCGCGTAGTTCTCGCATTGGCCAGTCGACCCGGGCCCTTCGCTCCGGCGGTGTCCAGGCGGTGTAAAGGAGAGAAAGATAGCGTTGCGCTGCGCTCGTCCAGCTGAGATTTGCTGCTTCCGCTGCTAATGATGATGACGATGATGATGATGATGAGAAAGATGAACGGACCGGCAACAAAATGTGTAGGAAGCAAATGAAAAAAAAAGGGGGAAAGTTTAAAAGTTGAATAGTGGAATAGTGCGGTCCCAGCTGGCACGGGCACGATGAGCTGCATTCGCAAAAGCGGGAAAGATATACAGCATCTTCCCAAAACACGGGAGAGGAACTAAGGTTTTGGTTTTTTGTGTGTGTGTGTTTTCTACTTTATGGATAAAGCTCTCCGCGAAGAATATGCACCGGTGGTAGTTTCATAGCTTGTTTTATAGCTGAGTTTTTAATACTTTTACAAGGTTTTTTTTTGAGGGGAGGAAAAGCATATGAAGTTTTTGAAAGAGCATCCACTATTATAAGATGTGTTTTGTACCATTTAAACGGTAAAAAATTTAAATATTTTAATGATTTTTTTTTGCATTATTATTGCAAGTAATTCTACAACCATTCATCAGTATGATTAAAATATTTTCCCAAATGTAAGAAACTACAAAAACAGCTGTACTCTTAAGTAACCTTACAACCATAAAGAATAAATACACTCCCCATTTCAAGCTGTAATGCATATGGCTTACGTTTCGCCACTCTTGATGAAGCGACTTAAAGCAATAAAGTTTCCACCGGATGTTGTTAACCACAATCTTGAGCTTTTAAGAAGTTCCCTTTTCCAATGGGGTGTACAAAAAAATAGAGAAAAAGAACGAATAAAAAACAAACACCAACCCAAACCCATCTAATCACACACACGGCGTCATTGGCACAAATTAACCTGGCGTTTATTCGCGATCAGTCATAACTTGACGGAAACATGGAATTATAAGCTCTAGCGCTGGTGCAAGATTTTCCGTGCCGATAAGCCCTCCAGAGAGAGCGACCGAGGGCCCACAAGCACCGCAGCCTTAGCAGCGCCCAATCCCCAATGGAGGGGAGAGTTAAGTGGCTTTTTTCCTCCCCCTCCGTTCTTGCAAGAAACAAATCGTGAAAGAAAAGTCCACCCAATCATTACGCGAGTGTACGCGAGTGTGCCCGGCCGGGTTTAGAGGAAAAAAAAACGGCTGGAGAGTAAATAGTGACTAAACCCTTTTTAAACACGACATTTTATGAGCTGCGCGATCGCGACGGCCCCTCAGGCCTCGGAACAACGGCGGATTATGGCGGGCCCCCATAAAAGTGTTACCCGGTCCGGCTGGAACTTCTTTTTTTGTAGTTTCTTCTGTTTTCTAGATGATGAAGCGTCTAACAATTTTATTTCCGCCCGTGTTTCTTACCTTCTGGGGCTTGGCGGATGGAGGGCAATGCGGCAAACAACCACGAAAAGGCTGACCCTAGGCGTGTGGTTCTTTCTTTAAGTTTATAGTTTGTTAATTACATAATTTATGCCACGCACTTACCGTTGCCCGTTTCCCATCTCCCCTACGCCAGGTGGTGACTATCCTGGCTGCGCCCGGGTTTTTTTTTCCCATTTTCTTCCCCCGTTCGGCGCAATGTCTTGTGTGGACCTTGCGAGCATCGAGAGGACGATTAATATTTGGATTAGAGGCTGTTCATTACGGTGTTTCACCGCCGTAGAAAGGTTGGAATTATGAAATTTTCTAACTGAAAGAACGAGAAAAACGAAAAACTTAATGTCCCGTAAAACAACACGCTGCACGGTTCACGCGTGCGGACCCGGAACCTGGGAAGGGAAAGCTCCTGGTTTATTAGTGCACCTTCCCTCCCCGGCGGTGCCGGCTGCTTTTGACTTATGCGTTTTGGGCTCCGTTTCACGTCCGCAGCCGTAAGACGTGCAAAATAAGGCGTAAATAAAACCTTTCTCCCCCCTCGTAGCCACGAACTTATTAACCTAATCCCCAGTGCTCCCGTGATGCCATTGCGTTGTGTGCGATTTTTGGTTGAGGTTTTTCGCTAAAGCAATGAAACGCCACAATCACCGCCGGGGAGTGAAAAATGGTGACAATTGTGAGCTGTCATTTGTGCTTGTGGTTTGTGGAAGAAATGTAATATTTTCCAAGAGGTAATTTTTCTTGTGTGAGCGCCAAATTTATTTCCCTTCACTTGGAATATAATATTGTGCTTGAAGAAAGATTGCTTTCTCAAACACACACACACATAAACGTAGAAGATTGTATAACACCCGTTACAACAGTAAAGCCCCAGCTAGAGTGGTAACTATCACTACAAAGCTCCACCTTTTTTCGCTCTCCTCAAGCTGTCCTTTTGTTACAAATTTTCTTTCCTTATTTTGCCACTTTCTCCCATGAGCATGATCGGTATGATAGTGGCGAACTTTTCGGGGACACAAGACAGCATCCCCAGGAACAGCAGCAGCAACAGGTGCTGCTGCTCTACTCCGCCCTCGATACGATTGGTTACTACGCACAGGGGAATGGGAAATTGCATATGCGCATTCGGAAAAGCGCCCTGCCAATCGAAGCATGCGGCGCTATGCTCGTATGCGCTCTCTCTGTGGGCAAAAGCTTCCGCTTAGATGAGAGGATGCTGAAGAGTAGATAGGGGAAGTGTTGTACTAGCACTATGACCCGCAAAAACCATCCCCAAATCTTCTCGTTTGATTTCTTGAAATGGATACTTTTAGTGCATTTGATGTTCTAAGTTTCAGTAAGTATTTTACTCATTTTGTATGCTCAGTATATGGAATTTGAGGCATAAAACACATTCTAACAGCACACCAATATACTATTTATCGATGGATACTTTCATAAATTACTTATCTGTCCAGCGATGACACGGGAAGCCTTCAATTCGACGTGAAAGTTCTCCCGAGCTTGCGCAGTTGCTGCTGGCAGTGTTTGAGCGGATAAGCAGGATACTGCTACTTGCATGGGAATGGCTAAGATAGACAAACTGGCAATAGAGCAGCTGAGAGATGGGAGAGCTTACCATGATGAGATGAGCATGTGGTCATTAGTAATCGATATGGGGGTTGGCTAAGAAAATAGATAATGAAGAGTAAAAGGGGGAACGAAAAGAATGCTTAGAAGGAAACATGAGGACCACCATTTTCTAGGGAAAATTCAAGATAAAAATTAAAAACATAATAAACAATGTTGACTTATTGAAGCATGTTTTACCCTACCGTTGTTTCAACAATCTTCAATGGTTAGTTTCGATAACGATAACAGCAATGTTCAGCTGCCCGCTTGAGCTTGAAAGAATGGTCAAGGGCGCGCCTCGGCAAACATCAAATTCCAGTTTCGGGGAGTGGAAACATTTCTATAAATATTCATCCACATTAACGCACAAGTGTGTGTGTGTGTGTGGTAGCGTATCGGGCGAAAATTTAAACCGAAAAAGCCACTAAACGCGCCGTAATGAATTCATCCCGTAAGGTGCTAGACAAAATCAGCTGAATGTAAAGAGTGGGGTGGAACTGGACTGGCTGATTAGGAAAAGAAAGCATAATCATGTGCTAATGGCATTCGGGCCGGAAGCGCACAGGAGCGCGATTTCCAAACTGCTTCTGCCAGGGCCAGAATTGAGAGTGAGACCTCTGGGTGCGCGGTGTTTTGTAAAGTGTTTGCTTTTGCTGGTAAAACGGACGACCGTCGGTGGAACGAAGTATGTGAAAATATCTCCCAAACCTTCCGCTGCTTCCATTATTTTAGCTTTGGTTCATTAACTGCCAGGTGTGTGTGTGTGTGTGGGTGTGTGAGTTTGTGTAAGACCAGAGCTAGAAGTCGGACGGAAGTCCCTTTTTTGGCAACTTTTCCCTAAACCAAAGGTGACTATTTAATTAACGAATTTGTAAGTCCCCTCCCTTTGGGCCTCTCATACCTTCGGCGAGGTAAAATTTGGAGGTAGAAATAGTAGAAGAACGCAGCGTAACAGCGTAACCGGAAACGTTCTAATGAAATCAAACTAAAGCCACCGACCAGCAAGCGTTTTGTGGGTGCCTTTCTTTCCCTTTACACCGACCGTCCAGCGAACAGTATCTCAATTATTTCTCAGATCATTTAATTCCTAATTAATGCTACACCCACACACACACACTAACACACACATAGGTTTCAAAAGGGCAGGCATGGAAAATATGCACGCACATTTGCACCGAAAATGCTTACCACCATCACCACCCTTTCGTGCTGAGAACGTGAAAGCATTGAAATCCATACCCGGTCAGTGATGAATGCTACGCCTCAGCAAGCGCTGGAAGGAATATTGGATTGGTGGATGGAAATGCGCCTTGGAAAGCTCTGTGGCCTTCAGTAGGCATTGCAGAATGGAGCAACACTACAGTAGGCGCAGCGCAAGTGATTTGTGCGCTGTGTTTCCCTCGGTGCGCAACATTGTAACAACCGCATGCGAGAGTGGCGCAATAATGATTTGAAGATGATGTTGATATTAACGACATTTTAATTGAGTACGCTACAGTGTACTAGAAAGCATAGCCGAGAGGTGGAGAGAGGCTTTTCCGGCAGTGGATGAGAGCAACACGCGGCATGCGGCCATTGCGGAAAGTGATCAATCATGGTCGTAATTAGATTGTAAATGTACTGTAACATTACCGTGTGCCGTTCCGATTGCTGTGCTCACTAGTAGTGATAAATATGCTGGCAAGGTGTTTAACAAACATAACACAATATTCATATTCTGTTCGTTTCACACTGCTTTCGGCGTGGTGCTTTCTTTCCCCAACCGTGAAAGGAGTGGAACATTTTCAATCTATTCTCACGCCTCTCTGCGTTCACCTGTCTGCCTCCCAGAACATTAAGGGTTTATTTTTATGCTAAATTGAAACGATGGCTTTTATGCTCTTGTGTAGAAGGAAAGCGGCAACGAAAACGAAAAGCTACAGTAGCTACACACACTCATACACCTACCCCGAAAGTGTTGGCCAACATGCAAAAGTGCAATTTCGGCAGCGCACGTCAGCGGAAAATCGGCATGCAATTCATATCGCGCGCGCCAACCACCAACCACGGGCTTGTTGCATTTTCATTGCCTATTTGCCGGTGCTCTTTTTTGCCGGTCCGTGAACGTCGTGTCGTCACCGGACGTTGTTTGGGCACGAGACACGGATGCATACGGGATTTTTTGCTTGGTTTCTAAACCCCGCAACGGAAGTGAAGGCAGTATCGAAGGACGCTGTGGTGGAAGATTTGGCCGTTTGATGTAGACGGCTCATGGATGACAGTTCTGGTACGAACAAATTGTACTGCAAAGAGTTTAAAAAATTGGAGTCTAATAACTGTATTGAATCTACTCTTCATGTAGTTTCATTTAGTGTCCAATGTAACTGAAAATATCCTCCAAAGGGAACACAATAACCATCAAGACCATGCTGCCCAAATCCAGCGTATAAAGACAGACGGCTGCGCTTGTGAGCTTTATCTAGAAAACAAAAACCCTTCCAAAAGCGCTACACTTTCATACGTATCATACACCCAGAGCTGAGGCCACCGTTGCACGCACGCTTGCAGCAAAGACCGCGAAGCGTCCCGGGGTCGTCCCGCAGCCTAGCACCGGACCACACGGATAGTTTAGTATTCATTTCACATAGCTTGACAATTTATTCACAGCCAAACGGCAAACGGTGGTGTGTCCGCTGGTTCAAAACCGTGCCCAAAAGCACCACCAAACACACACCAGTGGAAGCAACAATTCGGTCCGATCATTACTCAAAAAGAAAAGGAAAGAACCCAAAACCAAACAAACACACACTCACACAAATCCACTGCGCACTGTTTCCTGCTTCTGGCGATCTTTTTTTTTTCTGAAATAGCAGTGCGCTGATCCCGTAGCCACGGATTAATGCTACACGGACGAGTACGGGTTGGATTAAATTGTGTATTTAGTGTGCCATTAAATTGGGAAGTTTATGTACCAGAGCCACCGGTCCACCATTGGTGGAGTACTTTCATATGGGGTGGTAGAGTCCCACACTCGACGGTGATGAACGTTTGGCAAATTGGTCGCTGTGAGAGCTTTGCTATTTTTTTTTTGTTGCAATGATTTTGGTAATATCACATCAGTCACTTTACCTTCACCATTCACTGTGCGGGAGTTGTCTTACATCACTCCAAGCGCACCATAGCGCAATCCCACAGAAACGGTACATAAAGATTTATGTAAATAAAAGGTATAACCGTCAGTAGCAATACACTGGGCGCCACAAAACTTAACCGTTTGCTGAAATTGATTAACCACAAAACCAATAAACTGGCCTTGGCTGACGCCTGGCCGGACAAAACGTACGAACGTCCTCGTCGAAGCTGTCGTCAAGTGTTTTATGGCTTTTTGGGAGCGAAGCGAAGGAATTTGGATTTTACTGGTGAGTTTAGGCACGCGCGCCATCACCTCAAAGGAATGGGAATTGCTGGTGGGTAAAGGGTGTAGTAGTGAAAGACGTAAAGTCGGTTGAACCGTTTCACACGGAACGGTTGATAATGGGTTGGAACCTGATCAAGGTGTGGTAGCTGGTCGGATCGAACAGTGATTAAACGTTGTGCAGGGTGAAGAATTCTAAGTAGCAACACATTGTAATGTTCGATACATTAAACCGAATTGACGGATAAACCAATCCGACAAATTCCACGGACGAGATTGTAGCCTTGTTAATCAAAAATCCACACAATTCACTGAAAGTTGAGTCAACGAAGATATGTGAAATAATGAAAGGTGCAAAAACTCGAGACTAAGAACTTTTATTCCATTCGCAGATGAAATATTAATAAATCAGAATTAAGACTTTAACTTCATTATACAACAATAGTAAGTAGTTCAATAGAAGTATGCTATTTTATAGTGTCTTCGGACCTTGTGAACTCTTTCACGAATCGTTGAAAATGGGATTCTTTAATCAATGAACAATGATATGGACCAATGTTATAACTAAGATTGTTGCCATTTCTAGGACTAGTGGGATATTGACTAATTGGTTGCTTGGTAGGTTGGTAGCCTTAGATACTTTGAGCATCTCTACTTCGAAAGGTAGTGCCCTGGAGCAGGCCGTTGGTACCGGAGAACCTGGAGCCAGCAGTTAGTACCAGCGGAACTGGCCATATGCATGTCGCAGTTGGGTCCTGATAAATGGTGCGCCAAATAATAACAATTGGTTCTTGGAGAGCTATGTAAAGGATGCTAGGGAATCTTCTTCTTCTTCTTTGGCTCAACAACCGATGTCGGTCAAGGCCTGCCTGTACCCACTTGTGGGCTTGGCTTTCAGTGACTAATTGATTCCCCCCATAGCAGGATAGTCAGTCCTACGTATGGCGGCGCGGTCTATTTGGGGATTGAACCCATGACGGGCATGTTGTTAAGTCGTACGAGTTGACGACTGTACTACGAGACCGGCTAGGGAATACCATTATATCATCTTAAAGATACTTCCATCCTTCTCAAACCATAAGGTTTGGGGTAAGAGGTTCGAGTTATCATCATCATCTTTATTACCTCTGCTTCATTCGTCTCTCATAGTGACCAAAACGCGGCGGTCCCCTGGTACAGTCGTCAACTCGAAAGACTCAATAACATGCCCGTCATGGGTTCAAGCCTAGAATCGAACATCCCCCCGTAGCAAGGATTGACTATCCGACTGCGTGGTAATGAATTAAGTCTCGAAAGCCTGAATAGACCGGCATGTCCGCGTAGGACGTTACGCCAAATAGAAAAAGAAGAGACCAAAACGGGACGATATCAGGAAAGGAAACGGTGCTATAAACAAACCAGGAACTCCTCTGGATAGATATATGATAAACATAAGCAATAAACAAGGATAAGCGCACCTAAAAATTCATATAAACGCTTATCCTAAAAATTCATAAATGAAAACATACCCGTCCTGTTTTGAAATCTCATCAAAAGGAAGTCTCCCCCACAGAAAATATGTTAGATGAGTTACGTATTACTTTAAAAAACTGAAAATTTTAGTGTGATTTAGGGAAAATTGCATTTACTGAATATCATTATCGATTTCTGCTTCGTGAGAGTAAAATTCTTTCATTAAATAGTTAAAATTCTACTTGGAATCAAATAACTCCCAGTTGATAGCGTTGGTTTTAGTAGAAAAAGCTATACTCTGTGTTCCTAGAACACGAGTAATTGTAGTAAAATGTAGACTTCCCTCATCAGCTGCAAACCAACAACTGTTTAATGTACGGTAATGCGAGTAATGAGCCACCGTGCTTCTCATTTATTACAGAAGCTCCATTTTCTTTCCCCGCTTTCTGTACAAATTGAGCTACAAGCTACAAGTGCAAAACCTATGTTTCTGCCAATTTGCTGCACATCCATCGGTACGCGATTGGTGTTCCAGTTTGTCTGCCGGCTTAACGATTTGTTAACGGGTTTGTACGGATGGCGTACGCAACGCGCAACATCCTCCGCAAGCTTTCCCATTTGCCAAAAGCCCAATGGGCCGGGAGTTAGTTTTTGTTTTTTTTTTTGCGCGTTTTGGACCGTTGAGAAACGCACCGCACCGCGTATTATGCACTGCAATTTCACACACTCACCCAACAGCATTTTCTTCCAACACAGGTTAAACGCATCATCGCAGAAACGCACCAACCTAGTGGGACGGGGTGTAATATAGTCATAATCATCGGTGTGCTGGAAAATTGGCCCACTGCTCCCTGCCTACACACACACACACACACACGCATGCCACACCCATACTGCACGCAATGTGTGCGTCACCGCGGGATGATGGTCCATGCCGAACACGGCTGAAAAACATGTGTTTTGAAGATGTTTGAGCAGTGCATTAACAGCGTGTTTTCAAGCTCACCTTCCCTCCTTCCGAACATTCCTCTAATGAGCAGCCGGCACCTGAGTTGAAGAAAAGCTGGTGTGCGTTTTTTGTTCCAGCTCCCCCCACCAGTTGGCGTTCCGCAGCGGCCGAGCGCACTGAATGGGAAAGGAAACCCCATTCGTCACTGATAAGCGGAACGGTTATTGCGGAACTTTTCGGGCGCGTAGTCGGGCGGTATCCAAGAGCGCTATGCGTAGGTAGCTGCATCCGCAACTGCACCGTTTCATGGCATGCTTCGCTTTTTTTCTTCTGACACCTTGCTGCGCGCTGCGCCGTGCATCAATCAAGATCGAGCCTCGGGCTCGTCGCACAAAGCGGTTTTCTTTAATAATTGCAAATAATTATGATAGCAAATGTTTAGCATGAACAACAGCGGAATAGCAGCTAAACAAAACCTTCAGACACTAGGAGAGTGAAAATCGCAAAAAAACGACAAGGAACGGCCGGTATGTGTCAGTCATGCGCTCGTTATGCTTAAAATGCACCGCAGCATGTCGAAGGATGGGATGGATGGCGAAGCCCAGACAGCATTCGGGTTGGGGTAGAGTGTAGAAAGAAGAGTGCACACGCACATGCCGGGTTTGGTGGCCACATGTGTATGTGCGTTTAAGTGTTTCAGCAAATTGAAGACTCTGTACCCTGTAGTGTGTGTGTGTGTGTGTTGCAAAGTGCAACGCGCGAACGCGTACGCTGATGATCGCCGATGATCGATGGGCGGAGATGATCTGGGTGGACGGACGGGCTTTTGTTCGCGCACATGCTCGCTCCCAGCTCGTGCAACATTTCACGCATGCAAATTAGGCACGCCAACATGTGAATGTGGTGCAGCCTCAATTAGTGGTGCAATAAACCGTTTAGAGAATGAGTAGAAGAGATACGCGCTTAGGTGGAAAGACAGTGAAAGACAAGTTAGGCTTGTCAGTGCCTTTAGATGAAGACACAACGATTAGGAACTGTAGGCGAAGGATATTCACACGACTATGGGTGTATTAAAAAGTTCCTGCGGATTTAATGTTCTGAAACGCATACCTTTGTTGTAGAGCTTTATAATAAGCGAATCTTTAATGATACATATTTTCAAATATTAAGTATAAATAATCGTAGTAAGAGGTTGTCCTCAGGCATAAATAGCGGATTTTTGAAGCAAGCATGCAAGCAGCTCTAATAACATATTGATAAACTTCTTTCCATTTATAGTTCCAAATGTTCCCCATTGACCTGGACGTGCTTCAAGAAGTATTGTTCCAACAAATATGACTCAAAACCTAACACGAACTCAAACAGCTATAACGGTACCTCAAAGAAACGGAGACACTTTGCATGCAAGTATGTTGCATCAATTTGTGTCCGCGCGTGTTGAATCCAGCATTAGCCTCGGCTCAACCCGCGGAGGCCGTGTAGATCATCATCCAGAATGCCATCGCAGAGAGATGGCACGTGAGAGCTTTCGGGGCAAGCATTGGGCTGAGTGCGCAAATTTTAACCACTCCATTCCATACTTTACCACTGAGAGGAACAGGAAACGTGCCTCAAAAATACGGTGGTTTATGGAATTTATGGACTTTCAGCGATCGCATAAATCAACAGCCGTTTGGTGACAGGCAAATGGCAGCATTGTTGTATGATTTTGTGATTGAATTATAATTCATACGAAGTAAGGAAGGTTTAGCTTGCGAAAAAAACATGCAAATGTTGTAGCCGAATTTCTTGCGAAACGAATGTGAGTAGCTATACTTTTCACGGTTACGCTTGTTATGCATAACTGATAATCAAAATAATCATTTTTTTGGTGAAGTATTTCTTTCATCACATTTTTGTGTGATGAATAAAAAAAGGGTCAATCAAATAGTTTCATTCGGGGCGGAAAAAGGCAAATAAATTGATTAATTTCCTTTACATAAATTCTTCCAATTCGGCGATGAAGCTGTTTTCGGAGCAAATTAGGTTCTCGTACCTTTCCACCTGCACTGCTCGGTACTCGCCGTATGCGATAGTCTTATCGCTTATTACTTGATCGCTTTTCATTACTGCACCCTCTCTCTCTCTCTCTCTCTCTCTCTCGTTCTCTATACTTCCAATCGTCTTGCTGTTGATTGCCCGTTGCGTGATGAATGAAAAAGAAACGGTGCCCAGGATCACCTGTTCACCTGCCCACGAGACTCCTGATTAGAGCGACCCGTTTGCTGTGCCCTGTCGTTGTGGAATAGAAAATATTTCCTTTCTGTTTGATTTATGTCGAACTGTAGCGATAGTGTACACCCCTTCTTTCTTGCCTTTATTTTTGGAGACTTTGAACGATTGTAATCCTTTTTCAACCCGAAAGAACCCGTTCCTCGGTAGATTAATTAGGCATGTAAATTAGGACGTAAGCGATCCTCCACACCCGGTTCCCGTTGCTTCCGTAGCACGCACGCAACAACAAAACATTACCATTGGGAAGTTTGGGCTTTATCAACTTACCAATTTACACCACGATAACAATCACACTTCTGGTTTCACTCTCACCCGCTCACCCAGTTGGTTGGAATGTTTCCTTCCGCTGGCTGTTGTCGATTGAACGTGCGGCAGAATGTTTATTACACTTCATATCCTGAAACAACATTTCTTTCCTCCTTTCTAGGGCGATGCGTAATTTTTGAGTGTTTCTTCGTTTGCTTTGCTGGCGATGGCGAGCAAAAGTATCACGGGACACGGAAGTAGCGGTGGAGGGGAGATACTTCCTGAACAATGATGCTTTTTTACCTCTCTTAAGCTTATCATCGTCTCATCGTGCAAGATTAAAGTTTTTTTGTTCGTGCGAGACAGATTTTAAGCGACAATTTCTCTTCACTTTCACACCCACCAGCCAATTACGGTTGTAGGAAGGATGCTTCACAGCAATATGTCTCAGACAGGGGGCACGGTTTCAAAATTGTAGCACGAAATAATGATGATAATAATGATTGTAATTTTATTCTGTTTCCTAAATTATTAAAATATTCAATTCACCATCCCACCCGTTATAGACTGAGCCAGTATTTCTCGCACGGGGTATGACAGACAGGGTTTCTTCACGGTCATGGGTGATGTTTTTGCTACGTCTGAGGCTGGAAGAACCATTTTCTACTGGTAATGGTAGTGCAAAGTGTATGAAAAACGGGAGGCTTTTGATGGCAAAGGGGATCAAAAAGCAGGAAGTGTTTATTTAGATGAGAAGAAGGTAACAATGGTTAATATTTCGCCAAAAATATTCATCTCACTGTACAATGTCAAGGTTCTGTGGAGGAGTGGAAGAAGCGAAATTAAAGTATCCTTGAAGTGAAGTGCACCATGTAGAGGGTAGTTTAGTAGATTTGTTTTGAATTTCCTTTTCGGTTTGACAGGCAGACATAGCTTTTGACAGTTATTAGTCGGAGGAATCGAAGGAGGCGCAGAAAATCGTTGTTTTGAATTGTATGTTAAATCATTTGAAGATAAATGTATTAAACATAATTAGAATATTAAAACAGGATGAAACTAACATTTCAAATAAGAAAATTGTGAAATGATTGACTAAATAGAAAATCGTTCAATTGCTGCTTTTTCCAATTACCAAAGACAGGTAGAAAGAATCTCAATTTATACTAAAATAATATCACTCAAATGAAACTCTCGAAATCATTACTAAAAGCACTCAACGTTTGATTGCAAAACAGGTTCAGAAACCCATATCGTTCGTTTGGCAAACATAATTTTTAAAGTGAATCTTCCTTTCCCCGCCAACGGAATCCATTAATGCTAAAGAAAAAAAGGGGTAAAAAGCAAAGATTGGCAAACAGAACAGAACCAACGAAACCCGTAACAACAAATAAAAACCCCGGTAGAACAGCAACAAATGTTTAAAAATGTTGTTTACGGTACGGTGCGCGCTGCCCTCCCCTTGCACCTTTCATGTTGACTTTGTGCAAAAGAGGACGACGGACGACGGCACCACCGGCACCATTTCCGGCACGTATCCTTTTTGTATTTTTTCGGGTGGCCAGTGTCGCGCCAATTCCATTTCTTTTCCATTTCTGCTTGTCCCAATAAAACTAAAAAAAAAAAAAGAAATGAAAATCTCCTGCGCTTGCTTGCAAGAAGAAAAACGCCAAAAAAAAAAGTAAACATTTCCGCATCCGAGTGCAAGGGAAAAAGAGTGTACTTTTATAAATTATGATAAATTTATGCAACGAGTATATTTGGATGATGAAAATTTCCTTCCGCTTTCTGTATGGGCGGGATGGCGGGTACTTTTTCCCCGCTTTCCTTTGCTATGTCTCCTCAGTACTTTTTTTTGTTGTTAAGAGACAGTATTTTTTCGCCATTAAATGGGAAACTTTTGAAAACAGAAGGGAAAGGTTGGCTAGCTGGCGCGACTGGTGCGACGGAGAGAAAGAGAAACCATATTTCTTTGTTGTTTGTTGTCGGGAAAATTGTTTGCTCAAGTAGCAGCAGCAGCAGTAGTACCAGGCGCATTCAAACATGTTGTTTAAGTAATTCATTACTGTGTGTGTTTCCTGGTTGGGTTTTGTAATTTTAATTTGTTACGACGCTTGTGCCCATTCATCCAGCTCCATTCCTTAGAGCCTTTTCCGACTGCGGCTAGGGAAGAGGGCTGCAATTTGCAAATCTTTGTCACACACGTGCTAGCTGGTGAAGGTTATTTTTATTACAAATGCACGCAATAAGTGCACATTACTGAGTGAGTGAAGCAAAATAAAGCAAAAGATAGACACTTTTCTTCTTGCGCGACATCAACCTCGAACCTCGAAGGATGGCACTGTTGTGTTCGTAGTGTCACACTCCCGTCTCCTGTCAGTTGCATTTGCATAATGATTTTTCCACTCATCTGAATCCATCTGGATCGTAGGACAAGCCGTGGACAAGTTTCAGCGTCCTGAAGCGTCTGAGCCTGAACCGACATCGTTGCGCTCTAGTTGCGCGCTCACATCACGGCGGCCTGACGGCCGGATTTGGATGTGCAATGAAGATGATTTATGATCGAAACCTAACATCAACTGACCGTTAACAAGCTCCAAGTAGGCGAGCCGGCAGGGATGGTTGGAGGTGGGTTTGTTCCCATTTTCTTAAGTGAATCCTGGTGCTACCAACATCAACGCAACATTATCACATCATCATCATCATCATCGGCGAAGTGGTGGTGGGCATCATTTTCGCTCCGGGACAGATAAATCCGGGACTGTTCCGTTTTCCCGTTTCCCAACCAGTTAGTGTCCGATTTTCGATCAACTTTTGGTCCTTGGAGGTTCTTGCGCGTTGGGCAGCGTAAGCTTACGCGATATGGTTGCCTCTGTCCAAGGGGGGAAAAACCACTTTCACGAGTGAAGGAGTTGAGCTAGTGGACGGAAGCAGGTCGTCTGAGGCTGCTTCAAAACACCGAAAAGCTTCCCACTTCCGCACCGAGAGCTGTTGTTGGGCTGTGTCCCAACAAAGAAAAATAAATATCCTATCACTGCTGAATAATTCATGAAATTTTATTGCATCGAAGCTGTTTCTCTCGGTGAGTGAGTGGGTGGGATTGGTGGTTCTCTTCCCCATACCATTACTAGTCCTTTTGAAGAAAATTCTACTTTCAGTTGTTGGTGTTTTTTTCACTCTTTCTCTCTCTCTCTCTCTCTCTCCTCACTTCTTTACTGTCCACATCCCAATCGTAAAAACTTCCGTGTGTACTTCAGCGCACTTTGAGGTCCTTTACCGGGATTTTCCCAGTCCCCAACACACCCTGCAGCGGTTCCTGTGCGGGTTTTAATGTGTTGAAGTGGCAACCGTCCCTTTCCGGACATCTTCCCGTATGGGCAGGTTTACTTGATGCGGAAGAACACATCCAAGTGGTTTCAGTCCTCCTTTCAGCGGGCGGTTTTTTTCCCGTTCCGTTCCAGGACTCCCGGGCAGGAATTATTGGATGTCAGAAGTCAAACCAGATACCAGCCACCAGATGCCAATGGAACACAAGAAGAGACGTTGCTGCGGATTACATGTACATACCATTACATTAATGATCATTGAAGCGTGCCCGATAAGCACCGAACGTCTCTTACTATCATAGCATGCATATGGTTACCGTTCTTCCCCATCTCCAAGCAAACGTATGCAGAGAGTCAAGGATTCAGTCCTATCAGGACTCTGGCTCTCTCTCTGGTGGATGTGTTTTATCTTCCCTGAAGACGCTGGATGATGATTGTGATAATTAATTCGACCTCGGATACTCGGAAGCCTTGGCTGGATCGCTCAGTTACTGGCAGCTGCTGCTGCGGTTAATGACGTTTCTGGTCTTGTGGACTCATTTTTCTTTGACAGCATTGACAGGTTAGTGGTGGTAGTGGTGGTTCATTTAGATAGGAGAGTGCTTCGCTCGAGAGCATTCTTCAAACGTTGGTGAAGAACTGATTTTTTTTGTGTGTGTTTGCTTGCTACACCAGCTACCTGATACGGTCTTTACACATCCCAACGGTACTGCAAGATAACGAGTGTGCCCTTTCCACTGAGTTCTTTTTTCTAGGTAGAGCAATACAAAAACGCAGGAGAAATTTAAATAATACTTCCACTAAAGGCAATAGACCTTTGGTAAATATCACGTTTGTGAGACGACTTAACAGCGTTCTGTGCGAGTGCGCGCTCGTGTGTGTGTGTGTGTGTGTGTGTATGTTGATGGCGCTTACGCACGCAAATGCTTTGAAGGGGCCCCGGTCTGACCCTGGGGTCTACACCACCATAAGATCAAGATATTTTTCAAGAGAGATTTGCAACGCTTTTTAATAATAAACGCACTTCGCACGCCATCCTCGCTCGCTCGCTCTCTCGCACAGCCGTCCGTTGGTTGTAATTGGTTGCGTTTTGAGTGTAATGTTTCATTTTTATCACGATGAAAAATCAGATGTCATACATCAAAAAGGTTCGGACTGACTCGGGAGGGGGGGGTGGAATAAGGTAAGGAAGGCCTATCAAAATGTTTTGGGTGGATGGTGGATGCAAATTTTGTCCGATTATCAAGCTACTGTTTAAGGCCCCTCTCCCTCTCCTTCTCTCGCAGGGTGTTTGAAGACGTTGTACAAGTGCGTTTTAATTAGAAGGAAATGGTTATTGCGCGACGGAACAGCAATGTGCAAGTGTTACGGTGCGTGTCGATAGGGAGAGGTGATGAAGATGAAAGGCATAGAAAATTATTTATAGAAGGATGGTCATTCAACAAGCCCGGCTAGCTCAGTCGGTAGAGCATGAGACTCTTAATCTCAGGGTCGTGGGTTCGAGCCCCACGTTGGGCGCGATGAAGTAGTTTTTTTATGTTAGAAACAAGATATTTTTCAAGCACATTTAATTATTTATAGAAAAAGGTTATGGTATACTAGATGTCGAGTCATTCTAAAGCAGAAATATTGTTTTTGTTTGCAGTATTTATAAAATCTCGGGGCGAGATTTCCCGTGACAACTTCTCCTCCTTCTCTACATTCTTGCCTGCTGCTGCACCCAGCCAATTCAAAAGCAAAATCCAGAACCTCCCCGAGAAAAATCATTCACTGTCGCCCATAAATCTGTGCCGCTCCACAACAATTTATGCCACTATCTTTATGGAATTAGAAACTATCAACCGCAACCATTTATGTAACGGGGAGGTTGCTGTGAGGGGTTTTTTTTATGGGCACGAGGGCAAATAAAAAGCTTTTGAGAAGATTAGCAAAAATCGACCAACAGCAGCAGCAGAAGTAGTGGTAAGTGTCCTTGGACTGGTTGTGTATGTGTGCAGAAATAAAGCTGAGAGTGTTTGTAGTGGAAATGAACAAGATTTTCCTCCTTTTTATTGCGGCCTATAGAGTATTGGGCTTGTAATATGTTACACACACACACACATACATTTTTGGTTGGAAGGGGTTTTGGGATAAATTCTTCAACGACTTTAGGATTGCTTAACGGTGCTATACCGTGGTCCACGAACACCGCGACCACACTACCTCTCATCTGCGGCTTAGTATTAATTAATTTGTGCTTATTTTCCTTCCGAATTTGGACGGCAAATTATTCCGCGCTCGGAACGGTTTACGGTTGCGGTTAGCAGGAAGTTTTGTGTGTGTTTTTTTCTTCTCTCTGTCCGTTTGCTTGCTTGCTGGTTGGTTCAAACCCCGCGGGCCCTCACACATTAGATTGGGTCGCACTTTTACGATCGACTTCGATCGTAAAATATAAAATTTTTATTAATCTGCCGAGAGCGCGCGCGCGCGTCCGTCCTGGGATGGCGCAATTGCGTCAAACGGGTATGCAACGAGCTCCCGCCTCGGTGCGGGCCTATGACCGTATGGCCGTATCGAAGAATTTTTATTTTTTCGGGCTGTAAGATTACAAACGGCCCCAACCCTCCGGTGGTGGTGGTGTTTTTCCATTGGTTTTAACTGCCTTGTGCCTTTTTTCGAGACTGGATTTTGTGGGTAGTTTTGTTGTTTCCTCCACTTGAGCCGCCGCTTTACGAGCGGAATATTATCCTTCTAATTTGATTTTTATTTGCCTTATACGGTACACCATTTCTAGAGCCGCAAGTGGGCAAATGGGCGCTTGTTTGTATACCGTCCCTTCACAAACGGGGGCTGCTTTACGACGCGCGGACCGCTTTCCCGACCGTTTTTCCGCTGCATTCTTCGCGCCACTACACTCCTTTTGGGCCGTGAGAATCATTCACACACGTCGTCGTAAAAGGCGTCGTTTAACCTCTTTGCTTCGTTTTTTTTTAATTTACAGTAAAAATGGAAATATGAAATGAGCAATTGTCTGCCTGCCGGTGGACTTATTTGCGGGCTGCGGATGCGGACAGTACACCCCGCAGACGCACACAAACAACAAGCGAGATACACATGGCTGCCAATTGGATGCATCTTGTGTTTTTTTGTGCGTGTGTGGCTTGGTTGCGGCTCAAGACAAATTAAGACATAACAATAAAACGGAAAGCCCCAGAACATTGCGGATAAACTTTGCAGCGAGGTTTGGACTATAAAAATAGTCGCCTTATAGGCTGTAGCGAAAATAATAATGTGCGGCTTCATAAACCTTGCCTCTGCATGAGGTAGTTTTCTGGTGGCACATGTAATTTGGGGAGGAAAACTTTGATACCATTGCAGCACCAAACCTTTGTCGTTGGAGATGAAGTGGTTGTGTGCTTTGAAATTAATACAAAATATATTCCGTATCCCTTCCAAATCTTTATCTCCTAGACTTAATGATACACTGCCTTAAGCAATCCGGCTTCTATTTGTCAGTAATATGCTGCTTATAGAAATAGCAATTTTTCATAAATAATCTTGTACATAGCAAATAAATCCACTTTTCACTTCGCTAAAGCCCGGGTTACAGCTCGATCGAAAGTGAAAGTGAAAATTAGTTAGTTTTTCTATATAGTAATTAAATATTAATTAGAATATGGCTTATCGTATTGTTGTTGTTGGAATAGTTTATAGAGGCTTTGGCTCCAACGGAGTTCTTTCGCCTCTTAAATGGCTTATCGTACACTAAAGGATGGCAAATTCAACAACTATTTAAGCTATAAAACATGCAAAAATAATGAAATACAGTCGTTGTCACTTAATTTTGGCTCTAAGGCATCAATTTTTGACAGTGCGCATCTATTTTTGACTTTAACGCACATGTCTGTAAGTCATCAATTGTTGACTCTTGTAGGAATCATGACAATTGTACAAGGTATTTAAGCAGATTTTTAACAATTGTTATTCCACATCTCATAAAACATACAAAAACTGTGTAAATTGATTGTTTCTCGAGAAAAAATGATGAAATTTTAGAAATTCTAAAGCTTTTGTCTACAGCTGAAAATATATGCCAATTTTTTTCACTCCATCAAAACTTCCAAAATTGGCAAAACAATTGTTTTATTTTTAATTCTATCAATAAAATTATTCACTACTTAACTCAATTTCAATCATTTCAGAACATACAGTTTCAGAAATTACGTAAAATTTTGTAAATAAAGCGATTGACTCACAGTCAAAAATTGATGCCTTCGAGGCAAAAATTTATGCGCACTGTCAAAAATTGATGCCTTCGAGGCAAAAATCGTGACACGCTGTCAAAAATTGGTGCCTTCAAGACAAAAATAGGTGAGTTAGAGTCAAAATTTAGCGACAACGACTGTAAATGGATTTTATTTTGTGATTTCCCGCTGATTATTATTTCCCGCACCGTGAAAACAGCATTTTACCATTGTTTAACTAGTTTAAACTGTTTAACTATTTGGGGAACTTAATTTCCTTTCTGTTGGTGTATGATATGCCGTATGCTAATAAATATTTAATGAAATATAGCAAAACATAACAGAATATCAACTTCACTCTCAGAATATCATCTTTAATATGGGCCTAAGACATGAGACTCAGTAAAATATCTGATTAATTTTATTTATAGGATCATTAAATGGCTTTCAAAAGCTGCAATTTCTTAAAATAATGAGCATTATTTTCTATTAGGATTACCTTGTGACCTTTATTATCAATCCTCGATTATTTAACGAAAACCACAGAGGTGACTGGTAGACTATTATAAATTTACTTGAAAGTGGGTAATGTCATTGAGAATTATTATAATTTTTTTTTCAGAATTTTTATCTTTAAATGTTGCTTTTAACATTGAGTTTGTAAAACAATAGAATAAACAGCTTCTTGGACATTGCCCTTGTTGTCTCTTTGATAGCTCTTAAAACTACAAACAAATCGCTTTAATCAAAGCGCCATACAAAAATAAAACCTCCATTGTAGCACTGCACGTTTGCTCATACCCTGGGTGAAAAGATAAAAGTAAGTCCATTGAGGGATGAATTAAATATTGTCACCAACCTACCAACCCACCATGATCAAGGGCGGTGGGGTCAGCATTAGCAGCACATTTGCCAGCCTGCCAAAACACTTTACCTACACACCTACACCTAGCATCAGCAATCAGGGTCAAAGTGAACCCTGGACTGAAGAAGGAAAAGAACCTTCTTAACGAACCACCACCAACGCCAAAAAAGGGATAAAGATTCAGAAGGTTGTACAGTGTGATACCAGCAAACCGTTCCAGTGGGAAGGGATAGCTTGTGTTTGCATAGCCTAGAGAAACACTTTACTTGCGAAGAGTGTGCGGGGGAAAGCCTCTAGCACAGAGAAAAAAAGGGATACATTTGCATTCGCGTAGTACTTAAAAAACGAAAGGCGGATGAATAGATTCGCCCGAAATCAAGGGCTTTTTCGTGGAGGGAAAGTTTTGCCTCTCAATGGGGTGTTTTTTTTTTGGTGAACGGGCAAAGTGCGTTGAATGTGGTGATGATGATGATGATGTGACGGTGATTTGGAGGGTTGAAGCGTGTCAAAGGATCAATTGAGAGCGATGACAGACGGTATTGTACCAATTTGGACAGCGTAAGAAACCAACAACGGAAACATTTGAATCGATTTTTCAGCTTATTTTTTAAGCAAAGAATTCTAAAGCATAGCTGCCTTTGAAATGTGCAAGAATGTCACAATAGTACCATAAACAAGCCATAGAAAGGCTCTTAGACTACCTTCAAAAACCCCTTTCATTTCATTGCCGTTCACTTTCGATCGCCCATCGGTTTTTTTATGTCATTTGCCCTCGACCCTTAAAGCACTTAACGATTAAAAGTGCGGCTCCAGCGGCTTTTGCTGTTGCCTCGTTGTCTTCCTTCACGCTTCCAGCCACGGCTGCCATCACTTTTGGTGCCCTGGTCAAGGTTCGTTTGCTCGCCACACTTAAAACGAAAAAAAAAAAAATCCGGCCTGTACGAGAGATCACGATCGTGTAACGCTACTTTTCCACTGATATCGATCGCGCCATCCGGACGGCCGGACGCATCTTCCTTCCCTCCGGGCCGGTTTCCGGTCCGATGATTCGCAGCAACATGAGGGGACACCATGCCGACCCACGGACCCAATGAGCCATCGAAGAAACCGTATCAATCTAACTCGACTCCTTCGCGA
Source organism: Anopheles gambiae (assembly GCF_943734735.2). NCBI lineage: Eukaryota > Metazoa > Arthropoda > Insecta > Diptera > Culicidae > Anopheles > Anopheles gambiae. The sequence goes on from NC_064601.1 coordinate 91,687,049, forward strand.
CGGTTCGCCGCCGTACAAAGGTGATCTAGTGGGTCCGACAAAAGGTGAATGGGAGCAACCCTCCCATGAGAGTGAGCCAGCCAGCCAAAGTTCAGCGATCGTAATCTGCCCCTTTAGTTGCTCGATCGAAACGGAACACCCCCCGCGTGAGCTGTGCCTTTTTAATGTTTCTTTCCCCCCGGTAGAACGAACGACCGTACTGAAGTCATTTATTAAAGTCAGTCGCAATCGCCACTCATCGTTTCTTCCGGGCAATTGGCACCTTGGCACAAGACGTGTCCGCGCGTGCGTCTGTGTGTTTGTGTGTGTAGCAAAACAGGGGTAAAGAAAAATGTGACCAAAGCACACCCGAAGGCCACAACCGTATCATTATTAATTAAAAAATATAATACACACACATAAGGACGAATGGAGAGGAACGAACTCAACCGCAAACGGGAGGGACGCACTCAGCTTTGCGTCTTTGCGTCGGGAATGGGGAAACAGTTTGCACCTGCCCGGTTTCGCGTGCCGCGCATTATCCTGCGATGTCCTGCGAGCTTCCGTTAAAAACTGATCCGGTTTTCTGCCTCACTCCCTACCGGTCGGATTGAGGTCGACGACGTCTCATCGAGGTCATCGAACGGGTCCGGGTGGGGAGAGGCGGAAGGAACACACACAAAAAAACAACGAGCGATCCTTTCCTTTCGCTTATCATCCATTTACGTTTCCCTTTTTCGCTTTCTTTCTGTGTTCTGAGTTTATCTTTCCCAAAAGAACCACCCGATAATGATGTACAGGACACAGCTCCCTTTTTGTCTCGTGTGTGTGTGTGTGTGTGTGTGTGTTTTAATTCTTAATTCCCGCGTCGCAAAGGTCCTTGCAGCTCGGGCCAATTGGCAGGACACGGTGGCCGTTCCGGGTCTTTGGAAATGGTACTTCATTGTGAGTTATTTCGTTCCGTTCCTGGCGGATGTCGCTCTCCCTCCCTCTCTGTGTGTGGCTAATGCATTTCACCTGTTCGTAACGTTTATTAACGTTATGAAACGGTAGGTCGAGGTCGACACTCGCATACACTGAACCGAGTCTTGCTGCCGTGCTGCTTTTAGACTCCTAATTGGCAGCATTAAAAAGCGTCCCATTGATGTAAGATATGGAAGTTGAAGTATGTTCTTACGTTTAATTGAGGCGAAAGATGACGAAAAGCATGCGAAGGACTGTTTCAGCAGGATCTTTTTCTCAAACGGTTTTGACCGCTTCAGGGAGAAAGTTTTGTTGATTTAGGAGAGTATTTAGCGGAAATAAAAGTTGTTTCGAGATCAAATGACGACATAAAATGGTTAATTTGGCTGTTGTGAAGGTTATTGATTGTTTAAAAACTAAAGTTAGTTATTTCTTCTCATTTGTTCGAACCATGTGTAGCTTGATGGACGTTGTTGTAGTTAAGTTACATACAATAGTTATGCAAAGATGTGCATGTATTGATAAATTATTGATTATGGATATCTTTTAAAGAGTTTTACTCACTTTTTACACGGATATGACCCAAGAATATTTAATTTAGAAGTCGAATTATCCAGTACATTTTAGCAGAAAGCGTGAACAAGTCTTTAACACTTAGATAAAATGTTTAAATCTTTTCATCGCAGCATGATCGTTTAAGGGATTATTTGTGTGCTCTGTTGTGTCTTGGGTACACTTATGGTCATTTTTAAAACGTTGGTTAATTTGTTCTATTTGATAAGGTTGAAATCTATCAAGAAAAGTTAAAAATATAGTGTACTTGTGGTCCAAAACAAATAACGACCTCATCAGGTAGACCAAAAGATGGAAGTTGGTTGAAATATGGCTGAGTTCCGACAATGTTTCTTTTTAATGGATATGGTCCCCAGCCAAGGTCATTCGTTTGTGATGTACATTTACGCTACAATGTGTTAAGTAAAAGAATAACTGTTTATAATGTAACTATTAAAACCACCTTCGTAAATGGTGGACCAAAATCTAGCCAACTATCGACCAATATAATATACAGACTTTGGGTATGACTCTCAGAAACGAATTATCTATAAATTGATTCTATTCAGTAGATTGTTCGATATTGGAACAAAACTCGTTTCATGATACTAGTCTTTAAGTTAAGTTAACCTACTAAATGTCTCAGCAAGTCAGCTTCAATGCTAAATCAATTGTTAAAAAGAGATATCTAGGAGATGCAACTATCGATTTACAGTCAACTCTCTCTCTTATTTGAGAGGCGACTGTCGAGTAAGAGGGGTTTTCAAAATAAAGAGGTTGAAAGTGAATGAAAGGTCCATACAAACAAGAAAGAGATATAATATTTAGTATGCAGCCTTAATTGTTGCTATAGGAAACTGCGAACACGATTGCCAATTTGAGCATACATCATTAAATAACCATGGCAACACCATACACAAACATAAAGGGATACAGATTTCAGAGGTTTTCCAAATTAGAGGGACAAAAATGTACTGGAAATCAAGGGACTGTGAAAAATGTTCAAATAAGAGAGGTTTTTCAAATTGGAGAGGTATCAAATAAGAGACTGTAGTTTCAGTGATTTCAAATAGTAACCAGTCCATGAAGTTCCAATCTTAAGCTACTTGCTTTTATACTTAGTCAAATTATTAATTAAATTTAATATCTCAACTTATATAAACCCTTTACCCTTCTTTCAACTTCAGTTACGCTATATGGGACGACAAACATTACAATGAATTGCCCAATGCCACCACAATAATGTAATATTAGTCCAATGACTCCCAACTCCACACCGAGGGTGCGTATCACCGCTTTATCAAACGCGATCGCTTTCCAGCCTCATTTACACAATTTGCAATAACACCGTTTAACCGCATTCAATTTTGACGTCCGTTCGAGTAGCGTTCGGGGTTTTATTGCGCGCAATCAGTGCATTGCAGCGAATCTCCAGAGATCCGCATCACGACAGGCGCTCTTTGCAAACGCACCATCAACGCCCGCGCGCGCACTTGTGGACGAAAAATGCACCGCCTGCCACGATCCAGCAGCGTGCACATTGCGCGGAACGACCCGCCGCGTATCGGTATCGGGTGGTGTGTGTGTGTGTGTGTGTGCACGTCGTCTCTATGGGCAGGTGGAATTAATTCGCACCGGCGCAGGAAATTCGCATTACATTCGCCCTCCCCAAAACGGCACGGAAGTGCATCCAGCGGTTGGTGCAAAACAATAACAGTAATGTGCAGCGCAAATAAAAGAAAATATTATAGCCCCTGGTGGGCAGTACAGTGCAGTGTTTGTGTGTGTGTGTGTTTGGGTCCGGTTTTTGTTTCTTTCCACTGTGTTAATTCAGCTGGAGGTTTTTTGTCGTTGTTGTTGCTTTGTGCAGCTTTTCCACCACAAACAAATTGCCATTTCAATTGCCCGAGGTGGACGCAAAAGGCAGGAGGATGGGGACCGTTGTTGCGTGGGGACATTGAAAAATCAGACCGGACTTGGCAGCCCCACCACACACACACACACACACACGCAAGTCAGGGGAGAGAGAGGCAAACAATGGCACCGATGGACACACAAAACGCCGCACGACACGCCGCAATGTTGTAAACTATGTTGCGTGCATTTGTTTTGTTATTTTCTCTTTACCGCTACTCCCACCTCTCCATCATTACATTAAGGGTAGAAAGGTGTGGGGGGGGGGGGGGGGGGTGGACGAAGGGATGATGGTCATACCGTGGCGACCGATCGCATTCGGAACCCATGCCGTGCAGCACAATTTTTCTATAGAGCCATTTTGTTTCCGCGCTTGGCTGCTCAAGTAAAAATTTTAAATAGTTTTATATATTTTTTATTGGTGCTCTTTTTTTGCTTCTTCCCTTTGTGTTTTCCCACTCCCTTCCTTTGTCTCATGCATCAGCTCCAACGAGCGAATGATCGTGTTATTTCCCCCGTTGCCGTTGTCCGGATGCAGTTTTCCTTCCATGGACTTTAGTAGAGTTTTTCTGCTCTTCTCTTCACTATTTCCAAACAAAGATGCGCTCACTGTGTGTGTGTGTTGCTGCTGCCTTCGATAGGGAATTATAAATGATAAACACCACCGGGCCGGACCATATGTTTGGAGGATTAGCGATGTTGTTTTTTTTCGCCACTCACGAAACACGGATTGCAACGCAGCTGTACGGTGTACGGCTCATTGAGCTTCGTTAGCCGGCGAGACAGAGTAGAAAAGGTTCACAAATTCGACTCTTTACGACTTTGGTTGGTTGGTTGGTTGGTCATCTTAGGGCCGCTTGGTTCGCGCTCGCGGAAATGCACAAGCGGTTAGCTTTAAACACATTTTAACGCACCATTGTGCCGACTGGCTGTGTTGTGTCGGCTGGTGGTTGGGCTGGCAATGGGTAGTGATTTAATTAGCAAGTCAGCGCTGGAAAACACTGAAATACTTCAGCCGCCGTTCGTAAGTGTCATTTCTTTAAATGTATGCCATAAAATCACGCTGATCATGCACCGTTACCTTGGTGCTGGTGGTGCCAGTGCACTGTCATGGTCATGGTGTTTTGGAGGGGTTTGTTTTTTGGATGGTGCTGATGATTAAGGTGAGTGAAGAATAATATATTTTTGCAGCCTGCAGCAGCAGCAGAAGGTTACATTGCACATCAAAGTGGGACGTTGCAAATTGTTTGCTTGTTGGGTGATTTTATTGCATCTGATGGGATCAGTTATAAGTTATATAGCGAAAAAAGGAAAGGAATGAGAAGAGTCATCTGAAGGGTCTCTCTTTTGATGGAAACTGAACTCTTCAGGGGTTTTTTAATGATTTAATAAGGAAGCTACTCAATGGGATGATTCGTAGTATCAAATATTTGGTGTTGAAACGTATCTTCCAGCTTTGAGGCTACTCTGGGATAGCTCTTTATATTAAACACAAATCAGAATTTTAACTGTCGCATCTTAAATTTTTACACACTATTCCCTACATTACAGGAATGTAAGCTGCTCCCAGTGCAACCTATAGCCATCCTTTGCGTCGTCGACCAGCTCCACCTCGACGCTGTCATGCGCAGTTTTGAGCTTTTTTCGCGAAACTTTTACCACCCGGAAAGCCCCCCATATTCATCTCGTTCGCTCTTCGGCACTGGTTGGCTGGTGTGCTTTTCGGATAGTTTAGTTCTCCTCTCTCTCATTTCAACGTCTATCATCCACTACCAAGACTGTCCCTAATAGCACTAGAGCTTGTGTGTGAGTGAGTGTTTTTTTTTGTTGCAAAATTGTTCACACTAAGACACCGTCGAAGCCATCGGAAGGAAGGTCATTCCGTTCATTGCTACCCTTTTGCTCCCCCCTCCCTTTGGGTCCATTGTGACCGCTGCTGATGAGTGTAATGTCTTGAAGCGTACCTTCATGATATAAGCGATGGTTTTCTGAACATCTAAAATGAACGGACCTACACAAAAAAACCCCCCTCTGCCCTGAACAATGACTCAAGCGAACACAGTTTTGTGAAGCTCATGTACAAAATGACCCTTCCGATGGTGTAAACATGTGTGTGTTTGTGTGTGTGTGTGTGTGGAATGTGCAGAATAATAAAATTGCAATTAACCGATTCCCAGCCATTGTCTTGTTGGTGGGTCTTGTGGGACGCAGTTGCAGGTGCAGCCTTGTGTCGGTGCTCCCCAGCAAGGCTAGGTCCATCCAGCGTGAGTAGCCACCAAGCTGCATCAGATACACCTTTACATCGTCAAATCGTACGCACAACGACCATTTATTGTTCGGCTGTGTAAGAGCAAAACCTTGCCCTTTTCAAAGGGATTTATTTGCGAGAATGATGCGTTATTTTCATCACGTCGTAGTCATCGTCATGAGGGGATTGTTTCCGTAAATAATTATCCCATCCATAACCGCATCACCCCTAGCTGCTTTGTTGGCCGGATATCCAAATGGGTGGTCATTTTTCTGCGTATCGCTCTTTTCGGCCTGGGTCCGAGATTTTCCCACCAGCTTTCAATAATCGCTTCTCTGCACCATACGTGTGAGACTGGTGGGTTGAGTTTCAATGCAAGCAAAGCACCAGACAAAAAAATAACGCGCAAAAAGTTCTCTCGTCCCTCCAGAACACGGAACATGGGTGGCATGGTTGCCCGGTCACGGTCACACTCCTCCGTTCGCAGGTGCTGGAACTTCTTTTGGGGTGGCTCCATTGCACACGCACACCCCATGGCAGGCGCATATTATCGGCGGTTGCATACGCCCGATCTGCCTGCTGTGGGTTGGATTGTGGCCAGTTTTCCAGCACGTTGCACCCAGCGCTGATGATGATCGAACCTTTCCATGGAAGGTGCATGTTCGAACCAAGGGGAGGGCTTTTGCACGGAATGTCCCTCAGGTGAAAAGCAAACACACATACCCAGCAGCAGGGAAATCCCCTCGACTGGAGAGAGGGAGAACGCGATTGAGGGCAAGTCACAGTTTGCGTTTTTTCGGTTCCAACTCTTTTTTTTTGTGTTATTACTTTTTATTTTTTTGATTAATGCCCGGATAGCATGCCAATCGAGCAAACGGGCAACGTGCAACGGGCGTGCAATTTAATGAGACGTTAAAACAAAGAACGTGCCGAATTCATGTGAGCGCATGGCTTTGGCGCGTTTTTCTGCTGCAACGTCTCATAACTCACCCTACCCCCCTCCCCCGTTCGATTTGGTTGTTGTTAACAACAGCTTTGTGTGTGTGTGTTAATCTAGCCATATCAAAAGCACAAACACACACACACACACACACACAATAAAAAAGTGCATCGAAAGTAGTGCAGGAGGTGTGAGGATCGGTTTCGATATGATTGTTCAGGCCATGCCAACCAAATGATGAATTTAAACTCGCACACGAACTGGCGGCTGCTTGGTGGCATTTGTGAGCGTGTTTTACTTGCTTCAACTTGTGGGATTGGATGTTTGAAAGAGAAAAAATACATTTTAATTGATCAAATGCAATTCCACCCATGAATGCAATTCAAGAAATGTTCCAAAAGAATGAAGTTTTTTTTTATAATTTTCAGTATACTTGGCCGTGCTTGACGTTGATGCAATTATTACGGTCATTGTTTCATTCAATAACGGACTGGCAGGCGAAGGCGCAAGACCGTGAGCGGTTTCGAGCACTCCTTAGGCAGACCAAGACCGCAAAGTGGTTGTAGCGCTGGATAATTCCATAATTCCAATTCATTCAATATTGACATTTTTACATATGTTATTGATATGGTGTAAATATGGATCGATGCTAAAGAATTGCTGGAAGTGAAATTGATCTTAAATCCATACCAATTCTGAAACTGATAATCTCATACTGGTCTTGGAACAGATCTTTGGACAGACAGTTTTTAATCTGATTCAGCTCTCATACTTATGCATATCAGTCTTGGAATAGAAATCGAACCCTTTTAGGGATAGGAACTGTTCATGCTACATACTGGAAATGGAGCTGATCTTGAGCTCATACCATCCTTGGTCCATTCAGAACACATGCTCATACCCCATACAGTTCAGAACATCTCCTAGGCCCACACCATGTCCAGGAATTGATACTAATACCAAATCATTCCTGGAACTGATCCCCAGGCAATGGCTGGTATTCAGCCGTACCGGCGAACTCGTTCGTTCCTGGGAACGTTCGCCGCGACGCTCATTTTCACTCATTTCATAGCCCTCTAGATCAAAAATTAGAAAACCGTGTAGATTTTGTACTGGCCAACCTAGCGGTACAACCCTGTCCACTCATGAGCGACAAATGTTTCTCGTCGAACGAGTTCGCCGGTACGGCTGATTATTGAATCCGTTCGTAGCGGGAACGTACAGTGCTCACATGAAATTCTAGACATGGCAACACATTTCTTGCGCCTGGTCCTACAACGCCGCGGTGCATAACTGTAGCAACCATCTAGTACGTTAGGAAAATGAGTGTCGGGACTAGTGATGGGTAAAGTTGGCAAAAATCCGGAGTCGACTCCGATCCGACTCCGATAAATTCGGAATCGACTCCGGAAGGTAGGTCCGCGCTGCAATATCCGGAGTCGTTCGGAATCGTCCGGAGCCGTACGGAGTCGCCCGGAGTCGCCCGGAGTCGCCCGGAGTCGCCCAGAGTCGGAGTCATCCGGAGTCGTTCGGAGTCGTTCGGAGTCGTTCGGAGTCGTTCGGAGTCGTCGACTCCGGACGACTCCGGTCGACTCCGGACGACTCCGAACGACTCCGACTCCGGGCGGATCTAGTGGTTCCATTTTGCCGGAGTCGGAATCGAACTAACAATAGTCGGAGTCGGATCGGAGTCGTGGGTGCGCTCCATACAGCACATCATTAGTCGGGACGTACGCCGCCGCTACGAACGGATTCAATAATACCACCCAATCAGCCGTACCGGTGAACTCGTTCGTTCCCGGGAACGTTCGCCGCGATGCTCATTTTCACTCATTTCATAGGCCTCTAGATAAAAAAGTAGAAAATCGTCTGGGATTTGTACTGCCCAACCTAGTGGTACAACCCTGTCCACTCATGAGCGACGAATGTTTCACGACGAACGAGTTCGCTGGTACGGCTGATTCACCCGTAACGGCGAACTCGTTCGACGAGAAACATTCGTCGCCCATGAGTGGACAGGGTTGTACCACTAGGTTGGTCTGTACAAAACCTATACGGTTTTCTAATTTTTGATCTAGAGGCCTATGAAATGAGTGAAAATGAGCGTCGCGGCGAACGTTCCCAGGAACGAACGAGTTCGCCGGTACGGCTGAATATCTCGCTCCTGTAACTGCTCCTGAACCTATACCGATCCTGAAACAGATTACAATTTCAATCCCCTACAGGTCCTTTACCTAAAGCTTCACCTATAATATTTCTGGAACTGTTCTGTCCTGAGACTCCCAATTTCATCCCCAACTCATACACATCCTAAAACTGATCCCGAATCCATCAACCTCTCCAGGAAATGATTCTGAGCTTACATCGGTTCTGGAATTTCACCTGAACCCAAGTTCCTGAAACGGGTACCAATGTTGCTCAAACCATTCCTGGAACTGACAAACTTCAAATTCAGCTTACTTCCACAAACTATTCCCTTTTTTATTGCGGTTTCAAAAATGTCCCTGGCAAGATCTCTGCAATCGAACGCATTACAAACTTGTCACGTTTCAGGAAACACATACAAGTCACCGGATCAGATCTGGTAACTAATTTGTCTTATCATATTTGTTAATGGAACTATTCCGTTCGGAATTTGACTAGAGTTTGTACATGATACTAAACTAATTTGGTCATCCATGGAAAATGCTACAAATATAAATTCAAAACGATTTAAACTTTAAGGTTTTAGCTTAGAGCGATTAAAGACTTTCTTGTTCTTTAGAAGAGATATGCCTTCAAAATCAGCTTGGCGTTAAATTCCAAACCGTCATTTTGAGCACCATTTTTTTTTTCAACTCTTCCACCCTAATTATTAACTCCATATTTGTACGGACGAGAAAATTCCACCAGCACAAACATTTGTTCGCAATCAAGAAGCTAACGGTCTCCCCTTTCCGGCCACACTCAAAAGGGACTTCTTTCCTTTCAGCAAACAATAACCATTTCTTTTACGAAAAAAAAACACCCAAGGACCCCACCCCGTAAAAACCAATCGCACACAGGACCCGGAAGCCCGGAAACCCGGTCTCACGAAATTAAAACAAAGAACTGCGCCAAAACAAAACAAAACAACACAAACAAAAAACAGTCACCCGAAAAAGGAATCGGAAGTGTATGAAAGGAGCATAAAGTGACAGTACACATAACCTTCTTGCAACGACGACGACGATGGCGGGGATGGCAAATGTCCCGTCGGAAGAAAATCATGAATATTCAATGAGTTAAACGGTTTTACCAAATGTCGTGGCCGGTGATTCCGTCCGGCCCCGCGGGGTTTGACTGGTTAATAAAGCCCTCCCTCGGTCCGCTTGACAAACGGGTGTCGGTATGTGCGCATTTTGTTTTTTGCTGCACTGTGTATCTAGTAGTATCCTTTTGCCGGGGAGAAAGGAGGAGGCCAGAAAAGGTGAAGGATGAAACGGTCCACTGATCATCGGAGTGGTCCGGCTGTGGGAGCAAGAAAGACCCCTTTTTCGGCGGGGTCGGATTCCTTATCGCAACGATCGTTTCCCAAAAAGCCACCGAGCCTGTGGTGCTTGTGGTTCGCAGTCTCAGCCAAACAGCAGTTCTGCCATAAAAGTATGAACCTTCATCCCGCGGGCATGGCCAGCAATTCGGGCAGGATCTATCCGTGGGAAGATAAAGACGTTCGGAAGTGTGCTTGTTAGGGAAGTCACCGTTAAAAAGCACACTGACAGGGAGAAAGCTCGCCAGGGTGCAAAGGAGAAATGTGTGCGCCATTCTATGCCAGCACTCTCTAACGCTTCGTGGGTCTTACGGAGAATTTCCCCGGGCTCTAGCTGAAGTCAGCTCGAATTAAATGAAAATTTGTTACTCTATCAGAACTTGTCGGTTTGGGTTTTTTTGTATTACTTCGTGTTGGCGGGGGCCCGCGCGAGTGATTTGTGGGTCCACCGATGAGTAGCCGATACGATTTCGGGGCCTGAACAGTGCGCTCTGGCATGCAATGAAGTGATTTCGGGTGACTTTACCAGTGCCGTCGCCGCCGGAAGGACCCGGTTCCCTTTGCCGGAAGGAACGCGAATGAGGGACTGGAATTGACGGCCGCCGGTTGCGACAGTTTTCGGCCATCGTACTGAGGCACACGGCGATCGTCATCATCATCATCATGGTGCCGCAATGACCAAAAATTGAGCGTGCACTCATTAATTTGCATAAGCCAACCCAAGAGCCGCATTCGTGTGCGGTGAAAGTGGGGACAATAATCATTGAACGTGGTCTGGTAAGGTTGCCGGAAAGGGTTCTAAGGTTTGAAAGAATGTCACAGGATTGGAGGGCACAAGTACTTTTAGTGGCAATAAGGTACAACACCTTTCCCAAACTTTCGGAACAACCCAAAACGCTCCCCATTGCACGACAAACGATAAACGATCAGTCGATTCCGGGTTAACCATCCACCGGGGCCTGTACTTCGTTTGAACTCCGAGTACTCGCGGGGGCACGTGAAATGCTAATCAGCGGCGAGCACGTTTGAGTGTGCAGGACTGTTTACCCTGTTTTCACTGACCCGTTCTTGACTGACCGCCATTACCCGGGCCTGTGCGCAACCAGGTAACAGTAACGAATGATAACGATCGAGCTGCGGACGATTCGAATCGCGCACTGCCTTGGCTCCCCAATTGTGCCATTTCATGTTAAACCCGGGCGGCCACTTCACTGCAGTACTGCAGGGAAAGGTCGTACTCCGAATGTGTTTTTCTTTTCTTTTTTTTTGGTAGACGGTGTTTTGGTTCGAATAGAATGGCCTTTCGACATAGTTAAGCCCTCCCGCTCTCGCCCTAGTTTTGCTCCCCAAGTGCTCCAATTGCGAACGATCGAAAAGTTACGTGACTTACGTGACTGTTTTTGTTTTTGCTAGGGACGAACGGGATGTGAAACTGCATTTGTTCGACGGTGTAATTGTAAGAGAGCAGCAAAGAGTTACACAAGTTTCGCCTGAGAATTCTTGTAAAGCTTTGCAGCGATTAGAAATATCAGATTGAAGTTTTGGAGCAATTGTACTACATCTAATTGCTATTTAATGAAAAAAGCGTCCCTACATTACCTAAATGATACGCTCTTTGACGCTCACTTCAAGCTTTTCTTTAACTTCCTTTTCAAATCCAACCGAATGTCAAAGGAACAGTGATTTAATCTCAAAGCAAAGGAGGCGATGAAGTAGGATATTCAAAAAAATCGTTACGTTGTGTGAAATTTAAGAAGATTGTTTTTTTGAAAAGTAACGAGAAGACAAGAGAAATTAAAAAAAGAGGATCATAAAGCACTTAGGTAAAAACTATTAAATACAAACTAGTAAAAAAAATCCTTAAAGAGCACTTATAATGGGTGATTAACCAAATAAACTCAATTAAAGTGCAACATCATACCGCAAAGAGTCGAAAAAGTATACCAAAATTAAAAAATAAACAGATAAAGATTGCGAAATGAATCCCGAACGCATGCAAAATTATTTCAATGATTCATTATTGCTCCCAGAACGATCATAATATTGCCCTCCCCTTGCCTCCTTCACCCAATAGTTGGCATGCACTAAAAGAAAGAGACTCACTTAGCACGCATAACAATGAATTATTAAAAGGTAATGGAAACAGGAAAGGAAAAGACCGAAACAAACAAAAAACGCACCGGGAAGAACTACTACCACCTACCCCTGTTTTCGCGACGATGAGCTGCTCCTCGTGAATAATGCATTAACGATGCACAATCCGTGCACAATCGCTCCGGACCCCCGAATCATGCGGGGCAAGGGGCACCGACGGCAACACGTGAGCGGCAGTGATCATATTCATATTAAATTATTTTAATCACATGCAAAATGAAGGTGGATGAAAAGATGCTGGCTGCTCATTGTTGTTGTTGTTGTGCTCTCGGGGTTTTTTTTGTTTTGTTTCCTTCCTTGCTGTCTGTTTGTTTATGTTCTGGACGCTCCGTGCGTCTGCACGCGTTAAACAGTAGCGTCGTTTTTTTGAGTCTTTAAGCTTTTTCTTTAAATTTCACTGCCAACTGAAGTAGGGCTGGAACGCTTTAAGACCGCGTGTCCGGCATCGGTGCGGCAGCTTCATTATGCGGCTGTGTTACGCAGCTACCCATCGCGTTATGATTAGCGCAGCTGCTGTCCGATCGTATGCTTTCAATGCAGTCGGGTTCTTTCTTTGCGTAAGAACTCGGCAGAAACTGGGCCGAAAGAAACAGAGCAAGAAAACCGCTCCAAAACCCAAGGATGAGTGGATATTAACTGGCTACCCATTTGTCTTACCGGGTGGGGACCATCCTAACCCCCCCTCGGCAGTGAACTGCTTTCCATCTGCACCGAGGAACTGTTGCCATGCCCGAGCCTTAATCTTACTGCACGCAAAATCCAGTGAGTAAGGTTAGGATTTTCACTTACCGGTTTCCGAAAAGGCGGTTCCGTCGACCAAAAAAAAAAAACAATCTTTTTCCCTCGTTCCCGCTGCTACCCGAGGCTCGTAAAACTCGAAAGTTTACAAACAAATTGAATTTTTATTCAAAGTTCGTTGCATATTTTAAGATATCATTTGAATATTTTATACCACGGCCACGGCCACAATGCAAGCGCTTTCGGCATGCCGACGGACGGACGGACGGGCGAGTGTGTGTTGGAACCGCGCTACGGTTCCGCCTTGTTTATGAGGTGTTTGTTTCTATGATTATCTTATTATCGCGTTATAATTTCGGTATGTAAAACGATCACGATATGTTTGCCTCCGTGCTTCGCCTGTGTGTGTGTGTGCGGGTATGTTTACGACAACTTTGTGCTTCTGTGCTCATCAGCTCCAATTGTATGAGAAGCAAGAAGGAAGCAAAACGGCAGGCAGCAGCAGCAGCAGCAGTACCATCAACCATCACCACGACACTCGCGCGCTCGAATAAAACGCCGAGCACACTTATGCAAATGCACGCGAACGATGATAATTTGTACCTCGCGGCTTATGAGATGATACCCGTGATACGGTGGAGGTTTGTTCCTCGGATTGGCTTTACTTTTTCCCGGGCGTATGAATGAACGAACGAACGAACGAAGCACGGAACCATATTGCATCCGGATGGGCGATTCTCGATGGAGGAAGGTGTTGGTGGTGCAAATGATGACATCGTCGCCTATCGTCAGTGTTAAGAAGTAATGAGTTTTGCGCATAATTGAAGAGGTAGGTTGAACAATTTGGATAGCTTAATAGGGCAGATTAAATGCTTCGTGTGATTCTGTGCGTGTTTATTATGATTTGATGATCTACAAAAGGTTATGAAAGACAGCATAAGAGTTATGTTTTATAACTCTTACAGCAATATTTCTTTATAGTCCTTTTATTCACATGGGATTAGTTGCAAAATACATATTTGAGGCTATTTTCAAATTAAAAGGATAGTAAATGCTACAAAAAACCATAAAAATCTTGCCAAAGCTTAAATTTCCTTAGGCTTTTAGGATATTTTTACAATTGTACAATTGTCAAATGTTTTACAATTTTACAATTATACAATTACAATTTATTTATTTTAAACGTTTCAGGTGTCAGGAGATTTACACGAATTTGACTGGGTTTTAGTTTTTTTTAAATCTCTAAATGCTTAAATCTTCTTCGTCTATTTGGCGTAACGTCCTACGCGGACAAGCCATCCTATACACAGGCTTTCGAGACTTAATTCATTACCACGCAGCCGGTTAGTCAATCCTTGCTACGGGGAGATGGTCCATTCTAGGTTTGAACCCATGACGGGCAAGTTATTAATTCGTTCGAGTTGTACCACGGACCTTTAAAATCTTACATTCTAATGAATATTTGTAATGAAGGGGCGGTCCCGTGGTACAGTCGACAACTCGAACGACTCAATAACACGCCCGTAATGGGTTCAAGCCCGGAATAGACCGTCCCCCCGTAGTGAGGATCTTGCTATCCGGCTACGTGATATTTAATAAATTCTTGTGTAGCATATCTGCTATACAGAACATATACACACTATCAGCTATAGTCACATTGTAACACACTTGGGAAAGCCAAACCACACCATTGTAACACATTCATTATAACACATTCAGTAAATCAGATCATTCCATATACACCCGGAAGAGCTCAGGCCACACCGTTCATATAAAAACAATTGTGACACACTTATCAGAACCAAGCGAAACGTACAACATAAGCAGAAACAGTTTAGGTGAGTTCAGTTTAGCTGGGTTTGTAAACCCTTAACTTCTTTTGAGTATAAATAAAACCAACTCCGATCATGGCAGGTCAGATTCGTTCGGACTGTCAGGATAGGACAATGCCCATCCAACATCTATCGACTTCTCATTTAAAGAGTTTAGTTTTGTCCCCAAGGTAAGACCTCTAAACTCCAACGATTCCAGTAAGGGAATCCTCGTAAAGGTTTTTATGATCGCCTGGACGATCAAGTGTCGATAGTCCGCTTCGAAACAGTATCCACCTCAGTTTTGCTCAATTCGGCAAACAATGACAAAGGCCACCCTGTTCAACGCGAGTTCAAAGTTACTACATGACAACCGTCTAAAAATCGAACATTCTGAGATTATCTCAAAACATACCACACTTGAAAGCTTGTATAGGCCGGCATGTTCTCGTAGGACGTTTACGCCAAATAGAAGAGAATGATTGAACTCATGCATAGGAATCAATTTCCAACGATTTACTTCCTTCTCTGACAATACGAATGAATATTACTTAATAGTGCTTGGTACCACATTTGTGTATTCTTTTGGGCATTTTATAGCCTTATACAGTTATTGAACTTTCGTACATTTTTACTACAAAAAAACAAAATTTACCATCAAGAGTTATACATAAGTAGAAATGAATTGTAGTAAAATTTGCATCATGGTACAAAAAGCATGTTCCAACATGACATTATTTCCATATCACTGTACACCCATCGGGATCATTTCCCTTCTCCACGCATATTATACCACAATTTTCTCTAATTAAACCACGCACATTAAACTATTTTGTTTTACTCGATGGGTTTTTATTTAAATTTCTCATGTTGTGGTACCGCCACCCGGGCTCAAATTAATAACTTCATTCCGCTCGCTCGCCCACGCACAACAAAACGCGTCTCTGGATGTGCCCATCAAATTATATCGCCCGGCTTTATATACATACATGGGCATGGCTGCTTCTCCGTCGTACGAATTCACCGCGGGCTTCTTCCCACCGCAACGCCACCATTGCCAACGCGGCACGTCATTGAGAATCTCAAATCGTGCGTGCACACGAAGGAATGAAACCGTTTATGCGAATGTTTGCACCGGGCGGCCGGTTTCCCTCCACCGCGAAAGGAGAAGGTGCTGGCGTGGTTTAGTAAGTAATACGTACGTACTTACTTGCTCCCCCAGGTGGTGGAATTGGCGGGAGGGAATATATGTATGTATTCAAACGCCCATTCCTTCTCATACTCCCCTTCCCCCTGTTTACGTTTAATAAAACAAACAGTATTTGCATTTGAAATTGATGAAATCATCATCATCACGACCATCAGTCGTCGGTTTCACCCCTGGAGAGGGGGGGAAGGGATCACTTCACAACTTTTCGTTCGTTATGGGGTTTGATTAACTCGAGCCTCCATTAAGCGAGGTTTTCTTTTTTACCTGTGTGTTTCCCTGTACTGTGATACCGGAGGTGTACGGAGCTGTAAACGTATACGAAACTCATTTCTATTAATCGAAACACTTGTGACAGAGAAGTGGGTACTGCACTGTTATGTGAGGCTAGTACTCAAAGTACGCTCGAGAGTGAAAGGAAAACATTTGCTGCGGGCTGAGTGAATGAAATTAGGATGGATTTGAGGGCCTTCTAATGAAGCTACATTTTGCACACAAACAGACGTTTGCACCTCATTGCGCAAGGAAGAAAAGAAAATGTTAGGTTTTAACGGGGATAATTTGATCGGGCGGCAGGGCCGAACGACGTGCCAAATAAACTTCGTTTGCAGGGATTTCTATCTGCGAATGGTCATTGTTTCCGGTTCGCGTCAGATTACAGTCCTGACTTTTGAGTTTTGTTTAGATGACTTCTTCAGTTTTCATTCTTCAAAACATATTGTGGTTAAAGTTTTAATTTCATGTTCATTTTTTATTCTTTTATTGGAAATATATTGGAATTACTTAAAAGCTTTTCTCGTTACCAGGGGCCTTCGTTTCTTCTCTGATGCTCTGGGTACTGTTTCTGTCTTTCAACTCTTGAGTGAGTGAATGCACTATTTATCTCAAATCTTAAAATCAAGGTTATGAATTTTATTCAACTTCCTCTCTATTACATTTTGTGTCTTTAAAATGTTCGTACAGGGTCCAGCTTTGCTTGTCTGTATACTATCATGGACCTGTCATTGCTTGTAGTGCCTATAAGGGTACTAGAGCTGGTTTTGGTTCTGGACACTGTGTAGTTACAGTTAAATTTAATGCCAGTTTACACATCTAGACATTGTGAATGAAGCTTTTCTTTTCCACTATGAATATTCCTGTTCCCCCATTCAGTCAGTTGTCTACTGTTTCAGTCTTCATCGATGTCTCTGCTGATGGTTTGTGCTAATACAGCTTATATTGCCGTACTATTCCAATATCTAACAATTAAACCTATTCTGAAATCTTGTCCGATATCAGTACATCATCATTGTATTTATTCATTTCCGCTGTATCTTTTTTGTAAATAGAATGTAAATAACAAAGCAAGGAATATACTTAATTTCTAGAGGCAAATTATTTATTAATTTCGGATAAGAAATTATGCGAAGTCACGGATAAGTAAGCGAACGGTTAAGAAAATTTACATACACGGGTGCACAGTTAGGCGTTAGAATTGTAAGGTCAAAATCTTATTTCTCACCGTCTTGTGAAATAACAATTTTCTCATCGCCGTTAAACTCGTTTAGTGAAAGAAAAAAAAACTCGTTATCCGAACTAGCAGTGTTGTTTAATCATATTACTGAACAATCGTGCTAAAACGTGTTGTGATCGTGTAGCAATTCATCACAGCGCAGCCAACGTCCAGACAAGGAGAACGTTGCCAGGGCACTTGAAAAGGGTAACAAGCGTTTTGAGCGGTTTGCTCATTTTAAATTCGAAAATACTATCCGTTAAGTTTAGAAACTGTGATCGTCGTGGCGATCGCTCGTAAGGAGAAATTGAATTAAATGAAATTCATAAAAAAAGGTGTCGCGTTTGCAACATTATTGATGAAGGTATTGCACATTAAAAAGCCTATCCAAAGTAATTCTAATTTATTTGTTGATTTATATCAAACCTTAATATTCTGCTACTTAATACAATTCTTAATTCCTGTTGTGGAATCAATTGGAAGCTTCCAGCAAAGTGGTTTAAGTATTTTAATAGGAATAACTTCACACACAAAACACTTAAATTGCGTACATACATCGATGTTTAACTACCCTCCATTAAAAGACAACAGAAACAGAGGACAGGCGATAGACCATCATTTCGAATAGACATAACGACCATCAGCTCATACACTAATACGAACAGATATTACCGCCCATTCAACAGGAAGAGGTCTCAATTGTTGTTCCCTAAATGGGCACGCTACTATCCCTAACCCCGTCACACCATACACAGCCAGGCATAAAGGGATTGTTAAAGGTAGCGCCGTTCAAAAAGCATTTTCATTATTACCTTATAACTATTATTATCATTAAAGTTTGATTACGGCCGTACAATGGAAAATATGCATAAAAATTGAACTCTGCTGCACCTGTGCCGACCGGGGGCAAAAGAGGAAGGTCGGTGTATCACGTTCGAATGCCCTGGGTCTGGTGCACGCTACGGATGGTACGGATGGACACACGCTTGCTGTTGGTGTTGTTGGGTTTTGACGCCTAACCTTCTAGGTATGGGGTGGCGTGAATGTTTCACACATGATGATCGTATACAGAAAAAACGCAAAAAAAACCGTGCAAACCACCATCGATGAACGGCTTTTGTTTTCCCATTTTTTTCCTCCTACCCAAACACACACACAGACAGCCACGAAACGCCCGCCCGTCAGGTCCAGCTGCAGCGTCGGGGACGTCCGTTTCGTATCGTTCCGATCATCTGTTCCGACAACCAGGCACACATACACACCTAACAAGCGCACAACATGTCGTCGAATAACTCGCGTCGTTGTTTCAGCCACCACAGCACCACCTTTTTTGACCTCCCTCTCCGGCCAGATAGGTCTTCTCAAATCTCCCCTCTGGTATCTATCTGCGAAACTAAACAAAAAAATAGCAGTCCCCCCCTGCCGTAGCCAAAAGCGATCAAGATAAGCCAGACACAGCGGGCTCTCTCGGAGTGTAATGGAGCAGCATGGAATAGAATGGAAACGGGCGGTAGAACAACACCGGCAAGCTGGCAGACAGCCCCCCCCCCGCACCGGATCCAAAGGGAAACACACAATAATGATAGACATTCAGAAGTGAATGCACATTACATGCGATCATGTTTGGCTGTGGCTGTACTTCCTTCAGCGTTTGGGGCTTCCAACACTCTTTCCACTAGAATGCGCGCATCGGGCCAATTGATGCTTGTTTCTTGTTCGCCTTTTCCCCCCTGTCCATTCACACACAATGGGTTAGGGGGTCCATTTCCCAAAAGGTGCCTATGAGACACGCCAGGCACTGTTGTTGGCGCCTATGTATTGTGAGCAGTACCACGGTGACAGCTATTGGTTTGCTGAAACGTTTATATTTCCACATTTGTCATGCTTAGGAACTATAATTTTGCTCTCCACGCTCGTTATTTATAGGGAGAGCGAGTCTTACCAACCGTTCAATCTGATGTCTTCAATCATCTTGGACCTTCTTCATGTTATCAGCACCGCCCGAACAGTGTCGATCAGTCGGACCGATGTTCTGCACCGTTTGGCAGACCCCTCTTCTCATACCCTAGGAGCGGCCATAAAACAGTTCCTTTCCGCAAACCTTCGAGCGTGTTCGAGTGCCTGGAATTTCCCAAACCGTAGAGCCTAATGAACAAACGCCTCCCCCAAAATGAAACGAAAAAAGGTTCTAGAGGTGTCATTTTTAAGGAGTTTTAATTAGTTCCGGTTTGTTATGGCTTCCGTCCACCTTTGTCCACCCTGTTCCCCGACATTGGTTGGGCTCGGGTGTTGGGCCAAAAAATTATCCCTCCCTCAAAGAGGCCCCGGCTCCGGCACGCCCAGTGTACCGTGGAGCGCGGCTGTACGACCCACAAAACTCAAACCCCGACGTACTCCATTAGAAATAGGGCCAGAGAAACAAAAAAACACACGTAACACATAAAACACATCAACCCCCCCGGTACGAAAAGTGAGGTTCAAAACCAAAAACACAAAACACAGGGAACATAGTCGAGCGGTTTTTGAAAAACACCCGACCTCATGATCCCGATTGGTGGTGTGCCGTCGTCCGGAACACTGCCCATGTGGATGTGGTTGTGTCGTTTGTGCGCTGCGAGCGGGGGCAACACAACGGTGGTACAACGGTGATCTCCGAAACCACCGTTCCGCTGGCTGCCTGTGCCCTGTGGCAGCCATCACCAGAACGAGATTTCTATTTTGACCTTAAAAGTGGACTGGCGACTCGAGTTGTGTTGCAGGTGTAGAATTCGCCCTGGGCTTTACTAAGTCTTTACCACGCTGGTACGATCGATGGCAAAGGGATCGTACGGGATCTGTATTACTTTTTAGGTAAGCTGCTCAATGTATTGTCAAATATTCTTCTTCGTAGCTAAAACATCCCGAATGGACCGTCCCCTGCTATGGGTCATCAGTAAGTCACTGAAAGCCAAGCTCAGCCGGTGGTTCAGGCAGGCCATGAGCCCTTGAAGAAGAAGCTAAAACATCAATTTTTCTTATTAAGTGATCAACTTTTGTCGTATTTTAATAATCAAAATCTTGACCTGGGCGCTTTGGATGTATTACTTGATTTCTAAACTTAAAATAATAAAATCAGTGACTTCAATTAGTGCTCTTGTAGTGTAACAAATAAGCCACGAAGAAACTAAAGTACACAATGAACTTATTACGGCTACTGCATGACATATTGTATCTGTATGCAGACAACCTAAATGGTGCCTTGAGATCCAAATTGATGCAAAACTGTCATATTGTCAAACCGGCATATTCTATTCTGATTTTGACTAGATTCCAATCCAGATTTGGTTAAATTGTACTTCAACTTGTACTTTTTCACACTAAAGTATATACCCTCGGTACTTTGTGGCTTCAAAACAAGGGGATGACTTCATAACAAGAACAGAATTCACCTAATAGTTGAAAATTGAAGAGAAACTGTTGTGCCCTTTAAAAATCCAAAATACATTAAATAACAGTTGTAATGTATTAGAACACATTCAGTACATAAGAGCTGAAATAATATCCTACTTACATTAATTTTTTTACAATTTTACACCCGACTCTACATTGAAAGGCTTTGTAAAATGCATAGCAACAACACCATTCTATTCTATCTTTCGTACTACTAGCCTAAGGTTCTTTGCCATAGGTTACACCGTATGAAACTGTAAACTTCTTGAAAGCCTGGAAAAGCACAAAACTCGCCCATTAAAACAACACCATGAAAGTAGCATTTTTAAAACGACCGACCGGCATGAAATGCGTAAAAATTCCAGCACTCCTTAGGTAACGCGTAGCACGGCAAAGAGCAAAACGACCTCAACCGCATTATCATAATAATCGTAGAACTCCCGAAAGGCCCAGCTAGCCACACACACTCTTTACACGATCGGTGCACCCCGAGTGGCTTCACCTCTTGACGCTTCTGCGTGTGTGTGTGTTTTTTTTCTTTCCACTTTCTGCAACACTCTTGCCAGTGCGCTTATTATTCAAAAATGTCTGCCCCAGTTGCGGTGTGTTAGTGGGGCAGCACCCTGGGTTAAACCCTGGGCCCGGACTTCAAGTTCAAGTTCAAGCTCTCGATTCTCAGTTGGCAAACTAGAGCTATTTATTCAGATTTCAGCACCTCCCTCATTCCCTTCCCTCCCGTTCAAAAGATGGTGCTGAAGGCGAGAAGGCAACGGGCGGACGGACGGACCGGGGGCTGCATTTTTACTCACTCATTAATTCATTCATGTCTTAGCAGCAACGAGCGGCTGGGGTAGGGCAAGGCAGAGAGAAGTTGCGGTGATCGCGCCGACTCGCGACTTTAATTTTTCGTAGCTCATGAATGAAAAGTGAATTTTCAATGCTCGCGCACCGCGCTACCAGCCGTCGAAAAATTAAACATTAAACGTATGCAAAAATGTGTACGCCGGAGCAACGGTTAATGAGCAGCGCGCGGCCAGCTGGTGGGAATTCATGATCATGCTGCTTATTGCCAGTACTGCTGCTGCTGTCCGCCTCTCTCGCTGCCTGGAATACGGAATGTGTCGGAGGGCTGGAATCGATTAGTGGCGCGCGGGTTTCGCGATCGTGAAGCAGGAAGTTTAATTAACAATCTTATGATTCATTCAAAATGTGTATATTCAAATACCGACACACACATAGAAAAGATCATTTTTTTTAGATGAATGGTGGGCCTTCTTCTTTCACTTGGCGATCGCGAGGTTCCCGCACTTTGCATATGTTTGTTTTAGTAATGAGCCTGCCGCTTGCTGCCCGGGAATGCCAGCTGATAGCCACACACAGACACACACACACAAACTCACTTATAATTGCAACAAATATCTCACGGGCAATAAAAACCGTATTATTCAAATGTGTGATATGTGTGTGTGTGTGTGTGTGTGTGTGTGGCGTACTTTGCCGCATTGCCGGTGCGAAGAGATGTAAAATTCCAGTAGCGCAGCAGTGCTTCCCTCCCGGGGGCGTTTAAGAGACGCGCAACTGGATCGCGATCTTTCGCCCCGTTGCCCGAAACTTAACGCGAGAGAAAAGGAAAAGAAAAGTAACCAGCCTCAACGCCAGAAGATTATCATATTATGCTAATTGGTGTCTCTTTCGGTGGTGTGCAAGAGCGTGTGTGTGATCGCGAGCACGCGTTCACACACGTCCGGTGTGCCTTTGCGGTGGTGCTTAAGATGTAATAAAGTCATCAACAAATTAAACACCAGAAGGTTGATCCGTATATCATTTTGTGTGGTACGGCGGGCTGGCTGGCAAGATCGTGTGATCCGGATAATGGGGAAGGACAGGGAATCCGCATCAGCACAGCAAATGAAATGTCACAGTTTAACGACACAAACGGCGCACAAATTTATGTTAACAGTTGGAAACTAAAACAAACAAACCCAGCCCAGTCCAGCTCAGTCCCAGTGGTCAGTGTGGTGTGCTGGAGTGCTTGCGGGTTTAGATTTTATGATGCCTTGACTAATTTATGTCTCCACAGTGTACACAAACCCCCCCCTTTGCTTGTGAGTGTGTGTGAGAGAGAGAGGGACAGAGCACGCGGACACCTTTAATCAGCTTGCTGTGTCGCTCGGTCTTTTAGTATTCTTCGAACGGGGTAAACCAGGAAGCACAGTATATTGCATCCGTTTTGCTCCTTTCTTTCTCAACCTCCAGTGCTGTTTTCACTTTTAATACATCTTTTATTAATGCACGAATTGGGTTTCAATTTTCAACCTTCAGGCCTCACCACCGTTTCATTCGTATCGGGCGTGCGGCTGGGTGGGTTTGTTTGGGTTTTTGTGTGCTCGCCATTAATAAAACATCACACTTTTGATTTTATTTTTGTGCGTTAATAAATTATTTATTCGATTTCTGCCCTCAGGAGGGGGAAGAGGGGTGCTTGGTAGGGGTCTGATTGAATTTAAATAAAGCGATTCCCTACCTCCGGCGGAGCTTGGTACAAAAAAAGCGCCGTCACCGCCACCACCACCACCACCACGAATGGGACACGGAAAGATGTGCCTCTTTTTAATTCGATCGTTTAGTGGAGAAAAAGGGATTTATTTTTCGGGAGGGGGGCTCGTTTTTTGTTAACGTTTGACTCTTTTTTATGAGCGTTTTTATGAGGTGAGCTTTTTTCTCTGTGTTGTCACCGATTGTGTTGGTGCGCACTTCCTTGCGCCGGGACAAAGCTGGCGCTGGCGTAGTATAAAAAGTGCGTTCGGGGTGGCGTGGCATCGTAGTTGGCGGTGCAATTGAATTTAATGTTTAAAGACATTCAGTGGAAGCTTTTTTTCTGTGTTAGCTTGCCTGCGCGTTTGTGATGTATTAAAGCGTTAAGCGCAAGGGGGAAGAAGCATTTTTATAGAAACAATTCAATTGCATTGCCGGAATGGCTCGTGGATGCATTTTTAATGCATGCTTGAGCATTTATCCTCTTTACGCGGCTTATTAGGGGTCATATCCGCTCAATAGATTTCATTGTTACAACGAGGAAAAAAAACGGTAAAAACAGTGGACGGCGTTTAAGCTTAAAAGGTACAATTTCCGCCGCCTTTTATGGTATCGATGTGATAGAATGTATGGAATTTTAGTTATGAAATAATGTGGGATGTTAAATGCTTCAATTTTTTCCATAAGCTACCTCAATCTACATGTACAAGCATATGTGTTCATGCCGGGAAAAAATGTCCCCCGGAAGACACAACCGTCCGGGCTATTGGTCAGTGAAACAAAACAAAAAAAAGATGGCTGACCAATTATTTCTCCCCCACGGTATTTCTGGTGCGGCGGGTGCGTGTCGGTGCCGTATATGCTCACGTACCCCTTTTGCTTATACTGCTATGTGTGTGTGTGTGTGTCTCAAAGCTGTCAGAGGGAGCTATTATAAGAATTCCTCATGCGCATTGTTCTACGGTTTGGCCGACCACCAACCAACCAACACTGCCACCCGTCATCCTCCTCCCCACCGTGGTTGCACTTTTGTTTTTCGCTTTTTTTCGCCCCATTCCTCTCCCCCGCAACCAATACACTGTGTTTTGTGGGACGCTATTTTTGCAGTCACCTGCACACCTACAACCACTGACATCCGTCACCTCATCAGCGCCATTCAGCGCGAACGTTCACAAACAGCGATCGGCTCAGATTAACCAGTCGCCATTATGATCTTCCATGTGCTTCCATGTGCCATTGGGGGGGAGACGGTTGGTTAGGTTTGTTGACCTTCTTTTGTGTGATTCACCACCTTCTCCTCCTCCTCCACTTGCTCAACTCCATCAACCCTGGTGTACTTATGTTTCTAGAGGCTTGTTCTTGATGGTGATTGTTTTCCCTCTGCTCTTAGTTCGTTATTGGCCGGTCCCTTCCGTGGCAGTTGTTAGTAGTTTCGGCCTGTTTGGCGTCTTTGGCTGATGGACAGAATGTGTTTTTTCCATGTTCTTACTTTTCAGATAAGTATCAAGGGGGTATCAAGCCCTTATGAAGTGTTTTAGGCTTTCAGGCTGGAACGAGAGAAGGCAATCAAATTTGACACTATTTTGTATAGATTTTGGGATAAGAAAATAAGCTTCAAGGTTTTTGCTTGCAGTAGAAAGTTAGTAAGATATGTTTGGAGCAATTTTTGAGACGAATTCCGGGAATGGGCATATTTTTGAATAATTTTTCAAACTACATGGCACGTATGTACTCTCATTTTGGGCCTAGTTGTTTCAAAACAGTTAAATAAATCATTGGATGATTTCAATGATTGAAAAATTATCTAAAATTTCTTTTATCAAGGCAAAACATATAAAAAAAATCAAATTTCAATGTTTGGTTTTACTCTTTCTAATGAAATTATTCAAAGTTGAATATATTTAGTGTGATTTCCAACAAGATTCTGATAAGTTTGTCGAAGCTTCTGCTTGAACTGAAGCTTCTATGACTTGAAGCTTTATTAATTTGTAACCTCACCTTACTCCTCGTGCCTCAAATTATCCTAAAATACAATTAAATACTAAATTTAAACGCTACATTTATTCCATTTTTCACGCTTCTGCTTCTGCTGGGACAATTGAACCATCCGTGCATTCGTTATGCCGATTTGATGAGCAAAGCTGTGGTCCCGTTCTTCAGCAGCCCCATTCCTGGATTTCTTCCCCATCTGTTTTTCTTCTTGCTTCAATTTAGCGCTCAAGTTTCACACAATTTGGGAAATAAAGCTTCGGATTCCACCACGCGGTGCCATGCGGTGCATACTAATACGACACCACCCTGCCACACACTGCACGGATCCGGGTGACAACTGACCATCACCACACCATCATCATCATAAGAATCATCGTTCCGCAATCTTGTTGCCCGGTTTGGCGCTGGTGTGTTGGTGGTGGTGGTGAAGCTACCTCAGCGTTTGTGCCGAGCATAATGAAAATTGAGGTTAACCGTGGCACGCAATCGCCACCACCAGCAAAAGGGGGTGGTGGAAATCGAAATAAAACTGCAATGCCCCAATCTGGCCTTTTCGCGGCCAGCGAGCGAGGAGCGTTGTGTGGGAATTGTGGGTCCTAATTTCGCGTGAGTGAGTGCTGGTGTGTGTGTGTGTGTGCCAAATTGGCCAAATAAATGGCATCCGCAGCCAAAAGTGCAACGAATGCTTTCGCGCAAGAGGAAGAAAAACAATACGGTTGCTCATTTTGTGTCGCATTTGCTAGCCATCGCTCCCTCTTTCTCTTCTCTCTTCTCAATCCCTTCATGCATCGTTAGAATGGATGATTGAGCGGGGCTTTATTGCGGCCTAGAGGAGCAAGTGGGCAAGAGAAGGCACATTTGTTACCCGAAATTAATGCAGCCGTTGCTGCATTTCAGCGAAACCGCACACGTACCGCATTTTAGTGCTGTTTAGTGCGCAAATTATTGAGTTATGATTGAGCTACGATAATAAGCTTGTACCGTGTGTGCATACAGAAAAGGATGCTGATTTTATGGCTATATTTTTAGAGCAAATCGCACAAATCGAACTGGACGAACGATGGAAGTTGACCGGGACGAATTCCCACAGCAATGTCTTGTCAGCAATTGTTCCTATTAGAATGGTCCCTCCGTAAAGGAAGCGAGCGTCGGTGATCGACGTTGATTTGAAATTTATTCAATTAGTTCACATCTTGTTTTCTAAACGAGCAATAGAAAAGCACAAACATCCTACCCAGGCTACCCGGGCTACCGGGTACGCAAGAAGCAAATGGAAAAAAACAAAAGCCCCAAACACGCCACGCGGGTGCGATCTCTACGTGGACGAGCGAGGTTGGCAAGAGATAGGGAAATTTCGTTTCGTGAGGTTTCAGGGCTACTGCTACTACTACTGGTGATGTGTGATGTGTGATCGAGTGGTCAAACAGAGGAAGTCAATTCGAAGTTGGGTGATGAATGCATGATTAACATGGTGGCCGACCACAGGGAGCGTCGTTTCTTTGCGGAGGACTCCACGTACTTCATCGCTTTCGGTGCACAGTGAAGTGCACAAAAGAAGCAATTGAAATAGAGAATGATTTGTATGATGGAATCTTTCTGATCGGAAATCAGAATTATGTATCTACCTTGGTTTTTTATGATTTTTTGCCATTTTATAACACTTTTATGTTTTGCTACAAACATTTTGTGATTCGAACTCACAAACCCGATCAGTTTGCGATCATTTTGACGATCAGTGTCATCGTCTCCGTCTCACCCCATCGCTCCCCATGCTACGATTGAACCGATTGTCGGTAGTCTTTTCTTCACACAGCAAACCTTGCCTCCCCGTAACATGGGACGTGTGCGTATGTGAACCACCGTGGAACGTGAACGCTGTGGTTGAAAGAAAATTTTCTCACCATTATCATACCTTGACACTTTTCGGCTTTTCGGACCATCACATCTGAAAGAGGGATGGAGGAAGAAAAAAAAACACACACACACACACACAAACCCCGGGGGAAGTCTGTGGAATATTTTTCGGCCACCACCGTCCATCATCGTCGGTCGTGTGAAAACGCGACAAAGGCTCCGGCGGGAGGCGATCGTTGGGTCGATCGTTACCGGGGGCGGGGGAGTGAGTAGCTCGGGGCAGGATGACAGGGCAAACGATCATTCAAAGTTTGTTGGAGCCTCATTCAAGGGTGGGAGAGAATAGCTCCCTTCTTCCTCTTTTCACATGTACACGTAACACACTACAACCGCCCGAGGACTCAAGAGTTCCTTCCCCGGGCTTCCCCGGGGCCTGCCGAAAATGGTTTAAAAAAGATGGCCTCTACGCACGTGGGAGACCTGGGAGACGATGGTGCGGATGTGTGTGTCTGTGTGGTGCTCGGATCGCTTGGAATTAACAATTACACATTATGTATATTAATAAGGCATTGATGTCCGGAGCTCAAGAGAGTCCGCTCCGTCGACTGTTTTTGAGTGCTGTGTATGAGGGGGGCTGCGGGAACTGTGTGTGCCCGATCTTTGGGCGGATGAATGAAGATGCACGTTTTAGGGGATTGAATCGTTTTTATTTGTGGGATGACGGATTTCGTTGAGGCTTTATCCAGGTGATGTGTGAATCGGTTCTTTATTTTAGGAGAAGCATGGAGAAGCGTTGTGATTGTGAAAATAAGGGCTGAATAGTTGATTTTAGTTTGTGTTTCCTTACACAGTTTTATCTTAAACAGGCTTTAAATATAAGAATTTATTAAACAAAATTACAATTTTAAATAATTTAGCTCATTTTGCCACGTTGAAGTACTTATAATCGATACAGAAGACATAAGACATTACCTTGAGTTCATAAAATAATCGTGTAATTATTTAAAATACCTTCAAACGTCCTCTAGGGCTCCCCAAACTTCATCAAAACCACCGTTCAGCCAATACCCAAACATCTTCCCTGCTCCGAAAACATACCAAGTGCTTCGAGTGCGTAAATAGGTAGCTCCCCCTATAGTAGCGTCGTCATCTTCCCCTCCCGGGTGGCCTCACAAACCACACCCAGAAGTGTCCTGGGAAGAAAGTGTGATTTTCTTTAAGTATGTGTGAGGTATGTGTGTGTTTAGAAAATAAAAAGCTCTGCTATTAAAAGAAAGAAGCAAAGATAACACCAAACAAACGGCAGCAAACGAAAGGAGACCGACGGACGGCCACAAAGATCCGTCACACAGCACACGTACGCCAGGGCCGCCGAACTACGCACAGACCACGTATCGAGGGGAGGCGGAGGTTTAGTAGATTGCCGTGTGGTGTGCCGTTTGGTTTCCTCTCTGGGATTACCCTTACCTTAAGCGCACTATTTCAATGCTAATACGGATCGACCGATCGGGGTGGAGTCAAGAAGGAGAGCGAGGACAGGATAAAAGGGCAGCTCTTCTTCTTCTTCTTTCCCCGTCCACCATTTCGTGTTGAAGAGGCCCACTCTTCCCCTCAAGATTCGAGACCTTAAGACCGGTAGCCAAAATGCTAAACGATTCACGACTTTTCTGCGATCATGTGGGACGAACAAAAGGCTGCACACAAACACACACACTCATAAAAGAAGAGTGGCCGCACTACTCTACTGGCTACCTGGCTTCAGCACTGCCCCAAGCAATGTGCGCATGTGTACCGTTTCGGTAGTTTAGTTATTGCGTGGAAGGGATTTTTTTTCTCGATGTGTGTTATGACGCGCAAAACGTGCGATTGGAAACACGCATTGGGATCGTGAAGCCTTGCTGAGTTCAATTGAAGGGTGTTTTTGATTTGCTCAAATAGATAAACAACTTGGCTTTGGATGTTGCAACTGTTGGGTGCGTTTGAGAGAGTGTGTTTGGATGGGTTGGGAAGACTTTGGACAGTTTCTGTTACAGGCGCAATGAAGCCCAATAACTTAATTGTGATGATCGTCACCAATCAAGAGTGTAGTTTCTTAATTAAGCAAAGATACTTTACTTGAATTGCCTCAAACAATTTTTCAATTATTTAATAAAATTCTACAAAAAGCCCCAGTTTGATCGTTGCTCATGCGTGCGAACCTGAGAACTTGAGAGGCAGACGGCGGTTGATCACTATCAGACAATCGTGGCGTGCGCGACTCCACATGCGCAATGCGTAAAGCTCTATTTTCTACGCCCTTTTGGCTTCGGGTGGGTTGGTTGGTTTTTTTTTTTTTTGCATGCCAATACCACTGGCCAGTCTTGAAGTTGAAACGCTCGAAGCTTTCCAATGTCTTCATAGAGTCTATGGGAAAGGGTTCCCCGCTCTTGCGCGTTTCAACACGCCACGCCAAGAAGCCGCCAACGCCGCCGCCGCCGCCTTGGATTGGGTCGGTTTTGTGAAGTCTTTACTACCTTGGTACAGTTTTGTTTTACGACCGATTCACGCCTCGCATGCTAAGACGCAGGCGTAAAACGCACCGGGCCGGTTTACAGCAGAGCAGTAGTGGCGTAGTGGAGTAGTGGAGTGGCACCATACGCCTCCAACGTCTTCCCTTGTGTCTTGGAAACAGACTTTAAGCCGGAATTCATTTGCCGGAACGGAACGTGTGTAGCGTTTGCGTTTGTTCGGTTTCAGGTGTGTGTGTGTGTGTTCAGTGCTGCCACAGTCCCCACGATGTATGAGTGATGTATGGAAAGAATTTTCGAAAAATAAGCTCTACCTTCCCCGCTGGTAAGCACGCGATGAGTAAAGGGAGATGGAAAGAGGGGGAGGAAAGGATTGACCATAAAAAAAAAAAAAACAGTTCTACAGGGGGAACCCGGGCGGGCACGCACAGGCACAGGAAATAATGCTTTGATGGTATCTCACACCACAGCACACCGATTTTCAGTCTCTTCCTGGAGGTTTGGGTTCTTCTGCCGGAGGGCTCTATGGCACGAAAGTGCAGGGGGCCAGTGATGGCGATGACATTGGCGCAACGAACTGTTAATGGTCGCCGTGCAGCAGCTGGTGGTGGCGGCCATTTTCGGGGTGCAATGTTGGAGTTTTAGTGGTTTTTAAGTGTGTGTGCACTTTTGCCCGGGTGAGGAGTTCCTTGCAATTCCGCTGCCCGGTGCAGTTAATCACTTCATTAATTTGAGCATGGCGTGCTGGCGGAGCGTCCGGATTCATCTTGGTACGTACAAATACACACCATGTAGTTACATGACTCATTTTTACAATGCCTTTCGCCGGCTGGCATGCTCTATCGCCGCGCTACACGTCCGATTTGGAAGCTGGTTCTGTTTGTTTTATCATTCATATTCGCTTCCACGCCACGTTAGCTGCTGACGTTAGCTGATTGACGTTGAATTGTTTTATTGCGGGTGCGTGCGGTGTGCATCATCGTGGCGGCAGTGATTGCTGTAAAGTGGGGCGGGGAAAGGGGGGGGGGGGGGGGGGGGTTGGGCGTATATACTTTTGTACGGTAAGATTTATTACCGTGGCTTTATTACCCTCGGGCAAACGCGGCTTCCATCACCGTTCACCCATAGTTTAAACTTTTCCTGGGGCCGTTTTCGGTGGGGGTTGCACGGGTGCAGCTTATGACAGGTTGATGTCAATGTATGTTTACAACACACACAGATACTGATAGAACAGTGGGTTCGTGTCAGCAGGTGAGCCCCCCTCCCCCACCAGGACTGATGATGATCCGCTTCTCCCTGTGTGTTTGGGAGTTACTTGAGAGAAGGTTTTTAAGGTACAATTTGCTTCATTCTCATTGCTTAGTCAAGGTGTGCAGTTTTATGGCAGACACTGTACGTGGGTCATAATGACTGCGCAATGACTATTACAATGGGACGAAATGTATGATTTGTTACTGAAGTGGTTAAGCAAAGACCATACCGAAATTGCAGCAAAGTTAAGTGTGTAAACGATAAAAGCAAAAAAGAACGAGTTAATTTTAGAAACTATCATCTTAATGGTGAGCTTTCGGTTTCGGTGGAGTCTCCAATTGTATTTATTTATTTATTTGTTTATTTGTATTTGTTAAGTGATTGGCCATGATTGGCCTTATCACTGACGTTATAAACTAAACTTATAATAACATAAATCATCACGGTACAATGTAAAATCAGTACAAAATTAATAACAAAGAGTATCACAGCAAGAAATACAGGTTAACACGGGGAATTCCAGTCAAAAGAGTCATAGTGTGCATTAAATCTGATAGCAATCGCAGTCAAAGGTTCATTATCGCTATATGCACGGCTAGTTTGGTCAACTCTTAGTAGCCTAAAATTTCTTAAAATACGAGCAGGTATGTGGAAATTAACTCTAGCTAAAAGGTCCGGTGAATCTATCTCTCCTAGGATGATTTTTTTTCATTAACAAGATTTGCGCCGTTTCGCGACGAGTAGCGAGAGATTCGAGTCCAAAAACTAAAAACACCCGGAATGATAACTAGGTCTCGCTGCTACGTTACGCCAGGGTGTGAACCGTAAGACCAAGCGGGTGATTTTTTTCTGCACTGACTCAATCTTATTCGACCATAACGACGACGATGGGCACCAAACTACTGAGGAGTATTCTAAGATGGAGCTGACTAGTGATTTGTAGAGTGCGACAAGACGATGTGGGTCGGATAATTCTCTCGACTGCCTGCGTATAAATCCTAGCATTTTGTTCGCTCTATCAATAATTTCGCTATGGTGCACATGAAAGTCAAGTTTACGGTCAAGAGTAACTCCTAAGTCTTTTACTGCACTGTGTCGTTGTAACTGTGTACCGGAGATGCAGTAGTTAAACACTATTGGACAATTAGAACGGTGAAACGACATGGACGCACATTTAACAAAAGAAATTTGTAGGTCGTTGTTCAGAATTTCACCTTAAAAGTACAGTGCCGTAGGAATCAAAACTTTGATCTTTATTTTATTATATTGCATATATTGCAATTCATCTCATATTGAAATGGTTTTGATTGAATATGTTAAATGATATTTTTTATTATTTATTATTTTGAATTTTACAGTTTTTGTACAAAGGTCAAATAAATTATATTAATTTTTATTTATGAAAATTAATTAAATAAATTAAAAAATACGAAATGACAGTTTAATTTTCTACCATTGATGATACGTAATTGTAGTACAAAATAATGAAAAATAAATCTCTTTAAAAATCTGAAATTCAAAAAACTTGTCTTATAATATAATAAACATTTAAAGAGAAATTGAGAAATTTTCTGAGAAACAGCAAAATAAATAAAAATTAAAGTGCTGCCAAGAGAAAAACGAATGAAACCAGAACATAAAATAAATTATGATGAAGGGAGAAAATTTATGAAATTATTTAGCAATTGATAGGTATAATGAAAAATGAAATTCACCCGCAAGCAGGAAAACAAGAAATGAAGAGGATGTTTTATTTAGGTTAAAAGGATTAAGTTGGTTACAATTAAGTGAATGTTATAATAAACCCGGAACTATTTGCTTTAAAAAAAAAAACATCCCATTCCCAATGAACAGAAAAAAATTAACCTATATTTATATATTTTACCAGCTTTCCGCACCATTTTACCACCAAAATCTTCCGTTGCAAACATCTTCCGTCGGCAAAGCGCTCGCACAAAACACGCTTGGAACGCTTCACACGGTTCAAATTTTTCGCCCGGAAAAGCTTTTCATCCACTGGGCTCCCGCAGGATACGCGCGCGCGCCCTTATTGTCAAAATGGAAAAGGATCCCAGCGTTTTCGCCCCGCAATGTTTGGCGCTTTGCGAGCAAATGTTGCCCATTCCGACGGTTTGCAAAACTGACACAGGCGACTGACAGTGTGTTTGGGGAGGTGTGAATTTTCCATGACTCGAGGATGCCGGAGTGTGGTATCGTGCGTTCGTTAAACAAAAATGCCACGAAGAAGCCAGAGCCAACAACTGGCACTGCGACGGCGCTACGAGGAAGCGTACGGAAACCGACCGAAGCAACTGCTATTGCTGTTGGCAGTGGGTTCTGTGTATTGGTGTGTGTGTGTGTGTGTGGGTGTAAGAACAACAATAAGGGGAAGTAAGCCATCGCAGGGAGAAAGAACCAGATGGGAAATTTGGAATATTTTGGGTTTGATGTGAGGTTGAATCTTCTTTTGGATATTTTTATCAAACTAGCATAGAGCAAATAGGTCGAAGCTTCATATAAAATAAATTGGAAAGTATTTAATGTGCCAGAAAAGCATTAAATAACTAAAAACTATGGAAGGGGTAAGGAATTTAATGAAAAGCAAAATGACTCGTTTTGTAAACAAAATACACCCTAATCTTCCATAAACGCAAAACAAACACAGTTAAAAGTGTATTTATTTTCATTTAATTTCCACATAATTCACCCCTAAAAACAACCCCCCTATTTCCCAACGGGGTTGCTCACCACTGCACTACCACCAGCACGCGTGCTCCGTCTCGCTCTGTTCACATTGCCGCCCCAAACGAGTGACCAGCACCAACAGCTGTCTCACCGCTAAATTACATGACAAAATGGCTGTTTTAGTTCGATGCAACCTGCAACAGATGGAGCTAGTGGTCGTCACATCAGCTCACGCGTACGCAACCGAGAACAGCCACCACCGCCGTTTGTTTGCGTACGGTCACCGTGCGCGAACGTAATCTTTTCCCTTTTTCCTTCACCATTGTTCACAAAGCAAAGGGAAAGATTAGGAAGAAATTTCTGTGAAAGAACCCGGTGTACTGTGCAAAAGTTTGGTGTGTTCGCTGCTGTTATTTGCCTCTGACCGCCTGTTCTTCGTCGCCTGACAACGACCTAGCTTGGCGACTAAAATCTCGGCCTACTAAAAGGCGTAAAAGGCGCGCGGAAGTGTATTTTGCGAAAAAGGTTTTCCTTCTCCACACCCATATTTACCGGAGCGGGACTAACTTTTGCCAGGAGCTGGCAAACTTGTGCTGGGGACGTTGTGAAGGGTGCGAAAAATCAGCACAACTTTAAGAGAGACATTAAATGGTGCTTTAAAGGTGCTTTGCTCCCCGTGAAAGGTGTGTTGAACACACATACACAAAACAGTTTGGGGAGGCAGGTGAACGGGAGCAGGCGGTTGGTTGGTATGCTGCAAGTGACAATGAAACTTTGCGCCACCTTACAGCAATCCGGCCCCGGGTTGCAACGGTGGGTGTGCGTACAATGATGAACGACTGTTTGGGAGCTCCGGCGAAGGGCAAAAACGTCAATGGAGTCATCTGAAAGCACACACACACACACACACACACACACACACACACATACATGTACACACAGGATGTGCCAGGATGAAATCATCTCTCTCTCTCTCTTTTTGACACAAGAGATTGAGAGTGGTGATGGAGCGTCTCCACCTTAAGTTTTTTGTCAAGAGGAGGATTTTTGGGACCCAAAATATTGTTTTAGGTCAAGACGGCGTAGATTTACGACCGCAGCTGACATTGATGGCGGGGTGGGTGGCACATGCCACTGGATGGGACCGCTTCCGTATGCATCCGCAAAAACTTCTGTCGGGCCACCACAGCCTAGCGCGGGCCTTTCCCCAGGGGAGAAAAGGAGGCAAAACAAGGGGAAGGCCTATGGAAATTTTATTTAATCATTATCACACCGCGTTATCATGAAGCGATCGGTAGCCGGGCTAGGTTCGGCCCGAAATGGAGATGGAAATGGTAGGAAATTAGGAAGCTGCACTTCGGGGAGGCGGCCGGGCTCCGTCCTTTGGGTGCTTTAAAACACACCTTTTACACCGGTGGAGAGAAAGGCGAATTAATGGCCAACCGGGACCACGGGATGGTGTCCCTCGCCACCAAAAAGGTGTATGCGTGTATGTGTGTTGTTTCCCATTTGAGTCTTTTAATGATTTATTTTGCTCACTTTTGGCCGCGCTGTTCGTGCTAAACAAAACTTTAGCCGATTTTCGGGTGAACTTTAGCACCAAGCGATGGAAAGGTCTGTGTTTAAAGGGGGAAAAACTTTTCCCTGTTCGCTTTCTCCTCCCTTCCCCTGCTTCACTGCCACTGAAATGACCTGCCGGCGCGGAAATGACCCTGGCAGCTCGATCCAAGTAGCTCACACCGCGCGTATGGCGATAAAAAGAGAGGCATGGGTGCTGCACCGTGTGGTCAAACAGTAGGCGCTGAAGCTCCCCATCCCCTAGTCCATTTTTAGCGACCGCGTAATGTGCGCGCAAAAAAAGCGCAAAAAAGGAACAACAAGCGCGAAAGTGGTGTGTCGCCGGCAGTCACTGCTTTTGTGAGTGTGTGTGAGAGAGAGAGAGCGCGAGCTCTGTGTTCTTGACGTTCCTTTTGGCGTGTTTTGTGGCCAAAGGCGGCCGTTGTGGACACCATCATCGTCAGTTTTTATGGCCCGGAGCCGTACCGCGGGGGGGCTGGAAGAGGTTGGCAGGTCGTCATCGGGTTGGGCTGGCAGGCGCTTAAGGAGTCATCTTTATCTATTGCCATCGTTGTGTTGGCACGCAGCCCGGTTTGTGGGTTTTGCGGAGGCTAGCTTAGGGGGAGAGGGCAGGGTAAGCGTTGCGGAGGCAATTGTGTGTGTGTGTGTGTGTGTGTGTGTGTTTTTGTCGTGGTTGTTTTGCCCCGTTTGCCCCGTTTGAAAGATGATTTACAGGCGAGAAAATAGAAAAAAAAGCCTCGGATTTGGAGCTAGAAACTAGAACGAACGGTTATGTTCACGGTAGCGGTGCGAGATTAGTTTCAATTTTCCATCGATTAACCTACTGCCGGATGTCGGTCCCGCTGGCAGAAGACGTGAACAAGCGTTAAGCCGGTTGTGTGGATGTGTTCTGAGGACGGGGGTTTTGTGATTTGCGATCGTTTGACCCACTCATTCGATTGTGGGTATTGTGCTAAAAATTGAATTTGTTTTGCAATGAATTATATCACAGCGAAACCATGTTATTACACATTTTGGGCAATTTTATGTGCAGCTTATCGTACATTTTTATTTATTTATATATTTATTTTACCATATTCACTATTCGCTTAAAGCTGAACAATATTGTACATATAATAAAGGAGAGGAATGATAATAACGAGATTTAACGTTCATTAATATACCACATTTTACGTGTGCAACTTCGTACCGCTCGGTAGTGCAATGGATAAACGCACTGGTTTGTATGAGGTAGGCCGCGGCTCAAGTCCCATGCGGATCTTCTCGCGAAAACCGCAGCGCGCAAGCTATGAAAGGTTTGTGAGTTTACTACACCGCTGTATTTAGTGCTTCACATGATTAAGATGAAATGACACATGTGCAACACACAACCTCTTGTAACAAGTTGAAGAAAGAGCAAAAATGTTGACTTTATGAATCAATTTATCATTACTATGGTTCCTTCAAGCCAAGTAATGCTATCCAAAATCGAAAGACGAAACCCACTGTTCCTTGCCATCTTTCTCCGTCTAGCGAACACTTTATCACCCAATTTTCTAACCTCATCTGAGCGCGCTAAACAAGTGTGTGCGTGTGGGTGTAAAATATGCTTTAAAAGTGATGTGCAATATGTGCTGAGCCGTAAAATGTAGGCCCGTTGGCCCCCCACATTCTCAACACTGCTGTGTTTCTCTCGCCAACAAACTGTTTATGCTCCAATGGCACCAATGTTTATGTGGGGGCCACAATTGTCGAGCTATTAATTTAAAATGCGAAAGCATAAATATATATAAAACCACTACCCTAGCTTTTTGTCCTAGGTTTCAAAAAGGGCCGGGTTAATTGGCCGGGTGAAAAGATGCTGTTTTTATGGTTCTGGCACCTTCTTTTGCTTATGGAACTGAGGCGTTTTGGTGATGTTTTGTGTGTGTGGATTTTACAATAAAATTGCTCAACATACATGCAGCCGGTTTAGAGTTTGTTTCCCATGAAGCATTCGCTGTGTGAAAGATTGAAGAGACAGCCTGTTTTGGAGTTATTTTGAATGATAAAAATCATCCCGTTCAGAAGTTAAAAGCCTTAATTTCTCATCGCTTCACTCGGCAGGTGTGGAAACATCAATAACAATCGATATTCCCATTTTCCCAACGACAATACCGCTCGCCATCGATAGGAACGCAATCCGTTTTTTGGAGCACCAAACGACCACCACAGGAACTATAGCAAAGCGGGTCGAAAAAGCGACCCCACCAGGTTTGGTTCCTTTACCAGGTTGTTGCTTTAATCATAATCCACAAGAAATGGCTCACAACACGTAAGCGTATTAATAATGAAAAATCTTTCCCAAATGTTCCCAATGCCCTTCCTGTTGCTGCTGCTGCCGTGTTTGT
Organism: Anopheles gambiae; assembly: GCF_943734735.2. Taxonomy (NCBI): domain Eukaryota; kingdom Metazoa; phylum Arthropoda; class Insecta; order Diptera; family Culicidae; genus Anopheles; species Anopheles gambiae. The sequence goes on from NC_064601.1 coordinate 91,724,755, forward strand.
TGCGTTCGTGCTCGCCGGCAATTCGTAACATTTGTGGCTCCGTTTTCAATCCGTACACACTGTTGCGCTTTATTGAACACAGAGAGAGCCCAAGAACCTGCAGGATGTCGCGCGCGTAAGGAATGGGTTAAATGTGACCGGAAGGAGCGGCCTATACAACGTTGCCAAACAACTTGTGTCGGTAGCGAAACGATCATGGTTGGGATTGATTTTTTGGGTTGGTTGGTTGGTACGTACGTTGGTACTATTGTCGTGTGGCAGAGGATTAAATTGCATGACATTTTTCATTTTAGCGCTTACTTGTGAATTTATTTCACCAAAATGAGAATAAAAACGAACGCTTTTGCTGTTGCATACTGTGGCCAAGCTTGCTATACCTCGAGCTGGGTACTAAAAATCGATACCGATTTGCTCTGGTTCAACCTCAGGGTAATCCATCTGTACAGTGCGACAGTGCAGTTCGCAATCGCTTTACTACACTTCCTCCCTCCCCCACCCCTGGTGCTCTGCGGCTAAAAAACAAGTGTCCCTATTTGTTGACCCTCCGACCGAGACCGAACCGTGCAGTGATGATGGACAATGTCACCCCAAATGGGATCGGTTGCAGGCGAATGGATGGATGGCGAAACTTCAACACTCCCGGTGTAAGGGGCGTCTGGGGTTTTCGGGCCCCTGAAATTAAGCCCGGTTACAATGATCCGACCATGCAGTATCAGGTCGAAGGAAGCAGAGGCAAAGACACATACACATAGACACACACTCACAGGGCACAGGTCTTCGATGACGTGTAGAAGGCCGTTGCCGTCGCAACCACCACCCCGTACCAGCAGCAGCAGCAGCAGCGTGACTGTCCACGTACGCATGAAGTTTGCGTAATAAAATTTGCATAATTTACCATACATTAAATGCACATAATGGCAAGTTGATAAATTTTGTCTTCCCCTTTTTGTGTGAATCGTCGACTGACGACCGCATTCCAACTGTGGGTTTAAGTTGGTAAAGGGAGCGAGAAGGAGAGAAAGGAGGTAGTAAGGGTGAACGATTTTCAGAGATGGTCTGCGTCTCGGCATCCCGTACCGTGTGCAGGAAGCAGGAACCAAAATTTCCCTCCCTCACTTTCCCTCGCTTGTGGCAACGGTCTGTGCGCCTGTGGTTTCTTCTATTGGGTGACACTTTCCTATTGGAGGCACAAAACGTCGGCCCGCCAGATGGTTCGTAATTGTGAGGTTTTACACTCACACACCCACAGAGTGTGTGTGTTGTGGACACTCGATTGCATTGCATTTACTGATGCAGTGAAAAGGGCCAACTACTACTACTACTACTACTACTTCAACCATAGGTCCCGAATTCTGGCACCGTGACCACCTGTGTGCGCACGCGAAAAAGGGAAATTGCTTTAAAATCGGGCCGCGCTTAAAGATTGCGCGAAGGAACGCAGTGGAAAGCTAATTTTGAAGTAAAGTTGAACGATCTCCTGCACCTTCTCGGGTTGCAACAAGTTGCTTAACGATGTATTTATTTAAATGTTATGCAAAGACGGGGACGGTCGGCAGAGGGGCATAATTAAACGTGACATTAGTCCTGGTGGTGCATAACAATGGTGCTTGGTTTTTGGATTTCACGCCACTCGGTGATGAGATAATCAGAGCGCAGTTAAATGTGAGGACGGTTGTTGGCAAAACATGTGGTTGAGGATCACAGCGGATCTGGTGCAGGTGTCGTTGGAATTGGTGAAGTTTTAAGACGGTTCATGTAAACCTTTGTTTTTAAGACCGAAGAATGCTTCAGACAGTCAGTGTGAGTTGGCATGATTGTGATGTGTGCTTGATGGGAAATGATACGAGAGAAACAATCTCACATTAGCATTGGATAATGATTATTATGTCTGGAAACTCTGGATCAATATATTCTGTATGCTTGGGCAAGATTTTGGGCAGACAAACATGAACTTATTGAGTAGAAACAGATGTTAAAAATGAATAAAAATGAATGTTGACGCTCGGGAGATGTTTGAGTTTGGGAGACGGTAAGATTTTAACTTGCATGCATATAAGTGGTTAATATCCTCTTCTCCATCTTATTGGGCACAAAAACCTTGGTCATTGTAAGCCTGTCTTCTTCTATTTGGCGTAACGTCCTACGCGGACATGCCAACCTATACAGGCTTTCGAGACTTAATTCATTACCACGCAACCGGATAGTCAATCCTTGCTACGAGGGGACGGTCCATTCTAGGCTTGAACTCATCACGGGCATGTTATTGAGTTGTTTGAGTTGACGGACCTGTACCTGTAATTTAGGCCTGTCTTTACCACTAATGAGTTGACTATCTGCGATTTGTTATTTCCTCGTAACAGGATAGTCAACGCTTGAACACATGCAAGTTGACGACTGTACCAGGAGATAGGCCAGATATAAGTATGAGTATATTAAAAGTTCATTTAATTTCAAATAAAGATTATTAGTAACTAATTATGTTCGTACAACGTGTCAGAAGTTCGATCCAGCATAATCTTCCAGAAATGTAATAAAATGACGTGTCCAAGACCTTGGTATGTTTGTAGAATTCGTTTTTTCCTGTTTATTTGATTCAAAACTCAATATTTTGACTTCACCTAACTATATGCAGTTAAATTCTCGCGTGAAGGGACTTAAGATTTAGGACAACAAAGTGGACTTACTTGATTAAATTGAGATCAATGTACCAAACAGATGTTCTTAAAATCATGCAATAAAAATGTGTTAACAAGCGACACTTCATTGTATACTCTTTTGCATTAAATTTTACATTCACAGCCAAGCAGCATCAGTTTAATGCTCCCCAAAACGGCCAATAGCTCATCTCGATGATAACGAACGAAGACTGATCCCTCCCTGGGAAGCGAAGCTGCACGCGAAACGTTTTGTGGCACACCGTTCTTCTAATTAAAGCATCAGTCCGGCGGGCTCTCTGCTACTAAAAAGGCCTTAACCTCAAGCGCGGTGTTTATTGGGTTTTAAAAATGATGCAAACACGGTGCACCGTTGCTGGCACCGTTGTTTTGCCACTCCTGTTCAGTGGGTCCGAACGAAGGCAACGAATGGGACGGAGCGGAACAGAAGGGGGGCAAATGTTTTATGTTGACATTGTTCCCGGCTGCTGTACTATCGCTTGTTATCGGATGTCACGAGCTGCCTGTGCTGTGCTGGCTTTGGTGCCTCGCTGTGCTGCCCGACCCGCGGAGAATCGTCCCCTTGGCTGGCGTAGAGAGTAAATGTGCGGTGACAGGCGGACGCGTCGAATATGGTGCACGGCACTGGTGTACCCCTTTCCCGCCGAAGCCCCTGCCCCCAGGAACGGGCATCCTTTGATTCCGACCGTACGTGAGGACTCGACGGACGTCCGTGTGTGGGTGTTTCTCTGTTTGATAAGGTGCAACCGACCGGGGCGGCCGACGTGGATGTGTTTAGATGTGTTAGTGTTGATTTCACCTTCACCGAACCGTTTCTACCCCTTACTCATTCTCTTCACCTTCACACGCACACACATACATACCCACACTGGGAAGATGTCAGCCGTCAGATGAAAATGAAGTGATGTGAATATTAATTCCCGGTAGTCTCTTTTTTTCCTTCTTCTCTTTCAGCTGGCGCTTCCTATCATCTCTCTTTTTCCCTCTCTCTCTCACTCTGTCTATCACAGTTGCGCACCCTTTCCTCTTTCCGGGAGAAAGAAGCAGGGGGGGTGGGGAGGGGATAGATGTGTCGTCAAACCCTCGCTCCCTTCCAATCAAGCGATCCCTCATCGACCGAGAAAGCCTCCAAGTTGGCGCATGCTCCGTATCCTAGGCAACCTGGATGAATTCTACCCAACGCAAGGAAGCAACGGACGCCCGCAACGTTCCCTGCTGCCGTGCTGCCCGGTTTCTATTTGTCCAGTGTGGTGCGGTGCGGCGGGGGGGGGGGGGAGAGGGGGAGGGGGGCACGGCCAGCCCCCGGAAGCAGGAACAACAAATCACATCGCCCGGTCCGGTGGCGCGGGCGAAAGGAGTTCTTCGGCTGCGTGCTTCGGCGTGCCTCGAAAAGGGGCATGACCTTCGGCTGCCTTTACGAAATGGCTTGGTGTGTATGTGTGTGTGTTTTGTGATTTCTACGGCCTGCTTGATTTGGAGATGATTGGAAAATGGTATATCAAAAGTGAAGAGACAGACAGAGAGAGAGAGAAGGAGAAAAGCAAAAAAGGGACAAAGCAACCACCCATTACCGTGCGGGATTGATTTTCCTTTCATCTTGACAAAATTTCCAATTCGTCGTGTCGTGTCTCGCTGATGATGATTTTTGAAAATTCCAACAGAAGCTAGAGAAGAAAAGAGCCCCGAGAACGTTGACGGTAGACCGTTCCGTCGATTGGATTTCAACCACAGGCTCTCTACTACCCGCCGTTCTTTACGCATCTCAGATTGCTGCCATGCCAACTGGGGGAAGGAAGCGCTCACATCACCAGGAAGGATCACGGCTAACGATGCTTTTGTTTGTTTCGCTAAATCTTTCAAATCAACCGACGAACACGATCGGAAACTGATCAAACATATTAAGCACAATGGGGGAGAAGGACACACACACAGAGAAAGAAGGACCGAAAGCAAGAAGGTCTCAAACTGTACCGGAACCGTAGCGCGCCTCGGTTAAGAACGCTTGTCGAAGACGGTGGGACGGAAGACGGTGTTTGACGCTTCTGCAGCAAGCAAGTCCGGATTGCTGCAACACTTATCCGTTAATCTCGAAGGTCGCGCTTTGCATAAACTCTGTTGCATTTAGCCAGCAGCAGCAGCCCGCGTACTGGTGGTAGCGATTTTGCGGAAAATGGCACGCACCGGGGGTTAAAGCATTCTAATTCTTGCCACTTTTCGCTTGCTACCCCTGATCAAGGAAGGTGGGGGGGGGGGGGTTTATTTGGTGGGTCAGTGGAATTGAGTAGAGCTCAAAGAAGAGTGTGCTGGAGATCTTTTGCGGGAAATACTTAAAAGTTGGATACCAAAAATGGAAGAAAAGTACGATGAAAAAATATAATTCCAGCAAAACATTTCATACTTTTTCCCAGTTTTTCTCTGAATTCCAGTTCATTTAATGCCCTTCACCTACTGGAAGTGGGAAAACAAAACATTCAACACACTCACACACACACACATACCGATCAGCTGTTTTTGCAACACACATACACACACCCTATAGAAGTGAAAATGGAAATTCATTTCATGTCTCGCCAGGGTTCTCGTGGTGAGGTACGATAGCGAACGCGCGACCGTGCAATAAATCCGTCGTAAAAAAGCTTTCCCCGCTTCCTTTCTCTCTCTTTAGCACTCTCTCTCTCCCTGCTCCCTGCGTTGGAATCGGGTCAGACAGCTCCCGTGAGGAGTAGCAGCAGCAGCAGCAGTCAGCATGATCATCACGAGCCAGCAGTCCTCGAGACAGTCGAAACTTTCACGGTGCGTGTGTGGAATTTAAGGAATCTCGCCTGATGCTGGCATGCATTTTGGAGTTTCGCTGTTGGCTTCCCGGGTTGCAGAGGTCGTTTGGGTGGTGTGTAGGGCGGCACCGGGACTGCACAATGTGAGTGAGGACTGCATTTCACTTTCTATGGTTTCTAGGGAGCGGTTCGTTGTACGTTGTTGTGTTTTAGGAGGTTGATAGCATCTGAAAGGATATCAATTTTAAGTGGAATAAATACATTTAAATGCGTTAATAAAAGAATATTGTATTTTTATCTAATAATTTGGTAATTTCACACAAATTATTCATCAAGTTAACACAGTTTTTTTTAGAGTTAGTTGCCTTCTTTTCGCTAATGCCTATCTGCCCCCTTGAAACAAGGGAACCATTTTATATCATCAAAAGCGTCAAATAATTCGATTCTTCCAATCTGTTCCAAAACACACTACAAGGGGCTACACACACACACACACACACACACACCCAGCCAGACACATCTATCTTTGTGTGCGTTGTTGATACTTGTCTCCTTCCCTTGACGCATGTAACGCGTCAAGGGAAGGTAGTATACGCGCGTGTGCAAATTTTCCTTCCTGTGCAACCATTTTCCCCATTTTTTCTTGTTGGAATCGGGTAGGCGATTTTGAGCGGTCTGTGAAGTAGTTCTAACATTCTTCTTTTTTTTATAAAAACACACACAAATATGTATTTTACCGACCACAACACATACACACGGTTCGATTGACGATCGGTCCTGTTGGGACATATTTTAGAACGCCTTTTTGAGTGAAAAAACATCAGCAAGCTCGTAAATGATAGCTTTAAGGCAGTAGCATTTACAAAAGGGAAAATCGATAATTTTTTAACCCGTTTTTGAACCATCATGTTTGTGAGATGAGATACTTCTGCTACCAGTTATGTCCCTTTTTCGTGGCTTTGTGGTAGTTAAACTTGGCTTTTAAAATATGTCGATAAAAGGGTATCTTTACCATCATTCTGAAGATCACAAAACTAGTAACAAAACTTTCAATAAACAGGGCTTGCGCCCCATTTCGAATGATTTTTTTCTCTCTCCCCTGGCGGTCACTGCAACCTTACGGAGAGGCATTCCCCGCAGTGAGATATTGCCCCGGATGGCCTAGGCAAAGAGACCATGAATAAATCATTTAATGAGACAAGATTTATGGAGTGTTTGGTCGTCGTTGTCGTTTTCGTCTTCCTATAGTGTGTAGTATGTAATATCCAACGTGCAACGTGTGTGTGTTGTTGGGATTTATTTCGAATGTCATTTTTTCGCAAACAATTTCCCTTTTTGGGGGAGGTTTTGTGGGGGGAAGGGAAGGGCGTCCCCGTTTTGCAGTTTTTATTTCCTTATGATAGATATTTACGCGCAAGTAGTTGTATTTCCACTGTGTGTATTTGGCTGTAGTTAGCACCAATCTGGCCGGAATGCCGGCAGAGTGATGGGGGGCCGTAGAGGGGTTTCCTTTCGGTGTGTGCGGTGTTTTGGTGTGCGTCGGCGCGTCTGTCCCGCAGGACGAAAAACACGTGCGGAAAATTTATGAACACCCGTTTTGTGCTTTTTTTGTCTTTTTTTTCTTTCGCAAAGGTAGCTCTTATTCACTCATCTAACACTCCCTTTGGCACATAAAAGTGTTCCTTTCTGGTTTTCTGGGCTCTTCATCCACCCGGTCCGTTTCTTATCATCATCAATATTTCAATGGCAGACACGTCGTGGATGGTCGTTATTTTTAATTTTATGCGTAACTGACCTCGATTTATTTCCTTACTGTGGACCTCGGGGAAAGGTTGGCGTCGTTCGTTTTTTCCAACAACGATCGAGATCGATGTGTTTATTTTGTTTCTTTTTTGTTGTTGTTGTTGGGTGTGATAGGGTTCTTTTTGAGATTTTTGTGGGTTTGTGTGATTGGGCTGGTTTAGTTTATGGTTTATGGCCATCACCTTGATAGTGCTTGGGAGAAGGCACGTAGGGAGACGTTGTTCTTAAGCAGGTGCCAGAACGTGATTCAGATGAAGAATGATTGAGTTTGATAGTGTTACAAGAAATAATGAATGATTGCTGGGAAGAGTGTGGATTCAAACGAAATATTCAAGATAAAATAATCAAATATTTGGCATTTTACTTGCAATTTAGTTTAGTTAGTTTTTCTTTTAACGTGTCCTATTTGAATCATAATTTTATGGTGAATTTTTCATGATCTTCAAATTTTAAATCTACCTAAAAATAAAATGAAGAAAAGGTCAAATTTGTTCATTAGAAAGATTATATTGTCTAATTATTTCCTATCCATTAGAAACAGTAAAAAATAATTTTAAAATTAATTTCAGAACCCAGAATCGTGCTATTTGTCATACAAAAACCCCCCCTCCCATGTAGTGTTTTATGGCTTGCCAATTAAAACACCGTAAATCACCTTCGCTCGGCGGGAAAATGCTTCCCCATTCAAATTCAATCCCGGCACTCGTAAAACACATCCACAACACGTCGAGATTAATGAAAAACCACACCCCCCCCCCCCACCTCATGGGTCCGATGGGGATGGATGGAGACCGATGGAACACCGGGCGCCTCCATCGATCTCCCCTTCGTTCGGTACAATGGCTGGAACAGCGGACACGCGTTTGTAATGAAAACTGTACTGTAAAATGGATGTGGCACAAAAGCATAAAAAAAAAAAAACCTCAACCACAACGCATAACATAACTGGCGGCGTACAGAGATTTTGATTATCCCTATCCGCCCGTGTTCCTTGGGTATGAGCGCGCGCGAGCGGCCGAAAGCCGAACACCGAAACGCTAATCATCGTGTCATCGTTTTCGATTATCCTTTCCGTCCTTCAACGCGAAGCAGAGGTGGAAAAAACTGGCACTAGGATTGGATGGTCATGTAGCTTGGGAAAACCAAAAAAAGAACCCCTTCTTTTCGGGTTCGGCCGTTCCGTCACTCCCGGGCTGCCGGTGATATTTGCGTTTTGTTTTATTCCCAACGGCGCTGTTGTTGTCGTTCGCGCTTGTCCATTGCGCTCTCACCCCCCACTCCAACCAACCCTTAACGACAAAAGCGTCCCAATCTAGGTAGCCACGCCGTGTGCGTACACAGCGCTTTCCCGAAACGTCATTTGGACGCGATGTGTTTGTATGTGCGAGTCGATTTCCTCGCCAAGCAGGGGGGTTTTTTTTATCTATGTGTTGTTCGGTGGATTTTTGCCACTGCTCGCTCTCCAGTTTTTCTCCCGCTCCCCCTCCCGAACGAAAGTATCATGCGTGAAACATGAAACCGTTTGTGTCAGGTACACTCCACAAATCGTGCCAAACAGCGTCAGCGGGTACGGGAGGGACAGAACAACAAAAAAGCGAACCGATGCGCACATGGCCACATCATGGCCAGCCACTTTGCGAGCGGGATGCGACATGCAGCACTGCTGGCAGAGCCGAAAGGCACATCGAGACATCGTGTCTCGCGTGTGCACTTGTTTAGGGCAGTGAGAGTGAAAAACTCATTGTCATTCGCCGGTTGGCTTTTGGCTTCAAGGGCAGCTGAAGGTGTGGAGGGGTATAGGGGGAGATGGGGAGGCAATTTTATCCCGAGCTTCCTTCCAAGTTCGAAGTGAAAGTGATAGCCAGTTAGAGCGGGCGACTGGGCCCTGTACAACAGCAAAAAAAGACAATTGAAGCCTTTCAAGCCACTGACGATCACATCCGCAAGTGCGCACTGCGAATGCTAAATCTGGCCATTTGTGGACCATCGGCTGAAATGTTCCGGGGGGGACAGAGTGATGTCACTGCATGAGACTCACACACACACGGAGTGAAATTGAAATCCGGCTAAATTGTTTTTCATCTTCTTGAAACTCCAACTATTGGAGGAGCACAGCACACGAAACGAGCGCACTTGTGATGTTGTGGACCCCGAACCCGCTCAGTGAGTAATTGGTCCTGCGTGTGCACTTGAGCCTGCGGGAGCTGGTGGCGGGAGTTACTTCGGATGATTGAATTAATTTTTAAATTATTCGGCCACTTTCGCCGGGCCACAACATCCACACACGCGCGCTCTCTCTGTCACCGGCACTACCGGGCTGCGGTTCGATTTGAATAGAAATGGAAGTACTGAAGGCCCGACCGGAAGGGCCGCTTCAGACGCGCTGGCGACAAAACGGATGGGCTAGCGATTGGGTAAATGGGTCTCGAAAGTGCGACTTTATCAGTACTCGGGGTGACATCACACAAACACACACACACACAAACACACATGCCATTGGCTAATAGGCATGCAGATAGGTTGGCTATTTGGCGCGCAATCTCATCCGGGCCGCTCCAAACGGATTGAGACGGAGGGGCCGTTTAAGGAGACATTTGCTCTAAGTGAGTGGGGCCCTATTTGCATAATGTAATCTGCATTCGCCCCAGAAAAAATAAAACAATTGTCCCAAAAAAAGGGTTCCAATAAAACTGAATTGGAAGAAAATGCAATTACACCGAAAGCGTTCGGCAGCATCTCACTTATTACTGGCAAAAGTCAAAGTAGTAGTAAGCAGCAACTAATAAAGCTTATTAGAAAGCAAACCGACTTGGGAGAGCTTTTCCACCAGCCTCACCCGCAGCGAACTCTCCCGAGCCTGTGTCATCGTGTTAAATGCGTTTATTTTATCGTTGTTCGTGTTAGTAATGATGATGTTGCTGCTACCCTGCTGCTTCCGTTGCATGTTGGAAGCTTCATCATCATCATCACCGTGGCGAATGTGAGCCTCGCAGCTCTCTGCTACAGGATCACACCGTGTGCCATTACCAACTTCCGGCTGGATGGGGAGCAACCGTTGATTCCTGTGTCTGGTGGTCGTTGGCTGTACAGAACGACAGAAGACACCTTCGCCTTTCGCTGCCCTAGCATCCGGTTGTGATGCGATCGAACTTGTACGAGGCGAAATCGAGGCGAATCAGGAACTACTACCGTATCAGGACCGTCCTGTGGTTGTGGTTTTTCGGTGGCAGCAACCAGGCAGAACCCTTCGAACGGTTCGATGTGCGTGTGCGGTTCCGTGACGTTGCAGTCCGTTCGTCTATCCGTCCGGGCGCTACGTTGAAGGATCAGTTTCAGAACGGCTACAATGTTGTGCGCACTAGAAGCTAATTGTAGAAGTTTGAAGGTGTTTTTGTGAATATTTTAAAATAACTAATCTTTAGTTAAACGCTCTTTCAAATTATTGCTGTTTAATTCTACATTTTTAAGGAGAAAAAATGCATGCTTTCTTCCTTGTATACCATTTTGTGTACCACTGTACCATGCCAAAAAGCCCTTCCCCGTCAAGGACTTTCCGGCTGGCGTGATGATAAATTGTTTATCGTTCCAGCTAACCAACTCCAATTGTAGGACCCTCACATTCCTCTGTGTCTCCTGGGCGATGTGCGTGAGCCATCGCTACTTGTCGAACTTGCGTAGCACTTGCTGTGTGCCAATGAACGAACCTCAACCATCATACGGCCAATTGTAGGTCCTAAAAAATGAGGTGACAGATAGAAGCAACAGAGGCTTCTATGTGCAAATCCAGAACGGTACTTCTGAGGCCAGAAAATCGAGCAGGTTTGATGGCCTACACAGTGATGGCCTGCAAGCTGGGAATCATTGGGAATTAAAGTGTTTATGATAATTTCTTTAAAGGGAGTAGCAAAATTGAGGTTGATGTTCCTCAAAAGTCAAAAGCCACATCATGATAATGAGCGTAATTATTGTACTGGCGGTTGGGTTTTATTTGTCGACTTTAAAGGCGTTAGGATGAAGCTCTTTTCGAATGACTTTTTAATCCTCTGGAAAACAGGGACATTATTGCATCTTTGTAAATGATTTGATGCTTTTCATATTTATGCAAGCAATTTCTGCCAAGTTTGTCCATTTGTTTGGAGATTGAGAATTGAAGGAGAATTTTGGCTTTTATGATATGTGACCCTCCCGAGGACAAAACGAAGCACACAATCTAAACAGAAGGTTGCAAAAGAAGCATATTATGATTTTACGATTTCCATCACATTTCGCTCCATAATTCAAGTGCCTCACAATAACTCCTTCTGCCATACACATATACATACCCTTAAAATTATACCCCAGAGAAGGGACCCCATTGAGGGTGCATGGTGAGGGGTTTTATGTTTTGAAATGATAGCAAACAAAACAAAGCGGGAGCTCAAAAACGATTGCTTCAATATTGTGTGTGCATGAAACGGTCCTCGCTGCCATAGATCTGGAACAATAAAACACTCTTCCGTGTGTGTGTGTCCCGTCCCATCGCTCCCCGTTCTTCCGGCTGCCAATGAGGCGCTCCTCCTAGGCAAGCGCAACGTGAGCATAAATATGTTTTTTCATGTCAATGTGGCAGTTTGATGGCACACAATCGACACAAAACTGTGCAACCCTGCCTCAGGTCGCACAAGCTAAATAAAGCTCGTGTACTCAAAAAAGCACCCCAAAATGCGCACGAACAGAGTCGGGGGTAAGAAATGGAACTCTTGTTTTATTATTTATGGTACGCGCGCCCCGTAAACGGTTGCCCTATTCCGATGTGACGATTTCCAGTGCAATCTACTCAATGTCGAGCGGGAGCTTGATTTTTGGTATCGTTTTTTTGCCCAACTGCCAACTTTACTCTTGACTGGTCTTGGTCTTGGTAAAAAAGAGAAGAGGAGCCACACATATATATTTTATAGCGAGCCCCGAAGTTGTGAGAATCATATATTACGACCTAATAAACGTATAACATAAGTCGAAATGGAGAGTTTTTATTTCCCACTTTTTAAGTGACTGTCGTGATGTGTCTGTCTCGTGCGAAGCTCCGCCAGGCACGAGTATGTGCTGCTCAGAGGACACTCGAGCACACTCACTTGTCACGCTTTTAGGATGTAAATTTTCGTCATTTAGTCAGCTTAGTCAGCTGGTAAATGGTGCATCAAACGTACGATGAGCTTCAAAGTAAGCACGATTTCTTATCTGTGCTGCAGGAGGGGGGGGGGATCAAGGGGGAGTTGAAAGTGTTTCAATTTCCTTTTGTACATTGACAGCATTGCTGCTTGTCATCACTCCATCGATGGTAATCTTTCACATTGTTCCAGGTTAGACTTGAACTCAACTTCTTTGCTTACTGTTAAAGAAATCACCTCCTTCTGGCCTAAACGAACGAACGGAGGGGGATTGGGACGGTTAAATGAAATTCGTTCCAATGAAATCAAACAAACTTTCACACACACACCCGTTTCGATGAGTTTCCGGCGTTCAAGGAAATGGTGGCTGGCACGTAGACTGTAGTATTTGGGGGTTATTTCTCGTTCCTTTGCGCGTCTCGGGTTTCGAAAGGCGTGCTCGGTAAATATAATAAAATCCTTCACTTGTATGCGCTCCGGCCAGTGCTTTGTGCACATAGTGAGAGTGACGGGAATGGGGAGTAGGAATACACTTTGCTTCGAAATCACAAACCGATTAAAACAAATACCGAACGATTTTGGAGGAGAGGGTGGAATAAGAGATACAATGTTTATTAGAAAGACAATTTCGATCGAAAAAGAAGTGTTTTTAAATAATAAAGATAGGAATGATAGTGAAGCAAACGATAGACTAATATAATACCGCAAGAAATATAATAAAGTGGCTTAAACTCCTTAGAGATATGTGAACAAAACAGAAAAGAGAAGGAAAATTTGGTGAAATTGTTGTCAAAATTATATACATTCAGTTTTATTTTCATTAACTTCAGTAGGAAGCTAACTTAATGGGAATAAGAAGCTAAAAAGATAAATGTTTTAAATAAGAAGGCAATTTCAATTGAAATTTAATTGCTCTAAATGTAAAAAATGGTAAAAGAAAAAAACATAAAAAACATTAATTGAACATAATACGTAAACGAATGGTATCTGAACTGATAAAAAGAAGTGAAACGAGCAAGCAAATTTAATGAAAATGTTGTCAAATTCCACTAATTTCAGCCTACTTTTCATTATCTTAAGCTTTTGTTTTAAATCCTATGCATTTTGTCCATTCAACCTTCACCCAGCTCAGTCCTTACACCAACAGTAGCAGCAGTAGCAGTAGCCGAAACGAAACGGCTGCATCCCTGTTTAACGATGTTTGATAGGTTAGGTTAAATTTGTATCACTCAAGAAATCATCCCCCTAACGTTACGGGCACGGGGCGAACGACGATCCGGCACGACACGACCGGAACGACAACCGTTGCGAGCCAATCTCGCAACCAACGCGCGCAGCAGCAAACGGCGGGGGACGCCTATCAACCATGATGAACGCAAACATCGACCACCGTCGTCATCAACCTCACACCAGCGGTGCTGTGCGCGCGCTCTCCCGGATGTTTAGGAACTCATTCCCATTTTGGGGGGGGGGGGGAAGAGCGCTGAGGAGGAAGAAAGAGCGGACACAGCGGAGAAGAGAGGGTGGTTCATTTCGGCACAACCCATCGATGGGTCGTGCTCGTGATGCGGAAGGTTTGTTTTATGCTTCCTTCCGTCAAGCTTCCGCCTTTTTTGCGTCTCCTTGCATCCTTTCGGAGGTCGCGTGTCGAATACGCCACCCTTATCGTGTAACTTGCTCGCTTGCTCTCGCTGCGCTTGCCACCGCGCGTCTCCCGTTCCAGGGGGACAAACAGTACGGCGTCAGGCCGCATGCATGTGTTTATGTGTTCGGGCATCAAATAAATTTACGTCACATTTGAGTGCCATAAATAAACTCTAAACAAATCTGATGTTATGATTGCGATAAAAGTGAGCAACTCTTCTTCGGTGGGCAAATGTAGCGTACAAAAAATGCCCAAAAATCGCAGAAATACGAAGGGTGCCGGGATGGGCTTCCTGGAAATGACTAAAAAGAGATCTCAGCTTCTTTTCTTCTTTTTTTTGTTGGCACGCCTCTTCAGAAGGACGAAAACCAGTAAAACTGTGGGTGAAAATGATCGTCGGATTTATGGTGCATCGATTTTCGCCGGTTTTGTGGGGCCTTGCAATCGATCCCACCGTACGGAGCCTTTTGGCATCAATAAAATGAATCCAGGAATCGGAACTTCTTAGTACGTGTTTCAGATGTTTTATTTTTTCACTGCACCAGCCGAAAACACACACACACACACATAAAGCAAAGGGGTATGGCTTGGTGAATGATGCAAAAAACTGGTTCAAATGTGCTGCGAGGCTTTTTCAGGTGGTTTAGTTTGATGGCTTGGTGGATGGTTTACGATAGTTATGTAGAGAGTCAAGTACCGTGCGAAGTGTTTTGAAATGAAGCTAAATCACTCTGAATTGAGCTGCTGTTGGGAAAGTGAAAGTGATTTACTGAGAGGGCTACACAGAGAATTCAATATTTGAAGGATGCTGTCGTATTGTTAGTGAATGGTATGAGGATCACTACAGAAGGACCACAGAAGGAGGTACTGACCTTGTAATCGAGCCTTGAGTAAAATATGTGATTTATTACTTACATATAACATTTAACAAGAAGGAGAATCCCGGGCTAACTGATAAGGCCAGAACGACTATGGCTCATATACTGGCAAGTAAAGGTAGATTCAAAACCTTCAGGGTCTCTTGCTACCACCAAAGATCAACGTCAGGGGGATAGACTTGCCTATCTCTTATTAACCTTGGCGCTAGAGAGGTTTATCTGTGCCACGAGTATGGAGACTATTGAAACCCTTCGTTACAAGTTTTGTGGATCTTTTGTGTAACTGAAGCCTACCAAAGGATTGAGACGATTGAACGATAATGATGGCACAACCAACGGTTTTAATATGACGAATAGGTGAACGCACTTTTAAATTCTTCCAAGAATACTCCTACATCGGATCAAAGGCTGTAAATCAGTCACTCTATAGCCTGAAGAAGCAGTCCACCTCAAAGAACCTGTGGATGGGAACCGAATGCACATTTGAAGCCTCTGAAACATGGACACCTGCACCACGCACCACCTGTTCATCGACTTCAAGGTGGCCTACAACACCATAGACCGGAAGGAGCTATGGAGCATCATGCAGCGGTACCACTTCTCTGGGAAGTTGATCCAGCTGTTAGAGGCCACCATGAAGGGGGTGCAGTGCAAGGTGAGAGTATCGAATTTGACGTCGGATTCGTTCGAATCTCACAGGGGTCTGAGGTAAGGTAACGGACTCTCCTGTCTGCTCTTCAACATCGCCCTGGAAAGTGTCATTCGAGGCGCGGGGCTAGACAACGACATCCGTGGCACGATCCTCTACCGGTCTCTCCAATTTCTTGGCTTCGCGGATGACATCGACATCATCGGCAGGACAACAGCGAAGGTGTGTGAGGCGTACACCCGACTCAAACGCGAATCAGAAAGAATTGGATTGAGAATCAATGCGACGAAGACGAAGTACCTGCTTGACGGTGACTCAGACCATCTGGGAAGCAGTGTATTAGTCGACGGCGACAGTCTCGAGGTGATAAAGGAGTTTTGCTATCTCGAGACAGTCGTTACTTCGGACAACGACATCAGCAGCGAAATCCGGAGACGCATTGTGCAGGGGAATCGTGCATATTATGGGCTTCACCGACTGCTGAGATCCATAAGACTTCGAGCCCGCACGAAATGTGAGATCTATCGCACATTGATTCGCCGGGTGGTCCTCTAGGGACACGAATCCTGGACCATCCGAGCGGAGGATGCAAACGCTCTGGGCGTGTTTGAGCGACGCATCCTCCGGACCGTCTTTGGCGGTGTGTTCGAGCATGGAGCGTGTAGGAGCAGGATGAACCACGAGCTTGCTGAGCTGTACGGCGAACCGAGCATCCTGACGGTGGTGAAGACTGTCAGGATACGATGGCTGGGGCATGTCATGAGGATGCCGGACTCATGCCCCACCAAGAAGGTGTTCGACAGCAATCTCCAGTTCGGCATTTGGCGCAGTGGAGCACAGCGAACTCGATGGCTGGACCAGGTGAAGCGAGACCTGACGGAGATCGGGTGTCTGCATGGACGGGAGGCTGCAGCCAGGGACCGAGCATCTTGGAGAATTACTGTTGATCGGGCCATGCCACATCGACGTGCTCTATCGTGAGTAGACCAACAAGTAAGAGAGAGAGAGAGAGAGAGAGAGATGTTATCTCTATTTGTCAAAGCTGAACTGAGGCGAATTGTTGATCTTTAGTTTCTTAGAAACCCCTAAAACATAATATCCAAGGCCAAATAAGGGGAGAATCAACTCATTAGACAAAAGATAAACTTGTGAAACATCTATGAATGCCACCGTAATTCAACATATACACCAAGTATAGAAGTATCAGAAAGACTCTAGTGTTCCTCAAGAAAGCCTCCTTAAGCCTCATGACGACCTCCGAATCAGTTTTCCTGAATCTGCCCAATCCGATTCGGCCTTCCAAATGGCCATGAACCCGCTCGTCTCCGTCTTCATCCCTCCCCTTCACGCCGCTCATCCCCCACACATTATCATCCAGCTTAATCAGTTAATTCCTCATCACACTCGGGGAAAGGGGTTCCAAATCACGGCAAACCGCGCACGCGAAATTACATCACTTGCGCCTATACATGCGAACAAGATGAACTCGCGAGACTGAGGCAGCACGAACACGGGTATTTAAGGGAAATAGAAGATGTAAACACCCGATACCCCCCAGCCCCGAGACCACAGTGTTGGACGACTGCTGGTGGCAGCTCACAGTGACTTGTGACTTGACTCTACCGTGTTGGGTGACATCGTGTAGGCCATCGGGTTGGGCATACGCTACTGCTGCACTTCTGCTGTTTTCCGCGGGGTACGGGGTGCTGTCTGGCCGGTAAACCTGCGCCAAACCCAAGCACAGGCAGCTGTATGGAGCTGATGGAAATATTTAAATGAGCTCACAACTCTCCTTGCCCAGTTTGGCGTGACGGAGTTTGACGTGTCTGACTCTTCTTTTGCATTCTGCCTGTTTCAAATACTGCCTATGCCGTGTTGGTGCCCTCACTTGCAATCCCTTGGTAAAAGGATTTGTCTTTCCGTTTGTGGAGCTTCGAAGGCCCGTCGAGGCAGAAACGTCGCGACCCGCGATGCCGATCGATCTCGTTACAGGGCGCTCATCATCATCATCCCGTGCAGGAAGATGCATGACACGAGATGACGCAAACTGGGGTATGGGAATAAATTGGTGGACCGTGCGGACCCGTTCATCTCGGTTCGTCTCGTCGGTTTCGTCTAGGGTGGTCGCTCCACAAGCCACAAGCCACACCAAAAACCCACCGAGCGGAAGCGAATGGGCCGTGCAAAGCGGAATATGCAAAATTAAAGTTGAATTAAAAACAAAATGTGTCCTCGGTGTGCCCGGGTTAGGTCGGTGCGGCTGGTGAGGAAGCACGGTGAAGACATTCCTCACGGGCACCGGGATCGAAGGAAAATGATAAAGCAGGGAAATTAATTTATTAAATTGAATTGATAAATCTGTGCTGTGAACTGGCGGTGCAAGGGGGGGTTACACTGTGTCGGGCGGCCAAGGGCGGCCACCTCCAACGACGGTGCTCGTGCGAGATCGTGGGATGGCATTAAATGGGTATTAAAACAAACTGTTATTACTGGAATTACAGTGAACTACCAGATTTCGAGGAATGACGATTGCCCCGTGCACCATGCAACCCACACTCTTCTGTTGTTGTTTCTTCTTTTTGCTACCAATTTTAGTAAGTTGAAGAGAACAGATGTAGGTTGACGTTTGGTGAGCGTGGAAGGAGTTGGGATTTTCAGGAATGTAAATAATTGTACACAAAAATCCATATAATTTAAACAAAAAGAAATTTTTCAAAATGTATTAAAAATTACCCTCTCGAGGGTAAAGTTAGATCTTAATTTACCACGAATAATTTACCTTCGATTGGGCACTGGAACGCTCCCGTTCCACACTGTTTCTGCAGGCAAGCGTTCTCCTGTCAGATTGATTGTCACACGCTGTTTGACAGTTGAGCGACAATCGCAGGAAGCTATGGGCGAACATGGGCAAAGGCCTTCTCCACTCCACTTTCCAACGGGCAATTACTCCTCGTGTCCAACGACACAGCAACAGGAAGTGGGCCAAAAGTAGTTCTGCGAATGTTTTACTTGATTGATTCTGCTGTACGTAAGCAAGTAACAAGAGGAGGAAAAAACACACATATAAAAAAGGTAAGTCCACATACACACCAAAAGCGCGGGCAGGGAGCAGGGAAGGAAAACATTTTAATGACAAGCGCGAATACGCGAATCAATCCTCGTTGCGGTTACGCGTGTGCAACCACCATACTCGGGCCGCAGGAACGGAAAAGGAGGAAGCAGAAAAATAAGCTTCACCTTCGCCCGTCTCGGGGCTTTGCAAGCAAGCAAAGCAACAAACAAAACAAAAAAAGCGGAAAAAGTCTGCAAAAAGAATCTTATATTTTAATGAACATTACTGTCTGCGAAACTGTTGCAGAATTCCTACCACATTTGTAACATGCTTAAGGAATTTCAGCAACCACAACGCTGCCCGGGTTGCGTACATTTCCCATGCATTTCCGCTGGGACGCGGCGGCTATCGTGCGGGGAGCGATCGGTCAAGATCGGGCGCGATTGACGAGAGTCGTAAATGGCACATGGCAAGGGCTCGACCGAGGGGCGTGTGTCATTTTTAAGCAGTGTGCATTTTTGGGGAGCAGAGCCCCGAGTCTCGTAACCACATCATGGTTATTTATTGTTTTCTCTCGATGCATTTCAATGCATCGGCAGCTTCCCAGCCCAGCAACACGCTTGTCCTGGGGCGCGTGTGTTTCTGCATTGTGTCCTGTGCGTTTGGGTGTTTCTTCTTTTCAGTTTGTTTGCTTTGCCGAACAGCTTTACTTAATTCTTGAGATAAATGCAATGCAAGTTTCTTATCGGGGTTTCATTCTCGTTCTTACCGGTTGCGTTGAGTGGTGTATTGTTTTCGACCCCGCGCGCACATTTCTCTAGTTCTGCATTTTTCTGACTGGTACAGTGTGGTTGTGTGTTTTTGTTGTTGTACTTTTTGCCTTTTTCTTCTACTTCTTCTTAGCTTCAAGCAGCTTCTACGGTCTCCTTACAGTTGCATTCACTCGAGCAAAGGGCTGTTAAAAATTCAGCAGAACTTCATTCACCGTTACCGGCGTGTTGTAGCGCCGCGTACGTAGCACCGGATCGGATTTGAGCCATCGCCGAAGACTGGTCACGTGTGTGTGTGTGTGTGTGTGCCTGGCAATTGATGGATTTTTCCTGCCACCATATATTTGTTTGTTTTGTCTTGGTGTTTTTTTGTAATTCTCCTTCTGTTCTTGGACGAGATCTCCTCATGCGTCAAGCCGGGGCCGCTGACGAGGCACCAACCGGGAACCGACGAAGTGACCAGCCACCGGTCCGGTTCTTTCGTTGTTCTTCTGCGGAGCGTGATCGATCGATCGTTCGCATCGCGTCGGTTCGAAGGGTGAACCACGGCGGCGACGACGACGACGAGGAGGATGAAGACGATGATGATGATGATGATGATCGAAAAACGTACCAAAGCAGTTCATTAACGACGACGTGTACGTGCGAGATTGAAACGGAAAGTACATCATTAGGGCACCTCGCATCCGACCAGGGGCGGAAAAGCTTTCCAGTGGAAGCGGGAACTGGCGGGAGTGTGCGGGTGCCGGTGGTCCAAACAATGCTTCAGGGAAAACGGAAAGCAAACTTGACGACGAGAACCTCGACGTATGTACGTGTGGTTTGTTTCGCCAAGTGCCAAGAGCAACTGCGCTAGTGGGGCACAAGTGATTTTCGATGGCGTTCGATGAGGATTTACGAATCGACTGGCTAGCAAGTGAAGAACTAGTGTGTGTCTGTGTGAAAAAGAGAGAAAGACAGAGAGAAAGGGAAGGAGAGATGCAGATTTTGAAGCTTGTACTCAGTGTGGTAAATTAATGTTTAAGAGAAGAAAGTAGAAAGCAACTCGCTGGTGTAATTTTGTGATGGATGACTTCTATGAGGCAAATCAGGTATTGATTCTCATCTGACTAACCATTAAGTCATTAACATATTGTTTACAATGAACCACTAAGTACATTTGGCTCTTTTTCTCGTTGTACTCATATGATTTGCATTGTGATTTTTTGTTTTGATTCTTGGGTCCAAAGCTTAGACAACATGTTTAAACAGAGCTAAAGATATACAGTTTTACAATAGTTTTTAAGATGTTATTTATGTTATTTTCAATGATCTTTAATTACTTTTCTCGTCATATCAAGATAATTTCTTTCATCGAGTTTATTCCATATTCCTGTGATAGCCTAGGTTTTGTCCTGCAGCAATTTTATTAGTGTCCGTCTTCTTGAGATTTGAACTCACGTCGGTTTACGTCTTCTACACATGCACTTAATGACTGCACTGTAAGACAGGTCATTGAAGCATCTGTTAGCACTCATATACACTCATACAGCAATCCAACAAACGTTGAGATCTGTCTGAAACAAAGGTCATGTATAACCATCAAAAACAGCGAAAAGAAATAGTGTTAGTGTAGTTTATATGTAGGTTTCATATTAGAGAGAAATATTACAATTTATATTCAATTTATAACAATACACCCAATGGTGTTTTAGACCAACAGCCCTGAAGCAATAGTGTGATTTATGATGACTTAAAGCTTCTTGCTCGTTATCATTCCCAAAGAAAAGGAAAATAAAACGCCCCCAGAACATCCTCAATTCTTGGCCTACCTTCAGGGCTATGGACAAGAATGCAAAGGACAGGACGAGCAAAAAATATACGACTCCCAGCGGAATGTGTCCTTCGATGGATGTGACTCACAATATTATTGAATGAACTGAATCTCCCACATGCCACAGGAGTAACGCAAGCATCCAGCAGCAAAAACGTACTACTCTCACGCTCATGTCCTAGTTTAGGGACCAACACTACCACCACACAGATTGGAATGTTACCATAAATCAACCATCGGCAACCATGAATTTATTGCGTCCAATTGAAAGATTATTGTCTCTTGATAGATTTTCCGGACACATTTGGGTTAAGGTTAGGGCTAGCGAGAACATCCCCGAAGGGACAACGGACTCCCGGTCGCAAGCCAGTGTGAAAGAATGCCGGTTTCGTGTCCTCTTACGTGAGCCCGATCGCTTCGGTGCGCTGTGATGTAAAAAGAAAGCACACCGAGTCAAATCTTGCCACTGGTCACAATAAATATGTCACCGATTATTGATACCATCTCACATTTGGGTGGGGCGGGTCTGTTTTCCTCTCGCTCTCTCTCTCTCTACTTGCGTTAGAGCCTCAGGATGCAGGATTTATTGTTCGTTCTTTTGCCCACTTTGCCCCTCGAGGGGCACGGGAGTTCATCTCGAGGAAAGGTTCTTTTGTGTTGTGCTGTTATCACTTACTTACTGAAGAAGCTTCAGCTCACTATTTGTACATCCTTTATGCGCCAAAAAAAAGAATAGATACGATCCAGACTTTTGGCGCCCAATTGTTCCACCTCCCCCACCCTTGTTGGGGGAGCCGGTTAAGTCTAACAAATTTCGCTTCAAATCGGTTTTTGCATAAGAACGCGATTTAATTTCCAATAATAAATTCCACTCACACACAACCAACAGCACTGTGAGGGAGGAGAAGGATGGACAAACATGAGGAGCACGCGTGAAAAATTAACAAAATCCATCCCCAAAACCCCCTTATCTCATTCGCTCGCTTTTTGGTTAAAACCCGTTTACATGCTCGTTCTATGTTCTGGTGGCGCACACGATTGGCCTTCGCACAAAGTGCCACCAATGGATGGCGCTGCAACATCGGTCCCGCGTCTCATGGTTCATGGTGAAACCAATTTTGCCAAACTCAATAGTTTGGTGGTCAGTTTGGTGCAACAAAGGGAAACAACGCGGCGAAGGACAATTTCTTCCTAATACCATGAGTTAACAAGAGATTGTGTATGTTGTGGGTACAGAGCGGGAAGCGGCGACGGAAAGCGCGGCCGGAGGATGAAGCTAATTTAAGAAAACAAATGTCGAACAATACACTGGAATATGAATCTTGTCTTGATTATGTTTTGCCATTTCCCCCTGGTCGTGCTTAGGCGAGGGGGGCTTTCGAGGCGTGTGTTTTTTTTTGTCGGGGCATTTTTTCGCAAATCAGATTTGCAAACTGGGCAGTGAATTGTGGGGCTTAGTGGTCGCAAGATAAAAGGACACAAGAGGAGACAGAGAGAGCGAAAAGAAATGCAAAAAAAAACACTCCAAATCCCATATTCACCGAAAACAAACCACCGTCCACTGCTGTATCGGTATGCGAAAAGAAAGCTTACACACACACATACACACAAACAAATAGCATCGCTGGAAATGAAAAACTTATGTTAATTTATGCATATTACCAGCGTGCGGAGTAGTAAGTAAACTACTACTCATGTCAATGGGTAAACATTTGGATTCATTTCATGTTGTTTTTCTTTTTGCATTGCTTTCTCTGTCTTTCTCTCTCTCTCTTTCCCTCTGTTGGAAAGACGGAAAGGAGAATCTGATGAATTCGTTGTGACGTGGTGAAGCAGCAGAAGCTGCCCTGTTTTTTTTTGGGAGGGATAATAGGGGGTCGCTTTTTCTTGCGCTGAAGAGATGAGGAAAATGAGGATCTTGGAATCTTGGAAAAAAGAAAAGGATAAGAGACATTTCGCTCTAGCCCGTCCGTTCACAATCTGAGCGTAAGGCATTTTTGGTAAAAATTAGAACAACTTTCTCACACACAAACCTCTATTTCTTGAACCTTCTCTTCAATACTTTTCTTCCAACCAACACACATAATGGTCACCAGGCAGCATCAGCATGACAACGTTACGGTCCTCGATTGTTGGTCAAATTTCGTCTAAATAATAAGCTCCGATTTCTTGTGCAAAAAGCAGCCAAACAAGCAAAGAAACGCACAAACAAACAAACAAGACCGTGCTGGCACTCTGCTCAATGCTTAAGATCAGATGAAATTGTAACACCAGCAAATTTGCATACGAAAAAACAAAATGTGAGTGAGAAAATGAACCAGAGTATTGCTGTCGCTTTGAAAGGGTTGAAGCGATGGCGAGCGGTTTCAGATTAGATTTTTGTTTTTTTTTTGGGAAATGAAAGGTCCTTCCCTTCTTTCGAGGAGGTTTGCTGAATGGGCGTTGCATTAGTTTTGGGTTAGCCATTCACTTTATTTTTGCTGGGATGAAACAACCTAGAGAGAACACGGTGAAATGAGCCGATCTAAAACATATCTCTTTTTGGCAAAGGATAAAAAAACCAAACCTTTCGAACGTCTCGCCAGCCATAGCTGCAGGTGGCCGTTATCTGATTTGGTTGAATATTTAAACACAACGAACATTTTGTTACACGCAAACGGGTTCACACACTTTGTGCGACAAATCAAACCCGGCAGCGTGTAGAGAAATCTAATTTTCCGCCATCATCATGAACATCAAATGCAGCACATTGCTCCGTTCTGCATTCTTCTTTCCCCTCTGCGCAAGGCGACAAGAGCGCAGGACACATTCAGCCTGATTTAATGTGTTAATTAAGTGATATTGAAATTTCATAATTAAAGTCGCCCCGAGGGACACAGAAGGAGAAACGCGGCACCCACCAGGGACCGGGCATCAAAAAGCAAAACCACCATGACCGGCGCTTCACACCAGCCGAAAGTGCAGCTCAGATCGGATCGGGTAGCCGCAGAAAAGGAAATGTTTCAAACAATGACAAATCTGGTCTTACAACGCGTCACACGTCACAGCGTCGGAAGCGGGGCCCGGTGCTGGCGGGGATGACATTTTCCATTTTCCATTAAAAATTTCCCTCACTTTTGTGATAACTGATCACAGTGGGCGCACACACGGCGACACGGTCCTGGGCCGATAAGAATCAAATCGGATTTTCCCGCACACAAACCCACTGGGCCTGGGACCGCCGGCCCTGAAAGTGTCAGCCCGGAACGATGAGGCCCACGAGCGGAACATCAAACGATTTTGGGTTCGGTGAGGGTGTGTGTGGGAGAGAGAGAGAGAGAGGTTGTTGTCAATCCTCGCGGGATGAAAATCCTCTTAGGCAAGGTGTTAGTACCGACACCAGCCCATTTATTCCCCTTTTCTGTTGGTGACGCGTTTTCCCCGCGTATCTCAACCAAATCTTGTACATCTCTCTCTCTCTCTCTCTTTCTCTCTCTTTCATTCTCTCGGGTGTTAGCTAAAATTTGGTGACAACTTTATTGACCTGAGTCTGAGGGTTTTCACTCTATAATTGTGTCCTTTTCTCTCTCTCTCTCTCCGCCCGTCCTCCATCGACCATCGACCACTTTTGAGTGCTTTCTGATGAGGTGATGTTTGTCATCATTGGACGTCCGCACTCCCATTCCATCTGTTACGTCAGGTATCGGGTTACATGGTGCAAAATAAAGTGAGCGATTTGTCATCCGGCCACTAGAAAACCTCTCCACCGAAATAAAAGAAACAAGAACCATTGCCCCCCTTTGTTTTGTTGGTTAGGAAATTATCCTTTAAAAAGCGCTTCTCCTTAATTTCGTCCATTTATTGTACCAATTTAAATGTACTCTTAATAAACGCTGCCACCGGCCGAAAACGGGCCACCGTCCCTTTTACATCCTGTCCAGTGTAAATGACATTTTCCCTTTTTTCGCTTGCCCCGAAGGAATCGGTAACCGGATACTTTTACTACAGTTCCCCGGTTCCAGTTCCCCAAACAACAGCAGATTGCAATTATTTATTGCATGATGGCTCAATCAAACGGTCGTTTCGCATTTCATTTGCCTGCGCTCCCCCCCTTGTGCATCCGTAGATCCGAGCCTCGTAGATTAAGAGTGAAAATGGACAAGATTTACAGCGAAAGCAAGTCACCAAAAAGGGATTTCAAACAAACGGTGCTTCTAAATAGAAGAAAGGTTTGAAACATTGAGCAGCTCTCTGGCTGGAAGCGAATATTCATGTGCTAATGTGTGTGTGTGTGTGTGTGTGTGAGTGTCTGAGCATGACCGAAAAGCAGAGTTTTTATTTTTGATGGTGGAAAATCACCTGCAGCGTAATGGTGGTGGTAGTGGTCGTGGTGCTTGAGGGCAAGGATTTGGTGTGGAATCATCGACCATATCATCAAGACACGCGTCTCAAGAACCTGGGAGCTGCGGCACAAATCCCGTGGAAAGAGGGTAAGACGGGGCATGGCATCATCAGCAACAACAACAGGACAAGAAGAAGAGCCACAAAAAAAACTACTCGAAAGACAAGAGCACACCGAAGGAAAATCTTGCCAAAGAGCCGAGTTCTTATTGGATCCTTGTTTCTTGTTTCGGTACCTTACACCCGGGTGGGGGTAACCGGTGTCCCGGTTTGCTGTGGCACAGGACAGGGAACAGAGTGGCGTCTTAAAGAAGCACAGCTTTTCACCAGGAAAGCTGCCGTGCTCTTGGGCCGTCTTGGTGGTGCAAGATATCGATTGAGTGCCAACACGGTAGGAAGAACGTGGAGCCAGAGGTTGGGAGTTGGCGGAATGAAACGAAAGAACGAAGTAAACGCCCCACAGTGGGGGGAAGGGAGGTGGTCACGGTGGCCGAGAGGAGGAGAAGGAGGAGTGTCGATGGTGTGCCACACAGTGCCGCGGGACAACAATCCAGCGCAGCGAATATCCAGTGCTACTACACGGGCAAAGGAACACCGGGGGACACCGAAACCTTGTACACGACGAAGTAAAACAAACTATGATGAAAATGTTTAGTATTCAAGCGACGTCCCGCAGAATATTGATTGGCAGTAGGGAGAAAGCGAACGTTCCGTACGTGTGGGTATACAAGATGGGGCATTTTTTTTCTGTTCGTTGCGCTCGCTCTCCTTCGGCCAAGTCTATTTCCAAGGTGGGATGGGGCGGATTGCTGCTTCTTGGGAGCTCCCTGGCCCGGTTCGTGGAAGAAGGTTAAAGCAGCAAAGGAAGGAACAACGGACCGATGAAGGCTCAAGTGGACCGTGGAGGCACATCTTCGTGACCGTCCGCTGTTTTGGCCGGCAGCAGCACGAAAAGGTAAGGCACACACACACACACAAACACTCTCAGTCACATTGGGACAAATGTAAGTGAAACGAATTTTTGTCCAGCAGAGCTTTGTGCTGGATCGGATAGAGCCCGGGATTCGATGTGTTTCTAAAATGTTTCCACCAAGCAAACAAATCAAACATTTAATACAGAAAATATAGATGCACTACAGAGGCTGTGTACTCGCCGTGACAGTTGTCATTTGTGTGCCGTACACTCTCCCGCCCGTGACAGCAAAACATCTTTGACAGCTTTGCTTCATCTAGTGTGCAGCGACATGATTCGAGCGGTGGCGAAGATCTCTTGGTTGGAAGAATGGCGCCTGGCAGACACAAGAATGCGGCACAGCAAATGGGGCAAAGTATTAACGGAACCCCCAGAAAAGGGAACTGCGCTGGCAAGTGAGCGGAAAAAAGTGGAAACGAAAGCAAAGCAAAAGTTCCTACTGGCAGCAGAAAACCATTCGAAGAGGCTGTGTGTTGTAACCCACCACGGCCAGCTGCCGGTGAAGGAGTTTCGCCCAAGAAGGTGCTCCAGCACCCCCCCCGGCAGGGGTTCAAGTGGAAAGCGCCGTGCTGAAAGCCGGTGCCAACATTTTCAGGACTCCAACACGTTCGACGCGCTGCACGAGAGCAGCACGGCTTAAGGATTCGTGAAGGGTCCGAGAAGAGCGTTGAATAGGGAAAGGACGGGAAAAGGTGTAGAAGGTAAGCATTTCATTTTCACCCATTCACCTCGTTTTCCATCGTGAGGTCCAAAGCATCGGAAGGGAAAACTTGCTTGAGGATGGAGTTTTTTCCCCCCTCTTTTCTCGAACGCCCAATGGAATGGATTCGTCTGAGAAAAGTTAATTATTGAGTAGGTTCGCTTTTGCAAGATTCCCTGAAAAACATGGCCCTGTGAGTGATGGGAGCTTTACACGGCGGACGGAAACCAAGAACGCTATCGCTCCTTGCCTGGAGATGAAATACATTTTCCTTAACAATGTCAAGAATTGACATCTTGGAATGAATGTGGCCCTGTTCTCAGGGCTTCACTTCCTGGGGCCACAAAATAAGCCACAGAATAGAAAGGTTAGGCAACAAAATGTCACTCTGTACATGCCTACAGGGGTAAATGATACACACAGACACAACAATGTATGCAAATCGTCTGGGCTGGTGGGCATGCATCAATGAGAAATTGGAGGGCAACGGAATTTCTCCTTCATTTCACCAATTTCCCAGTGATAGATGCAGACAATATTTTATCTTAATAAAGTTATGCAAATATTACCTCCAGCACAAACACAAGCCCACGAAAGTAGTACATCCTCTTCCGGTGTCTGTCCCGGGTTTGGAGTGATTTGTGTATGACGAACTGCCATCGTCTTCCCTTTCCTTGTTGGTAACATCTTCACTCGGTAGAGTTTTGGGAATGGGAAACTCATAGCAAGAGAAAAGAAAATGTTTTCTGAAATATTTTGTCCCCTTCTGTTGCCTCCTGGTCCCCCTCCCCGCTCCGTATTGACAGCGAGAGCGGATGGTTTGATAAGATCAGTACAACCAATCTGGCAAGCGTGACAAATCCTTGCATTAGCCCGTGCGTTACGTTATCGTGATTGGCTAATCTTTTAATTAGAAAGAATTCGCTTGGGAAGGGCTGGTTGGTGAATGTACAGCTTGATGGACAGGGTGCAGTGTTTGGAGCTGATCATGTTTTACGGACATTCGGTGAAGTTCTTTTTGATAAGACGTTGGGAAAAGGGCTCTCCAGGCCACGGTGAGTGTCTTGTGTAATGTTGACGGTGTTTAGCGTTCGCATTTCGCATACTCCTGGGAGTGTGCAGGGAGCCAATGGTACATACATGTTTAAACAACCTCGCACACAACTCACCACTTCCAGTGTAACAACCGTAGAATACTAATGCATCAGGCTCGTATGGCTCCAGTGACCTAAATTCTCGTTACAGCAAACCGTTAAGAAGTCATCCAACTCCTGAAGACAACGAGTTTCATAGTTTTTGGTGATCAATTGTGAGTGTGATTCAATTTTTAGTTGGTATCAATTTGCGTAAAATGATTGATTTTTGACAATCATTTCAAACTCCACACATACGCTAGCAAAGACAACTATTCTAAACGTTGAAATTGATCCTTCGTTTGGTTGCTGTACGACTTTTAGTGCCTCTGTCTGTATCGTCACTCAATCACGCCAACAACCAAAACCCATAATAGACCTCCAATAGCAACAGCATCACGGCATCCTGATGATCATCATCATCGCCGTCGCCGTTGTTCTGTTGTCATGTTGATGGATGCCGAACGTCAGCCACACACACACACACACACTGTTTTTCCGACCAAGTGACGCCACAAAAACCGCGAAACGAAAGAATTGGCGCGGTTCCGTGTTCCGTAACTTTGTGTTGCTGTGGCCACGGCGAAAACAGAACAAAACTTTTTACCATTAGCACAAGGTACAGGTGGATGAGAATAGGAATTGGAAACATAGCGGCAATAACACGGAGTCACAGGCACACATACACAAACGTGCCTGTTGGAGTTGTGTGGTGATGGTTGTCGTCGACGTGCTTGTCGAGTGACAGGACCAACCGATCCATCCGAACTCGAACCCTGGAAAGGCGAAACCCGGGCAGGTTGGTGAGAAATCAGGTGATGATATTGGTTCATTATGCTAATATCATTATCGATTTCAATTTGGTCTTCCACTCGGCATTCGACACTCCTGCTTCGATTTGTTACGTCGATGCATACACACGACTGCCGACTGTCCCGAGTTTAGGTACGAGTTCTTTCTTCTGTTCCGGGTTTGCTGTTTGTTTGCTTGTGCTGCTGGATCTACGCGCTACTGGACGATTATCTTTCACCTTGTCTTTGGCTGGATCTCTCCTTGCAGCCAGGTATTTGGAACATAGAATCGCGCCCGAACCCAATGCCGAAAGATGGTCGAGAACCATTTGTTCTGATTTGCAGTGTGGCTGGTTTTTGGAAGCTCGGTACGGTTGCCCATAACTGCTTCTACCTGGTCAATTGTGCAACAGTAAAGGTTGTTCGTGAGCAGCCGTCGTAATGGCATTTCCACGTTTTTGCCAAACAGTCTACGAATCGGGCTTTCAAATTGGATTAATTTAATTATTTTCACTGTTTTGGTTGGCTGCCGTCTGGTGGCAGCCGGTTTGCGTACTTGCGGAAGATTAGAATAATATTTATGATGCCTTTCAATATTCTTAATTAATAGTGTGAAGAGATTATTGACTTTACAAAATGAGCGTTTAAACTTTTGCACTTTTTTCAAGGCAATCGTCCAATTTCCAAGCTGCATCCTTGTCCGGCTTAGCAAACACTTTACTGGATTGTTTTGTCATCGCTTTCGCCACGCACGCCATTCAAAGTCCAAGTCCAAACACTTGCCCACTCGATCCACATACTTCCCAGCGTCCGATTATCCCCGACACGGTATTTACCAAAAGATAAATCAGTTAAACGATTTTCAAACATCCTTATCCTTCAACGCATCGACTTCTGCGGGGAGAGGGCCGCATCAACAAGTCGCACTTCAAAAGAAAAGACTGACTGACCTATTCACTTTCTCTGCTGCCTCTTATCTTATCGCTGCTCAGAATGTGCGTTGTTTCCCGTAATCGGTTGCCATCATTATTAGACCAGACGGTGCGACGAAAAGTCCAAAAGTCCAGCAGCAATAAGCCCGGGGATCGGTCAACGTAAGATGTTTGCTCTTTTGACATTAATTCCTGGGGAGTCAATAATCAATACCGTCGAATGTTCTAGCCATCAATAAGAGGGAGTTGGGATACAGCTTAA
Source organism: Anopheles gambiae (assembly GCF_943734735.2). NCBI lineage: Eukaryota > Metazoa > Arthropoda > Insecta > Diptera > Culicidae > Anopheles > Anopheles gambiae. Next base: position 91,755,132 of record NC_064601.1, read on the forward strand.
AAGCCAGGCTGTGTTGTTGGGCCTTATTGTTGAGGAGCGGACGCCCAGCAAAAGGGGCCGTATGTGATATCGATTGCCGAATCGGATTTGGGTTTTTTTTTTTGTTGTTTCGCAACACCTCAAAACACCTCTCCCCTAGCTCAAAGACGCTGTACAATCTGGACACTAAGGGGTGGGGAGGTGAGGGATTTTGGCATCAGTCGGCTCACCAATCAGCCCGAATCATCGTGGATAATGTACGGCTGGGTGTTTGTACACATGTTTCCGGGCCACGTTTCACGGGGAGAGGAAAAATCTTCCACAAGAAGAATAGAACCTAAATGAAACAAACACGCACGTACACACACAAACATACTGATAGATTTCCTATTACGGCAAGTTCCTCGGCAAGTGTGTACGGTATTACGCAATGTTTATGTTTCGGATCACACAGTCCCGATGGCTCGCCGCTGCCTCGGGCTGCTTTTAATGACGAACGCGTCGGGTGCAGTTTGCGAAAGCCCGGGGAAAGGAAAAAAGGAATAAAGATTAACTATTGACACCCTCCCCGGGGAACCATTATTGCCGGGGAACGAAGACGAACGAAGCCCGAAATGCCGGCAACCTGCAACCCTGTAAGAAAAGGCAGGGAAAATCGGGATGGGAAAGCGAGAAACGATCAACGAGCAGTTCAAGAAGCGGGAGAGACCGCCAAGCTAAACATATTGTGCGCAATTGGGTATCAATATTTTGTGTTTTTTGGGTGAGTTGACCAACGGAATGACCCTCCCATTACACACCGGGGGCAGGTTCGGTTCGGTTCGGGGTCGAACCCATTACGTGCGACTAATTTTCGGCCTTTGATGGTAATGGATGCTGGTGATTGGGGAGATTTGCAGCTTGGCGTAAAAGAATTGTTGTGCTCATTCAAAGACATTGAGGGTTGTTGAGAGTTGGATGGCAAACATATTTAGAGATCCAACACTGTTATTGTCTTTGCAAGATCAACACTTGGATGTCGCAATTGACGTTTGAGAAAATGTACAAACAATTGAAGTAAACGTTTGCTGATTTTGCTGACTTCTTGATCCCTCGTTTGGTTGTCTTTAACTGCTCGAGAAAGGTTTGTAAAAAGCACCAAGAATATAACCGTTCGTTAAGCCATGCTGGGCCGTCCCGCTTAGGATGTTCAATGGGTCTTTTTTTTGTGAGTTGCCTCTTCTGCTGCTGCTGTCTCCACAGTAGTCTGATGGGGGAAGACGAGCCCACTTGCTGCATTTTGCTGACAATGCACAACAGGTCCGGGGTTGCAGTTTCCAGTTCCCCGCTGCGAGTTTGTGCGAGATAGAACGAGGAACAGGAAGAGAAAGCGATATAGACAGCAAGCGGGGGAAGCAGCAGTCTGCCAGTAGCTGAATTTTGCTGATGGATTGATTGATGGCCCCCAAAAGACAGACAGGGCTGAATTTCATTAAATTTATTTCATATAAATCGTCTGCGTTTGGACGTGGAGAGCGACAGCACGGACGACGCACGGACGGCGACGGTGACGCGAATGCGAAAGCCCAGTTTGGTAGGGGTAAGCGTTGCAAAAAAGGGAATATCGATGCGTTCAGTCGCTTCATTTGTAACTGACCAACTCTTTCGTGGGTCTTTTGAAATTTAAAAAGACACCACATACCATAAAGCTTTTCAATATCAACAAAACGCAAACACGTTGTGAGCACAATGTGCCAACCATTAATCGAATCTTCTAAATTCTTCTCCACGACTATTGGAGTCTTTGCTCCTGCCTATTAGGTGTCTATCACGCTTCCAAACATCCCCCGCTGGAATCGGTCAGAAGGAAGATCAAACCACCAACTCCTCCCGATCCGATAAGCGGATTGTTTGTGAATTGTTCACACAACGGTTCGGAGTGAGAGTGACCTAATCTAATAAAATAATAGATTGTTTGATGTATCAATAAAGAAAATCCGCTCAACCCAGCCGGGTCAGTGCTGGACACTTGGGCGGAGGGGCGAACACTCAACAACCTGTAACGCATAAAGCAGAAGTTTTTATCTTATTTTCCTTCCACAAGACTTTTGCTAGTTAACACGCTTAGGCCCGCCGAGCGATTTCCCCAAACGGATGTGTGAATCTTTGCGAAAGTAGTTCCCGGTTTGCTGGCAATGGCTGGTGTGAAGGGGAGGCCATTACACGCAGAGGGGATGTGTAGTGATAGTCATAGAGTGGTGGATAAGATAATGGCCTGGCGCCACTTGTTGTAGTAGCTTCTCCACAGTCCGAGGAGAGTCTCCACCGTCGTTTGTGCTGGAGGTGTTGATTCGCTTTCGCTTTCGGTAGATGTTCTTTTGCACGATGCGCATCACCACCTCGCGTAGCATGGGATGAAATGAAGAAGTTCGGTAACTATAAATAAAAATAATCAGATCAGGATCAGGGATTTTGCCATCGGTCCACGGGACACATTCGACTCCTTTTTGGAATGGCTTTCTTTCTTTCTTGCTTTCTTTCTTCGGACCATGTACGATGAATTGGATAAGTTCATTACAACTGCTCGTGTAGTGTAGCAAATGGGGAGGGACACTACATTAGCCCACTGCCTAGTGAACAGTGATGTTGCATCACATTCGGCACAGTAATTCCTTTTTAGTTTTTCTTTTTGTATTGCTCTCTCTTCACGGTTTTGGATTGAGATTGATTCTTTTGTATTGGATCAGTTTTTTCCTTTGCATTGTGTGCTGATTCTTAGTTAAATGTGCCACGTGACCGGTCTAAAAAACGGAAGGAAGCAGCCCGACATGGCCATTAACGAGAGAGAGAGAGAGACGTTACACGCACTTCGATTTATTGTGGAAAAAAATATTTCATATCGATGTTTTCTGCAAACTTGAGCTTCAAAGGTTCAATTTTGTGCGCTGTAAAACTGTTTGCAAGCAAATCATCACACAGCCTCACCTTACCCAAAACCATTTCAACATTCCACGTCACAGATGGTGGCAAAATTTGGCCGTTGGTATTGATTTTTTTTTACTTTTTTTACACTTACGCACAACACACAAAACCAAAAAAAAAAAATACATGAACATATGCGTGAAAGATTTCACCAAATCGCACCACCATTTCCCATGCGACGAGCGGGCAGCAGTAGCAGCAGCAGCAGCATCGGCAGCATTTGGGCCGGACGGGCATTTGCTTGTAAATATTTAATGGTCGAACGGAACGGAGAGATAGGATTATGAATGGTTCTGCACCTCGGCAAACGGTTCCCGGGCACGAATCGTTCGATCAATTTCACCCACCACCCCCCATCGGTTTGTCCCAGATGAGATATAAATAGTGCTGCTCAAAAAAGGGTTCCGGGGGTGTGAGAAGAAGAAAAAAAAAAACACGCACAGAACGCACTAACTCCGCACAAAAAAGTAGAAGGAATTCAAACTGTGTTCTAGCAAAGATTTTCACCTCCCTTCGCACTTCGGTAGCAAGAAGGATTCCCGCAAAAAAGGGGTGAGAAAACCACTTGTGCTAATAAATTGCCCTCAATGATGACCGTGAAATGAGGAAATCCTACCACAGGTTTCAGGGCGTTTCAGGGTAAGGGGCACACTATATTTCTTCACCTTAACCAAATCCTTTCAGTGGGCCGGTAGCAGGACAGCAGTAGGAGAAGGATTCCCGGGGGTCTCGGTACCACCATGATGAGCCACCGCTGATGACCGGTCGCCTTTGCTCGTCCATCCCAGTTCCGATAAACAGTTTGTTGCAAAGTAATCAAAACAAATTTATTTACTTTTGAAGGGAACGTTGTTGGTGGGGCAGATTCGGGGCGTTCGGTTCAATTATTTCATTTCAATAAAGTGGAATCTCTGGGGAAATTTGTCACCCCGTAATGGGACACGATCAAAGGGGAGCTGTGGAAGAGGGTTTTTACAACAAAAAAGAAGGGGTTCGTTAGCCTTTCCATTTGTGGTAGCAGCGTACGGCTGCAGGCACGTCTTGTAGTTATTCAATCATATTATTAGTTACGTTTGATTGTGAAACGTTGTGTAGAAAAAGCAGCAATACTGTGTGCCTTTTAGCAACAATTTCTGCTAGAAGGTTTTTATCTAATCTAAGCCCCAAAAGTAGAAAACATGGCTGCAACATTCAGCGCAGAAATGGCATTCTTAGTTTTATTTGGCGCCGTAAAATATGGTCCGCCATTACAAAAGCGTAGCTCGGGCCAGCTCCAGTTGGTGAGCCAGCTACGATTTTATCCTTTTTCATTGGTATCCACTAGAAGTAAAAAAAAAATAAAACCGAGAACCCTCAACAACGCCCAAACACGGTTGGTGCGATTTTCTTAAGACAAAATAAAACTCACCACCTTCAACACCTGTTATGGGAGCGTGAAAGCATAATTTGCATACTAAAATTAAGCGATAGAGCTTTCCTCCTTTTCTTGGGATAGCGTATCGCGTAGAGGAATGCACGGCTTTGTACGGCCAACAGACCAAGCAAAAGGGGGGGAGCAAAGGGAAAGGAATGGAAAGTGTAGCAACGATCCTGCCTTTTCACGCCGCGGTTCAGCCACACGAGCGGCGCGTTCATTCACTCTCAGTTTCATCAATAATTTAAACCCGAACCTGCCAGTGGGCCGGGTTCGCCGCCACGCCCGGGAAAATCCCTTTAATATTCACCGAATCTTTTTAAAGCCTCCCTCGAGGGAGAAGGATCTGGATGTGTGTGTGTGTGTGTGTGTGTGTGTGTGTGTGTGTGTGCGCGCCGGGAAGTTTGAAATCTAAGACACACGTTTCGCTGTAAGACACGCGGACCGCGCCAGCAAAGCCGATAGAGAAGCGAAAAAGGAAAATAAAATCCAGAAGGCTGTGTTGTGTCCCCTGGAACAAAAAAAAAGGAAATCCCTTTGCACACAGTCGAAACAAACCGAAGCAAATGGGATTCGAGACTGCCGCTTATCCCGGGCTATCTTGGCTGCCTTACTCTCGGACTGCTTTTTCCTCTTGTGTGTTGGCCAGCGAGAGAACAGAATTTGTGAGCCTCCTGGTACTGGTGGTGGGGTGATCCTCCCTTGCTTCCATAATCTCAAATCGTCTCCAAAAAAGGTAGGATCTCGGATCCAACTCCTACCGAAAGTCCGAGTTCGGCAAAGGCAAGCGCATTGACAGTGGGGAAGCCGTTTGGCGCTTTGCTGGCCAAAAGGAAAACGAACCCCTGGCACACTCCAAGGCCTCCCATCTTCCCTATTTTGGCAGACGTTGGTGTGCTCTGTTGCTGTTGCTGCTCGTGGTGGATTTACCTAAACTAATGTTAACATATTTGAATATTTATGTAGTTATGCTTCGTTCGTTCCGCTGCCCCGTGGTGCCCTCCGGTGTGTGTGTGTGTGTGTTACTTCCGCTTTCAAGTGGCAGTTTTTTGTTGCTGTTGGTTGTATTTTCCTTTCTCGAAGGCTTTTAGGCGCGCGTTTTCTTTTAGGAAAGTGTGTTTGTTGCGCTCTTACCTTGGATGTCCCCCATGGATGCTCTCCCGCTTGGCTCGGGTTGGTGGCAAGAAAGAAGCCTTTTTCCTCTTGGCGCACGGACCTTCAAAGCGCGAGCTGGAAGGAGAATAAAATAAAAGTAAAATCACAAACGAACAAACGCGAACGCATTGGTTCGGTGCACACTTTTAGGCTGGTTCGTTGGTTTCTGTGGACGTTTTTTGCTGTGCCGTTTGCCTAACACAAAAAATCTAATGTCATTCCGCTCAAAGCAAAATGGCGCACACCGTTTCCCAGTGAGAATACAAAGCACGCGTGTGTATGATGATAATACGACGCAGAATTCGCTACTGCTGCATAGTTTGACAACGGGCTTTGATTGTGGCCGGGGCGGCGGGTGTGTGAAGTAGGATCGTACGGAGCGCTTGCAGCGATACTTTCTACATAAGAGGACAAATTCCTCTTTGGATGGATTACCTGTACTTGCACACGGGGGATAAAGTTGTACAGCTGCAAGCAAAGAGGAATAAGCATGGGAGAACGAGGGCAAACGGCGTAGGATCCGAACGAGTGGGTTATCCTTTTTACATTAATGCGTTTCATAATCCGATCGGTGTGGTTTCGATCCCGGGCGGTATTTGATGAACAAATCGGGATCCTGGTTCATATTATGTTCCTTTAAAATGAGTTGGAATGGAAAGAAACCCAGATTTTGTTTAGTTTGACACGTAGGACACATTTGAATATTTGTCGAAAATAATGTAGTTTTTTTAACTGGAGAAGCAACTCCCAGCGAAATTTGAATCGATTTTCCACGATTTCTGTCAAATTCTTTCGTCGAGTGAAACTTCAGTTCTGTCCTGATGTTTGAACGTCTTACTCTTGTTAGTATAGTTAGTAACAATAACTAGACATCATATCTGATGCATTGTTGATAAATTTGTGGCTGTGTTCAATGTGTTACTTATCACTTACTACAGCTAAGAACGACAAAGATCAAATCTAGATTTAAACTGATGCTGAACATGTTAGTACACCAAAGGCGTTGATCAATACACTATACAGCAGCTCCGAAGTTGGACTGCTAATAAGGCAATACATATCTGGAATAAAAGAAACTTTTGCAAACACTTTAGATCAGCTATTTTAAAAGCGATGCATTAAAGTTATTCGATTTTGACATTTCTTTCATTTAGACAGTTTCTCCAATATGAAGACAACAAAGTCATTAACCACAGAGAAGATCCTTCTTAGTTCACATTAAAAATACCCCACTGTGTTTCTGTATTGCAACGCAATTAATGAATGAATGAAAGCAAACTCTTCCATGATCCTTATAATATGACTTAAAAGAGCGCAACAAACGCCACAAGATGCGCACGCATAAATCGTCCTACCCACAATAGTGTGCTGATTTGTCTACCATTTATTAACCAGCTTCCAGCTTGCCGATCCACCTCCACTGTCCCTCTCTCCAGCAAAACCTCCCGCGGGTGCAAACATGCAATGGTAAAATGTTCTCATTTTGTTCTTCTCCACCTCACTTGCGCTCGTCCGCTTGCAATGCGCCTCAAACGCATCGCAAACACGTAGGAGGCGCCTGCGCTAAGTCTCTCCCTCTTGCTCAACCCACCAAAACCGCCGTTCTTCCCCCGCCTCTCGCCAACGAAAGAGGAGCAAAAACATGGATACTGCCCCAAGACCCCGTGTGTGTGTGTGTGTGTGCGCGCGCCCGCGTTTTTGCTCGGTTTGTGTGTGCAATTATTTAACAAATCGTAAATCATATCACATACAGGCACGCACGCAGCTGTGGCAGCTGGCAAGGGCAAGTGATCCTCCCGGTTTTGCGGTGGGCTGTGTAAAGCGGAGAAGGGGGCGAGCAGGCTGGTGGCCAGCAAAACCAGCACAAAACCTGGCGTGCTTATGTCCTAACTGGGAATGTTGCGCGATGGCGCCCTCCACTGATTTACATTAGCGTCGTCGTCGTAGTGGTCGTTGTCGCCGGATGCATGTCGCTGCATTGCATGAAGCGCATGTGTTGCATGTTGGAAAATGCTTCTTCTTGTTGACGGCTTGTTACGCCTGCGTCTGTGTGTGTGTGTATGGTTTGGTTCCTTTCGCTTCCTATCCTGTTTCCTGTGGCGTTTTCTTTTTAAAGCAAAGGCAGCAGCCACACGCTCAGAACCGAAGCGATCGAAAGGTGCCAGCGCGATCGTCGTCTGCTCGATTGATTACTAATTCAGCGCCGTTCAGTACTGTTTGCTCGTAGATCCGGTTGCTACGTGGACTACGGTCGCATTCGTGTGTCAGATGTCGAAACCGTGTCCCGGGGGTTGTCATCGATACAGCAATATCCGCGCTCCCCATATCCCGCTCCCCCCATGGAATGCTCTCTGTTACCTCGAAAGCACAAAAACACACATAACACACAAAAAAGGTTCGCTCTCTTCTTCGATCTTGCTGGTTTTTGTGGTGTTTTTCTTTTGCGATAACCCACTGCGTCCAAAAGTCGTTCGATACAATCTTGCCGAAACGCTCCACACACAAAAAAAGCAAACCATCTTTCCCCCGCTTGGCAGCTTCTTTGCTGTCATTTCATCCTGCAACATGGCTCCGCGCTACTGTTGGAAGAGTTTATTAAAATTGATTACAATATTTTGTCACCGTTTCTCTTTCGGGACTATTGATCGTACAGAGGCTGCGCAAGCTGCGGTAAACGTAAATAAATGAAGGGGGGTAAATTTGGCACAAACCGAAATGGTTTTACGCCCCGAAGCAACGACCAGCCACGGGAAGGGGTCAGGGTACCCTCTTGGTTGACCACTGGGCACAGTTTGGTGTGTAATGTGTTGTTGGGCATGCTTTGATAAATTACTATCGGCGCTCGCGCTCTCGGAAAATGTGCAGCGAATGTCTATAATTATGTGTGCGTTTCAGCTTCCGTTCCGATAAGGCAGTGAAAAAGGATAGCTTTTTACAAAAAAAGACGACATTAAACAGTACATAAAGGAGTGACTGCTGGCAGTAGGTATGTTATTCGGCCGGCATCACCGGCCCGTTAACAGATCGTACTATTATTACAGAATGGATTCGGTTCCACCGGCGTCATAGTTGTTTATTGGAGCCGTTTGGAGTAAAATGTATATGATTTTAGTTGTGTCGTAAAGCTCATGCTGCCATAAACAAACTTCAGGAAAGCGTTGGGGACGTACAAGAACACATTTTGTTGAGACAATGTTCGTCGACGACAGCCCAGCAGAACACAAACACCCATCAAAGTTTGGGCTCGCTTAGGGGTGTGACCTTATTCTTGTACACTTACTTAACAATATATTTACATGCCTCAACCTCACTCAATGGTTTCCTCTTGCAGTGCGGAACATTTTCTTCATCGCTCCGTCGCTGTCACCATCCCAATTCGTTCCACCATTGATGTCTGGGATGGATGTGTGCTTTTTCTCTCCCGTTGTTGTGCAACCTTCCTTCGCAAAAGGTGCGTGTCTGCATCAAGTCACGGCGTGGTAGTTAGAATCCAGACACTTACACTTTCCTTCGCGTCTCCTTGCTCTGCCATTTCTCTTGCCGCACGAAGATCGATCGTATACGAACGAATGTCAAAACGTGTACCACGGATCGTTGCCGGTGACGAGCCATGATTCCCTGGGCAAGACAATTGCCAAGACAGCCGTCTCCTCCACCGCCCAACCGACTGATGCCTCGTCGGGGATGTCCCACATCCCTGCATCCCTGCCCACCAGAGACATTGTTGTGACGCTGTCCTTATTCGAGTGCGCGTTTCGCCCCAAAAACACCCACTGAGTGATCGGGTGCGAGGGGTGAAGACGGAAATCAGACACAGACACAATACCCGTACCCTGTCTCCCTGCCTGCTGAAGACATTCCAGCGATCGATACAGATCACATTGGGTGAACGGGTAAAGACAAAACGAAATTACGGACCACGATCGTGCTGGATCACCAAACCAAGCCGTCGGAGACCTACGTACGTACGCAGACACTCGGGAGTGGTTTTGTTTTGCACTCTTCGCAGGAGGCGTAAGACGAATTAGAACAGTGCGCCGTCTCCGGGATGACTTATGATTGATTTCTTCGGCGTGACGTGTTTTGCGTAGGATCGCGCTTGCGTGTTTTGATGCGTTTGCGATGTCAGAACTCAGAAGGAAGGAGCAAACAAAGCACGTTGAAAACACGTTCGCGTGTTTCCTCTTTTCGGGGGTTTGTTCTTGCTGCATCTTGATGCTCCCTCGCATGACTCAACCTGTACCTGATCACAGAAAAAACAACAAAAAACCCAAAATCTCCCTCATCCTAAATCAACCTTGCAAAGATTCGGTTGGAGCTCTGTTTTTTTTAATGACATTCGCACTAAATTCCAGTAGCAGCGAAGCTGCCGGAGACTGTCCAGCAAGTCCACCCAGGCTCATTTACGACTTGATTAAAAATGCAGCGCTAAGGAGACGAAAGACAAGCCCAAGAAGCGCAACACCAAACGTCCTTTTCGGCCCATGTTCTACCTTTTGCCGGCGTACAGTCGCGTGGAAAGATGAATGGCACCAAGCACCAAACGACACGGTGCACGGTGCGTGTTGCACCAAAAAGCTCCAAGACATCCTTTTTTTTGCTTGGGACTCACGGCGAGACATTGGAACATTGGGACAGTAGCTAAGGCAAAATGAAAATCAAAAAAAAAAAAAAAACGCACAAAAATTCACCGTCGACAGCGCGGCTGGAATGTCTAACACCAAAGCCACCAGCTCCTTGTCGCCAGAAAGAGCGGCCGCAGTAATTATAATAATACAGCAATGTTAATGGATGTCTGTGTTACGCTTCAGTGTGTGTGTTTGAGATCTCTTTGGGAGGGCAAGCGTTATTAGAGCGTTGTTCGCATGGGAGAGATGTCCCGATGCTGCCGAGTTTTATGAGTTCATTTCGCGAGCTTTACGCGTACTTTTGCGAGCGCAACACATAAAAGTTTGCCAATAATGACTGCCGATAATTGAAGCAAGCAATAAATTTGCTCATAATCTTGTCGCCTTCCACCAAAACGCAAATCAATCAATGAGCCTGCTTGCTTTTAGCGGTGAGCCTCCAGTTCCAGCTCCGTGCGATAAAGTGCCCACCGTCGCGGTTCAATATTTAGTCGCTCATTCCAAGTTCGCTTGTCTTTCGGGCCGATTCAAACCCACAACCTGTCGCTGTGTTTAAGTGCCAAATCTGGACGCACTTTTCCCTGTGCCCACTGATTTATGGGCTCTGTTGCCGACGGGCATGGAAGGAGCCAGTCCGGGGTCGCTTTTTTGCATTTCCTCTTTGGCAGGGGGTTTCTCGCTTGCCCGCACACCAGAGTACGGCTTATCCGGCTGCCGCCAAACCTGTCAGCTCGCTATCGGAATGTGCTAAAAGTTTAAACGTTTCCATTTAGCGGCCAACCGTTCGGCGAATCGTGAGCCGGTGCTGGTGGTTGGTGGCATTTGAAAACGAAAACAGGGAAAAAGAATCGATCCCTGGATGGAAACAGGACACATTTTTGCGAATATTAGTCACATCTAAGGGTGTTTGCTTTTTTTTTTAAAGAAACTTCCTAAAATAGCCTTTACATCCATTCTCTCGTCGAGTGTTTCGCTTAAGTCAGCACAATCACACGATGATAGGACACTATTGAAGCCCGGCGCCCATCTTTTCATCGCGCCTATTTAAACGGTGACAAATAGTTTTTAAAACACCCATCACCCGTCCGCTTCCTATCGCAGCTCAACACTCCCGTCCGCCTGCCGGAAACGCGCGTTCGGCGGCGTGGCGCATGGTCGCAACGGGCGCGCACCGCGATGATGACGGATTAGTATTTAGCCAGCCAAACGGGAGTTTGATTAATGATCGAGACGCTCATGAAGCGCTCACGGCGGCGAGGCACCAGTTCGGATAGGGCAGGGGGAGCCCAGTTAATTCTGAGACATTTTTATTGTCAGTGAGTTTGAGCCTGAGGGGGCAGGCTGACTGAGGCTGAGGTACTGAGCGACGACTGAGGGTGCTGTCTTTTTGCCTTCGCCACCACCGGGGGAGGGTTTAATTGCTCTTTTTCTCCCGCGCGCGCGCGCGCTTACTGTGTGTTGAAGGCAAATAAGTTGCCTTTCACGAGACGCACGTCGCTGGCAATGGGGTGTAAAGATTTTAGGGAAATATATTTTCCAACCCAAGAGAAAGAGAGGATGGGAAATCCCTGTTGTTCGCAGCTTCACGCCGTAGCACTGGGAAACGCAACGATAAAAAAGGGGTAAGAACCCCTTTTGCGTGTGTTCGTGGGTACGATTTGCAACGCTTCGGTTAAGAGCGCACGGGATTTAACGGGCTAACCGTGCGGAGGAGTAAATTGTCTTTGTTTGATATGGCACAACAGCAACCAAAAAAAAAAGGTCCTGGCTGGTATATTCCCTTAACCAGCAACAGTACATGTTGAGGTTCCGGTACGATAGTGATAAGCAAAAGTGTAAACAAAATTTGGTCAATGTTTAGGGATATTCTGGACATGGGAAGACTTTGGAAAAGGAAGTAAACCGTCAAGTAAAAATAGAATACCAGCCAGCAGTCAGCATTTTGCGTATCCAAAACACCATCATCTTCATGATGATCATCATCATCCAAGGTTGGTTTATAATGCACGAGAGCTAAAAGTTAAAATCTGTACCGCTTCGGGACATGCAGCCGAAGAATGAGCCGCAAAGTAATGACGTTGATGAAGTACACGTCGATATCCACACCCGAAATGGGCTGCATAAAACTTTGCCATATCCCTTTTGCACCGATGCCTCAAGACACCTTTGCTGAAGATACTCTGAAACGACGAACAACGGCCAGATCCTTCTCCAAGAGCCATCTTCTTCCGATGGATTAATTCGCACTGCCGCGAGTGCGAACTTCACGCGACGCATCAAGAACGTGTTTTATGTTGCGAACCAGTAAGCAGCAAAACCATCAACAGATTGTTCCGAGCGACGCTTTACGATGTGGCCGTCCGTCTTGCGTCGTCGGGGCCTGCAGGGTCATCTGCACGCCGGCTTGTGTCCGTTCGTCCGTCCGTTTATTATCGCAACCGTGGGGCAACACCGTTTCGTTGGTAAGTGATCGCTTCAATCGCTTCCGCGTTATCAGCAGTCTCGGATCTCGGGTACGGCTCGGGTACAAGGAAGAACAGACTGAAAGGTGTGTGCTACCAGAATTACATGTTTTGTCGGGGCCCTGGTGGTGTCTGGTACAGATGTCTGGGACAGAGTCTGGAGCAGACGATCGAAACTTTGTCAAATGAGTTGAGGTTCAGCGAAAGGGTTTATTTCTTTTGAGCTTTGCGAGTCCTATCAAACGGGAATCGGAGACAGTTCACTTCTTCATTCCAATACTTAGTCAATAAATTAATAGCCATCTTCTGACATGTGATGTACAAACACCTTGAAGGGTTGTTTCTAGATTAAAAGCAAATATCCCAAACTCATAATCGATTGGCCGATCTTCTTCGCCAAAACTCCGATTTTCGATTATCGTCCCAAACACCTCGCAGCCAACGCGAAAGGGTTGGCATCTACCTTTACCCCTCAACTTCACAGCCTTGTACGCGATGGTACTTGATTCATTTATCAAAATAATCATACAGTGTCGGGCGGCGGCAGCCCTTGCCGGTGGGTGCTCGATTCTAATCAAACAATGACAGTACAAAAGGATTATCGTTAACATTTCGCCTGAAAGGCTGGAAGAAAACCACCGGCAGGGACTAGACTTCATTCCATTCCCTCATCCATTTCAAGGTAGTCGATTTAGTTCTGTTTGGCGTACCGCACCGTACCATTGTCATCATCGTGGACTTTGCACGGGGTTTAGTAACCCCTTTATCTCGCCCGAAACTCCGATTGGACGAGGGTGAAGAATCGCTGCCCTGGCGCTTTTGGTCACGTCATATCAGCAGCACCAGGGGTGTTGATTTTAATGCCCGGCTCGGGAAAACTTTTAATATTAGATGAATTATTAAAAGGGTTGTTGTTGGGAAGAGCTCCGAGCGGTGGCTTCTGGTCTGCCGCGCGTGATACTCGTGTTTTACGTTTCCGTCTGCTCGTTAGCAGCTTCCTTCAGCGTTCGACTGTGGCGCTCATCGAAGGGTGAATTTAGTGAAGTCCTGTCTCCCTTCTGGTTGGTCTCCCACGCCGGCTGTTGGGCAGGAAATGGTGTGTAGGTTTGTTTTGCTGTGTGCAGTTTTGTGTCTATAGTGCGTACAGTGAGAGAGAGATACAATTGTGACAAGTGTTTATCGAAGGTGATCTGATCCCGTGGAAGTGTAAATAGAGACAGCACCAAAACAAAACCGACGCACGGGAACAGCGTCACGTTGAAAAAACAATGCGCACGATACGTGGTTTAAACAGGCGCAATCGCGCTGGTTTGTTTTTGGAAGACTCTTTCTAACAATTTCCGATCAAAGACATGTGGAAACGACCTCAAAACAGTTACCCTAGACTCCAGATGGTTTGGATGTCGGGAGTTTGAAATACGGAAAACGCATCGCAAGCTAATCCACCCAATCCCCCGGACAGCACGGCGGCAAACCCCGATCCTTGCCTCCGGAGGACATTAAGGAATTACGTTTTGATTGAACGCGCCAACAAAGCAACTGTCGCCCGAGCAAAATGCTCTGCCCCGTGTCTCTGTGCGTGTTTAATGGGCACACAATGGCAGAATTCGCTTTCAATCAGAAGATTTGATCGGAGGTTTGCAGAGAAAGCAGAGAAGCAATCCTCCTTCCCATGGTAGCGCCCTAAGGCGGGCGCTCCGCTAATCTCCCCAGCATCATTCAGGCGTTGTCACGCGGTGCGGTAGTTTTCTGCGTACCAGCCACAGTCTTTCAGTCTTTTTGCCCCTAGGCGCCACCGCATTTGTCCGTACAATTGTCCATCTGGCCCATGGGCCCGGGCGCAGTGGTGTAATTGAAATATTTCAACATACCCCATAATCATCGTACAAAAGCATGGTAGCAAAAACAGGGGGACAAATTTTTTGGAAGGATTCTGCTTCTTCGTTTTGGCCCCTACTTTGATCACTCCGGTGACACACACACACACACACGCACTGCTGAAAGGTTTCGACTGCCAAGTCGTTTACGTTCAATCGGGCTTAAGCAACGCTGGCGGGCATTTGCGAGGTCCACAAGAGAGACAGAGAGAGAGAGTGAAAAAAGCGGGATAATTGTACGAGCACCGGGCAATTTACGGTGTCCGCGGTTTCGGTTCCAATCCAGTCCGGTGGATCCTGGTGCAAGTGCCCGTGCAGGCTCCCGAAACTCCGAAATCGAGACCCATTTTGTCCGTGTTTGTTTTGGCGTGTGCTGCTGCAATTATCGTGTCTTATTAGAGCCACAAGAACGAGTGATGCTGCAGGCACTACCCATTATCCTTGGGAGTGTTGGGTTTATGGGTAAGCTTCGTGGTTTTAATTTGTTCCCCGAGCTAAAAGCCTACATGCAAGCGGGCGGATAGCTGGCAAGGACTGAAATACTCATGTTTTTTTTCACACAAACAGCAGAGTGTTGGAAGCAAGCAAAAAAACAAGCAAGTTGAGATGAGTTTGGCCGTCTGTTGTTTTGCAGGCCCCAGAACGCCTCTTTTGGGCTTCGTTTCGGGATCACTTTTCGTCTTTCCGGCACTGTGCCCTTCTCGTGCAAAACAAATGACATTATTAATCATCTCATTTGATCTTCTGCCAGGATGGATGGGGGGGGGGGGGGGGGTAGGTTTAGCCTTTCCCTCACCGAAATGGCGTGTATTTATTGAGATAAATTGACAGCACGAAAGCATGGTTGACAGTGGCGGGTGTGAGCCGGTGCTTGGCCGTGCCCGGGTTGTCAGCAATCGCTTTTTTCTCTCGCGCTCCTTCTGCGAGCCCCATGTGGCAATGGATGGGTACGTGTGAGGTACGCTCAAAAGACACGAGGGTAAATTATTAGAAATTATGCTGAAACAGTGAAACACGGTGGAGGGTAATTTGTTTTAAAGACTGAGCAGTTCCTAGAAAAGCGGCACGCTGCCCTCTTTCATTATTTTAAAGAAAGCATGCAAAAAGGTTTGGAACGTGCGATGAACCCGGAACTTTTTAAACCTTCTGTTCTTTTCTAATGTCATGTAAAGCTTCAAATTAATTTAATAATAATTTTAAACAAATATTTCGTAGTCTCATGAATATTCAGAAATTGTATTACAAGAATAGTAAATACAACATCAATAAAGGTGACTTCCTATTTCAGTAGTTGTCTTTTAGTCATTCTAGTTTTCGTCATTTTAGTCAGCTGTGATAATTATAATCATTGATTCTAGATTCGACTAAGAGTTAAATATAGGTTCTTTGGAGTTTAATTTTGTTGAGATTTGTCAAGATTTTGAGGTTTTTCAGGATCTTAAGTGTTCTTTTTCTTTAAAATGACTCTTTTGAATATGTTTACATCAGATCCTTTCCTATCCTACGGTCAACGTATTCATTTGCCACAAAACACCAGCAAAGGCATCTTCCGTTCTATTCTAGCAATCCATTTTCGCACCCAAAGGATGCTAGTGATAATTTAATTATATTTAAACCGTGCCATAATTACTCGTACTTTAGGTCCTGATTGAAATTCCAATAACAAATCATTCGCTTACGCGTGAAACCTCCCATCCGTCGAACCAATCCCGACGAGAGCAGCTCTTTCAACGAACAGCACACTTTGTTGGATCAGTTTATTATTAACCATCTGTGGGACGTTCGTCTTTTTTTTTTGTTCAGCTTCACCTCGATATTATTACCCGCCACGCGGTAGTTGCCGGAGCCTTGCCAAACGTGCGAGCGCGCACTCCCGCGACTGTGAGTGGTGAGCTTGAAAAGTGCTTGAATAATAGAAAAACACACAGATAAGCTATAGGCCAGCCCAACCACCCACCCAGCTGCAGTGGCAGGCAGCACTCGCGGCAGCGTCCGGAATCAGCTGAAATAATGGAGCAATTTTTCCACGAGGATTTTCCACCGGGCACGTCCCGTGTAAGTACGCGTACGAGCGCGCACCACCGGTGGCCCGCCGGTGGAAGGCGGTGAGGGTGGAAGGTGAAAGTGCCCCGGGAAAATCTGGTTAATCGAAAAGCGTACCGAGAAGCCCCGTGCGTGCATCATCACCGCGCACCGTTTCATCATCGAAGGAGGCTAGAAGGCTGTCTTTCTTGTTGTTTTTTGCACTGTCCTTTCGATCAGCTCTCACAGACACACAAAAAAAAACAAGATCACAATCCCTCACCAATAGCGAGTCAACCGCTTCCTTGTTCCGGCTCTGGTGAGTTTTGCTTAGCTCTGTGCCATCGGATTGAAATGTTATTTTTCACGGCTTTTTGAACCTGTCCAACAACAAAACATGCCGCTCGCTCGGCACCGACCCCTGCACGAGAAATATTACCCGACTGGGACGGGAAGCGGAAAGGGAAGCAAAATGCACACGGTGGCGCGGGTGCTGAGAAAGATAAACATAATTGCACACCCGGGGTACTGATGCGCCCCCTGTTTTGCGTACCAAACCAAAAAAAAAGGGGGAAAATAAAAGAATGCGTCACGCAGGACGCAGGGCGGGCGCGTAACGCAACGCATTCAGCGCCGCCGTCAAGCGCCTTCAATTGTGGTGGAAAATTAGGGTCGATTCTTCACAACCGTCGAGTAGGCGAAACGAACCGAAACGAACCGGCGGGGGAAGGGTATTAGTTTTTCTCAACCGGGGAAAATGCAACACCACCTCCGCCACCCTCTCTTCCTAGGTTTTGCGTATTCAAATTCGCCGCCGTCTCTCCCCTGTTCGTTCGCGAAGAGTCAATGAAGATGACGATTAAATTAAACGGCACACAGGAGAGTACATCGCTCGGAGGCGATTGCGTTGCGGTGCTTCGCACCGGGGTCTCGCTTTAGGGTGATGTTGTAAAGTAAATAAAGTAACAGAAAGAATAGAAGAGAAGAGATAGCGCATACAGCACAGCAGAAAAAAATGAAGGCAAAATACCTCCCAAGCAACTGTTCAATGTTCAATGTGATTACGAAAGATGTCTTTTGTCATTTTGGCAAATTCTTTGGAAGGTTCAGTTTCCCCGGGAGCAACTGCGAACAGTGCCGAAAACGATGAATGGGTTTATTGACATGGAGGGTTCGACCGGGGCCTTTGCTGCAACAACACCACTTCCTTCGGGGCATTATTGATCGGGGGGGCAGTGCTGGTGCGCATTTTGCTGCAAAGAGACAGACTGTTGTTTCCTTTACTTTTTGCACCAAAAAAACGGCTTGCGAATTGTAGAAACAAAGTGGTAAAAAAAGAAGAAAAAAAGCGAAATCTACGATGTGATTTTATAGGAAAAAAGACACTTTTAAAAGGGTATTTTGTCTGTAGCTTTGGTACAGACGGTGCATGAGCACACATACACCGAGAGAGAATTGAATGCGAAATTGAAACGTCATCGAATCACGCAACTCTGAGCCATGGTTTCTCGTAAAGCTACCGGGAACGTGTGCTTGTAAACGCGGGGTGTCGCATAAAACGGAACTTTTCTCGCGCCCCGTCATCATCATCACCACCACCACCATGGCACACCGTTGGGCACAATTAAACGTTTTCGAACGGTCGAAAGGACCAGCGCCGGCCGAAGGCGTTTCAATGCGTACGATCACGAAGGGTCATTTCCGAATCGCGCTCGCAGTCCGGGGGCATTCAAATATGATAAATGATACTTTCGGCACGGCAGCCGGGGCAGCATGCACCAGCCCAAAAAAAAAAAAAAACAAACGAAAACGAACTGATCCTTCCGATTACTGGCCGCTGGGTCCCATTTAAATGAATGGTGCTGCAGAGCCTTCGCCAGTCTCCATGGGTATCTGCAAGCGCCTTTGCTGGGAGGGTGAATTTTCCCTTCTTCGGTCGAAATGGTCATCATGCGCCGTGTCTACGCGGATGTGTCGACACTTCCTTTTGCGCAATATTATTTATGGCACACCATGCCTTCCCCTTCCCAGTTGCAGTCGACAGCAAAAAGAGAAAAAAGAGCAGCAAAACATAGGAAACGATATGAGTGACATAATTACGTACGAGTGTGCATTGTGTGGCCTGGTGTTTTGTGAAAGCGGAAAGAAAGCACGAAAGCGCAGCGGCCAGTGTGACCCGCGACCGAACCTTAGCGAAATTGCATTCGAATGGTGGTAGCTTGTAATGCAACACCCCGAAATGGTTTCCCGTTGTGTTGCTTTTATCAAATGCGACTGACGAGAGAGGACGGTTCGTTGCTTGCTCCCTAATTCAACTCCTCGCAGCAGCCGGCAAGGAAACAAACACAGAGCAGAGAGAGAGAGAGAGAGAGAGAGAGAGAGAGAGAGCACAAAGCGAGGATGGGAAGGCATGAAAAGAATGGGCATGATTTGAGTAGGCGTTGACATTTAATTTGCTATATCATTATCATTATTTATCGGACATTTGTTAGAGCGACGAGTGGTTGCGAGTGTACGATGCAGAACGGTGCGAGCTGGCTTGCGCCATACGCTGCATCCGGTCGCTGCGAAGTCGCTGCCATTATTAATGTCCCCCGAGAATCGAACCCATCCCCAAAAAAAGTTCTATAATGCTTCTTGTATCCCTGAAAGGAACGAAAAAGACAAAAAAGATGCTTCGATCGCCCCTCAACCGGTGGGTGCAAAAATGGGAAGCACCAGCGCACGCGACCGATTTGACGAATGGGTCGCAGTTAGATGCGTGTGCATTAATTGTGAGGTAATGAGGACAGAAATTTATCGCTTTTTATTATGGTTCATTGCCACCGGGTGGGATGGTACAGAAATAATAAGCTATTAGGGAATTATTTTTGAAGCAAACGTCACAAAACTTCCAATATTAACCTATATTTAGGAGATGTACGGCGCGTCGGATTCTTCCCAATTAGCAGGTTACAATCACGTAAGCGTATTCCCGATCACAATTTAGCCACACTTAGGCACCCGTCGTCGTATGGCGGACCGAATCCGCAACGGAGATGCGCATATTAGCCGCACTTTTGCAATATATTGCGTGACATAATAACGGCTACGTTGGCGTACGACGGTTCCTTTCCGTTTTGCGATGAAAGTGAAACCGACAGCAGAAAGTGGGAGTGCAGAAGATTGCGAAGGGACGCCGGCATGGTAGTACGTTAAGATGATTGTTATTAGACGGCAGGGGAAGTGAATGTGTGCTGAGAAGGAAGTCGCGTGGCCGATACATGGGACGTATATTGCAGCACGTAGGACAATTTCGAGGGAAATTCGTTTTCTTATAGCTGTGGGTGACTTAAAGGGGAGTTAGTTTTTGCAAAACCTAGCTTGTTTAAGTAATATTCACATGAAATTCTGAAACAATTTTTGCGAAGATATATTGCCAACACTTCTGCAAAACCAGGGCTGCGTCTTCCCAAGAAGACGCAACCAACAGCACAACGACATTGATTGTTTTCTTTCAGGGGAAAGCGCAAACATCTCTCCGTTCGATTCGTTTTGGGAGAAAATCCCCTTTTCAACGAATCGACACCAAAACAAGCATTGACCCTTTGCGAGCTTGTTCCGAGAAGGGTGAGCCTGTCAATACACACAGGATACATAGTCAGGACGATAATTAGACCATCACCAGCACTCGGCGTAACAAGGTGTACCCAAACCCAACAATTGGCTAATTTATGTCAATTCTTTTCCGCAACCCGGAGCGGGGCCCCCCTCTTTACTCAATTTACAGTCGATACAGGGCCCCTTGCTGCCATATGGGTATGGCCATGAGAGCCTAGAAGATGGTTTGTTTGGTTGATTTATGTCAGAGACCTGCGTCTCTATACGTGTGTGTGTGTGTGTGTGTAAGCAGACAGCACACAACAAGAAAAGCATCTGTGGCGTCTCTCCGGATCCGTTCCAGAGTGCCACAAAAGGCACGGTAACGAAAAGAGAGACAGTCTAATTGATACAAGACAAATTCCGGCATCGCAATAAATCACAACGCCACCGTTTTGCGCGATGGTGTAATTATGAGTGGTCCACGCTGGAAAGAATAAGATGAGAAAGGTTTCGTTGCGCTATATTGCCGATGCTGCTGCTACCGGTGCATCGGTTTCGGTGGCGTCTCGGCTGGAGAGTGGATCGGAACTCAACGGCAGCAAAGCAAGGAAGGAATGCACGGGTACACGTTCATTCACGTTTCGCCCGGTGCATCGACGGCGAGCCATTCCCCAAGGAGTTGGAATGCCCTACCGGATTGAGATGATGGTGCAGTAGGGGGGAACGGTGTACAGTTCCCGATCAATACCGACCGAGAAAGGTTTTGGAGCACCTCCGGTGGTGAAGGTAGAATCTCTCACGTACGGCAGCAGGAATGACAGCAGTGTGTGATGTACGGATGGTTGTTGTTTGGCGAAATCTCTTCATTGCATGGCGAGGAGAAGGCGATCGTCGTTTTTATTGCTTTCGAATGATGTGACAATGTACTAGTCATTCAATTGAGGTTAAATGACAAGTTTCGGTAGAATATTTAACTCGATATTTTAAGATATAGTACTAGGAATCGTCCAATAACATCCCTCTTCAATGTCCCAATGATGCACAAACAGCAAACTCCAATTAAACACACACACAAAACAACCGTTTGCATTTGACATCTCCTAGGTGGATAGGCAATCGAGATATCGCTTCCGTTAGGCTGTCACTTGTCACGGGCTGCAGCGAACGACGAGAACGAGACCGAGTCGTCACTCATCGAACGCCACCATTTCCCCCACCCCTTTACAATCCCTGTCTCGCAGGGCAAACATGAGAACCTGTGGCTGCTGGGTGGATGCAGCAGACCACTGCTGAAGAATGAAAATCAACTCAACGGGCAAACGACATTTTTCCCAACCAAGCGAACGTTGGGAAGCAAGCGAAAACCTTCCTTCGCGTGGACATTCCGGGGGTTCCACGCCGGACGGATGGAATCGGATTGGAAAAACACGTTTTGCTTGCGCGTTTTCGTGGGAAGAGAGAGAGAGAGGGAGAGAGACATGCATACGCACACCGGGGTTGAGATTCTAACGTTTGGAAGTCATCGGTTTCGGGAATTGATGTAGCTGTAGGACTGGTGGTCTGGGTCTGGATGGTTGGTGCGACTCTTTTTTTATTGCTGTTGCTTCCCGGGTTGCTTCCCGGGTTGCTACCACTTTCCATCTGGCGCTTGGGCGATTTGGCGACAAACGGGTAAAATCACGACCCATTGGAAGGGACAGGATGGTAGGGGGAAACGTGATACGACGGACGGCCGTTGTCTGTGCGATGGTCATTTAAGGAAATCTGGCCGCCATTCGCGAGTGCGTCTTATCGCGTCTTCCCGTCGGGACACGGAGCCGCCCCGGCAAGCGATAGTTTGTTGTGGAAGGGATTGTTTTTTGTTGCGTCTTGTATCTCGATGGGAAGATGTTTCCCAATGGAAGAGAAAGGCTAGGAAATGAGTATATTTCCTTCCAGAACATACTTTACTTCAAGTAATTAAGCTAATTTGTACACATGTAGGCAATAATTGCGCGGAAAGTAACGCCCAAATATCTATCACCATGAACGTTACAGTAAACCTCCTTCCAAACGCTACATCTGTCCCGAAATCGTGTCAGATCGAGTGGCTTTTGATCTTGAAATTGCCTTCCAAATTGCCCGAGGCATATCAATGTTCTGAACAGCGTTTAAAGGACATCACCTCTGACACTTACTTTACTCGTACATCGCGTTGGCAAGCTCTTACCAAACTCTTCCAAATGTCCGAATTACCCCCTTGCTGTCTGAATGAGCTAAGCGAGTAGCGTCCTTATCGTCACTTTTGCATCAAACTCGTAGGAATACGCAACCCCTCACTGTGCGCTGTAAAGGCTTGGTGTGAAAATATGTTTGCCCTCGGGGAGAAATTCCACAAAACGACACTTTTAGTGTGAAGCCCTAGAACACCAGCGTGCAGTAGTAGGACCCACAGCACTTGAATTGGAAGCATTTTTAAATCGTTCAAACTCGTATGCAACCCTGATCTTTCCTTTCGAATTCAGTACGCTGTATTTGCCTCGGAGGTGTAATTTACGCGTAAAACACTTCAAAATAATACTATTTCCTCTTTCGCTCGATGACAATTGGGCATTTTTCGGCACACTCTATGGAAGTGGCTTTCAAGTGGCTGCCCCACGCGGTGCAAATGGATGTGGGGGGAGCCAAATGTGGACTGTTTGGTGAGTGGAAAAACAAAACTATCCAATCGAGCTGCCATACACAAATGGTTGATAGGTTTATTTCGCCTTTCCATTCGGATGGCACTGTGGGTTTCCATTTCCCCGAAACCTACCTGGGCTACCGGAAATAAACTCTGCGCGCGCGTGTGTGTGTGTTTTTTCCTCTGCATGCACACGGGCGGTTTGTGATCGTGTGCAGCTGTGGGGCAGTTATTTTAACTGGTTTTGGTTGATTTTTTATTCATCTCCATCCGCCCGGCACGATCGGTTAGGGATGGGGTGGAAGTTTCACCTGTGCATTCTCTTTTTTTTTGCTTTCGTTCTTTTTTCACCGCCACGGAAGTGGGTTGCACCGGATGATGAGTCCCGCGCAAATGGAGCAAAATGGGTGGAATGGCACTGTTTTTTTTTGCTTTCTTGCTTTATTTTTGCAAGATAAAAGGAATCTACTATTCGTAAAGCAAATATAGACACGTATTAACTCAATGGCCGGCAAATGGGGTTTTGGCGCTGGGTGGAAAATGGAGCCCGCTGAAGGCTGTGGCGGGGGTCCCTTTTTATCATTTATATTAAATTTTAATTGGAAAAATAATTAATTTCCCTTTTCTGCGCTCACCGGTGGTGTTTCTGGGTCTGAGTAAATGTGTGTGTGTGCGCGCGCTGATGTTGAATGATTATTTTTGTTTGGTTTTGCATGATGTATTTTTTATCTTCGCTTCGCTCAATTTTGTTTGCTTTGCATTTCATGGCATGCGTTTGTGTGTGTGTGTTTTTTTCGTATTGCTTTCTTTTTTTTTCGAATTTGGTTGTTGCTCTGAAGCACTTTATTTTGTCAGATTTTTTTTTTGTTCGCTACGTTTTTGCAACCCTTTCCAGCCTCGCCACCAGCTCTCTGCTCAATTTCTGCTTTCTGTTTGCATTTGTAAAATTAATAAATTTCCATGATAATAAATATATTGAGCAGCAGCAGCAGCAGCAGCAGCAGCAGCAGCAGCAGCAGCAGTGGCAGTAGCAGCAGTGGCAGGGGAAAGGAGGAGCATGCTTTGAAGAAACTGCAACGATGGTGAATGCACACCGCCAATGGGATGCACAATCTGTTTGTGGACAAAAAATAGATGCAATTGCACACACACACACCAACACACGCACATACACACGCTTATAAAATCGACAATAAAAACAAGGAGTATGCAAAGAAAAACACGAGCAACAGCACAGAAGAGAGATGAAGAGCAACAACAAAAAAATGTTTGTGAAATTAATTTCAATTTCCGAGTGGCATTTTTTGTTTGCCTTCGCTTTTCATCCCGAACGTCGCTTCAGTTGCATTTTCCTCCTCCGCCCATTCGCACTCATGGGATGGGAATGAATGCTTTGCGAATGAATGAATGTATCCAGCAGCAGGATCGTGTGTCTCTTTTTATCGTTTTTTGTTGTTGTTGTTGTTGTTGTTGCTCCTTCTCAACTCCCTCTAACGACCATGGAAAAGCACTCCACCCACGGATAATGGAGTGTTATTGGAATGTGGATGAGTTTTTCCAGCAGGTGATTGTTTTATTTTCATCTTTTTTTTTGTTTTGCTTTTACTATTATCGAATGTTTTCCTTTTTTTTTTGGACTGTGCATGGGACAAGCCGGAAGCATCATTGTGTCCTGTATGTCCTTAGTTTGTTTGTCATCATTTGTTTCTTTAAGAGTGTTTGTTTGTTTGGCAAAGCAAAATTTTGTTTACAAAATGCAAATAATCTTTTACTTGGTTTTCTTCGATTTTGCCACTCTTTGAGCTAAATTATTTTAAATGATTTCCTTAAAAGTTTCCTTATTATTTCCTAAACATTCTATTTATAATATAAATGATTGCTAATATTATCTGTACATTCACACGATAACAACAAACCATAACCTTGCTTACATCTTTTGCAGCAAAATCCTCTAAAGACATCACCATAACTCACCAAACAAAACATTTCCACCGATTCCGCCACTATACATCCTTCCAACATCCGAGCGACGTTTCACTTTCACTAGGTCAACGACACCAATGCCCTGTCTGCAGCCGGAAAAGTCTTGCTTTCCCTCAAGCCACCCAAAAAAGCTGCAATTCTCTATCCTCATCCACCACTCTCTCTCTCTCTTCGTTCTTCACACGCGATCGTAAAACCCGTCACTAACCGTGCCGCGTGTACAGGACCGAAACTTGCTCCGATGCATACCGATGATTGCACACTCCTTTTTATAGTGAATACACAACGTACTTAGTATGAGCGTTGCGTCCTTGTACACACACACACACGTCTACAGCTCGCACAGTATGTCAAACAGTATGTGTGTGTGGGTTGGTTTTTTATTGTACTACTGCTCACTGACAGAGATCCTTTGCCACTCTTGGATGCAGGCCCGTGCAGTGTCAGTCAGAGGCGCCTGCACTGCCTCTTTGTGTCTGTCTCCTTTCGAAGGGCCTTTTTGCACCCCAAAAACACACTTACTCTCACTGAAAGCGAGAGAAAGAGAGCGATAGCTGTACGTGTATGCGTGTGTGTATGTGTGTGTGTGAGAGTGAAGTACACGTGAGCCGGAAAAGTAGGAGCCAAGTAAAACTCAAATCGCATTCAAATGACGCATATTTCAATTTCACTAAGCCAGGAGGTCAAGTTCACCGACGCGCACCAACCTAACGACGATAAAAGGCAATGACGACGACGGCGCCGGCAACGGGAACGGATTCTCCGTGACGAATAAATTTGAATTCTAAATCGGCTTCTGCCGGTCGCCGGCTAACACTAGGGAGAAGAGCACCGGAATCCCTTTCCGCAACCAGTTGTTGCTTCACCAAAGAGGGGGGGCCATTAAGTGAGGTGGCTCTCTGAGGAGGAAGCTTTGCGAAAGAACCGTCCGTTCGATTGATTAGTGGCCTTTTTTCGGATGGTGTTCCTCCGAGTGTGTGTGTGTGCTTCCGTTGTTGTTGTTAGATGTGAGATTTGTACACGATAAGACACGAACTTTACGCCCGATGCTGCTGCACGCTGGTTGGAGAAAGGTGCAAAGGTTGAAAGAAGGAATGAAACATCTCCCAAAGATCAATGCAGATACACATTCCGGGACTCGCTCAACTCGGGTTCATTCATACTTCTGAAGGTCTCAAGTAGGTTTGAATTAAAGGACAAAGATAAAAAAGGGATGATTGCAGGCATGAATCTCGCTCTCTTTTGCTTCCTTGCCTTCAAACAAAGGACATTCAACGCGCTGGTGTTCCTATTTGACTTTCAAATGGCGTTTTGGCCGGCCAAGCAACCGGTGGAACAACCAAAACACTTTATGGTCTTCTTTCCTTCCACATCCTATAGTGTGGAGTGTGCGGCTTATTTTGTATGAGTTTTTGCCGTTGTTTTGGCATTCCAAGAGGGAATTTGATGCGATTAAATGGTGCAAGGTGTGCAGGATGTACATACAAACAACGATACAGGCAATGTTAAGAAGGTGTTGGCGATCCGTTTGACTTCAGAAGCTTAATATTTGTTGATAGTATTTGAGCCGGTCTTGTAGTACAGTCGTCAACTCGTACGACTTAACAACATGCCCGTCTTGGGTTCAATCCCCAAATAGACCGCGCCGCCATACGTAGGACTGACTATTCTGCTATGGGGGGGGGGGGGGGGATCAATTAGTCACTGAAAGCCAAGCCCACAAGTGGGTACAGGCAGGCCTTGACCGACATCGGTTGTTGAGCCAAAGAAGAAGAAGAAGAAGTATTGGAAACGAGTTGGCTCCTGCAATGCTTATGTTTAGATCCATTCAGCTGAATGCTTCATTTCGATAAAATGCAACGTATTTAGCATGATTTAAGACTTTAAATCACCAAATGAATTAGTTATAAGAGGTACTCCTGCTTATGAGGACTTTCATAAATACCCTGCAGAACTTCTAGATTGAGAATTTCATTAAGTATGAGCTTTTAGACAGCCACTAGTTTACTAAAATATTCATTTTGTCAATAGATGTACACTGAGCTAGTCTATGTAGTGTGTTGCTATTGTCTGAAAGACCTTGGATTTGAACTTTTGAGGATTTGAACTTGCGATTTGAATACAAAACCAGCAAGTTGTGTTCTAATGCATGAGACAACAATAAGAAAGCAAGCAAAAAAGCTTGCCTACGATTGCTGAAATGTCACAATAGACTTACTCAACCAGATTGTGATCGTTTTTAATCAGCTTGTCTTGTTAGATACATATCTGGATTTGATTCTCAATCTCATTGTGCCGACACCAATGTGGGCACTGTGCCTTCTTATAGGGAACGACATTTGCCATGTAATTTAAAATAAAATTCCCTTTCCTCTTCAAAGTAACTGTCTCTCTCTCGCTCTCCTTTCTCTTCATTTCAACCGAAGGCTCGTCAGCTTGGTAATGGATGCGGCCAAAAGCACGGAAAAGTGTCAGGCAGCTTTTGCCTTCGTCAACAGATTTTTTTCCCCAGCTCCCTTGCACAAACCAATCACATGTACGCGTCATAAAACCAAAACAAGATTTTTCTTCACTCACTCCCAACCACTCCCCCCCCCCCATCCCTCTCTCTCCATCCCTTTAACTCAACACCAACATATCGAATATGTTTCCTGCTGAAAAATTTCCCTTTCGATACTCGCCACCACTGTTTGCACCAAAGTGATAGGCCGAACCGTATCACGGCATAATGTCAAAAGTGATGAGTCAAGCAGAAGTTACCCACTCAACCCTTTTTTCCCTCCCTTCTCACCTACAACACCCTTCCTCTGGTTCTCTTCCACACAACCCACACTCTCTCTCTACATTATTGCGCAACGTTAGGCGTCGATTTGGAATCGTCGTTTTTTTGTTGTGCCTTTTTTCAAAACGAAACAACCAACGGTGGCATCATTGTGGTTATACGGTGGCTGCCAATGGCTACCCCTTGGGAGAGCAAAGGGAAAAAAGGATGCTGCCTGGCTACAAACACACACGGGCACACACACTTCAGCATAGGCTCTATATATTTACTTTGCAACGGCGTTTAGAGAGCGTACAGCACAGCGACAACTCTTCAACGCCACCGCATGGAGCGCATTCGTGCGTTCCGTTCTTATTTCTTCGAGAGCCTTCACAGCCACGTCAGACTCGCTTTACCCTGCCCGGTTCTGATGGGTTGTCTTATTTAAATAATAATGACTTTTTTTTTTGGTTTCCACCTTCAAAAACTTACCCATTGGCGTGCCCTTGTCGTCGGCGTCGGTTGTCTTCGGGCCGCGCGCGCGCTCAAATGCACAAATCGCATTCTTCAACGCACTCTTTGATTTGTGCGGGTGAAGTGATGTTCAAATCCAACGCGTGCCCGTGTTGAGAAGATCTAAGGTAAAACAAAAGGAAAAAGAAGGCAAAAATGCTGATCAAGGATAAAGTAGAGAGATAGAGTGGGGTTACAAAAACCCTCAGAAGCGCCCATGAACGTCACTCCCAGAACAGTTCTGTGTGCGTGAAAACCTGTCACCGTGACATAAGGCACCTCGCAAGGTGGCGCAAAGCGTGAAGGCCTCTCGCCACAGAGGCCCCGTGGTGTGTGCACGAAGAAGCGAAAACGCAGAATATCCAAGCAACCCCGAAACAAAAAAAAAAAAAACGCCACAACCCACAAGCTGACGTGTTGGTAAATATTGACATTCCATCAAAATTTGTGACAGATTTCTCATTATGGTTTTTTTCGTTGTTGTTGTCCGACTTTTTTCATGCTGGCACGGTGCGTGAACGTGTGCGCTTGTCGTGGTTTGTTTACACAAGTTTGATCAACCGGTCAAAAATAATAAAATTTACCAAAAGGGGAAAAGCATTGTAAACGGGAGGAAAAATGGACGCTTCGTAACGTCTCTTCCCGGTTCGTCGTCGTCGTCCTCGTGCCTGTGTGATTTACATGGCGTTCTTCTCGAGAGAAAGGAATTTGATGGGATTGAAAGGAATGAAGTGACACAAAGCAAGGATGGTTTGTGTGTTTGTATTTTTCCCTTTCTTATTTGACTGTAATTTTGTTATAATTCTACCACAACCGCAACCCACAAAATGGTGCGCCCAAAGCACCTACATCAGGAACACACATGCTAACAACTAACTTCCTTCTACCGCGCGCGCACCAATCCACCGCGTGTATGAAGATATAACCCCAGAACACACAGCCCAGAACCAGGACGGGCAGGACATAAAACTCACCGTGTACCGCAAGTGTTTTTAATTAGCTCGTTCCGGTGCGCTGTAAAGTGGCGATTCGTTCTGGAGTCTCACACACACCACACCAACCCCTCGCATAGTGGTAACGTTGTTTCACCAAGAAATCGTTGAATGGACGCCGCAGTGGTGTACTTGGATGTTTGGGGAAAAGGAAGTTGCTCGTTCGTTCGCACAAACCAGCGAAGAGCGACGGTAAGGATAAGCCGCAAGCGGAGGCGGTGGAAAAGTAAATGAGTAAAAGTATTTCTAGTTACTCTCAAGCAGGGGAAGCACCACGGGTGAAAATTGTGTGCTGTTTGTAGGAACAAGTTTCCCTTTTTCCTTGTGGATGGACGGACGGGTGGCGCTCGTGCGCGTTCCAAGGATAAGTGGAACATAATTTAGTTGCGGCGTAAAACTTCCACCACACGGCGGTTCCGCCACGGTGTGAGTTATTGTTACTTCGTTAGCGCAAAACGCGCGGGTCCTGTGCGTGTTCCACCCTCTACCCCCTTTTAGGTAGGAATGCAGATGTAACAAGTCAAGATGGTTGTGGAATTTGGTCCATATGAAGTGGTTCCCTTTTTCCTAACCACTCTATTTGCGGTGCTGCAGTGTTGCGGTTTAACACTTCAACTTTAATGCACTCTCAACACATCTAAAAGGACACATTTGCAGTTAGTAAAAGTAGTGATTTTAAACCTTCCAAAGCGTTTCTTATCACTAATCGTAAGCAGAAGGACACACGGCCTAAGCACCAGTTTACAGTCTCACTCGATTTGTGATGCTCTCCCCCGTTAAACACTTGGATACGGTGATGACCCTTGCGCTTGTTTCTAATTCCAGATAAACACAAGCACAGTGGTAACCTTCGACACGGATCTTGTGGCCTTTCTCCGGCAGAGAGACTCATCAAGATAAACAACGGAACCTCGGTCTCGTCGTGATGAGCCTGTACCTTCATCAAAACGTCATACAGGATGTATCAAAATCGCATTATCATCACCGGAAGACACGACCGGGACACACATTCCACGGGGAGTGTGTGTGTGAAAGGGGTTTTTTTGCGATTCACCGATCCAGCCTTGTGCGAGTCCTTCCAGTAGGAGCAGTCCTGCAGGAAGGTTCATTATCATCATCGCCACTGTTGGGAGGAAAGAGGACGACGATGTCCCGAATGCCTCAAAGCCGGACATTTTGGGCCTGCCAATCGTGGCATATGTCACGTTTCGGTTAGATCTTCTACGGAGCTGGGCGATTGCAAGGGAATTGGGGAGGTTTTTTTTCTCTCCTGTTTCTCCTCTCAGCTCTGATCTCCCTACGGGGGTTGATGATGGTTCATCATCGACACCCTTCTTCTGCTACTAAAGCCGGGCGAAGGAAGTTCAAAGTTTACAGCGCACAACAGACACACAAAAAAAACCCAACATTTCTCTTGCGAATGGGGGAAACACACAACCCAGTTGGAAGCCTCGGGGACAGTCAGCCGCGGTGGCTCGGGCCGATTAAAGCCGATTTTCTGTTTTGTCATTTCAATCTCATTTTCTGCACTGTCGCCCTTTTGGCCACGCTGATGCTACGGTTTCGCCGCTGCCAGCTTACGCCGCGCTAAGCCCCGGCAAAGACAATCAACGATTGATCGATTCGGTCCGATGCGGGAGCGCGCGCGTGTGTCCTTTTGTCCATTTTTTGAGGGATTGTGTGTGTGTGTGTAGGAGACACATTTAAAAGTGAAGAAATGAATGAAACCCCGACTGCACAGTTGGGAAGGCTTGGAGGAGAAATTTTAAACATCCATCAATCAATTATTAATAACAAGTTAAATCCTTCCTGCTGCAGCCGGGATTGTGCTTCCCGTGCAAACCATTTGCGTGGACGTACCGGGAACTGTACATTCGGGTGTGAACGAGTGTTGAGGATTCCGCTTCACACTTTCAGCAAGAATTCTCTTGAGCCAAAAATTTCATCAACCTCATCTTCCCTTCAGAGCGGAACACACACAATAGGAGTGACAACTTGACTGCATTGTTCTTCTCAAACTCGTCTCAATAGCACTTGGCGTGGCGTCCCCGTTGTTGCCTACCGAGCAACACCCTTTTTGTAAACGCAACACCACCACCATCCACTTGACGAGTCCCCGCGCGTCAACGGATTCCAATCAACGTACGGTGTGCCCCGCAGCGGTACGGAACACCCGCAGTGCCGGCCGCAAGGGACCAATATAACGCTTCCCTCATTTTTGCACCACCCCGACGCACCAAGGGGAACGCGCAAACGCGCCGAAGGGATATCGGGCGTACACAACAGAGTGTGTCCGTGTACCGATGTGCGCGATGCTGTAAAGCTAATCCCGCGTACCAGGGATTCACTTGCGCCTTAATTCTTTCCAATTACAATTACACCATAATGCTGTAAACTGAGAAGCAGAGGCGGTTTCGGAGGTTTCTGCGGCACGGCGGCGGCGGTGCGAGAGTGTGGTGAAAGTTGTGCGGAAACAAAGAAGGGAGAGCTAAACTGTTGCCCAGCCTAATTAGACAATTTAGTGCAACCGGAGGGCAGTTGGCGGTGGCTAATGAGATGGTTCGAGGCCGCGCGAGACTGCATGCACCGGACCGGAGGACAAATGTCTCCATTAGGTGTGAGCATTTGGGGTGTACGGCAGGGAGATCGGATGTTGTTGCAAATTGGACCGTGTGTGTGTTACGTGTGTGCAAAAATGATGTATTGACGGCAACGGGGGAATTGGAGGAGGCCGTTAGGGTTGATTAGACGAACTATGAAGGTGAAGAGAAGAAAATTGAACAACACTATTGAGTATCGTTATGATTTAGTGTCGAATAGTATGGATGGGCAGGTTTCGATGGAATTGAAGTTATAGAAAGAGAGAGAGAGAGAGGAATCAGCAAGAACAAAAAGCCATCTTGTGTACGTATGAGTAATGATTAAATAATATTACAGATATCGCTAAAGATCGAAGTATCACTAAAGCTATTGGACTAAGGAAAAATTTTGATGACAGAATCATAATTTCCCAGCGGTTAAGATACCTCAACTTTAAATAAAATTTACGTAGTACAATTACTGATACATCTCATCGGTCATCCAACCAATCAACCAATCATGTACCGTGTTGCTTCGAATTACGGAAACTTAAGAAATTTTTGGTATGTAATATTTTCTAACTAATTCAATTATTATCAGTCAAACCTCTGTATAACTCATCTAACTAAAGCAAACCTTCTACATTTGAGAAAAAAATATTAAAATTTCCAATAGCTTTTCTCGAAACATTGCAAAGATTCATGAAATTTAACAATATTTTGATTCATATTCCGGACAGTTTCGAGCTCATGTTTCAAATAACAAACGTTTTGATTAGAATTTCGGACGGCCTCAAAATTTCCTCTATTCTCTTCAAATTCATACTCACGTTAAACTTTTTTTAGTTTTTAAATTATTTTATGTTCGAAACATCCAATTCTGAGTGTAAGAGTTCTCTAGACCGACAGGAAGACGGTCCTAAACACAATGGAGTTTGCTTTGAAGATCTTTTCCGTACGGCAATCAAGCCATTTGTCACAAAGATCTTCAAGCCATTTGTCACATAGTTTTCTTGTCATTGTCACTTTTTAAACACACATTTTTATGAAATTTATCACAATTTACTTCGGCTGTTCGGAATATAAAACAGGATACAAAATTTAGCTTCGAATTCCGGACAGAATTAAATATGAGTTTGGTTGCAATTCAGAGCACAATGTGATAGAACACTGTTATTTTCACTTCATAGCCACTTCCGCTATGTATCCCGATGTAATTCTTTGCACTTGGATAATATTAATATGAAATATTGAAGAAATAACACTGGCATCGGTTTGAAGCAAAAATGGCAAGAATGCCTATGGTCACAAGCTGACCGAAGAAGATTCTAACTGTTATTCGTCATGTCCAACTGCTCAAAGACGGATGGGATCTATTAATGTTGCAGGCAACATTGGTTTAGCTGTCTGTATGCTTTTGATTGATATTGGAACTCTGTTTCTTGCCCAGCTAAACTGCTTTAGATCAGTGACTCAGATACTTCTATAAGAATGCCTCTATAACAAAAAGCCAAGCTTTTGAAAGTGCTCTTGAGAGATTCAACAGTAGCTTTAATCACATGTTGAATTATGGAATGTCAGGCAGCTTTTGAGATTTTAATGATCTGGCTTTGTATTTTTGATGATAACGCTACTGTCACAAAACGTTCAAAATTGTACCAATAACCTAAAACGACTGCTTTCTATGAAATAAGCAAACTGGACATAAGCTGAAAAGACATCGAAGATTGTTGTCTTCAAACATTCAGCCATATCATAACATTTTTCTTTTATATTTGAATATATTCTATTCACCTTAAAGAAGTACACCACCAGTCCAATACTATCAAATATTTCTTTTCTAAACTAACTGCTGATCATGCATCCGAACGCAGCAAATTTAATTTTAAACACACTCTTCCATCAGGCGGCTATTTTTATTACCACCTCACTTTCCAACCAAAAGAAATGTACATTTTTATAAACTGCAAACACACACACACACAGCAAAAAGGCTGAAATGGCTGCAATTTGAACACGCACTCAGTTATACACGCTTCAGACTCAGCAATAACTCCATCCACTTGTGCAAGCAGCCCGGGATGGTTCTGCATTCCTGTCAAGTAAGCAAATCCTTCAGTGCCTCCGCCACGGTTATTACAATACTCAGTGACCAGAAACGACCGCAGAACAACGGCAAAGAGATGAAGCAGACATTGCGTGTAACCAAAAAAAAAGCGGCTAAAAGACAACCTAAACGGTCACACAGCGTCTAAATACAGAACGAGCGAAAGGCGAAACCATAAGGAACTTTCTGTTCTTGACGGCTATAAAATTTGACGACCCACGGGCTGGAGGGAAGCTACAGAAGACGCACATAAAATTGCGCGTTCAGATCACTGTGGCAGTGAGGAGTCAGCTACCCCGGAAAAAAGGCTGGGAAGGTCGGTTGGTGGACCATTCGAGGCTGGATAATGTTTTGCGTGGCGGAAGGAGAAAGTCAACGAAGAAAGTAAAAGGAGGAAAAAAGGCTCATCCTCGAGCTCGTCTCAGTGTCCGTGCTACAGTTTTGGACAGTGCTTACAAGCTCCATTACCACCGTCTTATGAGTGTCATTTGCCCCCGGATCCTACTCCTCCGGTGGGTTATCGTTCAGCCGAATCGGTTAAATGGAAAGCGAATTGGAAACTGGATTCACTGAAACTGTGAAGCAAAAAAACGCACAGAACACAGAAAATGGATTCCCCCATTCAATCGTCAAGGGTTAAAGATAGCAAAGCATCGGGAAATAGTTGAGTTGCTTGTGTTTTTCGCACTCTTTTCCCTCCCCGCTTTAGCTGTATGGTGGAATAGAGCAGAGGAATTTCTTATCAGTCCAATGTCACACTGGCTGTACAGTCTCGCTGTGACAGTGACAGGGAAATGTACCAATAAAAGGGTTTTTTTTTTTATATCGCCAAAAAAGGAGAAAATTCCTACGACTCTAAAACTCATCCAACGCATTCCGTGCGGAAATCCGTTTTCCCTTTGCGTTCAGGGAAAACTGCCCGTCACAGCAAAACGCGCATTACAACAAGAAGCAGCACACATACAAAAAATCCAACCAATCCTTCTGACTCAATAATCACCCATTGGCCCCTTTCGGTCGGGTCATTTGTTCCGGCGAGCGAGTTTTAGGATAAGTCGATAACGGGCTCGGTTCATGACCTTTCCACCTCCCCCTTGCGAGGGAGTGCTGCGGTGCCCTGACGGCTTGATTTTATGAGAGAATGAGTCTGATGCGGTATGTTTTTTCATTCTGCTTCTTGGAGAAGAGTATTTCGGTGGCAACAGGCAACGAACCACCACTTTCTGATTCACCCGGAAACAGTTGTTTAATTGATGTTTTAATTACTTGCGGTGCTGGACCGCGTGACCGACCGACCGACCGACCGAGCGCTTGGAGGCTGGTTAAGGAGTTTTATGAGCCATTCCGTGATTAAACACACAGCTGGTCGCGGGCAAAGGGACGAACGAGAACCCAAGATTTTTAATGGCAACCCAGCCGAAACGAAGCTTCTGTGGCTGTAAAAGCGGGATGATGTTCGTTTGACACGATTGTACTTGACTTTTGACACATTTATTGACACCACGGGCAAAGGGTTGCCATTGGAGATGATGATTGGGGGGTGATGCGATGGAAAGAGGGAATGTTACCATCTTAAAGGCATCCCGTTTGCAAGCGTTCAAATGGCAGTGAAGGACAGCAGCAGCAGCAGCCGGGCAGCAAGCGAAAGGCCGTGGTTTATTGAGCGAGTGGTGCAATAAAATGCATTCACACATGTCATTAAAATGCATCATATTGCGGCGTGCTTGAAGCGAAGGCTTTTTTATGGAGGTTGCCGAGTGCACTACACGCCGTTTGGTGGAGAGGAATCTTGTTTGCTGGTTGTGTTTTTTTACCTCCAACTTGAATGAATAAATCTGGTGGAAGTTAAGTGTTTAAAAAAATGGCAATAAAAAGATGATTCTTTTTTTTTTGCACGCGCGCGCACGATCCTCGAGGCACGAGCCCCTTTTGGCAGGTCCAAACAGAAGCTTTGTATGCAAATTAGCGTGAAACCGTTCATTTACCACTTTATAATTGGACGGTTTTATAGCGACAACAGATTTGGTGTTGATTTCGCTTTAATCTGATCACGGTTTTTGTCGGGCTTTATTAATAAATATGGTTGCAATGGTCGCTGGGTGAGTGATTTATTGAACGAAAGGCAGAAAGTAACATTAAACATGCATAAGTAAGATTGGGTGAATTGAATCATTGTGTGTCTCCTTCCATTTCAGCCCAATTTCCGTGCACTGAGGTAGTATGGAGTCATTAATAAAAGGGGAAATCATAAAACCATTTCTCATTCCTTCGATCTTGAGAAGATCACTTAAGATCAAAATACGATCTGAGCTCCTTTCAAGTCGCAGTCCAACGAGTTGCGTTTGATAAGACCTTAATTCCATATCTCTGGTGATTATTGAGACAAATCCTTACATTATCTTTACAAACATTACACCTTATCAGTTGGACCACTGTTGATGGACTCTTAGTTTGATCGTGAACTTGGAAATATTATTCGCTATATTTGTTCATTGAATTCATATTATTTCCAGTCCTGTTCCATCCATTTTTGCATGGTAATTTGCGAGAGATATCACGGAATAGTTGCAAAAATTGAAAGATTTTAGATTAAATTCTTCAATAATTTATTGAGGAATTCTATAACCTATTGTTTAATACATTTTACATCATCAATCAGCATTTTATTGGACAAAAATATACTAAAATGCTGAATGTCTCTTTAAAGCTACCTATATTTCAATATTAAATTTCGAAATCGAATTCATTTTTCTGATTAACGTTTAGTTTGTGTAGTGCTGCTGTTTTTCTACAATAAACATGTTCAGCAAGGACTTGTTTCTCAGAATGATAAGGGAGATGTTTCGAACGACACTTTGCTTCCAATAACAAGACTCTTTACCATTGCCATTGACATTCTTTCCACTATTCTTACGTTGAGTTGGAATATGAAAAATGGACTCGTTTATCAATATTTGTTTAAACGAAGCCATAATCCATTTTTTTCTACCACAAAATGTGTATCATTTATTCTGGAACCCTGCTTTAAACCGTTGATTTGGTGCCACACATTTCGATACGCATTGCGCCTTCGCAACGACGAAAAAGAAAAAAATCTAAATCAAATTCGATTGTCCCTTGGCACTGCTTGCTTTTTGCAGAGGGATTTGCTCAATCCCTCTGTCCCACCTCCCACTTCTCCACCTTACACACACACTGCATACGATGTGGATATTGCTTTAAAGCCTAGAAATAAGATAATAACACCATCGCCGTACCCCGTCGCACCACCACAAAAATCAACCACAAACGGTACGCTTTGCACCGGAACGGGCGAGCACGTTCAAGGCCCCGGGAACTCCTCGTGCACAAGGGGTGAAGCAAAATCTCCCCCACAAACCAACACACCCTGCGAGTGCGGGATGCTACCGTGCGCAAGGAACACGGAACCTTGAGCGCGCATCGACAAACCGTAACGAAACCGGGGCCCGACAGCAACCAAAGCCCAATCCCCCAAAGCCAATGCTTCTTCATGGTCCTTTCACCCGCACACACGCTCGCTCGTCGCTTGTCATAATTTTTGAGCCTAATATCATTTCCCGCCGCCGCAGCCGCAGTGTTCTCAATTTAAAAGTCCCAACTGTCCCGGACGCACACACACACAGCTGGAAGGGGGATGACTGCCAACTGTCAAAGGACTGTGCGCGACGGAAAGGATCGGGTGGATGGCACAGGACGTCCTGTAACGAGGGTTGATTTAAGACGGAAGAATCCCCACACAAGCGCGAAACTCCCGGTAAGGACTAGTAGACTGGATGGTGGAGGGATGTTTGGCTGCTAACTCTACCGGGAGTGTGGAAAAAGGCGAGTGAGAGAAAAAAGCAATCGAAAAGAAGGGAGAAACACTTTCACTACTGCACAAGCCCGCGGTACAGGCGCGGAACATGCTTGCGAAAATCTACGGTCTACGGGCTTTTCATCACTTTGGCTTACTTTCCTCTAGTTTCGACGAACTACACCGTCAGCACAGCCAAGTGTGTGGCGGCTTGTTTTGTGGTTTGAAATGTTCGACACATTTTGAAACACATTTTCACGAGAAGTAGCAGCAGCAGCAGCAAACAAGTTGTAGTAGCGACAGTAGTTTGTGGTTTTGTTTTACGGCGAATTTCGGTGTACCGCCGGTGTAACAGCTGGCACTGGCAAAAGTGAGTTTTGAAAACCGCTGGTGAGGTGGAACAGCGATTGAGCAACAACGGCAACAACGGAAAGAACGGTAGCAGCTGGTGCTGGCCATTGATTTGCGGGCATTTTGGGGGAAATTGCGATTGCGATTGATTCTGGAATGATCAGGAAAATGGCGTTTAATACCGTTTGCGTAGAACACCGTTTGAGGTTGAGGTTGTGCAAACGTTCCGAGAGCAATGTGAGCCAAGGTCAACTTCACCAATCCAGTCTGAAGTCATTCCAGCAGCTCTCAAAGTAATCGAATTCATACTTTTTTGCAATTGTACGCCATGGTGTAACGTGTACATGTCTATCAATCGTTTGTTTGCATTACTATTGTTGCACAAACGCGCCTATTAACGCGCCCGTTTGTTAGTACCACGAGTCGATGCACCACTCCCAAACCTCGGGATCGGGACAGATTAATTGATTTATGTTCCCCAATGCGGGCTCTCCCTGTGTTTTTGCCACAAGGAACACCTCCACAGCTGCGAGATATTGATGGCAATCAAGCGATCTAAGCCAGCCCACGGAAACTTCACCGATCCGCCGATCGGGAGAGACAACGTGTTCCGATGGGTTCGTATTTGGTTGTGGGTCCTATTTACCAACGAGTATCGATCGCTTGTAGGTGGTGAAGCTGCGTCTCTCCGTGTACCAAACCCAAACGAGAACCCATTTATCATGTATTGCATATTTTAATAGAGATATCACCGTACAACGCAAGCTTGGCTTTAGTTGTGGTGTAGTTTTGTTTCAAGAAAACCGTTTTGTTATGACAAATTTGTTGAAAAATGTGCTGAAAAACACATCGATCATGGTTGGATTTATGTTAAAAAAAAAAAAAAAAGAACCTTTTAGTTTAAAACACCCATAACACACACACATTTTGCTTTAAGCGCCGGACCAGTTCCCTAGAGTCACACTGCCTCTGTGTGGGCTCTGTGGAATTATGCAATCAAACATTTGCATTCCTTTATGAGGTGCTAGCTGTGATGAATTGAAATCAATTATGGTAACAGAGTGTGTGTGTGTGTTTTTTTTTGTATGTGCTTTTCTTTTTTATTTCCCCCCGGGGAGTGTGAGCGGGATTGTGATATTTGTTTTTTTTTTCGTTTGATCAACCTTATCAAGTGTCCCCTCGAATGAGCTACGCATGCATGGTTTGTATTGTTTCAGGCTGCTAATTAGTATTTCCATCCAAATGGAAGCAATTAAAGGGGTTGGCCATTATTGCTGTCGCTAATAAGGAAACCCTTTTCACTTAAATTTCAAAAATTGGCACATAACAGTCGCTTAAAATTACACAAATTTGATTTTAAGTGCCAAACGATCATTTTCAAAGTCAAAACTGTGGTTTAATAATGTAAATGATTGGTCCAAAAATCACATTTTCTTGCTGCTGAGTTATTTCCTTAAAATATCACAACTAATACACATCATATTGTCTTGAACACGCATTGTGTTTATGTTGCACCCACCGTAAAAAAAAGCCCCAATGCAATCATTTGTGCACCTTCTAATTGTGCCAATATGTGTACACCGCCATGGGTCCCTCTCCCCACACACGTACAACGACGTCTGGACAAAACAACGCGCCCGGGCCCTGGGCCGTGTCCGCCCGCCAATTCGTGTTTGACAAATCGCAATCAAATAATTTCGAATGCAAATAGTATCCATTAATAACAACAATAATGATCGCGTAATGGAATAATTGATTGATTAGTTGTTTATCCGACCGCAGCACCCCTCTCCCCTCACCCTTCACCCCTCACCAACTGTGGAAGAGAGTTTTTCCTTCCCACACACACACGCACTCGCTCGCGAAATCACGCGTAAGCCCTAATACAAACTAACACTTTTCACCAGCCATTAGCGTATTGCGCACGTTATTCGAATTTGCGAATAGTTTACGAATGAATGAACTCGATGATTAGGTTGTCGCAAAAGTAGCCCGCAGCAGCAGCAGCAACAGCAGTGTATCTGATTGGAAGAACAGGGGGAAAAAGGGGTTATGGTTGGCGGTCGGTTGGCTCCAATTTAGATTGGAGTGCATTTCAATTGGCTGGAGGCTCTGCATTAGGGTCTGCATTATCGTGCCGGACACCTCGCCCTGTTCCCGCGTGGTCTCTATCCTCTGTCCACACCTTGGTCCCCACCATCTCTCTCTTTATCCCATTACCATTCTAACGCCATGGATTGGATGAAACGCACCCGGCCGCACCAGCGAAAAGAATCGGTCGAATAAATAAATTTAAAATTTATGACGTGCAAATTAGATAAAGCATTATTATAGCATGACCTCCTAAATACCTCCTACCTGATCTTCTCCTACCCCTTCCCACCGGGTGGTGAGATGGGACCAATGCGATGGCTTTGGCGTCCCAATATCGATCACGTTCTGCTGCTGTCTCGTTACGTGAGGAAGAACATTTTGGCGAGATAATTCGAACGCTTCCCTGAGGTTGATGGTGGGCTGAGCGCGAACTCGTGCTGCTGTTTTCCCAACCTATTGGAATCAATTAAAAGCTGCTCTTGGTGTCCATGCAGGATGAATCAGAAATTATTCGTTTGGAATGTCCTTAAGAAAATGTGGTTTTTGGAATCCAACTGGAATTTTAATAAGAAAATATGATTGAATGTGCAAAAAACTGTTTCATTTTCTCATCTCATTGCTCTTAATTTCCAGTTGGATGGTGTAAATTTTATGGATCAAACTCATACAACTGCATCCAATTAATATTGCTGACACTATGGCTTTGATCTATCCTTACACTCTCACTCACAGAAACACACACACACGCAGCCATACACTGCCCTCTTTTCACCGACATTTTTCAGGCACCATCTCCAGCGCCGGAATCGATGATGATGATAAAATTTTAATTAGAAGATCAAAATGGTTTTACGCTTGATTGTGATATGATCCGATGTGCTAATAAAATGAGCGATAGTTTTTTCACCTCCCCACCTCCCCCCCCCCCCCCCTGTGGACTCCCTGCGTTGCCCTCAGTTTGTGGGGCCATTTTAATTCACATCACATGTTTGTCCGAAGTGATTGAAATACCCCCTTCACACACACACCACCCAATAGGCATTGCGATGAAATCTGCACGTACCGAAAAACCGCAGCACCGCATATTGTCCTCCCAACACTCCCCCAGGTCACCACGCCCCGGCCCATTTGGTCATCTGGAGCCCTGGCGATGGGAATGGGGAATGGAGGTCACCACACCAACACCAACATTATTAATTGATCGAGCGACGCGAGCTGCAATCCATTTTTAATAAACCATACGCATTCGACGGCTTTATCCATTTAGAGCGCCCGGCCCGGGATCTCTGTGTCGATCGAGTTCGTGCAATTAATGAGCATTAAAAAACTTATGTCACCCATACCCCCGGGGGCACGACGCTCACGAGCTCGCACCAAAGCCGACAGCAATCGTGGTGCATAATGAGGTGGAGAAGGTGCATCGATACGATCGCCAAAGGGAGGGGGGTTGAAAAAGGTGTGGGACGGCTTGCGGTTCTTCCGAGTGCTGCGAGAAACAAAACCACTGGGAAGACGGGACATCTACGGGAAGGCGTTTGACGGGTTGCCAGTAAATGATTAATTTGCCCGTCCATCAGCCGGCAGCGAGCGATATGGCGATATTGCGGGGGCAAGTCAATCACGCCCAAATGATGATATTACGTTTAGCGAGAAGATGGCGATTAACAATCGACGATTGGCGTTATGTTACATTTGCCTTGGTCGGGGCAGTTTTTACACAGTTAGTTGTGATTTTGAAGAAATTAATGTTCTTTGATTGTATCCTTGTGCGCCGTTTACCTTTGGGCATTGGAATGAAGAGAAGAGTATTTCTTTATTTTGAATTTAAATGTGATTTTGCGCTTCTTTTGGAGATTTTATACTTTGAGAACTCTCATGAGAATGAATAGAACCAAGTTAGCCTATTGGAAAGTCGGCTTAATCAAAAACCTTGAAAACTAGATGTTTCTTACGTGTACTGATGTAAATACTTGTTCCGCGACTGAAACAACCATAAACAGTACCACATTGCACCGGTTTAACCTTAATCCAAACCACCCAGCACTCTGCTAAAAACTCGCATACAAATCGCCTCGTTTGGCGCTAATCCACCTGCAATTCGCATTTATCGCACTCGTACGATCACGATCTCAAGCTCAAGAACGATCGCGCGAGCTCGTAACGCAGCGCTACAGTTTTTACAATGTGTCAAGCTGCCCCCAAAACTATCCACCTTCACCTTGCCTAACCTTGCTTTGGTGACGGTGATAAATTCCAATGACAAATCGTCTCGACCCGAGCGGGGCGCCCTCTAGGGAGAAACGAACCGTTTTTAAACCCCCTCATTGAAGGGGACGCCTGGCCTGTAGTTTCAACTTCAAACTGCACGCGAAACCTCTTTATTAATGACTTCATCATCATCATCATCTTCAT
Organism: Anopheles gambiae; assembly: GCF_943734735.2. NCBI lineage: Eukaryota > Metazoa > Arthropoda > Insecta > Diptera > Culicidae > Anopheles > Anopheles gambiae. The sequence goes on from NC_064601.1 coordinate 91,797,480, forward strand.
CGGATTCGATCGTTGGTGGGCTTTAACTGCAAGTTGCCCCGCGTGCGTACGAGTTTCGGGTTGGTTGGTGCAGCTTGGAGCACTAACTATTTAATCGAATCGGACTTAAATGCGCTCAGTGCCATCCCACCATCACGTCGATGACGATGACGACGACTGGCAGTTGTTGGTTTCTGATCACTGAGGTGGTGCACCGGGGGACAAGAAGTAAGAAAACGACATCATAAGGAACTGAAGCTCAACCCCAGCCAACTGACTCGTAAAACGAATCTCGCCCACTCGCCTCGAAATGAATCATTGCTCAAGCGAAACTGGTTACGATTTGTATCGCGTTTACGTGCGACAAGGGACATGATCGTTTCGACCAAATGAAGAAAAAAAAAAACAACTTACAAGCAACGTGGAGGAGCTCCAACCAACCGTAACAATTTATATTTATAAACACACACGCGCGCACACACACGCACACGCATTTAATACAATAAATGTACCAGCCCATCGACAAATCGGCATGAACGATTGCGTCGCAGTGCTTCCCTTTTGGGGATTCAATGTGTTGAAAAATTAACAATCAGTTTCTTCAGCCCTCCAAAGCGTGCCTCGCTCTCAATAAATTCGCTACAACGCTACAAGACGACTGATAGGCCAATCGTCCCACAGCCCACAATCTCCCAGAGCCTGCTCTACCCGCGCCGCTTTGTTTTGGGGTAGATTATTTTAAAGTGTTATTATCTCGATTCCCCGATAGTGGTTTGTTGTGTTGTGCGAGGAGCCGACATATGCGAGAAATATGCAAAACGTTTAGTTAATCAAAATATTTTCGAACCCGCCAGGGCCATGTTTGTGGGGATGCTTGAGGAGCCAAACCCTCACGGCTCGAGGGGTGCGAAATGGTAAAGGATAATCGGTTTCTAATTTTTACATCCTTCTTCAGAGCTCCTACCTTCTCCTGCTGCCCCATTCTCTGCTTCATTCTGCCAATACAAACAGGTGACAATGAGTCGTCCCGAGAGGTCTTCGGAGCGTCATCCTGCACCATTAATTGATACCCCATCGAGCGGGATGTCAAATCTAATTTATGATCCATTATTCACAATTTATGCTGCGGTACGAGATTTATTTATCAACTGAAGCCAAAAAAAAAGCACAGACATTGGAAGAAGACATCTTCAACCTATCGCTTTTGGCTACTAATCCCATCCTACTGCTAATGCTGCTTCTCAGGGGGCGGAGGAGGGATTTGTTTCACCGACTTCCCTGCTTCACCGAGAAGATGGGGTCGTCTTTCTGTAATACTCTTCCAATACGAAGATTCCAACGCTCCCCATCAAGCTCTACACCAATGATCGACATTTTTCGACCAATAAAGTACAACGACCGTCTCATCTACTCGGTCCCCACACCAGATAGAGTGAAATAGAGTGCGAGAGACAGGTTGAAATTTGCATATTTTAGTGTGTCTGATTTCAAACCGTAAGGCAGCAAAAAACATTGTGGGAGAATCTATTGGCACCAATTTAAAGCGCACCGTCAAGGAGTTCGGGGAGAGTAGGTTAGCATATAAAAATTTGTCTCCCGCTGTAGAGAGCAATAATCGTAAAAGACGGGACTTTATGATTTATTGGGCAGTCGGAGGAAACTATTCGACGATGTTCGATGTTTTGGGTACAACTATTCGTTTGGAAACGATTTACGACAGTCAACAGTCAAAGATTTAGTGTCTAAGTCTAGCATTTCAAACTGTGGCTGTTTAAAGACTTATTTACTCCATTATTTGGCATCATTTTTCTGTCATATTGAGTATTTTCTTGCCCAACGACACTCCCTTTGGTTCGAGATCGTTCGATCTTGCAATCGTACCCGACCGATCATACGATCAACCTTGCGAACAAGTCCGCACAGGTTTATCAAAGTGTGCGGGGACTAGTTTTTTGTTGTTGTCGCTGTTGCGCCTGAGTTTGCGCCAACAAAAGGGCGAGCAAAAGCCGATCTGGGCAGCATCTGGGGAGGGTTTAGTTGGCGATGAAGGTTTTCCCCCCACTGAGGGTGAAAATGAAGATGATGGCTGTTTAGCGGTCGACGTTTTGGAAGCGAAGCGTACTCTTGCTCTCGATGAGTGGATGTCCTCCGAACGCGCAAGCTGGATGCGCCTGGCAGTGCCTACGCGAGGACAACCAGCCTGACCGACCCCCCTTTAGGTGGAGGTTAAGATGAAGGTTTACAGCTGCATTTAACAGCGGTGGCTGTGTGCCGGTTCGCCTGCCCGTGCCACCCGATGAGATGGAGTTTAGGCACTGCTCTCTGCCCATTTGTTGATTGCTTCGGTAATCAATTTAAGTCGACACACGGTTGACAAAATACAAATTGTTCTACCGTGGCTAGTGGATTAATAAAAACTAGAGAGAGAGAAAAACCAAATCGCTCACACAACACCACCAAAATGGGCTCAAATTGAATGGTTTTTTCTCACCTTTCGAGCGCACTTGAGCTGCGACGACCGGCTTGGTGGCCGAGCTGAGCACCACCAGAACGAGCGAATGAGCGGGGGGTTGTAGGTACAAATTAATACGAGATAAAAACGATATTTTTAATGCAGGTGGCAGCATCGAGCGGAACATACACAACTGTCCCTTATGCTTGTCTCCATTCCACCTACCCCCCTACCCCCCAGTTGCTGTTTTCGATTTGAACCAGTTCAGCTGCAGCAGTAGCAGCGGGCAGCAGCAGCAGCAGCAGAAATGAAATAAACATTCTTCCGCGATAAATAATTCATCTCGCTCTCCGGTGCAGCACACCGGGTCCGGTCAGTCAGGCGAGGAAGGTTGCATCACTTTCCGGTTACACATATTTCATCAAACTGTCAACTGCAAAACCGGCCCGGGTAGAGTGCAATCGGATGGTGCGGATGTGGAGATAAAAAAAACACGTGGCCGTTTGAGAATATTTCGCTTGATTTTTTTTTGTTTCAATGCCCTGCAAGTTGTAGGTTTCCTGCTGCAAGGACGGCTGATGGAGAGCCTTGCGGATGGATTGTATGCCTCACGAGGGACGTAAAACTCCACCCAAGCGTTGCTAGAAACTCTAAAGAGACTAATTAAATCATTAATTGTTGTACGTTTCCAGTATTGCTATCATTCAGCATCCAAGTAATGGATCCAATCTACTAGACTAGATCGGTAGAATTCATTTTTCTTCCCTTACAACGAACACCATGATATTGCGCTATCGAAAAAATGAAATAAATTATATTCCATGCACCTTATAAGCTTCTTCGCTAACCACACACACAAATGCAAACGGCGAACAAGAAGCTAAAGGCGTACAAACACACACGTACACAAACATCCCAAAAAACAAAGCAGTTTTGTTGCCATTTTCAAAATTACTTCCATTATCCGGGCGATGACTTAAAGTTAATCCGCAATTTATGTTTACTCGGTTAATTTATCTTCATTCCTTTCGCTTGCAAACAGCGGTGGACCTTTCGTAGGGTTTGGACTGCGCTGCTTACTACAACCATCTACTTCCACCACCCATCATCCCACTCAAAGCCCGCACACTTTGCATTATGGTGGTTTTAGGTTCTCGTCCTCCACATTCTTGCTGGCCACTCGTGTGTAAGACGCTTTCGGCTTCATTACACCGGATGAAGGAATTGTGTACCGCCGAGGGAAAGAATTTCGCCCCGTAAGCGTAAGCGAACGTACGGCCGCCGAACCGAGCACGAACCATCGTGGCGGCCCCTTTCCAGGATGGACGACTTCGACACCAAACGGCAGCCGCTCGTCAATGCAGAGGCGCAGGGCAAGTTGGCGTACGTTCTAAGGCAACAGTGCCGGGGCGGAGCGGTAGTCCGGCGTCATTTCTAGGCTTTCTATTTGATTTGGTCACGTACGCGCCGCTACCGGATGGACGAGCCTTGGGGCTGGGTGGTGGGTTTTTTTTTCTCTCTTCGTACGGTCCTGGATTTTGCTGAACGATTCTATCGGTTGGAGTAGAAGACGAAGAAATGGGAGCCACACAAAAAAGTCCCAAAAAACGTAAGAGAGATCTTGACCGAACTTCCACAAAGTCATTCGAGGGTCTTCGTCAAAACCAAGACGATTGCAAATCACCGAAGGACATGGGGAAGGAGTGAGCAAGAGCTCCAAACATGTCCTTTTCTTTGCACAAAATGAATGAAAAAACTGTGTGCTCCAAAAGGGAAGGGCTTGTGTGCATGAACAAGCAGAAATTTGTCAACTTTGGGTTGAATTTTGGATTTGGATCCTAAAAGTTTAATGCTTTAGTCTCGAACGGTAGTGAGAAGGCAACCCGAGGCAAAGCTCACTCATGACAAATTGTGCTGCCCTCTAGGTGAAGCCTTTCACTATTTAAAGAAAGCCAGAATTACCTTTTTTTGTTGCTTCCAGGGAAAATTGATTTATTTTTTTGGGGCAATCTTCACCATAAATGCAATCGAGAGGATACAATTCTTTCCATATCCTTTGTATCCTTCTCTTACTCCTTAGCTTCTTGCTTGCTTCTTATTTATGAGGCACAAGATTATGAGGCTTTCGGCAAAGAATAACTTCCTAACAGGGCATCCCTTTTGCTACCATGCATGTAGTAGCCTGTATGATAAGTCACGTCAATAATTTTTGTCCTGAGGAGGACCTATCCATTCGGGTAGGGTGCTAAGTGGTTATGGGTGACTATCTGTATGGTTCGTTCATTTTTTATTGTTTACATACCCCTTCCAGGGCGGTACATACTCTCTAACCAGCTAGATAATCTTTTGCAATCTTATACAAAACCAACCATAAAGGACAAGTGTATGTGTGTGTTCTTACAAAATTTGCACCGAATTGTCTTGTGTCTGTGTGTCCTATTCGGCTTCGACAACGGCTTCTCTACAGGTTTTTCGCCCCAAAGCCCACTGCTGCTGCTGCTGCTGCAACAGTAGCATCCCGCGTGCGGCACAAAATTTATGGTGAAGCAATATTTACGATTATTGTTTCCTTAAATTACAAATAAATCGACCGATTCAAATTCGCCTTTTAATTTTAAACTTATTTCTTTGCCCACGAACAACGGGAGATAGGGACGAAAAAAACCCGAGGGCGCTCGAGCTCAAGCAGCCGACACTGCGCCTGCACGTGGTGCGTGTGGCCGAAGATGCTTGCCGAGCGCCTTTACTACTGGCAAGGGATTTGGACTTAGGGTTTTTGGGGGGGGTGGGGTTGTGCTGTAGTAATGCCTTTCCTTCGCGCTTAAAGCGAACAACCCAGCTCACCACCATCCACCCGAAGTCACATTTCATTGTTTGTATTTTAAACGCTTCGCTCACTTGTGCAGTGCGGGAGTAGATGCCACCGTCACGATGACTGTGAGGGTGGCATACGCCTCGAGAGGAGCAGCAGGGGAAAAAAAACGTCACCCCACGTACCATTTTTTGCGAGTTTTTTTTTTTATCTTAGATTGAGGGTGTACAAGCAAGAAGTGTAGGAAGAGAGTTAAAAAAACCATAATACCATCGAAATAAAACACGCTGTACATGCTGCGGGAGAGGCACGAAACCCTGAACAGGACATTCGAATCTATTTCGAGTTTGGTCCGAGGATGTACAGCAAGAAAAAACTTCCCTCCACAGTGCCAAAACTGTTCCTAATCGGGACAGTTGTACAGCGTTTTAAGACTCGGTTGCTGTTGGGGAATGGGAGAGGAAGAGAATTGTTGTAGTATTTCTGTGTTTTTTTCTTGCTTCCTTCTCTGCCTCTGATAGCCGCTGCGTGTCGCTCGCTGTCTAAATTGTGGCCACGACAAATTTAAACTTCCAATTTGTCGCAATGGCTGACTGCACTCCGTCAGACTCATTGACTTCTAATTATTTTTTGCTGCTGCTGCTGCTGCTCTTCCCTCTGTGCTCCGCCCCTGTCCCTCACCAAAACATTTTCTTCCATTTCTTGTCCGTGAGCAGCACATTTCCCTGAAGGAGGAACTGTCCTGCACTCATCCATCCATACTGGCACGCCCGGACGCTCCCGACTGTTGGCACGTGAGCACGTGAGCACGTCTATAATTCTTGCATAAAAATTAACGCGTCCGACAGAGTAGTCCGTCCCGGCGGCTGAGGCCCGGGTTCGGCCGGGATCCATAAAGCATCTGAACGGAAAGATTCCTTCAGTGGTTCGGAATCCCCGGAACCCTGGAATGCTCTCCACTGGGTGGTGGTGTTCGACTTATTTTTTTGCGGTGTTGTTGCTGCTTCCTCGTGTGTGTGTGTGTGTGTGGAGCGCATCGAATCGGACCGCTTTTGCCCATTGCCCTCCCATCGCTTCTCGCTGTGTCGAACGAAGATAAATGACGAAGAAATTCTTCTGAACCGGGCACACGACACCCCGGCAAGAGCGGCGGAGGAAATATGCGATCAATATCGGAATCGTAACAGCACGGCGGAAGCGATCGTCCCCGTTCTCCTCCACCAGCCACCGGGGAAGTACGGTAGTCGACGGTTTTCATACTTCCTTTTCCGTTGGCTCTTTTTTTGTCGTTTGGTGCGTGTTGCTAAAGATGAGGAACATCTTTCGCATCTCCGCGGAACGTGACGGGCTTGAGGAGCCGCTGCTCGGAGGAGGGATTGAGGCTGTGCAACGTGCGGTCGTGGCACGTGGCTGTGCTTGAAGGGGAAGGGAGACGCTGTCAGTGTTACACTCACATACATATTGCTAATGCTTTACTGCTAAGGAGTGTGTTGCAAACGGGAAACTGGTAGGATGTTTAGTAAACTAATAAAACGTTTAAGACTGAAGTTAGCTTCAATGGTTCTAATGTAGCTACATTTTGCTTCATTTAATACTTAGGGAGCTTCTTGTTTGTGAAAGATGGTATCTTGAGTATTGTATCATTCACTTTAAACGCTCGTCTGACAGAAATGTTCACTAATCATCCCAGACTTAGTATCTTCTTGCATGTAGAGTTTCTAAGTGGCATTTGTCTTTCCAAACTCTTGTTTTGCCATAAAGGTCATAAAGTCATAAAGGTGTTTACTAAGCTACTAAGTAAACTACTTAGAAGAACATACGAGAAAGCATTTCAAGTACTGAAACATACTTCTGTAAACGTTCATTTCTCACCTAAAAGCATCACGTTGCCTTCGTCCTTAGCAACCACGTGTCGGCTAATTTCCTTAGTGATGTATCCGAACACTTAACCACTCGTCTTACGCTTGTTCCTCACTCCCACCCCGCTCAGCCCAACGCCCCAACACGATTGACAGCCGATCGTTCGAGGGCAATGATTAATTCGCGGACCCACACCAAAAAAACCCTCGTTCACAAACCGTGTACAGCACGTTTCATTCCGCACGGGCGTCACGTGAGCAACAAGGTGATGCCACATATTTTCATGCAAATTTATGTTTATTCGGATGTTTTTCTTTACCCACCCGCGGTGCCCACGACCACTAACCGGTATGGTTTTGGTGCCCGGGCTGGGCTGGGGCTCACAAAATCGGTCTTGATGGATGATTTTACGTTTTTTTTTCCTTGCTATTGCGCCTCACTCACAAAACCCGAAGCAGCCAAATGAGAAAAGCGGCATCGACACTTAATATAAGTGCGTGATGCACATTTTTCCAGCCATGTTCCCGGAGTACGCCGGGAACGGAATGGTAGACTGGGAGAAAAAAAGGGAAAATGAAAAATACTTCGAAAATCAGCACGGTGAAAATACGGTCGGCTTCCCTCCGCCGTCCTACAAGGGGGATAATGCACCGACAAAAGACGTGTTGTTGCAGCAGGACAACATACTCGGGTACTCGGGGCCGGAAGACGACCCAAGAAAGGAAAGGCAGGCGAGGAAGAGCAGCAAACCGGCATGTTTGGTGCGCTGAACTTATTTCACGGTAAATTAGCATATATTGTTATTGGCAAATTGATAAGTATTGGATGAATTGGTGGAAAAAACAGCGAAATCAATCAGCACGTACGTACGCACGCCGGCACGACGGCCCACGTCTACGGGGCCTTTTCCGCCCTTCCGGTCCTTGTGGAGAGTGAAGTTTTGCAAATTGGATTTTCTTGTTAAAAATTAAGTGAACCAAAATGAGGAGGATGATGCGTGCAATACGGGATTCGGTAAGAAATGCTGAAAGGAAACAAAAAATTTAAATGAAAATGGAAAATGCTCTCGCTTGGCAATCGCGCATGGTTGAGAAACGTTTTGTAGTGCATTTTTGGAGGGTTTTTTTTTTTCAAATCAAGTTCATTGAAACTAACGTTTGTGTATTAAATCAAGGCAAAGGATTAAGCAGAAAGTAGCTAATCCATGCCAGTGTCACACAGCGTCTCCTGGAAGTCAGTTTTTCCCTCCTAAACAACTCCAATGCTCCGCCACTTTTCGCCACTCCAACCAACAACCAAGTTCATTTAATCAAGAGATTGTCGGAATACCCCTTCCAACCCATCCACACACACACACACCTTCTTGGGCACAAAATACAGCGAGCGAACCTCCCTCGAATGATTAAGTTTTATATTTACCTAATGTTGTGACGGGGTGCCAGTGAAATTCGCACAAAGCTTACGACCGAGCATTAACCATTCGTGACACTCCGCAAGGCAGAGAATCGCCCATCTCCCTCCCCCCCCAATCACCCAACCAACCCAACCGCTACGCGGGAGAAGTTTAAATAACTCGACTAATAAATTATTGAAGGATTAATATTGACTCAGCAGAGCAATAAAGACAATTAAATATGCAAAGCGAAGAGGCAAAGTGAAGAAATGTCGACAGCCGAAAGCGCAGCCTGCCGTGCCGAAGAACGGCTTAGGCGTGCGGCTCGAATTGCCGCCTCGCACCGCCAAGGGCGCCCCAAAAGGATGGCATCGCTTTCATCTGCCCACCGATTCGGTCTTTCTGGCCCGTTCCGGCTCACACCGAAAGAAGTTCGCTGGCGGGGCCGCGAAAAGTTCTACGCAAATGTAGATAAATTCTCCGCGACCGCCTTTGCCAAACCCTCCACAAAAACACCCTGGTTCGTTGCCGATTTCAGCCGATTAGCGCAGCACCACCTCCACCTGCGAAGGGCGCGTAGACGCCGGAGATGTTCTAGCAGTGGTGGTGGTCCAACATTTTGCTGACAAAACCATCCTTTCGACTACTTGTGGGGTGGTGGGGAGTGGTGCACTGAGACGAAGCGGAAAGCCAAAATCCAACATGAAACCCTTCTACGGTTGGGGTGCTGCGGGTTGGAACGCTTCATTTTGCCATTTCGCAAAACCAACCAACCAACCGACGAAAGGGTTGAGTGTGCTCCGCGTGTGGCGTGGTTTCGGGGCGAGACGGCACACGAAACACGCGGGGTATTTGGTGCGCTAAGACCATCAAATTGTTCACGCATTTTCGTAACGCGCCGGGCGCCGGGGAGTCGAAATGAGCTCTGTCAGAACGGAATTAAGACATTTCAACTCCCGCGGCCCCGTGATGCTACAATCCTTTTACTGCGCAGGAGGACTTCAAGGGAAGTGCGTTACGTTACACCATTTGCTGGGGAGTAAAGCCTGCAGAAGGGGAGATGAGGTATTTTAAGAACTTTCACCTCGAGAAAAACGAGTCGGTGGGGCACCACGACGAGCCATCTTCAAAGCGTTGTTGTCGGTGGCTGTAAGACCACCGTCGGAGGCAGCAGCCCGAACAAACGCCTGAAACGTCGAGAACCAGGGACGACAAGGGGCTTTAAATTTCGGTGTTTATTCATGCTAATCAGTTCGCGGAAGGCACGCGACGTGGCGTTGCAAGGTATGCCCTATTGGGTGTATCGTAACTTGCCCTCCTCCGGTAACGCGGTCTGTGACGCAGATGAGGTGATAATTTTGCGCTCCAATGGGTTGTTGCGCTCCCGTCGAAGACTATTGGGGTTAAATTTTTTTTAAAGGGAAGTGGAGAGATTGGCTAAAGAGCCAGCACGAAATGGCAATTCCAAATGACAAGACAAATGTACCCGCCCGCTATTATTGCTTTGTTGGAGGATGTTGGCATTTCGGGCGAAGTAATCGAAACCGACGAATTCGATGCGCAACAGTATCGTCACGTGCGAGGAGCGTTAACATTGCTGGAGAAGCTCAATTTTTCATAATTATCACTTTTGAAGGTAGCAAAAAAAACATGGCAAAACCCTGCACAACATCATTTATCTGCAAGAACTCATCTCGATGACAGTCATTTTCCGAGAACTACCCCTGCTTTTCCGGTACACCTGGTACACATAATATCCGTCCACTCAACTCGTTCCCTCTCCAAACTCTCTTCTTCAATCGATCACTCACCCCCACCCAACAACACCTTCCACTTAACTCCATTAGCGTCACCGATACACACCGGACAGCCAGGCGCACTGGTACGCCACTCTGTACCACAAAGAGCACCGGAGACCGATCACACAAACTGTTCATGAATTGATCTCATCAAAATGGTCCACAACAAAAGAGCGGTCGTGAGGGGGGAAGTGGGAAGCTGCAGGAGCAGGGAAAATAAATGATAATTCCCAGGGCCCAAATGTCCGCCCTGGTATCCAGCACCCGCTTCCCAGCAAGTGCCCGGGAGTCAAGTCTTGTATATTAAACATCCGTTTAATTTCCTGCTGTTTCATTCAATTATATCCTGCTGGTTTTGGTAGGAGTGTGGTAGGACACCATCCTTTCACTGTATCCCTTCAATCCCTGCTCGTGCTCTCTCTCTCTCTCTTTCCATTTGTGAGTGGGTTTTTGGATTTATCATCATCCTCGCCGTCGTGGTTGTCCTGATCCACGTCGCCACTGCACGCTATAAATATGACTAATAATTCACTTTCCCTTTCTGGTGCACACCCACACACACACACACACGTCTAGTCCCTTCCTCTATCTGGGTGCTTATCACCCCTTTCACGGCACCCCGAAACCAGTGCGTCGTCCCACTGCTGTGTGTACGCTAGAGATTAGGAGGCGTTAGATTAGGTGGCCGCCGGCCTAAACTGTCTCCCACTGTCGGTGTCGGAGGGGAATGGAGGCCACCGACAAAAAAAAAAGTTAAATGCTCTCAACTAGCCCTTGCTCACGCACCTCATAATCCTTTCTTTCGCGTGAACGGCCGGCACCGGGAAAATGGCATAGCTCGAAGCCGTTGTTCGACAAAACATCAACATCCCGCTGGAACGCTCCCGCGCGCGTCATCACGTGGTGCGGCACGTGTCGCACACAGTGCCGCGCCGTGGCGGCTTGACTTCTCCCGGCCCATCCTGTGGCTCATCCCGAGGAGTCTGTGCTTTACGGTACAGTTTTCCGGGGGCAGCTTTATGTTTTATTGGTAGATTAAAGGAAAATATTTTGCTGCGGCAAAATAGTGTGCACTGTTTGGCTCTCTCTCCAACACATCCAATCGGAGCCAAATAACATCGGAGAAAGGTGGGAAATTTAGCTAGTTCCCTTTAAATAGCTCACCAAAGGTAGAAAAAACAGCCTCTGGGAGAGAGAAAGAAAAAAAACCCTAAGCCGAAACGCTAACATCACTTCCGTGTAACCTTTATCGTGTGCAGCACAAAAGCAGCCAAATGGGCCTGCCGAGAAGTGAACAATTGAAAGTTTTAAAAACGAAATAACCAAAACACACGTGCACTCAATAATACCGACACGTGGCAGCAGCGTTGAGCAGGAGCGCTGGGAGGCATGGGAGCAACATAGCAACACGAAGTAGGCTGGGTATAGGATTTCAATTGGAATCGAAAGAGGAATCCAGTTGGTCTGGTCTGTACGAGCAGCTCGAAGGAAATGAAGTCTAATGAGAGATAAATGGGAAGCCAATCAGTGAGTGAGTTGAGTGACTTGTCTTACTAATCAAATAATTCTACAGCACTGTTTTGCAACGGGAATAAGGTGTTGTAATTTCACCACAAAGGGGTAATCGAATGACAGCGAATGATTGTGGTCAGTTGTTGCCAGCAATCGGTGGATACACTGACAGCATGCATTTAATAAACCAATTCCGAAGACCATGTGCACAGGTCACGTGTCCTGTCCGCCGGACGGCCCGGAGCCTTTAATAAGTGTCAAGTGAACGCCTCTGCGTCGCGCTGTAATGACGTTCCATTTGTTTCGCAGCAATCGCATATCAATCGTGCCAGACTGCTGAACCCATCATCAGTGAAGGTCACATTATTGAAGGGTTGACTTCAATTCGATCACTGTTTCATTCGGACTCTCTTCTCACGATCCCGAAAAGTTTCGAAACCTGTTTCGGAATCTGGGAGCGATCGGAGCGGATTGATAAGTCCGTTGGAGCCCATTCAGCCCATCCCGGACCGAGGAGTGAAGGGGTGGAAAGCAATTAACCCAGCGACGGAGCTGAAGATTAGGATCGAAAATTCAGCTGTCGAAGTTTCGGGGGATGCGATCCGTGCGATTCGATTAACGAACGTTTCCCATTCCGCGTTGGGCGCAAAGTTTGGGGCCACCCCACAACGCTCCCGGGCGAAAGCCGCTTATCGGAAGGTCCGAAAAAATGTGCGAGTGGGCCGAAGGGCGAGAAGTCGCAACACAGACAGGAACAGACAACAACAACAACAACAACAACAACAAAACCGTAGCAATAATCGATTTGATTGAATCACAGCTCCCGGACACCGTGCAAGCTCCGTTAGCAATTATTAATATCAGTTGTCGATTCGTTTTGTTTTGGGAACCCCTTTTTTGTGAGTGTATTTCAGCATTGCGAAAGATTGATTTGGGGCTCAAGCTTGGCGCAGTGTGGGTCATAATTTGCCTTTTACGCCGACCTTATTCCGGTAGCAGTTTACGAGCCAAGCTGCTCCACCACATGATGACTTTCCTCTTTTAAGCGTACTAAATTCTCATTTCTCTCTTTTGCAGATCAACGGATTTTTGTTCCTGCCATCCCAACACCACCCTGGGCAGTGTTGTGTGTGAACTGCAAACAAATGTGCTGGGAGTGTGTGGGCTTTTTGCAACGCTTTCAAGTAGCAACATCATTAAACATTCCCATGAAAGATAATCGACTGACTGGAGATTATTAAAATTAATGACCAGGCAGTGACGGTAGCACGGTAGCCGAACCATTCATCAATTGAGGCCCGGGCCCAGGGCTGGAAGATTGAGACGTTTGCTCTAGATATTATTAATATTCGGTCCGTTTCGTTTCCGTGAGCTAGATACACGGGATAAGAAGCTAGAATATATTGAAGTACGCGTGACTGAGATGTCCGGTACATGGATAATAACTGGTTAAACACCTTAGAAATGATTAAAAGCGGGTGACTTATTGATCAGTAGTTCATGAACAGTTCCTTCTTAAGAAACGCATGCTTTGATCTCCAAATGTCCTTACTTTTGTAGTGTTCATGGCACACTGAGTCACCCGTCTGATCTCTTCGGTCAACTGTCAAATTAGTACGACTGAAGCAAAGGCCACATTCGGAAACAACAGCAGCCAAAAGCTGCAATCTCACGACAGAAACTCATCACCCAACCGAGTAGTTAGCACTTCAATCTATCTTCTCCTGCGAGAGCACATTGGACCTTCCCTTATATCAGTGGCCAGTGTCAGCAGGGAGTCATCATCAGTGTAGCAAGGTGCATCCAGCAGCAGCAGCAGGTTGAGAAAGGAAAATTAATCGTATCACAATCGCCACCCGAAGCGCAACGGCAAGTGTGATGGACGTCGAAATCCCTTCCCCCGTCCAGTGGGTCAGCTAATTTTTCCCTCAAAAAAAAAACCAACAAACCGTGTTAGGCCTCCGATGATGGTAGAAAGACCTGCCTAGAAGTGTGCTCTCGAACAAAACACAACAGGGATGAACGCGCTAGACACGCGCTTCTCGTATGCTGCGAGGTCCGTAAAGAGCACGACGCAGCACGCATCAATAGGGCGCGTCAGTGCGCGTCAGAACGAGCCCTTCAACAAGAACCCACCGTTTCGGTGCACCGGCTTTGGGCACAGTGGCACCTCAAGCAACAGAAGAAGAAAAAGAAGAAGTAGTAGCAAAAACGCAAGTCACCGCGATGTTAAAAAGCAGGTAATTGATTGAAAACGCTTTCATTCCCATCGCCTTCGGTGGTTGAGGGAGTTCATTTACTTACCCACTTCCCCAATTCTACCGAATCACGATCACACATGGGTAGCTGGTATGGGTTGGGCCAGTGGATGAAGCCCACTGTGACAACTTCTTCCATTAGCGGAAGGCTTAACGTCTGCGATGTAGCTCTCTCCCCTTGACAGGCCCACGCGTGAGACTGTGTGAGCCCGCTGCCTGTGGGCCTTTTTGTGGCGTTTTGAGCTTCAGCTCAGTTAGGCAACAAGAACAGATCGCCACGCTGCCTGTGGGCTTCCACGTATGTTTACCGAAATCGATTCGTTCCTTGTGCGCGCGCTCTCTCACTCGTCTGCCTACTGGGGGCTGCTTCAGTTTTTGTGCCTCATCATTTCGATGACGTTTCCTTCGATATCACGAGTGGCTCGGTGAGTGGAGAGCTGCATGCCAGCGAGAAGCTGCCTGTCAATCGATGTGGCCTAACCTCACCAAATGCCACGCAGTGAAGGGGCATAGCATCGAAGCATGGAGGAAGAGAGAAAAACAGGACATGAGAAGGCTCTTACGGGGGTAGATGTTTAGAATGGTCGAAATGCTTACAAAGTAGTGACCCCATACAAAGTGTTTTGCCTTTTTTCTGTTATAGTTTGTGGAGTGATACAATGCTGAACAGTGCAGCTTATACGAGATTCGAAGCGTTTAGCGAGGTTTATACCTTTTGTAAAGGTGATTCGACGATTGAAGAGATCAAAGGACGTATCTCTTTCACTTAATCGCTCTGGTCGTACTTCACACAGACAGATCCCAACATCCATTAGAGATACTCATCTCTTTAGCTTTTGGGTCTTTCGTTCTTAACTAAGCTCCTACGATTGCGATCGTGGTAGGTGGTCTCTTGCTGCTCGGAAGAGTTTACTTGACTTTAACTCAACTTGCTGCCCAAACTAACAAATAGAATTTAAATTCCTTTCCAGTTAGGAACTCTGATTTTACTATTTTTACGAACCAAGCATGCTACTCACAAATAAATCCAAAGCTCCCAAAAAGCGCTTCCGTTTTGGGCGGGACGGCGAACATAACAAAGCATAAAAATGACTCCCGTTTCGCCCATCATCTTTGCTCTCCAACGCCAACGGCGGACCCCACCGGCCAACGGTAGAGCGGTTGTCCCCAAATTCAAAGTCGATAACTTTGACTTTCCTTCAGTCCAAACCTCCCCATTTTCAGGTTGCCAAAAAGGCTCCCGCTGCCAGATGTCACCGAAAAACAAACCGTCGAGAACTACCGTTTTCTCCCGCCAGCCTCCCTCCCCCCCCAACAAAAATCGTGACTATCAGCTGCTTTGTGTCCAGGTTTGCCCAAACTTCGCACAACGCGTCGTGTCGATTTATGAGCCGGTAGTCGAAAATTTATAATTTCGGCTGCCCTTTTGTTATCTATAAATAATCCGACCGTCCAGACCAGAGGCAAGAACCCGAGCCAAATCCAAACTTCCGCTCGAGCCTCACCATAAAGGAGTCAAGAGCGTTGGCGCGCGCGCCCGCGCTCGCTTTCGAAGAAATCGTCGGCCGGTGTACATCCAACACTCCCAGGCACTACCAGGAATTTGGCCAATGCTCGATTTTGCGGAATTTCCTTGTATCGTTTCTCAATCGGTGCCGGACCCTCACGTACTAGAGGGCACAATTGCCGAAACTCTGAGGCCAAAGAAAGTCTACCGAAGGAGGCTTAAAGTTCCGATCTTTTGCGAAACGGTTTTGCGATTTGTTGTGTTTTTATGAAGCTGTTTTTTTTTCTTTTCCGTTGATTTAGAGGCCAACAGTGGGACCTCTCTTTGCTGCAGTAGATATCGTGGTGAAGCCCACCAGAAGCAGTTTGTCTTGTCCAGTGTTTTATTATGTAGCGGATGCGGGGCTCTTTTTCTTATTTTGTTTCATTCACCGCTCGGGCTGGACCGTCCCAGAGCCTTGGAAAGGGGGGAAATTAAAACAATGCGCAATAGGCTTTGTCGCGGTGTCCTATATCACAAGTTTCTTGGTGGAGTTTTCTCCTGCCCCAAACGGCAAGCCGCGATTTGATGCATCGTGAAGTGGGAGAGCACAGGCACAATATGACAATTCGACGCCCGCCAACAATTGTCCATTGAAGAGACGCCCAACTTTTATGTAGTCTTCGATGATACTGTTCTCTGGCCGAAGGGTTCTGGAAGCTCTCTGGAGTTAAGTTCTAACAATTTATCAAATCTCTGGCGCCTGGGAATTGACCCTTCCTTAAAAGAATGACTTCCGTGTTAGGTTTCCGCCAATTCCATCCCAAATGACACGAGTCATTTCCAGGCGTCTGTAACCTTTTCTTTAACCCCGCTCTGAACCGCTATAACATTTAAAACAATCCACCACCCCGAAGGGAGGAAAGAGAAAATATTGGACATTCCAGCGCAACGGCTCTGGCCCGGTTTGCAAAGCTCCCAATTCCCCGATGCCGCCCCGAAGGGACAAGTGGCCATGAATCAAAAATTATCAATTTGCTTGTCCACCTTTTCCGACCGCGCTGGCGCTTTCGACCCCCGAAGATCCGCTGGACACACTGGTCATCCCTGATGCCCTGAAGCGGACGAAACCAAGCAAAACGGAAACCACCCGCTCTCTCTCTCTCCTTAACCCCACACAAACACATATACCGAACCCGCTTGGGTTGGTTCTTTGAGGCCATAAAATTAAAGGATCGTTTATTGTTTTCCTCGCATTACTTCGCGAGATCAACCTCCTTTGGTGGGAGTGAGTGGGTGGGGGTAAGGATGATGATACGAAAGAACAAGAACGTGTGTATGTGTGTGTGTGTGTTTGTCCGTGCCAGAGGATCTCAAAACGGAGGTCGGAAATGAAATGAAATGAAATGTGTAATTTTAAATTACACCGTTTATGATTATTGTCTTGATAATGTTTCATGTTTTCTGCTTTGCGGTTCAAGTCACAGCCACAAAACAGAAGACACCAACTCGTACCCATCGATTTTGGAGTTGTCTTTCTCAGTTCCTCCCCCTCTCTCTCTCTCTCTGTGCAAAACCGGTGGCAGGCAGAAAAATGGCAAACTCATCGGCCCCGTTCTGGCTGTGCAAATAAGCAGTAGCCAGCAGTAGCGAACAAAATCGAACGACATACGACATAAGAGAGCCTACGGGCGCACTGGAAGAACAGAGGCAAGAGAGGCCTCCATTCGGTCCTTCATTCATGTTTCCTTTTGGGCTCAGTTTCAAGGGATGGTGGCCCTTGGAATGGTGGACCGTTAAAATCAAATCATGATTAAACTTTCAATTTAACAGCTACTGGCATATAATTTGGATGATTTTCTGCACATTCTCTTGAAGTTCACGGACGATGTCGAGGGTAGCGTTAAGCTGGTAGGTAGTGTTTAAGGGAAAGGGAAATCGTGGATAATTAATATCTGCATCGACCTGAAATGTCAACTACGTTTTTTCATGTTTTGGATTCAAGAGAAAAACGCAAAGGGAAGAGCATTGTTGATGTAGAGTTCGGTCGTCATCAGTTTGAGCTATTTTGAGTTTACGCTTCCAGAAAGTCAAATATTTCGAACCAAAAAAACAGACACACACATACACACAAATACTAGTGAAAGTGGCAATGTCCTCATCGAAATCTCATCCTGTCAAAGTTTTAATTGAATCTTCACACTTTGCCCGCCTGCCGACTGGTGTGTATGGGCCCTGCCCTTACATGATCAACTTACAGGAGCTCTCCTTCCCCAATAAGGGTTCCCCATAGCTACCCTGCTACCCCCTGCTATGGTGCTGGCGCTACAGAAATTCAATTTTTCAACAATTATTTCCCATTGAACTTGAGCCGGCCGGGGGAAGGAAAACTTTCAAACCGCTATAGCGCTCATTCATCCAACCCAAAGCCAGGCGCTAGTACAGGAGGAGTAAGGGAAGTAGGGTCAAAGTGGCATTGGGTTGGCCGGTATTATTCACCTGTAAAAAAGCAGGGCAAATTTAAATTGAATCCTATTCATACAGGGTTGGCTCTTGGCCCTTGTTGCAAGCGACCGACGCCCGAGATAAGAGCGGCGGTTAGAACCAACCGAAAATTTCCATATGAATTCTATCCTTGCCGAACCATCTCTAACCGCGTAGAGTTTAGTGGAGAAGAGGTTAGAAAGAAACACACAGCCCAACCGTCGCAAAACTGGGTATGTACGCCCGAATAACGAATGGCCCAATGTTGTTTTGAAAGCGTGCAGGAGTGCGCATCTCTAGCTTGAACCCCTTTTTCCTCCGATTCACCACTCAAACCGAAGCAATTCAAAGTAAACGCTTGGTTTGGTATGGAAAGCTGAACGCGCCTTTCTTCCCCAAAAGCGAGAAGGTTTCACCGCGTCGGGCTTTGCATGTCGTGTTCGATGATGTGCTAATGGAATTTGACAGACGCAGGTGCGTTCGGTTGCCGAAATTAACCGAAAATCGGTGCTGAGAACGAACGGCGGTTACGCTTTCGGTGCCAAAGGACTCGCTCAGCTCGCTGATCACTCGAACACACAGATAGGGGCCCCATCAGTTCAGAAGTGTCGAAACATTCGACAAAACACTCCACAACGGATGCGCTATCGGCAATCGTTTGAGTTGATTTAAGCCGAACAAATCTCGCTCGTCGCATCGCAATTGCTAGTTTTAAGATTTACAGCAGACAAAACGCTGCCGAGCTCGTGTTCAACGCTACTACTATTGCTACTGCTACGCGAGCTGTCCGTTGGGTCCCATCCACTTTTAGCGCCAGCTCGCTTCGAATCGGCACGACGAGCAGCGCGACGGTTTATCCCGTGTGCAGTAATCGTAAAATTAAAAACAATTTTCATGTTCCAACTTTTATGAATTATTGCTCCGCCGCTCGTGCTCGTGTCGCGGCGGCCGCTCCCCTTCCACTCGTCTCCTGGGTTCGCTCTTTCACTCAAAATCTTCCACGCAAGATTTACGGTGGGCAGAGAAAGAAATTGAACAACCGAGTTTGCAACTAAATACACACACACACATAGCTGGCTGGTCAATGGCATCTTTCTCTATCAAGATGGAGAGGGAAAGCAGGGGCTGGGGAGGGCGGACAACAAAAGTACACAACTTTGGCACAACTGGTTTGCTGGACAAAGGACAGAGGAGATTCTTAACAACAAGAGAGGAGCAGAACGTTCGCTTTCCCCCTGGGGGGGAGGAGGGTGAATAAAATGTGAAAAATTGCTTTACCAGCACTGCAAACACTCAGTGCTTAACCCCCTTCTCCCTAAGGGCAAATCGGTGGAGCTAAAGACAAAGCGCAGCATAAAGTAGGAGTTCGTCGTTTGGCGTATTGATCAATGATGAGCTCGCAACGAAGAAGATAGTTCGCGCTCCGCTCCATATTGCTTGTGGGACCAATTATGCACGTCAGATAGTTAAGCGCGTTCCTAACACTCTTAAGAATTAAACTAAAAACTATTAAACTTTTCTGTTTTGCATTTGAACTTTAATGTGAAGCAAATTTGTCAAGCGCGCGCGCACACTCTGTCAGGCCCAAAAACCGAACAGAAAACGCGCGTAGGTTGAGCACACGCTGAAGTAATCGACAACAACATCAACCCAGCTCCAACCGTGAATCGCACAGAAGCTGCGTAGAGCGTGGATGTAAGTTGTTTAATTTAAAATAACACCAACCAACTCCCGGCATTGTCGGATGGGCTGCACATAGGGATGATGACGCGCAAAAGGGAAAGCGAATTCGCCGCCAAAACGGAACCACCGAAGATGGGTGATGATTGAGCCGATGAGCCCCAACGAGCTACCGGGTGCAGCAGTGGGCAGCAGCAATAAGCAAAAGCTGAATGGACGCAAACAGCAACGCAAAATGTGCAATGCAAAGCGCGACGCCGTGCAGCATCCAACGAAAAGGGGGAAAACGAAACGCAAAGGTGATCATCGGCTCGCACCGCATCGAGAACGCACCGACCGGCGCACGATCCATCTTGTCGAGCCCAGCCAGCCAGCCAGCCGTCTGGAAGCCGCTTGAACAACGGGGCCCGGCAACGAACGAAAACGAAGAGGAAAAAACGGAAGCCGTTTCACGATAACGTTTTTATTCATGTTTACCTCACATTGCATACATTAACCCGCTTCGATCGAATGCGAATATATGGTGTGTGTAAGATCACGAACCGGTGGAGGAGAGCAAACTCGAGGCAAACGGTGGAGACGAACGAACGAAGCATATTTGTATCGATCAAGCTGGGCGCGAGGAGGGCTTTTGGGGTCCCAATGGCCAATTGTAAGATGTTGTGATTTGCACCGCACAGGCACACTGTGTGCGAAGAAGCGCGTTGTGGATGCTTCGTGGCCAAACTTTACCCCAGGAAGATCATATTCCTTTCCATTCTTTTTGAGGATCATTGAGGAAGGCGAACTTGCCCCGTTGTGCGATGCTACTGTGTTGATTCTGATGTGGTTGTTGGAAGCATTTTGTTGTTGCTGCCGATGCTGCTACGGCTTCTCCGTAAACTTCATCACTCACGCGCCCATGATACTCTTACTCAAGGGCCCATTCATATCCGCGGCGAGCATCTCGATCCACTCGAGAACACGGGAACCTCGTAGCCAACAGTAGCTGAGGCAAAAACGGAAGCCCTTTTCAGAGGCGTGAGTGTTGTTTTTAATTCTGCAGAAAACGGTTCGCGGAACCGCGGAATCGATCGATCAGTCTAGTGGAAGGTGGTGGGCGATCGAGAAATGGTAGCTCGAGTACGATCGACAGTAACACACAGTCTGTTGGCTGCCCCTCGCTGCCCACTTAAGCGAGAGAAAATATGATCAATCAGACCTCAGAAACAACGGGCACCAACATCTGCCCTCACTTAAACGCTTTGCCTATCCCCATTTAGTATGAATGAACGAAACTCCATTAAAACGGCAGTATTTAAGAGGGATCTAGTTGACCGTTGAACTTCACTAAACGTTCACTGGAGTGTGTTTTTGTGTGTGTGTGTGTGTGTGTGTGTGTGTGTGCGAGCATTTCAATCGCTAAATTCTCTTTCCCGTTCTTTAAACAAACGCGCTTAAAACTCCGTCCGCAAAACGATCGGAGCATTGATTTATTGGTTCGCGATTACAAAACCCACAAGCCAGCTCGCCGCGAAACGACAGGTGATTTACGAACATTGGTGCCCGAGGGCTTGATGCTGGAACGCTCTCTTTCTCTCTCTCTCTCTCTCTCTCTCTCTCTCTCTCTCTCTCTCTCTCTCTCTCTCTCTCTCTCTCTCTCTCTCTCTCTCTCTCTCTCTCTCTCTCTCTCTTTCACACACACACTAACACACACAACACCAAAGAGTGAATCTGATAACCGTAGCCGAATAACAAACCGTGCCCGAGATAAAACTATAAAATCAAAGTAAATGAATTTTACACTGGTGCAAGAGGTGAACTCCAAATAAAAAAAGACCATGTGAATGGCCACTGCAGTGCAAAAGTTTTATCAGTAAAGATGCGCTTCCCCATTTCAGAAAAAAAACCCCACCAAAAAGGAACTCAAAACGAAGCTCGCTAGCATAGCAGTGATCCAAAAGGAGATCCGAATGGAACGGTGGTTGGAAGTTGCACCTCTTCGATGCATCAACGAACGTGAAGGGGCACACGAGAAAAGATGCTGTAGAATTTCAAGTGTGCCCAGTAGCATTCAACGGTGTGTGTGTGTGTGTGTGTGTGTGTGTGTGTCGATATCCTCCAAGCCCGGCGGAGTGGCTATAAATTCTTCGTAAACGTCAGCTTTCCTTTACTTTGAAAGGTCTCCTCTCTCTCTCTTCGCTCTGCCTGCTACGAAGAGTTCGAGTGGGTGAGCACAACCAAGAAGAACAAGCGAAAACGCCCTCCAAATGAACCACTTTAAAAAAAGCTCCACCGAAAGAAGCAGGAGGTTGGAATTTCGATGGTAGAATAATTGCTAATTAAATACTTTATTAGCCGGTGCTTACTTTCGGGAACTTCATATTTTATACCTTTCGAAGAGTACGCGTTACGGTCACTGTCGAAAGTGTTAAAAATGTGTCCTTCCTAGCCCAAACGTTCCGATAAAAATCGATCAAATCCACTCCAATACTTCGACTCAATAACCCCTTTCTGCGCTCCACCTGCCAACTCACTTGGCAAGAGGTTGGAATTTAATTTACAACATTTTTTATACTCCTTCCCCCACTCCCTGGGCTGACAGCCATGCCAAACCTTTCAGAAACGGGCTTTTAGCAAGTGTTTTGAACTAGATTTGCACATTCTTTGGTACCCCTTTTTTTGGTGGGTTCGGATCGAAATTCGGATGTTATTTACCGGCCTCACCGTGCACATCCCTGGGGTAAGTGTGTGTGTGTGTGTGTGTCCACGGCACGGCAGAAAAAGAAAGGGACATTATGGAAATTTGCCGGAACAAAGTGTGTAGTCAATATTCCTTCCCGAGGACACACATGACCCGAGACGGCACAAAAACGGCTTTGCAAGAGGAAGGAGTTTTTCCTTTTGCGCTGGGGGGTTGGGATTGGTGTTCCGAATTCCTTACATCGTCAAGATGCTCGTCCCAAACCGTCTCAAGACACGCTTCGACATGTGAAGCAAAGTGAACAAGTTCGTCAGTTCGTTTGGATCCTTGGTGCTACTGCTTTTGTTGTTATTGTTGTTTGCCTGGACACGACAGCATTCCTTGCATCTTGAAGGTATGCGTATACCATACACTGGAGGACAACACATTTTTCCACCATCCCCACCCATGTCCATTTGGGAAGGGGGGAAGTGGGGTGCATCATCTACGCCTACGCCTGGAATTGGAACAACTTTGATTGAATGGAAATTGCTGTTTTGATGCCCGATGTCCGATGTCATTCGATGTCCACGTTGCATTAACAGACTCTCTCTCTCTAATTTCCGCCCCCCCCCCCCCCCCCCCGGACCATTGGGCAGTGGGTGGTCAACATGTCGCACCATTCGGCACAAACTGTCTTGGAGTGTTTCCCTTTGGGGGACAGTTCACATTGCGTGCGTCTCCATTCGCAATCCAAGTTGATCTGCACATCAACATTGTCGCTTGCTCATGTTACCCGGTTATGTTTATCGTACCCGCTGGAGACACTACGCTGGCAACCACACACACACACACACACACACGCAGAATGTCTCCTCATCGTGTATGTAAATGGAAAATGAAATTAAATTAATCATGCAACGTATTACAATTTAAATCCAACATCATTCCGGTACGCACATACACACACAGACACACACAAGGACAATATTAGATGACGATTGTGCCTTATATAATGTTTATTATCGTGTCACTGGACTGGGGAGATGTATCCAGTCTCAAAGGATATCACAAACATATGTATCGCTCAATATTCGACCTCCTCCGGCCTGCTTCCATTCCAAGTTCCAACGTCTCAATTCCGACGAAATGAGCCTGGGTAAAAGGGGTCACTCGCAGTGGTAAGACGACATGTCGTCGTTGCCGTCTTGGGGACACACATTCCTCGGGACGACACAGAGACCCAGGCCAGCGGTCCAACAGCACGCATTATACATATTCAAACAAAATAATTGCAAATATGTTTTGATTACAACTCGCAATGCGTGGTGCCGACCGTCTTGCTAATCCAGCCCTAACCCCCCATTTTCAAGCGTGATCTTTCTCTCCCCCTCTCTCTCTCTCACACACAATTGTCTTGAATATGGACTTCCTTCAGCTGGGCACAACGCACTTGGAACAACATATTTTAAACGCTTCACACAGCGCACGGAGGTTACCAGTGTCTTAAGGGGGTTTTCTGCCCCAGCACCACGATTCTAAGACGGTAGCTAAAACTCCCAATTTTCCCAAGACAATCCACCCTGCCACCGATGAAGACGATTAGCTCGGAAGAAGCAGAAGAACGGTCGTCCTGACCGTTTTGGGCTGGGGGGGGGGGGGAGGAACTGGTGAAAAATGTCCTGTCGTAATAAAAGCTGGAGGCCGCCTCCAGCTAACCACAACAATAACAGGGCAATACACATTGCTACCAGATGGCACCGGGAGCTCGGTCCTTCCACCAACCAGCCAACCAACCAACCAGGAAGCTCATTCTGTGGGGTTGCGCTTTTAATTAGTCCCCTTTTCAGGTCGATCGTATATACCATCGGGTAAAGATTGGAATTTGATTGTTGCGTTGCATGCACTGCTGTGGCGTCGTGTGCCAGAACCGGGCGGAATTACTACTATTTATGATGCTAGACCAGCAATGGCGTGTGTGTGTGTTGTGACGGTCCTTTAGACATAAGCAACCTTAGGACGACATTATCGGTACCATCTGTCGGCTTTTATGGTGGTCGGCAGAGCAAATTGAAGTCGCCCGAAGCGCGCTCTCTAACGCTGATAAGAAGGGAACGGACGGGCTGTGTATGTGCGGGGTCTGGTATGGTAATTTGTGGGCCTACTTTTATCGGTTCTACTGCAGTTGTTAAGACATTCTTCAGGGCCCAAAACTTAAAGGTGTGAACTGGATCGTTATGATGGGGCGAATTGGTCGGTTGGGTTGGGTTCGGTTGGTGGATGGCAATTTCGGTACAAAATGATTGCTTTTCATCGTCGTCGCCGTCTGCGTCGTCTGTATCGAACGATTGATTCGGCCGTTAATTATTGACATTTAAACATACACACGTCAAACAACAAAGGAAAGATTTGGAGCGACAACAGCAAAAAGGGGAAAAAACAAAGAAAATGGCCCCATAAAAGAAATGAAAGTTGCGAGCTCTTCCCCAATTCCCTCCCATGCACACACACCACCACATAAATAAGAAGGGTAATTGCAATGAGTTGAAATAATAATCAAACCCCTTAATTAAACGAAAATCGATCCGCCACCAGATTGTCGAAAGTCAGGCGGCGTCCATCGGTCTGCCCTGGTTGGGTTTCGGTTTTGTTTTAGTTTTGCTTCCTTTTTTTCGTTTTCTGGGGAGGATACTCAACCATCTCGTGCGGTACAACGCAATCGACCGAGCCGATGCGATGATGACGCAGGGCTGAGATGGGCGTCTCCATGCCGGAATGGGTTTGCCCGCAATTCGTGCTACTGTGGTGGTAGTGAGTTTCCTTTATTATTTGCGTACGCACTATCGCACAATCTGGCTTTCGGTTGGATGTGTTTTTTTTTATTGGAAACTGGGGGGGAAAGAAATCCATTTTTTGACCCCCAAAACACCAACGTTGCGAAGAAAGGAAAAGGGCTTGATATTACGCAGAATGAAAGGGTGTGCAAAGCAGCGAGAATACTTATTGAGTTACAGTGGAGCGCCGTTTATCCGGGCTTGTCGGGACTTGACTTCGCCCGGAGTCAAATGATATATTTTATCACCAATTCCAATTTGTTTTGGAAAATTATCTTATTTGTTGATAAAAATATCCCAATTTTAATTAACTTCATGTTTTTCCCATGAGAATTTTTGAAATTTGCTTGAATTTTCGTGTTTTTTGTTATGACAATGTGCTCTTTTAACCGCTTTTTCAAATATCTTCCTCATAACTCAATGTCACCATTGTATTGAACTGTCATTTGTCTTGAGTTTGTAAGGGAAAATATCCTATTTTCATGTTCCATTTTCAGCAGAGAGCAAGAAAAATCTGAACTCTTAACATTCAACTAATCCCTTATATCATATTTTTCTTTAGTTTTCCATTGTTTGAAATTATAATAATGACAATAACAGATATTAAGCACTCTTATCTATTTGAAAATGGAGTTATCTTGTTCATGCAATTTTCGAAATGTAAAAATTAAAGCCCGTCATGGGTTAAAGCCCCGAATGGACTGTTCCGCCATGCGTAGGACTGACTATCCTGCCATGGGGGGGAAATCAATAAGTCACTGAAAGCCAAGCCCAACTAGTGGTACAGGCGGGCCTTGGCCGACAACGGTTGTTAAGCAAAATAAGAAAAAGTAGAAGAAGAGAAGTTAAAGGATTTGATGACATTTTATTTTATTTTTATTTTTAAAGGATTTGATGACATTTTTTTTACTACAAATTAAGCAAACATAATGCAAGTTCAATAAGGTCAACGGAATGTTTGACCTTTCCCAAAAAAATTTACAATTAAACTAATTTTATAAATTGTTCCTCAATTCTTTAGGTCCGATGGCGTAAAACTTGCGACAATCAGTCGCGGTTAGTCGGATCATTCTATTTAATGTAAATAGGTTATTATCCTTTGTGGTAATTCACTATGTTTTGATAGAAAAGTAACCAAAAGCTGGACGAATAACAATTTTTAATGTTGTTGATATCTCTTTTTTGCACTAATATTGGCTTGTATTTGATTTCTTTCACGTCACAACCGTGTAGTGACATAAAGGGATTTCGATCTTCTTCCAAACTTACCCAAATTTGTCAGACGATGATATAATTTGTGTATTTTTGTCCACAAATATGTGTATTTTTAATATCCTTTTCAATGTTTTGTTTGCTGTATTCCTTTTCACTCAAGGGTTTTTTCCATAGTTTGGTTTTCCTATTAGTTTATCAACTGGAGCCGAAACACAATGGTTTGTTTGATTTCCAGAGCCTAAGAAAATTCAATTACCAACCCGCCAGCTTCTCTAATCAGTTTGAAAAATAGAAATCCCATATTCAATCGTTGGTACAAGGGATAAGGCGCTGCAGGTTTTACAAACCACAGCGCCATATTTTTTTAAAACGAAACTCAATCCAAACGACACACCACACTCTGTCGTGTTGGTGTGCCGGGCGAAGAAAAAGAGTAAAATGGTTTTACCCAAAACAGGGTGTTTAACGAAAGTTTTACAGCAAATAGGCACGGTTCGGGGTTTTGGCAAGCGCTGATGAACGTGTGCGTCAGAGCGGGGGGGGAAAGATGTTTGTTTCTAACCTAATAACGTACAACTGGAGGGACACACACACACATAGGCAGGACTAACCGCCATCCTCATCATGGCAAAGCCAGTTCCGGTACGAACCAGAGAAAAAAGGAAATCCAGGGGACGAAAAATCCTTTTTACAAACGCCCGGGTGCAGTGTGAGATAGGGCTACAATGTTGCGCTGTTTGCATTTTGTACATAATTTTATTTAGTTTGAGGTTTTGCTAGTTACCCACCAACTCCTCCAACGCTTCCAACTACTTCCTGCTACACGGCTCTTCGTAAAGGACTGGCAGCACACATCACCCTGCATGGAAAAAGGGAGAGTGGACAAAACCGTCCGACACCCTACGCTTACACCGCCCGGGACAGGGCAAATTTTGAAAAATATAATTTTAACCAAACCTCACCTCCCCGCTCTGCAAAAGTCTCCTGTTCCCGTACGCAGCAGCAGCAGCAGTACGTAACGCCAGCACTCAATCACTGCGCAAGGGAGTAGTAGCTGATTGGTGTGTGTCTGTGTACGGAGCTACCACGACGCTCCACCCTCTACAGGCAGGGGCGAGGACTTACTGTTTGGCAGTAAGATTATCATTAGCTACCGTGATGATGATGGTTTTGCGTTTTGAAACATTTGCAACCAAACCGTCGTCGTCGGCTGGGAAGCGAGCAAAAAGGGACTCGAGCTCGAACCAAAGTAAATAACAATGGATAATTTGATTTGCTGCACCGCCACAAATCCTTCGTTTATTCGCATTTGTTTGCGTATTGTGGCCGCGCGATTGGGTTGGTGGGCCGGGGTGGGCCCTGGGGGTACTCTGGACGTGCCAGGTGCCTGGGGGTACCGGACGTGAGCAAAGGCAGGAATTGCAGGACCTGCCAATGAGTCACCAGACAGGAAGAGGAGCTGTCGATACGTCGTTGTGTAAAATGTGTATTTTGCTTTCCAACCATTAGAACCAATGCACAAAGCAACTCTTTATCCATGTATTGACCATTCATTACGCCAAGTGCGCCTGCTTGGCTGCTCGAACCATCTCCGAAAGGGCCGACGAAGGGGTCACAAACACATGTTGTTTTAATAGCAACCCATTAGCTTTAATACGCTCATCAATTATGTTTACAGCTTTACCTCCCAAAAAACCTCCCCCACCCATCGAGCAATCAGTGGTCGATTTTTTTTAATTAAGACACCAATAAAATTCATATGACGCCGTTTTATGACCCATCGAAAACGGGATTATCGTACAGATTTGTCTGCGCCCTGTTCCCGCTTCAGCATCACCCAAGAAACAGCCTTCTTATTAGAATTCTAAACTACTAGCTAACAGCGCTTTGCTGCGTCCGTAAAAGTATGAAACCCTTTTCCAAGTGTGTTTCTTTTTTTTAATTTTAACTACCGAAATTGTCTTCTCGCGTTCTGCCGTTCCGGGCACGCACACGTTGCTAACAGGATTTGGCACCCCGAAAAAATCCTTCGATTGGTAATTTTTTCCCGATCCACACCCGTACCCTTCCCAAAAAAAGACAATGCGTCTTAGCTAACAAAAAGGCGATAGTACAGGAGGGGGAAAAACCAGCCCGCCCTTCATCCTGATTCCAATTCGACATTCACGACAACCCTTAGGTGCCGGCGTGCAAACTTCAATATCATCGGAATCGAGGTACGCACACACACAAGCACTTTTCCAATGTCTTTCTCGTTTTCTATCCTTTTTTCGGATTGTCTGTTTTTTTGGTAACGGGGAAATATATACAAGGGGGAAAACCCCGAATCCTTCCGGGGCAAACCACCGAACGTGATTCTTTTCGTCGCAATTGGAATCTGCAGCTTCGGCAGCGGCGGCGGCTGTCCAACAGACGGCGGCTAACAAGCGTGTTGATGAAGAGTTTTGGTGGGCTGTTGCGGAAATAGCTAGTCGGATTTTGCGTTAATGGACCTGAACTTATTGCTCTAAATGCTGCTTGGAGCTTGAACGTGAAGGTTTGGACCGTCTGGAATGCACGGTTAATGAATGTACGGGATGGGAAATTAAGATGAATCCTTTTTTTTGTTGAAATTGCTCTTTGGAGGACCTTTATGTTAAATGACTAGGAATAAGGGATACTTTTCTTCAATCCGGAATGACTTACACGTTGTTTTTTCTTATTAGATTTGGGTAGTCTTTTAACGATGTAAATAAATAAAAAGAAATAACTTTAATAAACAAATAGTCTTTAATTGGATCGACACTAATGGTCACATTCGGAGACCTCTTTCTTATTGGAATAAATCACAGCTGATCAGCCTAAATCTGACCCGGACACAGTCTCTGTTATCGGATTTTTTGGCTGCACCTTTTCCCCTTAACGCATTCCCCTTTTGCCTCCTTTTCATTGATCGCACAAAGATCACTGCACTAAAAGACACACACACACAGCACAACAGTACGAGCAAGCGCAAAACGGTAGCCAAATCGCTTGGTGAAGATAAATGTATGGAAAATAAATCGTTTCCGTCCCTTAAACGCGATGCGCCATCGCTCAACATCAACGTAGCTCGGTTTAAGCGGAGTTGTTGCAATGGATTGAAATTGAAGCGAAGCGAAGACACAAATGCGCGAACCACACCACCACCACCAGCCCAAAACGTGCAAGTAACAACAGCAGCCACAAAAATCAAACCGTAACTTGTCCGTGTATGCAAAACACGAGCGCAAGCGAGCAACCGAAATGAGAAGAACGCTGCAAATCGTGGTCAAAATCACACACAAATAACAACGACAAAAAAGTGCCACGAGAACGACAAACTGAAATTGATTGGAGAAGTGGATGGAGCGATAAAGAGCACGGAGGAAACAGCAGCAAATGAAACAAAAAAAAAAGGAGCAAAAAAGAAACCACAAACGACCGAACCACCGCATGTTAACTACCGCAGTGGTCAAGAACTGCTTTCTGCTGCTCCGCTGCGTTACGAACCCAGGAGGTAGAACAGATCGAACAAATCTCTTACCCACCAACCTTCCCAATGTCCTCAATGCACACAGACACACTCACACACATCGGTCGCAGGATATATTGGCGCTACTGCTGTGGTACGCGCGGAAGGTGCGCAAAAGCCCGCAACGTCCGGATCGCCGCGAAGTGCGACGCGAAAAGTCATAATATTTAATTTGTTTTCACCTTCTGGGTGTTTTGTGATATCGCATAAATTTTGCCTGCATTCTGACGTTAAAATTACTGCCGATATTATTACACGCCACCAACACCACCACCACCACCACCACCACCAGGACATGGTAGTTTTAGGTTAAAGACAGAGCGAGACAGAACGTGAGGAAGGACTGACAAAAAAGAGTTGACCGACGTCGTTTGCTTTAGGCGTTAGCTTTGGGAGTGTTTTTTTGTGTGTGTTTGTGGTTGTGTGCTGAAAGGAAAGAAACTCTCTCAACCAATCCGCCTCGGTTTTTACCCTTACAATGTTCGAACCAGCAAACGTCAATGCTCGTTTGGGGAGTGGATTTATTAAAAGCATACGTTCCCCCCCCCCCCCCCCCCAACTGGGGTTATTTTCTTTTCGTTTCCTTTCTTGCACGGATGGTCAAACGGATTTTTGCTTCCGGGCAGTGTTCGGGCAGGCGCGGACCGAACCAAAACCGAACCGCACCAGTCGTAATGTTCGTCTTACATGCAAACGGGACCTGCCATGGGTGCCGTTAGCGCTGGGACTTTCCACATCCTTGAACCAACAACCACACTCAACCACATTGAAGATCATAAAACTTTGCTCCTTTCGGTGTGGTTTTGGAATTTATAGATTCCAAGCGCCAGGCCAAGTACAACGATCGTCTCGTCTCGAAGGGTCTCTGGAATGACCCAACAAGTTGGTGCCCTCCCCTGGAGGGAATTGTCTCCTGACGTTTCTCTTTTCATTTCAATGCAGGACACCAGCAAAGAGTGTGTCCATAAATCAATCAAAACGGCCCAAAGCGGTTGGATTTAATTTCTTAAAACTGTAAAGGATTTGTTTTTAATTCCTTACCTCAGGGACACTTTCACGGTGCAACACAACTTACGCAAAAGCGTGCGTAGTTGAGCAATTTGTCTCATTTATGCAATGGTTGCTACGAGCTACATACAGACACCCTGAAGGAATTTGCTGGGGTTTTAACTACCATTTTTAAGGAATGCCACCAGTAGCACCTACGTTACACTCGTGTCTCTTTCCCTGGAAGGTCTGGAAGATCTGGACTGGGGTACAAATTAACGGTGTTCAGATTAACAGCTCAGAGTGTTCGTGCAGAAAACCACACCAGACCTAATTAAACTGTTGCTGCTAATTTTGTCCTTCAGGATTGAGTTCATTCATGCGAAGGCCTACAGACGAGAGTTAAGGAAGATTTTTGTGTTTTTTCTGGTAATAAAAGTGCGAGACGTCATTTTCTGGTAGTAAAAACGTACCTCGTCTGCAATGTATCCGGTTGTTTGTCTGTGTGGTGCTTAACGGTGGTCTGGAATGCGAACTTAATTAGCGTCTTGTAGGTCATCCTGTTCATATCCCATTTTGTTGGATGTATCTTTTGCAATGATTATTGAATTGCTGCTTACGCAAACGGGCTCACAGGGAGCTTGCCGAGTGTGTTTTGAAGAAGCTTAAGATCATATGGAGTTGCAAGGAGATGGATTGTGAGGCTTCACAAACAAACCCATCACTTTGAAGGTCATCTACCGATGAAGATGCCAAGCTTTCGAATCTGTCTCGAAGGTCCGAACGCTTTGCACCCCCATTTTGTTCTCCAAAAAACAATCATCCACGTAACAGAACGACTCTTCAATTGATCCGTTTTTTTGGTTAGATAAAATCGCTTCCCCGTCCAACACAATCAGTGCCAAAAACTTAAAACCAGAAGCCACGGCGCGCTCGCGAACTTCCGCGCAGAACGTTATCTGGCATCTGGTGCGCTCCCTCTCTCCCCAGGTTCTTTAATGAATCATAAATCAGATCGCGCTCAAATTACCCGTGATGCAAAACCTCACGAATCATGATGCCGATTTGCTTCTCTTTTTTCTCCTTTTTGCACAACCATGTTTTTTGTTGCTGTGTACAGGATCATACACCGGTGGCATTCGAGATACGACGTTCGATTGGACCATAGACAACAGTGGAGAGATATAGCTGGGTGTCTGGGTGGGGAGAAAAAAAGCAGGGAGAAGCATACAGCAAAAAATCAGTTTATACATGGCAGGCTCATCCCATTACGCTTTGAAGGATTCTGCTGTGATATAAACAGAGAGCGAGAGAAAAAAAGAGAGATAAAAAAGTATCAAACAGAACCCGTCAACCGGCACCTTGTCACACCGTTACAACGCAGACACCCAGGCCACAAAACACTGAAAAGGTTTGGCTGCTATGTGTGGGCCCCAGAGGGCTAGAGACAGGAGAGGTATCGACGTTTTTGGGGTCCGCCAAGAGCCCGCCCGAAACGTCGCCCGAAACAGCGAAAGTGAATGCAACAAAACTTTGTACAACGAGAATATAAAAAAATATCTCCAGCCTGACTGTATGCTGTAAAGCAGAGCACAAAATGGTAGAGAGAGAGATAGAGAGAGGTTCTCGACCAAAAAAAAACCCTCAAGACGCACGGGGGTACACCAAACTGAACCTTTTTTTTGGTTCGTTCGTTCGTTCGTTCCCGGCGTCACAGTGGACGGGAGAGGCACCGCTCGAAAGGGGTTTGACGGCGGGTTGATTCCGGGGTGATGCCGAAGGATGTGTATCGAAATTTTTCACATTTAATAGCGAAAATATGCAAATGAGATTTATTTGATACCCCCGCCAGGATGTGGCCGGGTGCAGCGATGGGTTGCAACACCGGGGACACCGGTGATGGGACAGCGACCTTCTTCCTGCTGCCCTTACTTCCAACGTGTACTCCGGCGCAGTGCGTACATGTGGTGGCACTGGGCATAAATAAATAACACACACACACACACACACACACAAACGTGGAGGACAAAAAAAAACCCCGTCCCGTAACTCGCTAAAGGTAACAGCAGCACCGTGATCTGGTTGCACTGGAACGAGACGCGACACACGCTTTTGGCACTATAATCTTCAAATCAATATAAATTATTCGCTTACAGGTCGCTCATTCAAGCGGACGGTTTGCTCTCTCGATGTGGAACTCTGGCAGGAGGGAAGGGAAGCTTTCCATTTTTGTTTGTTTGTATCGAGCAAAACAGCTGCCAACATTAGATGACAACTCGGTTCACGAAGCTTCTCTGTCGACTGCTTGAATGCGTTGGCTCGCAGCAGGCGCAGCATCTTGTGTCTTGTGAAATAGAAACAAGTGAGCTCTAGTCACTGGAGTTCGATCAATCCTTCCACAAAACACCAAACTTTACCTCAAAAAAGTTCCATGTTGTTGTGTATTTTTCACCATCGCAACGGAAATTTGTCCCATTTGTGTAGATTGTTCGTACGAGGCAAACAACAAAAAATCACTCTCAGACATGCACACACATAGGAGCATCGTCACAGTGAGCCACAGACACAGAGGATGGTGGAGGTTTCGGCAAGCCCACACACTGGCTTGCTTTGATTGAAAACCCATCCCATCAAGCACATGGGAACAGCGCATGGGAAGCTTGCCCTAGCTGCTGCTGCTGCTGTGCCTTTTGCGCAAAACTATTCTCCTTCCGGTTCAATTTACAATACACCTTTTGCCACCTCACTGGTCCACACACACACGCACACACACGCAGGCACCCGATTGGGTACACAATTTTTATGCAAATTTTGTGCAGTTTCATTTTCTATAAATGAAATTGAATAATTGAAAGGAAACCTCCGCTACCACCAGTCTCGTCAGACTCTGTAGCAGCCCAAAAAAAAGGGGGTATTTGTTGTGCAGGATCCGATATGGACCGAATCCTGGGCATGTGAAAGTTGGAGAGTTTAAATAAAAAACGCGTTGGTTTGCCGTTGTAATCGGACCTATCGGGAAACGAAAATTGGAACTTACCGGGGTTAGAAGAGGAAAAAAAGAAGGAAAAACCATCGTGTGGTGAGGTGATCGTCACTCTAGCCTGTTTTTGGACGATCGGATTGACAGGGGTGTGAAGGAATGCTATCGAACATGTTGAGCCGGATAGGGAGCCTTGACAAGAGCAACTGCGGGCGCACTGTGCTTTGCGTATGAATATGTCAGATGGCATACCCACGAGCATAAATCAAACTATTGGACAGGTCGTTCTTGCTGCCTTGCTGCATAAATTATCGACCCTTTGAGGCGTCGGGTGACAAAATGCTGCGCACTAGTAGTGTAGAAATGGCAATGGCACACCAAAA
Source organism: Anopheles gambiae (assembly GCF_943734735.2). Classification (NCBI taxonomy): domain Eukaryota; kingdom Metazoa; phylum Arthropoda; class Insecta; order Diptera; family Culicidae; genus Anopheles; species Anopheles gambiae. The sequence continues at coordinate 91,831,788 of NC_064601.1, forward strand.
AATGGGTGTTGGCAATTTCAAATTACGATTTTGCGTAACGAATAATGCGTACAGAAAGTGTGCAGCATTGCGCAAATTTGTGCGTGCTGAAAGGAGGGTTTGTTTAGGGCCAATGCTAAAAGAGTCATGTGTGGACTAAAAGAGCACTTAGCACTGATGTCGCGAATTTTTCGCCACAGTAACTGTTCTGTGCAAAATTCCATAAATCCTCCAAGTAAAACTATGCTCCTCGGAACATGCACGCGCGCGATTTGCACCACTGCTAATCTGGCAACATGAAGCAATTTGCGCGCACATACCACCACAATCCTTACTCACGGGATTATCTCAAACCGTTATCATCCGGCGGGCTCGTAAAAATCAGGCCTCCTCTACGTCCTCGGCTCATTATTACCGTTCACGTCGCCTGAAATGTCCCTTAAGGATGATTTACCGAACGCTTCTCGCTTCGAAACAATTAGTTCCATTCTAATAAGAATGTTTCACGAGAGCGTGCACACACACACACTTTTATGTTTCGATAGAGCGGTCCTTTCTAATGATTACATTAAAAAATTATCTCCTCCTGCACACACACACACACCTAAAATGCTAGCCCATAAAACGGGCGCTCGTATAATGTCATAACCCGAGGTTGCGGAAAATCAAATCCCACCCCACTGAAGGGCATCGAATTAGCGAGTTTTGGTACAGCTCATCGTCCTCATCCTCGGTCGGTTGAAACACGAGCTAAAAATAATCCAATAAAATCTTGCACCATTACCACCCTCCCAACCACCAAGATCGCTGCCTAAACGGAGCCGGCATAAAGAAAGGCTTCACTTTGGCAAACTGTTCCGTGCACACATGGTTGAGCATTTACGGTGGGTGGAAGAAGCAAGAAGAAAAACCTCCTTCACACAACCGCGACGATCGATGGTTTCGGCAAACGGCAAGCTACGGAACGATGCCATCAATTTTTACCGCGCTTAAGGAGGTTCAGTAAGTAAGGAATTGTGGATTTGTGCCAAATTAGTTACGCGCTCGGGGCCCGCGCGCTAAATGCAAGAAGGAAACACAACATGCGTGCGCGTTGTTTGCGCGTCACCCTTCTTGCTACATGCTTTTGCGGTTTGTGGTAAATGAAATGGCGACATGGTCTTGCGCATACGAGCATGGTAAATTGTTCAAATCTCGGCCGGGGGTTAGTGTGGTGATACGGGAGCATGCGAGTGATAATGTTTGATAGCAATTCGCACATTAAGAGGAAGGATTTAATTAACGAACAAGGGGAGGGAGGATGAGAGCTGTCACAGAGGCGACAGTGCAGTGTCAGAAGATATTTATTTGATAGGTAGAAAAGAGTTGAGCTTGTTCTATTTCGAATCGATGCCAACTACGATGTTTTATTTGAATGTTTGAGAGCTTTGCGACTGCACTGATTACCAAAATTTTATTCTTAATAATTGTTTTATTTTGAAGAAATTCAGAAAAAAAACTCAGATTTTCTTTGATGAGTAAAAAAGAGTTCAGGTAGCCTATTTGGTAATCGTAGGGGAAGGTAGGTAAAGACGGACACTGCGGGTAAGATGGACACTTCTCATAAATACATGAAAAAGGTAATTTTCGAAAAAATCAACAATGCAGCATCCTAACTTAAAGTTAAACAACACATTTGAGATCATTCTTGGCATAATATATGTAAAATTAGTTAAATCCACGAACAAAACAAATTTTCAATCGTGTGCACCCTTATGGATCTAATTTGACACATGCGGATCTTATGCTCTACAACTTGTATTGTTTATATTTCCGGAAGTTTTATTCATGAATGAGTTGTCGTGATCATTAATGAAAAATCTGACTATAGAACGAGAATGAAAGCAATAAAAATCTTGTTTTCTGCTGGTTTAAACATCCTGACACCAGAGCGGGAAAGACGGACACTTTGTCATAGGAAAAGATGGACACCGAATTTGTTGAGTTATTTTTCTTCTTATATGAATTGGTGATGAATATATTTCTTCAAACACCTTAACTAAGGGTATTTTGAAGATATAAACCATTACGCAACTAGAAAAAGTAATAAATAAGCGAGAAATGAAACACCGGACAAAATAGCAGTCATGCGTTATGATATTACTCGCTCGACGCTGATGAGGTTCTTCACGAAATCCAATATTTTGTCACGACTTGGACAACTAGTCTACTGATAAAGATAAAGTACTGATATCAAATCGTTCAGGAATAAATGAGAAATTCTGTGGGTTTACAGATATCAAAAAGTTCAATCTTCAATATAAGAAATGGCTGTACCTATTAACAAGTCCCTCAAATATGCAGTAGTCGCGGACTTCCACGGAATAATTTCCTAAAGCGAAGTTTTAAATTGTTGTTCTGTAAACTGGTGCAACGTCCACTGTTAGGGCCCGATATTAAAAAAAAGCTGCATTAGATTCTACATTCTAATTTCTATTAGAAGCGGTGCTTACGATTCCTAAATTCACGGCTGAATGAATTGTCGTTACAATTGACCAAGAATTGGTTTATAAATGTACCAAGACGTGGAAAACGATAGAATTTGTTAAAATACTGTAAAACTCTTCAATTTCCAACGTTTTCTAAAGGTGTCTATCTTACCCTTCATGGTGTCCATCTTTCCCATATCAGGTGTCCGTCTTACCCGAACATTTCAAAACTGCATGAAAAAAAACGAAAAAATCGATGGAAACTTACAAGTTTCAACACATTTTCTGATAAATCATAAGTGTAAGATAATGTATGCACATTTTCATGGTCGTTGCACGTATATATCCTTAGATTTTTACCATTTCCCTTAACGTGTCCGTCTTTACCTACCTTTCCCTAACAGTTTTAACTCAATACAATTTGTCTAATCGAACTAATCATCAGAATCGTACGACTAGTTTTTCTTTAATTCCGTTTCATTTTGTTGTGTTTAACTGTATTTTTTTATTAAAATATAAATCCAATTCATTTCTTGAGCATTTGCAATTTCTTTCGATTTTTTTTCATATTTGTGCACAATATTTAAAAGTTCAAGTTGAGCTGAAATGTGTAGCTTATAAATAAGGCATATACTCATCAATTGAAGATTTTCTATATTTACAAGCTTCAATTTGAATATTTCACCAACTTGAAGATGTATTTTTTGGTTTTATTGCATGTATTATTCGGCATTTTTATTTAAAAAAAAAACACCAAAACTGTCCTACAACCAAACTACAATTTTAAACGCCTCAATTCTTGCCAAATGGATGAAGCAAATCAAAGAAAAAATAACAACAATATAACGTTCCATGAAAACTCCCATTTGTCTAACCAGACTAATCATCCGAACCGAATACAACTAGTTGCCTTTAATTGAGTTCTCAAAGATCCTAATCCACCAGGGATCATTTCACTGTGATGTTGCTCCATCTCAGACACCAAACAAGCTAAACCAAAGTACCGAAAAAAACAAACACCACATCTACAACTTTATCCTAATTCTCCGTGTTCCGTATGTCATTCTCTTCTTCCGCCCAGCACGATCGTACCAGGTGCAGTCCACCACCACCACCACCACGATTCAATCAAACTTTGAGATAAAACCCACCATTCATTCAACAACAACAACAACAGAAAAAATCGTAAATATCGAAAACATGCAAATCGCACCGGATTACCTGCAAGCCAGCAACTTAATTTCGCTTTTCGCGCAACAGTTAGAGCGCGGTGTGACCCTGCCCTCGCCTTTTTTTCACCAGCCCCAATCATCCGCGGAAGCGGAAGCTAGACGACACCGACGAGAACACACACACACACACACACGCTCCGTAATGATCCGTCGTACAAATTCCCATCCCCGAGTAGAAAGCTCCCTGAGTCCATCGCGTCGCGCCAAAAAGCAAAAGCTTCCCCACCGGGTGGATTGATGGCAACCAGACGGTGTCGTTGTTGTCTTTTGCTAACATTCTTCTTGCACAGCCTACTGAGGTACCCAACCAGTGTGCCCCAGCCTTCAAAAGGGGTAGGGTGGTATCGCCAAACGCTGCACTATTGACTTCTAAACTTTTGAATAATTCATGGCGTCTCAGGGAGGAGGACGGCGGACCGCTCGTTCAACGACGACGACGACGACGACGACGACCAACCACAACGACAACCTCCCAACGACATCGGGTGAATCGATTTCAGTTGCAACCTGTTCTAACGATCGCACTGGAATGTGGCACACAGGAAAGGGAGAAAAAATCGCAACAAATCCCAGCAAAGACAGAGAGAGAGAGAGCGCTGTCCCCGAAAGTAAAGCGACAAAAAAAACCCCGGAACGTTAGAACACACATCAGGGCGTAGTGTACTAACCGCCCCCCAAAAGTTGGAAAGTGAAGAACGCTATAAAAACACACACGCACCCTGCGCGCAACCTGCGAGAACCCGCGAAACAGCAGAACCAACACACATTCGCTCTGCACAACACACCGGAAAGTTTATAAATATTCAAATCATATGCAATCGTTCGCCCGGAATCATTCCACCCCGTGGCATCTCCCCGAGAGCGGATTGTTCGGATTATGCTTTCCACCCGGGAGGGGTTGGAGGTGGGGGCGCAGGTTTTCGGTAGGTTAGTGTTTTTCTTTATTCCGACACCCAGCCAAAGCACCACCAGCCTACCGTTTTTTGCATTGACCAGTTATGTGTTTTCCATCTTCCTCCCCACCCCGGTGCAAGGAGAAGTTTCACTTTCACACTTTTTCGGAAGATGAACTTGACACTTTCCCGGAATGTGCTTGCCCTCCCTCTCACACTGCTGTCCGGGGCGGGCAAAGTAAAGTGAAAAAGGGAACTCAAAATTCACCAAACAAAAAGGCCTCCCAGTACCGAATTTGGGTCAAGTTCATTGATTTAATTATTCCAAATTTTATTCCGGTTGCAGCACCGGTTGTTGGTTGGGCCAGGGTGCCGGAGGAGGGTGCAGAGATCTCGGCTTTGTTTTGTTATTCCGTCTCGCTCTTCCCTTGGAGTGTGTGTGTGTGTGTCCGGTTCCAGCCTGTCCTAATGAGATGCACCTTCTCTTACCCAATTCCTCCACTCCTTCCAGAACCCATCGAAGTGATGATCATCAGGCAGAATGATGATGATGAAGATGATGATGATGATAGTGTAGGGTGCGTATGGAAATGAGCGGGATCCAGTACCGGCTCCGCGCGTGGTGTTTGGTTTTGTTTTATTTTGTTCCCTTTACCCATACGAGCGTATTCCGCTTTTCCACCTCATCTCCATTCCAGGAGCGGGCAGGATTTTTGGTCTTTCCGGCGCCCGGTCGCTTGCATTGATTTGCATTATTCTTGACCCGGTTTTTTCTTCTTCTTTCGCTTGGTAAACTTTTGGCCAGTGTGCTTTATCGATACACGGGTGCGTTGTTTCCTTTTTGCGACTATCTGTAAAATGTAGGTTAATCGGGTGTAAGCTGTTGAAGCGAAGATCGTAGAACAATTATGGAAATTTGGGCGATCAGATCATTAGCGCTGGTTTTTGTTTGATGTTTTATAATTGTTTTTTCTTTTCTATTCATTTTCTTGTTGGTGTGTCTATAAGATTTAATCTATTAATTAATTTAATTTTTCTTTTTTCCATTTTCTTTAATATTTTGATGAACTCCCTTCTCTTGCATACTTTTTTTTATCTTCCAATCTTTTTCTTGCGCCATGCTGTTGTTTACTTTTATTTATAGCTGTATCAATGTTATATTTATTTTAATTCTGTTTGTTTAACAGTTCCCTTTTAATGCCATTTATTATTATTTTAGTTGATTGCATACTATATTTTGTTACAAACATTTCTTTCTTTTAGATTGTTCATGTATCATAATCTTCTGTTTTTATCCTTTCTTTTTTTTATATTTTCGTTCAATATTGAATGTAAAGTTAGGAACATTTTAAAAATATTCTTCTTTATTGGAATTTTTAAAAAAATTAATCTTGTTTAAGGGTGTTTATATTCGTACTTCACTACCTTTTGAAGCACATTTTCTCACTAAAAACATTTTTGCAACTTAACTATTTGATGCTTCAGAATGTTTAACCTTTCTTCCTGAATGAAAAAAACACACACACACGCACAAACAAATCACACGCTTGAATTAATTTAAATTTCAGGTTCACTGCCAACCACCATTGAATTGAGGTGTGAATAATTAACACTCTTCATATCGCAGGTTGATAGATAGTTTGTACCCACAGTGTATAAAAATCGGTGCATATCAAACAAGTACCCGATTTCGGCACGATCCTGTACAACAACAAAAAACGCAGAACGGAACAAAAACACCACCCAATATAGAGACATCATCCCAGATGCGGCACCTATTTAAATTAGAAAAACCTCACCTCAATCAACGCCACTTAGTCAAGCCTTTTTTTATGACTCTTTGCTCGCTTGCTCGCTGTGGTCTTGCTTTTGGCACCACCACTGGTGGTGGTGGGTTCACTGGATCAAGGACGGCTAGTAGACAACAACAGCAGCAACAGCAAAAAAGCAAAGCGCCGAAAAAAGCCAACAACCCCTTTCCCCGCCCAAGCATCGCTTGGGTCGGAAGCACGACGGCCAGCTAAAGCGGAGAGAGAGATACATCTTTATGCTAATTGACAGACGATCAAGTGCCAGTCAACTCCTTCCCTGACCGAGTGAGGAGATAGAGAGAGTGAGCGAGAGAGCCACACACACACACCCAGCACCGTGTCAGTGTGCTGCATAAATTTGAATTAAATCTGTTTCATTTGAATAATTAGCGGGACACACAGCACAACAACAGCACGGAGGGCCTTGGCCAGAGCACTTTGCGCCGGGCCAGGATCCCTCCGATTCCCTGTGGTCCCGGTGGCCCCGGTAGCTGCAAAAGGATAACAATTCGGTGGGACAGGTTTTTCGACCGCACTTGACAGGCTTTGGCCGAAAAAGGGACATGCGTCCATGTCCAGCTATAATTAGAATACCGTTTAAAGCTACGCAAGTAAAGCCACCGTTTGGCGCCCTTCGGCTCATCGTTAACGGTCTCTTTAAAAATGGCGCAAATGCAGCACACCAAGGCAAGGTGGTGCAGTTTCGTTGGCCCGATTAGGCAGGACCACGGAAAGTTCGTTACAAAAATAAATCAATTTAAAGAGCTTCCCTAGCAACGGCAACGTCCCGTTTAAATGCCACTTTCGCTTTCGCCTTTTAATGGCATTAAAAAATAACGGACACGAAAGGATAGAAAGGATTGCACCGCCGAGATGCATCACCACCGAGATCATCACAATATCAACAATCGAAGCAGACGAAACGGATGCAAATCGATGGGAAAAACACGATGATCAACAACCGCTATTCTATGCGAACCACTTCCCAAGCGATGATGAAGGAATTTGCAACGGAAAAATGCTTGCGCATAGCTCCGAGTTTGCCAAAAGGCCGGGGCCCGTTCAAAGGTAATCGATTTATTTGCATGCCCTGAGATGCCACAGATTCCATGAGAGAATTGCGAGCGGGAGGGAAGACATGCACCATGAAGCGAAGGGGAGAAAGTGAGAGCGAGTGCGTCCCACCGAAAGAAGATTCCTTACACGAGGCTTCTTCTATGCAAAAAAGGTCCCATCCCAGGGCACATTAATCCTAAAACCTCATTCGCAACAAAGGTAAACGCACACACACACGGTGACGGGATGGGACAGTGTCTGCCACTTCCCGATCCGTCCAAACACACCCAAGCCAAAAGGGGTTAAAGTTTGTGCAAAAGATATTAAAATTTCCTCACTGTTGCGTCTTCGCTATCTTCGATCCGCGCGCACATCTGCATGTGATGTTCCTCGCATTGCTTCCCCTATGTTCGCTAGCTCTGTGCTTTCTAGCCTGCGTGATGTGCGACAGAGACAGCGTGCTTCCCCCTTTGCCAAGGTAACAACGCCAGGTAGCTATACCCTTTTTTCCCTTCACGAGACACAACCGGGCAAGAAAAATCGAGGAAGATCCTGGGAAAATCCTAACCCTTTTTACATATTTTAAATTAAATATATGCAAAAGATGACCCCGTATATGCATAATAAGGGGATGATACTGTCATTGAAGTGCGTTACTGCGCCTTACCTCCGGCGTGCGGTGGTTGCAGCAAACCCCTTTTTGTGTGTCTGTGTGTTGTTACCTGAGGTGAGGTTACCTTCTCCCTCCTTTGCGTACTTGCTTGCGCTCACGGAGGCACGCATGCTTTCCCTTTTCTTTTATTTCGTTTTCTTTACGGGTTCCTTGCGCTAACTCACCGGCAAGGGATGATGCGCCATCGGAAGAGCCATCAGCAGCAGCAGCATACGCGGTGAAAAAAACACAAACTAGCAAAAACCCTTTCGTCGAGGTAGGCGCCCCTGCCGTGTAATGATATATATTTTGTCTCGCATCTTTGCGCGCTTGCATCCTTCCGCTCCTGCGTTGTGCATTGCTTGGTTTGCTGCGGAACAAAAAGGTGTCTCTTCCTGCCTGGGAGATGATGACTCGAAGATCATCACAGCGAACAGCAGCGGTGAGGATGCTCACCGTGACAATGCCCCTGGCTGGTGTTCCTGCTGGCAGGGGGATAATAAAGCAGGACAAGATTATTTTGGCAAAGGAACAGTATCATTCAAGAAAGGATTCTTCCTTTGCTCTCTCTCTCTCTCTTGCTCTCACTTTCCGTCTGTGTCTGTATGAGCGATCGATTTTGGCGTAGATTAGTGAAATTCCGTCATCCTTCGCCCATAGCGCACCCAACCGAAAGAGAGAGAGGGTTCTGTGTGTGTATGTAAGTTTGCCCTTTTATTTCGCAAAAGGGTAACGTATTTTGCATAATCATTTTTACAGCTTCGTAAAAATAGAAAATGCACACCCCTTTCCCATGCTCGAGGTATCCTTCTTTTCTATTTTGCTGCTGCTGCTGCTGTTGTTGTCGATATTTGAGAGCTTAATTTTTGCAACCGTTGCTGCCGTGAAGCTGCAATGCAATCGTCTGCTCTAAAATGGATGCTAAATCGGAACGCATTCCGTGACAACGTGGGGTGGAAACGTATTTTTTTTTTCGGGCTAAAGGCCATGGGCTGCGTGTATCGGTTTGATTGATTGCAACTGTTGCTATTCCTATGCAAATGAGGCTCCGGAAGCAACCGAACCGGGGTACCAGGGGGTTCTGGAGCGTTGGTTCTGGGTTCTACTATGCAGTTCAACTTACAGCAAGAAGGGGAAATGAGTCCGTACGGGGAAATGTGTGATCAGTAACCGTTTTTTTTGTTGTTGCTTTTTTTCTCCGTTTGGTTTGGTGTAAACTGTATTTCGGAGAACTTGCATATTAAAGTGTGTGTTTTGGAATTATTTATTCATTCCCTAGGAAGCTTATTTAAATTTTAAATCAATGTTGGAAGCGTTGCACTTTATGAACTATTTTGAATAAGCACTTGTTGATTCGTGGCACTTGTTGGCATGTTTGTTGTGGAAATTTTATCTTAATATTTTACGTTTACCACATTTCGGAGTTGCTTTTAGGAGTTTTTTCCGCTTTCATTAAAAAATCCATTCAAATTATATGTTTTTAATATGATAAATTTGACCAAAAATCAAAAATGTGTTTGTTATTAAAAATGTTAATGAACACAAGACTTTTGTCAACATGCAAACAGTTTTTTTTTATCAAAATTGGTAAAAATTCAAATTACTGATTTTAACATTTTTTAAATAGTTTGCATGAGCTTGAATTGATTAATACATAATCACTTTTAATCACCTTTTATTTTACATATTTTCCTTTTTTTGTTCGATTATGCTTTAAACATCCATTTTCTTATTTACTTTAACGTTTATATTTATAAATGGTTGTTTTTTTTTATTTTAAAAGATGCAGCACGTAGGCTTTAAAAGTGATTTTTAATCTTTCATTTTTTATCTTACATCTTACGTTGTGGAATCACATTACTACAGTTTTTTTTAATACAATTTATTATAAGTATCATTTAATTGGAATAATTATTCCTACCCCATGGTATTCATCCTATCTTTGACTACTTTAAACCTCATTTACCCAAAACCTAAAATTATTTTGGGGCGATTTGACATGTTGCCCTGTGCGCATTACAGTCTTAATATTCAACAGTAGAAGTTAATCCTTGAAGTAGAAAGTTCAACAAAATATAGTTTATACGCCTATGACGTTTATTGATGTCCCTTCGAAGCTAACATGTTAAGCTGTCGATGGTAAAATTTCTGTAATGAAAGGCATATTTACTATGATTTTCCACGCTGTTTAACAGTGTAGTAGTGCTACAGTCATCTTTGAGTCACTTCTAACCAGTAGATATAAAAAATAGCATTATACAATAATTCTTTCATCTTCTTAAACACCAACAAACCCGGAGCAGGTATACATTAATATATTGTCAAACACAAAAGGACAACACGAGCACCATTATGCAGGCAGAAAGGATGGCACTGCTGCTATCAGCGCTACCTTCTCCCGCTTATCTTAACCCCTACATCAAGCAACCTTTCTTTTTAGGCATTTAGTTTCTTTTCTCCGCGTTTCGTCACTCACATCCTGTCCCTGATAATAATCATCCCCGCACACGCACCATCCCCTACGCAATAAAGATGATCTTGTGCGCATCAAGCCGTCGACGCTGCGCACCACCATCGCGCACCCATGAACACGTTCTAGCAACATTCGGTATCTTGATCTTGCATCCTGCACTCTTGGCACTTGCAACACTCTCTCCCGGTCTCGCTAGCACAATCTAGTTTGCATGTTTTTACTATTTTAATTTCATCTTTGATCTTGACAACGTTTCATTCGCTGTGCTTTTGCGCTCTGGTAGTTTAATATTTCCTTGCCCGAGCGCCTATGCGCCAGCACAGCGGCAAGGGCACCACCTCTGGTATGGTTTTGGGGATTAGGAAAATGTTTAATTTATGCGTAACATTTTTGGCACTCAGTGTGTGTGTGTGTGTGTGTGCAAAGGATGTGGAAGGGACAGAGAAATGGAAAGGGTCCAACATGTTGATGAAAGCCGGCAAAGTCTTCAAAGACGATAGGGCTGCATGGCCTGGAATCGGCAAAAAAGGGCGAACTGAGAACGGCTTGAGATTTTGACGCTAATAATTGTGGTCGTGTTCGTGTACAAACAGCCAAACAGCGGTGCCTGCAGAAAGCTTCATCCTAGGGGCGCTGGAAGACCGATGGCTGATGATGAACTAGTTGAAACGATTAAGCCAGTTTGGTGGATTTTGTTGTCCCTACAAGCACGCGCATAAATTAATGTGTTTTGTCTTTCCACTCCCTCAAACCTTCCGTTTTCAAAAAATGTACGCATCGAAGAATTTTGGATTTTTCCGTAAAACCATTCACACTCCAGCGTGGATATTGATGTGAAAGTTCTAATGCGAGCATTTGCGGTCAGCTGGCAACACCTCAGCACCTTCAGCTGCAGCTTCAGCCGTGCTCGCGACCATTTCCACCTACCTACTTAGTTCCGGACAGGTGAAAGCGGTCTACGGAATAAAAAAAAACCCTCCTCCCTCCTAACGAATAACCTCCCGGCACAATCGGGCCAGCCAAAAAGCAAAAATGCGTAATATTTTCGATAAGCGCTCACTCGCACGGAAGGCTGCACACGTTAATGCGTGCCTTCTCTAGTGGCACCTTCAAACGGGGCTTATCGCCGCCAGAGGACAGTGGGCCAGAAAATTCTCCCACCTCTTCGACACGATGTTCAGGGAGGCGGCGGGGAAGAAAGAGAGGGGCACGGTGGAAAGCACCCGAAATAAGCACCGAATCGTGGCGTCCTCTTGAGAGGTGATTATTTTTCTTAACTCAATTAAAAAATTTAATACAACGACACGACTCCGCGCGCGATGCCGTTGCCGGAAAGTTCCCTCCCTTCCCTTTCCCCCCCCCCTCCCCAACGACCGATGGCACCGAAGAGGCCAACGCTCTGCGCACTGCATCCACCCGATTCGGTGGAGGAAATTAAAACAAAAAAAAACCAGCCACACAATCATGGAACGGGTCACGTCGTTTGTTACAGTTGCGTGAAATCGAGCTGTCAGAAAAATTTACGAGTAAAGGTGGCACGTTTGTGTTTTCAGTGCTTTGGGAGAAGGGGAAAACTGGTGGACGCTTCCACCTCAATTTTAATGCACGAACGCCGGAACAGGTGATGGTGGTGGTGGCATGATCATGAGCCGCTGACGGTTGTTTGGCCGCAGATTTCGTGTCCGTTCCATGGGTGAATTGGTGTCCCCGCCACCGTCATGAGGGAGGTCAAAAAGAAGCAGCTCAGTGACAGAGCAGTGAGCTAAGACGCGAAGAAAGCACGACGCGAGACAGTTGCACCACGGTGAAGGTTAAAACGGTGGACATACCAAAAAAAACAACAAAAATTGCACTAAATATACACTCCAAAAAGCCACACGTGCGTAGAGAATCGACGTGTTATTGGGCTGTCCTTTGCGCACACTCTCGTTGGCACCATAAAATGCATGTTTCATGAGAACGTTTAACGGACAATGTTTGTCGATCGTTATCTGCCTGGTTATTGCATCCATCGCATCGGGCAATGTTTGATGCGAAACACATTTGTCAGGATTAAAGCAACATTAGTGTGCCTTTCAAATGGTGTGCCTAAATTGTTTGAATTTTCATTTCAAAGCGCCCGCCCCGAAATACCTTAACATGCTAATGTGTGTCACCTGGAGGCTGTTTATACTCACTGGTTTGAAGTGTTAAGCGGAGCACGCGGAATACTTCAAAACACCAAAAAAACTCACAAATAATTTGAAAAGGTCATTTAAATGATACCTCTTTGTAAGTTCTGTTTAATTCAGTGTGATCTGCGTAGATTACGCAAAAGGCACAATAATACCCGAGATGCGCTCAAATTAGCGTAAAGATGACACGGTCAAGATGTGTTCCGTGTGTACCCTATTTCTAAACTACGCCATTGCACACAAAACAAACGCACTGACCGCGACACGTTGGGATCTCCCGCCGCAAAACTAGAGCACCACTACGCATAGATGGGCGCCCGTAAAAAAAACGGAAATTATAAATCACAATTTTAGTGACAATTAAATGGTTGGCTTTGATTAATATTTCTTGTTATGTTGTTCCTTTTTTTATGACCCCAAATGCCCCCCCCCCCCCCCTCTGTGTCACTGTTTTGGGTGGAGATTACGTGGAAGCTTCCGGACCTCCCTTACATTCCCCTCGTCCCCTCAAAGAAAGAGAAATTGCACCGAGCACCGGGAATAACGAGGATGAAGCGTCACATTCCGTCACAACAATACCGGGCACAACAAACACGCACGCAGGGTGAAGCATTCTAATGCACCCTCCTCGTCACCAGACCGAACCTGCATGCCTGTCGAGATGATTGAGCTTGTTTGTTTAAGCCAGCCCGTTGTTTTATGGCTTAATTTATTGTCTAACTAGAGCGACCCGCGGCCATGCTTCTGACCCCATGAGCTTTTTCACTTCTAAGCCTAAAAGTGTAACGGCACATGCAATTAAAGCACTGTGTGAAAGTGTGTGATTGCGGAAACACGCACTGTCCGTACGGTGTCATGTGATGTGATGAGGCCTCCCTTTTCGTTGTGGCCACTGTGATCTATTGTTATCTCACTGCTTCCTCTCCCACCTTCTCTCCACATACTCGTTCGTGTGGGGAGAGGGTTGAGTGGTTTCATTCGGTTTTATAATTTGTTAATTACCACCATTCATTAGTGAAATGATGAGTTTTGCTTTTTTAGTTTCAACGCAACCCCTGGTTGCTGCTGGTCATCTCTGATCGTCTAGATTGGATGAGATTGGACAATGTACCGAAAGTAGCACTTTTCAAACGGGTTGATTTGTTCTAGTTTGCTTTCTAGAAGCTTTTTGTTCTACCCGCCTTGCTCGCTTCTCCTTACCATTTCCGGCGATGAAATAATTTCCCCTTGTGGGGCTTAGATTGGGTAGATGCTCATGAGCACACTGACGGAACGAGCTGGCACTCAAACGGGAACTGTCAAGTAGATCAAATTACGATCGAGAAAGGTAGATTAGATGGAGCTCTCCGCTCTCATATGTCAAAGGCGTATGATTGCCACGCTTGCTCATTGGGATCGGTTAGTGCCTTGGGAAAGGGAATGGTTAAGAGGGAAGTATGATGAAGTCTCTACGGCACGAATTCTTAACTTGTTGTCAGTATTACTTGTTTTAAAGTTCTATTTTTTGGACTTCAAATCAATCTATTTGTTTCAAATCTATTTCACGCTTTAAAATGTTTTTCAATTCAAATCTTTTAATTATAAACTGTATGATTATTATTAAACATTTTGAAATGGTGTTACACATACGCTTCGCAGATTGCTTTTCACCGGCCATGAATGATACCTATACCATTGATGCTGCTCTTGTCAACACTCCGGCTGGCGCAATTAACATGAGTACTTCTTTTCATAGACAGTGAGATCGTTTTATCAGCCCTAATGCAACTAAAGCCTTCCTTCGCTCCTGGACCCGACGGAATACCTTCTACAGTGCTGAAACGCTGTCAAACGACAGTAGCACCTATCCTTGCAAAAATGTTCAATGCATCGCTAGCCAATGGCTACTTTCCCAAAACATGGAGGAAATCTTGGATGGTTGCTATTTATAAAAAGGGCGACCGGACAGATGTCATCAACTACCGGGGTATTACATCTTTATGTGCCATTGCCAAGGTGTTTAAACTAGTGATATACAAACATCTGTTATATGCATGCCGCAGCTACCTAAGCCCGTATCAACATGGATTCGTGCCCAAAAAAAGTCGACTACCACGAACCTGGTTGAATTTGTAACCTATTGCACTAGCCAGATTGATGCCGGAGCTCAAGTCGATGCAATTTATACAGACCTGAAAGCAGCATTCGACTCTCTTCCGCACGCAATTCTTCTCGCTAATCTCGATAAGCTAGGTTTTCCCTGCTCGCTCGTACAGTGGCTTAAGTCTTACCTAATTAATCGCACATACATCGTGAAAATTGATAAGCGCACGTCCAAAGAAATAGTCAGCAGCTCGGGTGTGCCACAAGGAAGCAATATTGGCCCGCTTCTCTTCATATTGTTCATCAACGATGTTACCCTCGCTTTACCTCCCGGCAGTGTTAGTCTGTTTTCCGACGATGCTAAAATTTTCGCGCCTATACATAACACAGGTGATTGTATAATTCTGCAAGACTGCATCGAAATCTTCTGTTCGTGGTGCAAGCGCAATGGACTGACTATCTGCATCGAGAAACGCTTCTGTGTGTCTTTTAGTCGATGCAGGAGCCCAGTTACTGGTACCAACTTCATGGACGGCACTGCAGTTAATCGACAAAATCATGCCAAAGACCTGGGCGTTCTGCTTGATTCAAGTTTGAACTTTAAACAGCATATCGATGACGTTGTAGCAAGAGGAAAGCAACTACATGGCGTGGTTATCCGGACAACTAATGAATTCTGCAACCCATCAATGTGCATCAAAGCTGTCTACAACAGTATCGTTCATTCGGTTCTGAAATATTCGTGCGTAGTCTGGAGCCCAACTACTGCTTCTTCAATTGCTCGACTTGAGGCGATTCAACGTAAGCTGACGCAATATGCCCTACGCCTACTTCCCTGGCAGGATCGCAATAATCTTCCTCCGTATGCTGCGCGGTGCCGTCTTCTAGGCCTTGAACCTCTTTCGGTTAGAAGACGCAATGCACAGTGCTCTTTCATCGCTGGTTTGCTAAATGGCTCTATCGACTCATCGCCTTTGTTGCATCGAGTCGATATCTATACACCATCCCGAACACTTAGGTCTAGAGATACTCTACGGCTCGCTCAACCCCGTTCTAGCGCTGGTCAGACCGACCCTATGTTCCGCATGTAGGCCGTTTTCAACACTGTTTTGGATTGCTTCGACTTCGACATCTCAACTCAGTAAGGAACGTCTCCAACTTCTGCCGTGACCGCAGTGAATTGCGATACAAACCTTGTTGATGCTATATTTTTTTAATGTACTGTTACATCTTAATTAGGCTATACGGCCCGTTGAAGATTAAACAATAAATAATAATAATATTAAAAAAATGGACTCTTATGAAGTTTTTTACGTTAACTTCAATGTCCAGCTGTATAGAAAGACGTTGTAGTTGCTATACTTAAACGTATAGCTTAACACAAACAGCTCAACTGTTAAGCTTCCTTAATGCTGCTTACATGAAGTTCATGAAGTTAAAAAAAAAAAAAACAATAATTATTCCAATCTCCCTACCCAAGGTGAAACGGTGCACACTTGGCCAAAAATTAAAAACCCAACGTTAAGCTGCACTGACCGAAACACACACACACACACACAGCAGTTTCCTGCTGCAAAACAAACAGCAACTGCAACAAGACACAACAGCAAAACGGTACCGGCCGCCAATCTTGCCTTGTTCCATATTTATGAACGCACCTTCGCAGGCTTTTGTGTGCAGAAATGCGACAATCCCTCAGACACATAAAGTCTAGCCACGCGTCTACAACCGTGCGCGCGCGCGCCAAGTCGCCAAAAGTTTAAGTTTCCACCATTGATGAAACAAATATATCACCCGGCGGACACTGTGCACTTAAAAAAAAGCACAATGGAGATCTCGTTTCGGTACAAGAAAACCGCAACACTTACACAAAAGCAACGCTGCGTTGCCATAAATCGTGCTATGATTTATGGGTGGTAGGTTTTTGGTCCATTTTGGAAAACATTTGAAGGTAGTAAGCGTGTAAGAGTGCCTTCGCTTCCTAAATTGTGCCAACGAGAGGATTATGATAAGTGGGAAGCACGGTTGGGCAACACGGTTCACAAGGACCGACACGTGTACCGAGCAGTTTATTATCATTTCCAAATGCTGCAAAAGCTTGTATTTGTTACACTTGAGATAAGTTTTGACAAATCCCTTATCCCTCTCCCGAAAAGGTGTAACTCAATCGCTCATCTGCTCGAAGGCCCGCGTTCGCTTGCGCCCTCATTAACATAACGCAATTGTCACCTGGCCGGGATCGGGATCCCGGACACCTTGCACTATCGCTTACTCACACTTACCAACCCATTCCCACAAAACACAACACCAATCCCAGCTGCCCGACTTGTTGTCGCAATGTTGTAACGTATTCCCGCTTTGTCTCTTGCGCCTTACCTCGAGCCAGGGACAACTCAACTCAATCACCAAACCCAGGAAGCAAGGTGTAGATCTGTTTTACCACGTTCTCTAAACAGCTACCGGGAGCAAATTAAAGGACACACAGGGTGCAACCATGTGACAGAACACAAACAAACGTGAAAATGAAGAAAAAAACAAACCCTCGGAACGGAAGCCCGTAGCTAATTTTCATATCGCACCTTACTTTCGTTCCCATTTTGGGTTCTAAGCCCACCCGGTGGCTGCTGCTGCTGCTGCTGCCGGTCGTACCCGTGCTCTGCATGTCATTTGCATTTGAAATCAAAACAAATTTATTCCCCCCCTCCCAAACCAGCAATCGTGTGGACAAGCGCAATGATCCAAAACTTCCAAATGGTGATGATCGTCGTGATGATGATGATGTTTGAAGGTCGGTTCGCTTTGCTTCATTGGAGGTTACCAAAAGGTACCCGTGGGAGAAAGGTGATCAACGGGTGCTGCTTGGAAGACGATCTTCTTATCGGTGACGATCAAACCTTTCTTTCACATCGCTCACGCTCCAGAGACACAGAACCGGGACCCAATGAGCTTGTCTTCCGCGTATGTTACAGCAGGCTAACATCTTCTTGTTGACACATGCAAGGTGGCCATTCTAATGCGCTGGTGGTGATCCTTTTTCTCCGTGCTTGTTACGTTGAGCCAAACACACAAATCACACACGATCACCACACCACCCGGGGACTCGTGTTGTTTTAGATGAGTTTTGTGAATGGAACACACCGTGGAGAGGTGAGATGCTTCCCAGAAGAACGTAGCTGAAGACAGGAACGATCGTTTGTAGATCGCACCGTTTGCTCAGTCTCACCCGACCCGAGTACTGCACGCCTTGGTGGAAACGAACCTTTTTTTTCGGGGTTCACCCCAAATCGATCTATCTGCTTGCTTGAGAAAACATCATAAATTTGACACACCTCCTTCCTTCTTTGGGTGTTTGTTGCATCATCGACCTCTGCACTCCAGGTGCAGGTGAAGCAGAAAGTGGATAGTGTCTATCATCCATCTGACCCGTCTATCGATGGGATAGCATCTCCCGCACACACAAATCAATCCAGCGTGAATGATAAAAACAAATACTCACAGTGATGCTGGTGGTGGTGGGACCTGCAGTGCTGTTGCTGTTGGCCCTTGGTTAGTATCATGTATTGTCATTGCTATTGTTGGATGAGCTTCAATTCCCGTACGGAGGAAGAGGTGTTGTGGTATTTTTTATATTATTTTTTGTTCAACAAGCTTCCCCTCAAGACTGGTTGAACAGATTGCAATCGAACAAGTGGAGCGCATGTAGGGGAATTTGCTTAGGATGTGATCGCATCTGCTGTGATCGTGATCTTTAACAGATATTTTAATCATTTTTCATCCATTTTAAATCTATTTAACATTAATTGTATTGCAAAATCGTGCATATTTTATCATTAACGACATAAAATCGACAGCTTTACGAGCTGTACCGAACCTTAAACACTTGTTTGCCAACAATTATATATCTACTCTGCCCTCTCACCACCACTCTGTCAATCAATGAAGCCATTACGCTTTGTGGCCGCGGTGAAATACGATACACGCAATGGGCAAGCATCGAGCCACACGGCGGCACCATTCAGCCGAGCATGAGCTGCCAAAGAAGGCAAACCGAAATGAGCATTAATAAAAGAGCTGCAATCTGAGCAAGGCTTCTGCGCAGCTACGGCAGCAATTGTTCGCTGTTTTCGCCAGCGTTTACTGTCTCCATTAAAACCGACCGGCGGCTTTTGCGAAAGCTTAATCCTTAATCTGGTGAGTTGTGGTTGAGAGAAAAAGATACGAGAGAAAGAGAGTGTGTGTGTGCGTGTGTGTGTGTGGGTATAAGACCGCTGCTGACAAGTAGAGAGGGAACGGAGGGAAGCGTAAATTACTCATAAAATGACACAATTTAACCTGCGCGCGCGGGATGCTGCTTCGAATCAAGCTCACACGCACATAAATTCACCTCATGGCATGATGATGAGCTAAGAACCCGTGGGTTGTAAATTAAGCAACATAGTTGCCGACCGACTGGACATCCTTTCAGCCCGGGCGACGCGTTCCAAAGCTGGCGAGTTTTACTGATACCGCCGGGTGACTTTTCATTATAATTTATCGCGTGCTATCAATACAAGGGGTGTAACAGTGTTTGGAATTGATCCTCCTGCTGAGCCGCTGAGCGCACACGCGCATCGCACACCGACACATAAAATTCCCAAAACAATTTTTGGACGCGGGGTTCGTCGTCTCCAGCCGGGAGCAGCGGCAGCGTTAAGCTCTTTCGTACGCGACACAGCGCGGCAGTAAAATAATTGATCGACTGGAGAGGTTTCGTGAGGTGAGTGTGTGTGTACGTTTAGTAATAAATAATCCAACATTTACGGCAGTTGGTTCGACTCGCAACGGGACAGGTGCATCCCGATGACGGACACCCACCGAAAAAGGACGCACACGCTCGTTAGCGGTGTTGCGGGCCGAGACCTGGCAGTGGCACGCGCAACACACGAGCACGCACACTCGGAAAAGGGAACAGCTGATACGGGGGTTTCGACCCGCTGGTTTTGCGCGCGCGGCAAACGGAAGAGTTAGCAATCATTTTTATCGCTCCGAAACCCCTTTTGCGCAAGGGGAACGCGCAGCAGATAATCCCCTGACAACCGGGCAATGCAGCTGTGAGTCGGTTGGGTCAGGAAATCGTAAAGTCAAGCTATCTGGAACTGTGACAAACGTCGATATGCAAGTGGTCGCGATGACGGGTTCTTTTCTGTTATTCTGATGTGACATTAGGTGATAAATATGTTATCTTATTCCAACCTATGAGCGCACCCTCAGCGAAGGAACGCTCCCGTATGTGGACGCCTGGCCTTTAAAAAAGGATCGTACGATCAGGCCGATCGCCCTCGAAATGCTACCATCCTTTTACGAGCAATAAATTGTGTTAAATAGCTTTATGGTTCATTTGAGGCTCGAGAGTTTGCTTAAGAACAGCCGGGTTCGTCGCTTCCGTTTCGGCACATGATCGATCCAGCTAGCACATGGTGGTTAATGTTAGGGACACAGAAAAAACAAACAAACACAAGATCGCTCACAGAACAATAACGAGACTTTTAAAATAATGTCCCTTAAAGTGCTTAAGTAAAACAGCGAAAACCGAAGCACAGGGTAGCAACAAGCACCGTGCCCACATGTGCGTGCTCCGTAGCGCCAAACCGAAACGGTTGCCAGGTTGTCATTCCAGCCGTGACACCGACACCCCTTCTCTCTCTTTTCGTGTGTGCCTTTTTTAATTTTATTTCCGACCTGTCTCATTTCATCCGGTTTTGGACACGGTTTTCCTCTCTTTTTGCGTGCCTTGTTTTGTATCAATTTTATTGCAGCTCATTTTTTCGGTTTCAGTTTCTCTGCCCAGCGCACCCGTTACGCCCCTGCCTTTGGGGGGGGGGGAACCCCAGTACACTTTCCGGTGGAGCTTGTGGGTTCGGTGGTGCTGCAGTCGGAAGTAATATTTTTAAGCACCGTGCGGTGACAGACAGCGCCATGGTGCTGATGGTGAAGACGATCAAGAGCAGCACGGTGGGCCCGAAACAGTTTGTAATTCTTTTTTCGGTGGGGCGATCTTGCCCGCTGCCTCAAGGTCAGCACGAACGCTGGCTGAGGAAGTGTTTGTATGTGAAAACCAGCTGCACATTGTTCGTTTTGGCGCAAAACGTTTGCAGTTCAAGGTGCAGCAGAGATACTTTAGTTGTTTAAACACTTGTTGTCAATGTTGCAGAAAATGTAATTTCATAAAAGCGATCACGATCACAACGATCAATAAGCGTGTTCAATGAGCTTTTGAAAGACATTGTTTCAGCACCGGTTCCACCGGCCCGATTCCACCCCCAGAAACACAGGATCGCCTAGCGTCCACACAAATCGCCGTAAAAATGTCCAGCTTAATGATTATGATTGCCCCTTGATTGCCATTATCATAATGGTTATTATAACCGCTGTTATTTATTGCACTAATTATAATAAAGCTTACCCCGGCGTTGCGAAGCACCGGGTGGACGGAGCAGGGTGCTGACGACTGCCGCCAAATTGCACTTTTCTTTTCCGGCCCTTTTCTGTTGTCACCACCGTCGCCCGGATAGGAAGCGATGACCCACTCTCGGCATGCGTTATGCGGTCCTGCCTTGTCTTGTTCCGATGCTTTAATCCTTCCCCCTTGTGAGGTGATCCTCTCGCCCGCGTCGTCTGCGCTGATGCAATCTCGTTCGCTCGCTCGATGCAACCGGGAGCCGGGACAGGTCGGTTCGCTAGACACTTGCTCTGCGTATCTGCGCTGCCACATCTCATCGAGGGGCAATCTTTCGCGCAGACGTTCACGTTCTTCAATTATTATTTTGTCATTCGCACCAACCAAGCCCCAGCGCAAACGGCGCGGACCGACCTTGTACGTGTGCAGAAGACGACACCAGTCAACGACAGCGCAACAGCGGCCTAACCGACCCGGTAGACAATGATCGATGGGCGATCAAGGCATAAGTGCTACCGGATGTTGGGACAAGTTTTGTGCGCGATCCCGGTGTACGAGATCGATCGATTCGCGACTACACTGGCCAGGGCGGGCAGGTATCTGTGACACACATAAACCTCCCCCCTTCCTGTTTCATCCCACAAACTGTACCGCCGGTTGAACTGCCTCGGGCGGTATCGCGAGCAGCGACGCAATTAGCAAAACGGCTCATCGTGGTTAGGCTTTACGATGGGAGTGTTTGTCGAGTCGAAGGGGGTTGCCCGTTGGGAACCCGTGGGCCCACTATCTCAGACCTTCCTCCCCCCCCCCCCCCTCCATCCTTCAGCATACGGGCGAGCGGGCGTGAAAGGGTACGCAACTTCCGGGCAGCGCGGGCCGTCCGGAAAACAATGTGCGCGCTTTTGACGCGCCAGTGATTCATTTGCTGGGCGCGTTATTAATGTGAGAGTATTTTGAACCCCACGGAGAAGCCGAATAATGCTCATTGTTCTAACCGAAAAACCTCCACCTCGTGTCTGTGTGTCTGTGAGGGTGTTTTCTGTCTCGAAATGTTAGCCCATTGTATTGGGGCTCGGGAGGAGGAGGGCCATCCCCAAAAAATATGTTCTTCAACCCAGTACCTATGGGCAAACAGTGAGTGTGACTGTTTCGAGGGGTGTTTATTGAAAAACTGCCCACTCCGGTGTACCGTCTCCGATCGTACGGGTGCCCGGTGTGGCGGCCAAGGTAGTAAAGGCGTAGTATTTCATGCAACAATAAACCATTTAGCGCACGAATTAGTAGTTGAAAGATGGTGTTTTAGTGCGTTGAGCTGGTTTCAAGGTTTCGTGTACGTAAAGATTCATTGCAAGCAATCACCTTAAAAAGCGAAATAAAGTACCACCGGGAGCGGCTAGCCGTGGCGTAGTGTTAAGTGTTCGGTTTTACACTTAGCACATTGCGAGTTCAAAACTCGTATCATCAGTTCAATATTGGTTGAATGTAATTCAAGAGGACGTCAACAATCGTGACATTAAGTTTAACAAAACGAAAGTGAAAAGGAAAAAAAGCTTTTAATATTAAGAAACTACTTACTAACTATATGTACTGCACAATTTGGGTCGTCTATTCTGTTATTTTGTTGTTTATTAATGTACAATACAGGGGCGGTCCCGAGGTACGTCAACTCGAACGACTCAATAACATGCCCGTCATGGGTTCATGGGTTCAATCCTAGAATGGACCGTTCCCCCGTAGGAAGTATTGACTATCAGGCTACGTGGTAATGAATTAAGTCTCGAAAGCCTGTATAGGCCGGCATGATCGCGTAGGACGTTACGCCATATAGAAGAAGAAGAATGATGTACAATATTCCACCAATTTGATTTTAAAGTCAATCAATCAACAATTTCGCAAATATCTTGGTCAATTCATACGCTAAAGCTTAAATATTCACGTCATTTAATAGACAATGTTTTAGATCCTCGATGGAGTTTAAAAAATTGAAGAATATGGCGTAATTATTAAGATTTATTTAACAATGAGTACAATTTCGGCCTGTCAGTATGCCATTATTACCTCAGGCACCAATGATAAATGTCTGTTTTCGCCACAAAAAAGATGAAAAATGCTTATAACATTGAGCATCAAAGGGAGGAAATTGCTGCATATGTTATTAAAACTCAAGATTTCAGCTCAAGCAAAATGTGAAAAATGAAAAATTGCATATTTCAATTTATACATTATAAACTGTTATTTTCGTATAGGATGTAAACCAACTTCTGTCACATCAAAATAGAACGCCAAAGAAAAGATAAAAAAGAATGAAATTTGACATTCAAATCACTAATAATTTACCATCATTCCATTTTGTTCGGGAGACATAAAACCATACATTTAAATATCCGTATCATACGACACGCATCGAAATGTTAGATGTTATCAGCCTTAGAATGTAATCTGTTCACTTCCCCCCAACGACACCACTTCACCGAATCGCATGATAAATGAATTTATCTCCTAATTCACATTCGTTGTTTTTTTTTTCGCCGAAAATACAAGCCTTTTGTCCAGATCAATCGAGAGTCGCATCCATACCGTCAGCATCGCATTTTGCTGATTTATCACACACCGATGCAACAACAACCGAAGCTCGAATGACTTGAAGCCTGTGCCGGTGCGCTACAACAATCCAACCCAAAAAGAGCATCGGGTACATAGAAAGAGCGACACCAACACCAACCACCCGCCAAGTGATTCGCGTTTTTCGTAAATCACACACGCGACCAGCATCGGGAAGGAGATGGAGATTCCTGCAGGCAGTGAGGAAGGCAGTGTTGTCGGATCGTTTTTTCCTGCTTTTTCTGCCCTCACCCCATCCCATCACGTCGTGCACTATGCACCGTGGTTGGCTTAGGACACTCCTCTTCGCCTGTCGCGAATGTCATCGTACACAGCTGGTCGTGTAGGGCGCGATGCTAATGACGAGCCTGTGTCTCTGCCCAGCTCTTCCCCCGACTCTCCATTGCATCGATTGCATCTGCAGCAGCCACCCGTTGCAGCAGCGGAGTAGGTGATGGGTCCGGATGACACGCTCGAAACTCGATATTTATAGTGTCTAATGCTCGGTTGGCAGTGACACGAGCACCGGCTGCCCCGACATGGCAAACAACAACAGGTGGATGCTGATCCCTGGACCATACCACCCGTCGGGGAGGAGGTTGTGTTGATAGGGATAGAGGAGAGTGTTGTTATCGTGCCGTCCTCCTTTGAATGTTTCTGATCGAGACCCCAGGGCTGGACGGCATGGTGTCGCTGGCGGGGAGAGAAGTGAGTTACGAGTTGGTGTCGAGGTAGGTACAATCTTTCGCTTCGATGAATGTCCGCAAACAGCGGGTCTGATGGAACTGCATGCTTTTAACTAATTTAAGAATATAATATCTTTTTGCCTTTAAAACCAACCCAGACCCTGTATCATCATCCTTGGTTAGTGTTTCTTTAATGGGATCAAAAAGAAACATTTCAATACCAAACCGTTGCCGTTCTCCATCAACCAGGCTTACACGAGGAACCGATATCACCCCAAATCCGCTGCCTATACGCTGTAAAGGATTGTGAAACTATGAAAAAAAATGTGGTTCGCCTAGAAAACGGTATGCGGTTGGTTTTGAAGTTGTCCGCTTCGAACACACGATTGCTTTTAGATGACTCCCCCCTCTAAAAGTGTGCTCAATCTTCGAAACACGTGCGATGCGAAAAATGGACGACATGGTTTTCCAAATAAAAAACATCTCCTCCCTGTCTGATAAGAAACTGACCCACAAATCCACTCTGCTTTTGCGCTTTGTTTGTTTTGATCATTTCAAAACAACATTTCTTTTTCGTATCGAACGATGAGCTCCACAAACCCTCAGGAGCAACGCCGGCATTGACGTCAGCGGTTCAACCATATTAGCCTAGGCACTACCGGTTGGTGTGGGTAGCCGCCAGTCCACGGGGGACGCAATCGTGGAATGGTGCGAGCGCGCGCCGGCTCGATCGTGCGCTCTTACACAACAAAACCCCGCTCGCCGATGCACCAGCCAGGGCACTAAATTGCAACCACCGCTCGGAGGAAACAACAGGGAAGCAGCAGGGTACCGTTCATTTGGCGCGACGCTTGTTTGGACTATATTTAGCTCATTTACACCTCTGCTGCGTTTGGCCTGGAGTGTCGGAGTCCGTGGGCCGACCGTTTTGCTGCAAAAGGGTCACCTGTAATGACCGTCAATACCTCCGATCCGTTTTGCAGTTGCAAAGTCACTTTCAGCTGCAAATCCTCTCCCCCTCTCTCTCTCTCTCTCTCTCTCTCTCTAAGCATACACACGCACAGAGAGGAACGAGTAGGCGCAAACGTTTGGAATGTGCGATAAAATGCACGACGCAAGCGCAGAGGAGGGGTTACCGCTCGTGATCGAGCTGACGGAGGCTGTGATGATCGAGTAGCTCGGAAGATTCCGCTCCCGATACTGATCTGGCGGCCCGTGTTGCCCGTCGAGCTCAAGGATATCAACGTAGTAAATCCGCACCGTGTCACAGCGAAGGGTAGTAGCTGTGGACGATTGAATTGCTAGAATTTAATGCTCCTCTCACAACGGAACGGTTGGCAGAGATCACACGCATTCCAGAGATGTGAATGCTGCTGGATGATTTACAACATTTATCGCTCTTTTTTTTTAAATTTACAACCATCCTAAGAGGGCTAGCCGTAACAGTACTAATAGTGAGAAAGGAAACGTATATGTCAGATGACTTTTGATTCACTTCAAAAACTGGAGGGATTCAGCGCCTTAAAAAGCCATGGACAATAGGGCCCCAAAACGGATGACAAACTACCATTCCAACTTCCAAAAACACTGCTACCTGTGCTACCATCAACTAAGACCTTTCATCGTTTCATCCCAAACCCCTATCAGGTCACAGCCCAAGTAAAAACTGCAGCGCAACAACCGTTACCAACGCGCTGATCTTCCCTTCGCGATAAAGAAAGGTTCTGTAAAGAGTAAACATACAGTTCCACACACCTACTGGACTGTTTCGTCTACATTCGTCTTCTCTAGAAGGTAATTCTTCATCTCTCAATGCTAATGAATTGTTGTTCTTGAGCAGCGCTTCAAATGGAAGCCAATCTTATGGACCAACAGGCGGTGCCTGACAGGCTGGTGAGAATTCTACCGAAATTGGGCAACAAACGGGCACCAACATTTGTCTAACCAATTAGCACCTTGCCCAATAGGTTTCCGAGTAGGGGTCTGTGTGATCTTCCGTGTGTTACCCAAAAATTGGATTGGGACATCGCATTCCCCCCCCCCCCCCCCCCCCCCCCAATGTTGACCCAAGCAACGCTAGACAGCATGTCACTTCTCAAATGTCTCGGAAGAGTCACTCGGTGGCGAACGGTGGCTTTACTTTTTTACACCGTCAAGCTAAATTTATTGCTCCAGTGGCAAGTACAAACAGAGGATGGAATTCCATTGCTTGTAATACTTAAAGTGCAGTGTGTCTTGTATCGTTTACGTCTGAGCGCTTGAGAGAGCTTGTGGGAAAGCTAATTCCAGCACGTACAGTTCAATTTTCACTCGTGATCATCCGTCCACCAACACCAAACGCATACCGATCACCATTTATCTCGCACAAGTCAATTAAACAGTTAGCTGCGCTTTCTGCAGCTTAAATACTCAAGGCTTATGTGTGATCCCCAAACCGATCAGATCGATCGTCTTTCCCAAAGACATTGGAACATCGGGAAAGCTCTAGGCAATGCGGGGACAATTTTTCGCTTCCCAACGGCCCATCAGTCCCTTGGCGAGGTAATGACAGCAATCAATCAATCAAGTGGCCTCCCCTTGCTCACCCCCCCTTGCTTATCATTTGCTTCTGTGTACGTACGTACGTGCGTGTAGACGGCGTGGCGTGCCCGAGACGTGCCCTGTCCCTAAGACCGGAGGCCATCTAAGGCGACGAACTGCACGAGGATTGCCCAAGAAGCGCGTTCCGATGCAATCGTGCGCCGTGTGTTGGCGTCGTCCGAGATCGATCGGTTCGAACTCACTGTCATCAATAAATCTCGCGTGTGCCAAAACACACAACGAACGAGAAGTTATGCAACGGTCCCCTCCACTGTCACACTCCCCAACAAGCGCATTCTCCTGGGTGCGCAACCTCCGCAAACCGCAACACAGCAACACAGATTGGATTAAGAATCACGGAATTGAGCGTCCCTTTAAAAGCGTGCGTGAGTGATCGTGTAGCTGTGGGTAGGTTTGTGCATTTAGCTATAAATAATTGCTCCAACACCCACCTTCCGCTATTGTTTGCTGGTTGGCTGGATCGGTTTCGGTGGCAGAAACGGCCGCCAGCTCGATCGATTTGTTGTGAAAGACGCAAGCACAATCGTTGATGCGCCATCGATGGCGGCTGTCATCTCGCCTTCCATCTGGGGCCGGAAATGCATGTTTTGGGGTGTGTACGATGCTTGAATGCTGTGGAGTTGGAGCCATTTGCTAAGGCGTGCGTTGGGGTTCGTTGCTTATTAGCAAGGGAAAGCAATGCTGCAAGTAAGTCATTTAGAACACATTATTCGCAGCCGTTAATTGAAAATAACAATTCCAAACTCATCAATTCAACACACACGCACGCACAACAACAATAATTACCTTTATTTTAGAGCTATTTTTCCATGACACTTGCGCGCACTAGCCGTAGGAAGGTACGCGCTAAACGCTCTGGCGTAACAAAGGGACGTATTGCGCAACCAATTACCAAGACGGCGAGCAACAATTAGACAAATTGTTAACACGACAATTTTGCCACGTTGCGTCACTCTGCCTGCATTCTGGAGGGTTATATGTGTGTGTGTGCCAGACAGAGAGAGAGAGAGAGAGAGAGAGAGAGAGAGAGAGAGAGAGAGGGAGAGAGACAAGAGACCTGTTAACCCACTTCCATAGCTGGACGATGACGACGACGGACACCGGAACGCATCTTGGTGGTTTTGCACTTAGAGAGGAGCAGGCAAAAAACAAACATTATTCCAACAATGCAGCAAACAAACAAACAAACAAAAAAAGGGAAAGGAAACGCTCTCAACACAGTGCACAGTTCCAACATTCTGCATCTGCCAGCCATCTCGGTTGATAGCTCGTGCCCGAGTGTGCCCGAGTGTGCGCGCGCGCGCCTCGGTGGCGTTTGATTCGATTATCAAACAGTGCGACAGAATTGGCACGCCGGATTGGATTGTCTTGCCGGTGGAACGCTGCGAGAAATATCTTTTCATCTAATTACAGGGCCAGCTAATCGATGATGGAAAACCACTGCGTATCGAAGGTGAAACTGGCTTTTTACACCGAAGGTCCCTCCGCTTGCCACAGCACCCGCGATCGTGAGTGGGATAACAAGCGTTTTATAGCATAACATTGATTGCCAACTGCAATCCGGTAAGATGCGTTTGATTTTATTGCATTAAACTGCCTTTAACTTACGCTGCCCAGTACCTTTTTTTCTCCTGATTTCGTATTGCCAACGCAGCGTGCACTGTATTTTAGCTTTTCAGCTTAATTTCTCTAAAGATCGCATCAATCGAGATACCGAGCTGGCCGTGTTTGACAAGGGAATAACCCCGTCGCAGACGGATCTAGCTGGCTGGCTTGTTGCGTGCGAGATGATAAGAATTTTAATCAATCAAATTATAATTTCAAACTACACGCGTGATCGACTGATCGACGTCTTGCAGCCAGTCTGCTTCCTACCAGCACACCGTCTCCTTACACACAGCCTTCAACACAAAAGCATGTCCGTTTCCTTCGCAAAACAACGCACAGTCTGTGTGATTCATTGATGTCACTTTTTCAATGATTTACGGCAATCCGCCACAGTGGACCCAACGGGCACAACGCGACACGTGTCAAGCCGGTTTGGAAAGGGGAATTTTTAAATCGGTTCGGCAACGGTTTAGCCCACAGCAAGTCAACACGTGGAGAGCTTTGATTTAAAAAAAAAAGACAAGCGCGAACATACACTGGAATGGGGTTAGGGTTTGATTTTAGAATCAGCAACGCCAAGGCTTGCAGTTGCAATGTTTCTGTTGCCTTGAGATGGTTTCACAATGCAATGATTGTCGTGTTGCGAATGTTTGATGATCGTTCAAGGAGGTAATGGTGATGAAAGTTAATGGAGAGAGTTTATACCTATAACACTTATAACCTATATGAGCTGTTTTAAGTCATCCAGTACATCTATTCAAAACAAGTCTCTGAAATCCTGAAAGAACCTGTACTAGAAGAAAACGATTGCAAGCAACACGATCGCTACAAACAAGCGCCATCCGATCCTGCTCGATCGTTACAGCTTCCCATACAGCCGATGACGATTTGTTGCATCCCGTTTTGCTGTTTACGAGCACATGATCACTCCTTTCCACATACATGAGGGCAAGATGAGCAGCAGCAGCAGCAGCAGCACAGTAGCAAACGGGTCCGCAAGGTGCGCGTAATTATCTCATGATATCTTGATGATCAATAAATACAATCACTTTCCATCACCCGACCAAGACGGCGTCCGTGTCCCTCTGTTGCTCTGTTTTCGCAATAACAACTTCTTCCATCCCCAGCTAGAACTGGATGCTCAGAAGGCAAAAACACGGCAAAATGCACCCAAAGCATCGTCCTATCGGTCCCTTCTCCCACTGTTCCCTGTGATGGAGGCTGGATAATTTGTGCAGCAATAAATTGATCGGTCCTCTGCTTCGGTCTTACGGGCAATTAACATGCGAGTGCAACCGAACCGTCGTAGTCGTAGCCGTCGTCGTCGATGACGATCTTGGTTCGTCACTTGGCTGAATGATGAATTCACACAGCAGCAGTGCGCTCCCCTCCTAAGAGCCGTTCCCCGCGCTCTAAAAGGAAGTGTGGCGGGAAATTGATTAGCCTCTAGCCCGGTGGACATGTTTCGCATTTTAGATGGGCGGGAAGAAGTAGATGGAGGTATTTTCATTCAATGGAACACACACCACATGGAAAACAGAATAAAAAACGAGCGGTGGTTACACCACATTGCGATCTCCTTTTTTGTTTGGAGGGAGTTATTTGTGCAATGAATTGTTTCTTTTTCTAACTTACCTCATTGCATCGTTCCTTGTGTGTGTGTGTGTGTGTGTGTGTGTGTGTGTGTGTGTGTGTGTGTGTGTGTGTGTGTGTGTGTGTGTGTGTTTTTTTTTTTTACAAACATCGCATTGAATTGCTCAACAAATCAACACAAAAAAATACAACAGCACCAAACCAGAAATTAAAACACATCTAACGCACACACACAAACCCCCCCGCTCATAACGACAATAGGAAGGTGTGACCTGGGGTGGCTCTTAGCAATTGTTTATTTGGCATAAATTTTCGCTACCCCCACACACACACACACACACACACAACAACCGGCACCGGGTACCGACAAGCAACATTTTGTGCTGCGAGTTTATGTTGGATCATAACTTTTTTTTGGGTTTTCTCTTCCGCTTACTTCACCAAATGCTTGAGAATTCCCTTTTCAATCCTTCCACTGGCTTTGATTTGCAGCAGCAGCCAGGCCAAACCAGACCAGTCGTGTTGAAAGAAGAGCAAGAGAGAGAGAGAGGGAAGGGAAGCGTTACTTTCATTCAGGCGGTCTTTCAGCGGTCCGGTGCAGCTTGGTTTATAATTTATGGTTTATGTTGCGATTTACATTTTTTATTTCATTTGCTTCGGTACACGAAAGACGCAACGATGCCCGAAAACAAAAAGAAAAAAAAAAGCAGAAAAAAGCAACGACACATTTATATCGCGCACACTTGTGTTTTAAGATATCGCGGAACAAGCGTTAAGAAGCGACGAAGGAAAAAACACAAATGAAAATGCCGTGGAAGGGTTGTAAATACTGACCCGCTGCAGCCGCTGCAGCACGCCATCACGCGGGTAGGGCAGGCAATAATTTAATTACAAACCGTTTAGCGGACAATCCCCCTCCCCCTGGGGAAACGGGGCAGAGCAGGGTGACAATCGTGAAACAGATGCTGTTGTAGGTCAATACAGCGTAGAAAGATTTTTTTAAATATTTAAGAAATAAATATTTCCCTCATACGATTTAGAAACAGCTTTCAGAGGTTCTGAACTGTTCTGAAGAAAAAAAATCCCCTTCTTCCTTCTACAAAAGCATTCCAAACCCTTCTACAAATCCTCACACGGAAGCGTTCACACCTTTTCATCAGCCCACAGTGAGCACGTGACAGATTTAAATAATTGCATAACCAACTGAACCGGCGCAAAACGGCTCCAGCTACACACCGACCGCCTTCGTTAAATGGTTTGCTAATATAAGCCATTTATTAGGATCGTTTATGCACACCCTTGCGCGGCACCATACTCCATCCATCCCCGTTTTCCTGCCCTGTTGCTGTGTTGTGTGTTTGTGTTTTGATTTCATTTTTTCCACCGCTTACTTGGATCCTTCTCAGCGCGCTTGTAGCTCGGATCTATTGGGTGGGTTTGCACACCTATTATAATTATTCACCTTCTCAGGTGAGACCCTCTGAGACACAGGGAGAGAGAGAGAGAGAGAGGGATGCAAAGGGAGGCAGCTAGCTTAACACGATCGAACCGATCGAATCGAACCCTGTCAATTTAGGAGAGTGTGCATTAAACATTTCCCGCGCGTGCGTGCATAAACAAATTGAGCGCGCGCGCGCTCGCTCGGAGCAAACGACATTTAAAATGACCGTTTTTTTGTGTTTGTGTGGAAGCAAACAGTGCTGCTAGAAATTAGTACAGTGCAGACACCGATTCCAATATCGTAGCATCGATAAGCATTTGAATATTCAACATTGAGCACCTTGTGTCGGGCTGCGGTGGCGCAGACCAAGATTAATGACCCCATGCTGTCATCTCGTGCCAATCCGTGCGGCCTACTGCCCGCGAATGTTTGCGCACATTTTCATCGCCTGTGCGGCTGTCCTCAACTCAAGGTACACTCACAAAAAAAATGCACAAAATACACACAAAGTGACAGGCCCCCGATAGGCCTCACAAATCAGGCGCCAGTCATCCCCCCGAAGGCGCGCAAGTGTCCCCGATGTCGGTGACGGAAGGAAAACGAGACTTTGGTGCCGTCTCTGTTTCGGGGCTTGAATGCGGCAATGCGCATTTGCATTTCGAGTGACGATACATCTCTATCCATCCAGGTTGCCATGGAAATAGACACGTTTTTCATCTCCTCAAACAGCGCGCCCCTCGACGCGCGCAAGTTGTAACTGAGTTGCGCTTGTGTACACAACTTGTTTGTCGTTTTTATTATAAAGTGAATAAATTACAGCACACACACACACACACACAATTGATAATCAATCAAAAGCACCTGTGGCCAAATTTTGTTTATTTGCACAAACACACACAGACCCCGCCCAGGGGAACAAATCGTCACAATCGCGGCATAAATGTGGCATTCATTTCAATCGGACCGACATGACGAACCCCTGACGGGGAAACCGGGGGCCAAGCAGGCCACTCACAATCGATCGCGTGCGAATGAAAACGCAAATGGGAATGGGAAGAAAAACGGAACAGCGAAAACAACACTCCAATGCCGCAGCACAGACTCCAGCCAGTCTACAACGTGCGGCGGCATCGAGGTGTTGTACCGATCAGGCCACCGCGTCCTGCGCCACCAAACAAACGTGTGTGCGCGCGCGCACACTCACCAGACTCCGCTTGGTGGCCCCCATGGTGGCCAACAGCAACCCTCTTCCCCATACCCTTTTTCCCATCCACCGGGCAGCAGAAGAAAACGATCTGTACGAACTTAATTATGGTAAATAGTATTTAATTTATTCACGCAGGCGCTGATTGCTTATTATACGGCGTGTAATCTTGAAATTTGTGTATAATTTAAATTTGAATAAAGAGATATACTTTTGCTGCTCTCTTTCGTTGTCCCTCTCTCTTCTCAGCGAGTTGTTAGCGTGCGCGCGAGCCAGCGCGACATACCTTCATCATCCGACCTGGGCCTGAGCCTGGGCCGCTGTTTTGTGACACGCCACCCTTTTCGGGGCATGTTTCTTTCATTCCTGCTCCTGCTTCTCGTTTTGGACCATGGTGCGTTGCGGTGCGGTCCAGTTCCGTTGCAGACGCACTTCAGGGAGATCTCGCAGCACGATCACACACTTACACACTCACACAGTGCCGGAGGATGAACGGAGGGATAATCGGAGCGTTTGATTCCGAGGTGCGATGGCAAGGAGCGCTCTGGCGAGCGATGTCTTCACTCTCGTTTTCAGGGCGAATGAATTCCAATTGACGACTGTTGAGTTCTTGGAAGCTGAGCCCCCCCCCCCCCACAAACTCAACCCAGGCGAAGTAAACGAAGTGAAATTGAAGCTATTCAGCTGTTACGGTCAATATTGGCGCACGTCAAATATTGGCATGCCGTCAACAAGTACGATCGCGCCAGTCACCAAATCGCAAACCTAATGACATCATGCTACACACATGGTCGGAGATCACTTCCTACTATCGCATGGCGTTTTTTGGCGTTGTTGGTGTGTACTTTGTTGTTGCCCCACCTCACCTCCCGAACACTCTGTTTCTGGAACTATTCCACAAGAATTTCAGTTTCTGGTGGGTAGGTAGTAAACAACGCAAATGTAATGCGTGTAACCGACCGCAGTCAGCGTGGAATGTGTGTGTGTGCGACGATAACCTACCGAAAAAGTAACGCACCGAACAACGGGGAAGAGGATACGCTTGGTAAACTGGTCAATATTGACCTCCATTTCGATACACTGGTACACCACCATGACCGTCAAACGGAACTGGTGGACCTCGGTGATTTACCAGTGTGTTTACTGTGGGAGGGTAGGGATGTGTGCTTTAAACAAAAAACCTCTGGAGAACACGGCTGGCAACCGTCTGCTGTGTAGATTGGAATTCAAAGAGGATTTTTGAATCAATGAGATGCCTTGGAGAAACTAATTCTTGAAGAATTCAATCAGATTTTGATTTGAGAATCTTCGTAACATGCAAAATCTTAGAGAAATGCCTACCAAATGCAGATTTTGCGGATCCTTATCTGAGATTTGGTAGGCATATGTCTAAGACTTTACCTTTAACCAGATCAGATGCACTGTTTTATCATCATTCGTACAGAAGATCTTTGAAATAAGATGGTAAGATGGTAAATTTCATATGACTTTCATCTTTAGGCTATATCCAATTCTTTATATGTTGATGGATAATATATGAAAATAACTTGAAAGCCTGGAATACGGTGATCAATTGGAACTCTGGAATATGTGTGATCTCCCAGAATATTAGACTGTCTCATCGCTTGACAAGAGCTCCAAAGAGATCATTGGTATTTCCTTTACAGAATATAGGATCAATAGGAAGTATTGAAGAAATACCATTTACAATGATGCCTTGGTATGTGACAACTGACATGGAGCTACAAGATACACTCAGATTGGGATAAGCATGTACCTCAAATAAAAACGCCATAAGAGCGAAGAAAAGCTTTTGGCATACGATGGACTTCAACCCTTCTGCAAATGATGATTCCAAAGAACTCCCCTTGATCTGTTGATTGAGATCAAAGCTCTGTAGTGTTTTATAAGTGAACTGAACCATAGAGTCGCACATTATGGGCATCTCTTTGGAACTCTTCGGAGAATATGAACTTCAAAAACTGGCTGTTATGTTTGTTACTCAAACTGGTTTGCTACTCAAAGCGAATCGCATTGAATATCGATCTTGCTAACAATTACAAACGTACCTTCTCTCCCACCCTCCATGCCGCACAATTAGCCGACACATTTGCTACTGAGAGGTGTAAATGACCCGTCTGGGTTTAATTACAACGTTCTGTAAACCCCCCGCTACCGTCAGCAAAGCAAATAAAAGTATGTCGACCTTTGCCGGTATGACCTGTCGCAAATGGAAAAGAAATTTAGGTCGTTTTTTCCACGCTTCGCTCCATCCAAACCCATAAGTTCTCTCATACTTTTCACGCCATTCCGTACACACGCGCAGCACCCGCCGGGCACACAAATTCTCCGCTAATACCTGTACGATTACCAGTTTTAATTAGCCGCAAGCACACGGCGGGTAGGCGACAAAAAAAACACAATCCCCCAGCCCCGCGAGCATGTGCTGCACAAAGCGCTGCAACAACATGGAGCCGTTGGACGTTCCTTCACGTAATCGGCAAGCGAATGGGGGTTAGGTGGCTTGCTAGCTGGGCTCATAGAAGAATCTTAGCACAGGACGATAGTGCAGCGGTCGCGGGGACCCCGGGGGACGGGAATTGGGGGGCAAGAGCGCGCGCGATTCAAGAGAGATTAATCGCACAAGGGACTTGTTTTACGACAAAATCAACTTTCAAAACATGTGACTCCGGTGGCGAGCCGTGTGTGTTTTGCGCAGCCGGCCACCCTACATTCTATCGGGTGTGTGTGTGTGTGTGTGTGTGTGTGAGGAGAGCAGCGACGCGGTAAGAATGTCCACCAGCGTCGCGAATCGATGACGCGAACCGCGGTACCAAAAGGGTTTGGGAGACGGACACGGCGCCGAGGACGAAGATCGTACGCGAGCTTCTAATGCGCACACCGTGCGCAAAATGCAACCAAGACAGGTGCATACCATGGGGGGGAGCTGAGGAAAAAGGAGTGGGGAAAGTCATGAAATTTATCAAACGCAATTAAAAGTCGTAAATCAATACGCCGTAAAGCACTTGTTCAGCAGGAAATACACATACGGCCGCGGTTCGTAGCCGTGCGCGCACAGACTTTTTGCGCGGGGACCTCTCGGGAGGTCTTTTGCGCAAGGTCTTCGCAAATCTTGTTACGAGCTGGACAGGAAAACGGGGAGAGGGAAGGCAGGGGATTCGATGTCTAGTTTTCTAGTCACTGTTTTGTGACCCAAGGACTCGGGCTGTAATCGTTAAAATTGACAGACAGAAGGATAAAGGCCGGACTGCTTCGCTACTGCTCCCCTGTGGGTGTCTTGCACAACCGTCGCAAGCATCTCTCTGGCAGCTCTGCCGCTCTTCTGTGCATACCTGAATACGCATCGGTCACTTAAAATCCCATAAAAGTTTGCTTATTTTCAGTGTATCGTTTAGCAAACAGTTTCCCTTATCATTTGCATCGAAATGGAACGCTTAATCCGGTTTGTGTTAGCGTGCGATATCAAACACTGTGCACTACCAACGAAGGGGAGCTTATCTTTTATCTTCCACGGATCATCTTTCGAAGGGGGGAGGGGGTTTTGGCTACTCCAGCGCCTGTTTGACGTCAAGCAGTGGCCTCCCCTTGGTCCTGCTGACCTGCTGGTTAGGCACTAACGAGACAGGTGAGGCATCTTCGCACGCTACCAAACGTCCTTGAGAAAGTTGGATCAATTTCCTCGGTTGGTGATGCAAATTTTTTGAGATCGAAAAAACTATATACCTCAATACACCCCTGCTTGCCAGTGTGTTAACACATTAAACATTCATCTTTAATTTATGCACCACGAGCCAGGACAGGACAAATCAATTCACAAGTCGGAGCCTGTGAAGAAAATGGTAAATGCTACGCGCGTTGAAATGAAACCACGCATGAGAAGGCTAAAATGTTGTGCGAAACAACATGGGAGAGGATTCACGCTGGACACAATGTTAACCCCTTTCTTAAAGGCCGTAGAAATTATCTACCTATCCTTTGCACACTCTGCTCCACTCGTCTTTCGTCACGAAGCATAACGAGGAACATAAATCGTGACGCGGAATATACTACATGGCATGTGTGGCAGGGAAGGAGGGAGTTGGCATTTCGTCCCACAACACGCTCTTCCTTCACGGATCACCCAACAACCAGTGCGCCAAAGCGTGATCACGCGCATTTGAACCATCATAAACTACAACCGCGCCAGCAGTGTCACCCGGCATGTTTTTCGCTAAAGCAGGGCATACACACACGAGAAACATAAATATTTCGCACGTTTCGCCGCAAAACAGCAAAAAGCACTTGGATTGGAGTGGTCTGTGCCGCTGTGGAACCAAACCGCAGGTCCCAGTCGTTTCTAGGGCCAACCAAATCTGCCTATACGGTGGTGAGGGCCAAAGTGCACCTGTTGCATGAGTGGGGAAGAGAGAGAGAGAGGCAGGGAGTGGAGAAACTGCACCAACAAAAACCGGTGGCACAACCGTGAAAAATCTAATCAACCTTCAAGTCGGCAGACCTTCGAGTGACCAACCGTTGAGATATCGCGCGGATCCTGCGAAAATGCATTCGCTTGCGTGCGTTTGCCGTTGCATGAGACTCCGTAATGCACACAAGCACACGCAAATGACGTCTAGCGGAGGTCTTAACAACCATGCAACGGCCCGGGCGGTCGTCGGGTCGGGCTGGTCGCTTATCGCGCTGCAAATCTAATAGAGCCATTTGGCGTCATAAAAATTATCATACACGCAGTGGTCGTCCTGAGCTGGTGATCGATCGATTAGCCGGCGTAGGGTCGGTTGCTGTTTCTGGGCAGTAATGGGAAGGAAATTAAAGTAACGCCCACTTTGCATTGCGTCAAATGTTTGCGTGTTGTTGTTGTTTTTTGTTTTAAAATAGTGCAATGTGTATCATTCACCTTTTGTTGC
The DNA here is from genome assembly GCF_943734735.2 of Anopheles gambiae. Classification (NCBI taxonomy): domain Eukaryota; kingdom Metazoa; phylum Arthropoda; class Insecta; order Diptera; family Culicidae; genus Anopheles; species Anopheles gambiae. The sequence continues at coordinate 91,869,703 of NC_064601.1, forward strand.
CAGCTTGCCGGAGAGGACTAAAGCGCAAACTTTAGATTTTGCGCAAATTGCGCTAAACGATGACGCACGTGCTACTAGATGACGGAAATCAAAGCACGTCAACTAATTTAGGTTCTGAAATAGGGAGTTACAACACATGCTTGGATTTGAGTTTTCTCTAAGTTGTAAATCCTTTAAAGACTCATTTTATATAGACTTCCCAGTTTTCTCCAAATCTTCAATAATGGAATATCCCGAGAACATCGAGAAGTTCTTTCTCTGTACCTTTCTTTCAAGCAAAACTACAAGCACTTCTTGACTTCTGAAGCATCTCTTCTCGAAACATTCACAACGATTTAACTCCTCAACGATACGCACCCTCGACCTCGCACCAATGCAACAATGGCGCTGACCTCCTCGGCGCGGATCGTTCTATAAATCCTAAGAACATTAAAAAAACCCGCACCGTGACACAATGCCGCATACCAAGCAATGCTCGGGGCCCGGGTGTGGTTGGTGCCTTACCCGGATGTGTCGCCCTCTACCCTGTCCCTCTCCTGTTTCCTTCTTTCCCACACCATTTCAACCCGTAAAGCCTGTGTGTGTGTGCACCATAAAGTCCCACACGCTTATGTTCTATCACGTACACACCAAACGACGGCAGCCCGTAGGCAGGCCGTATGCGCGCCGATTGTCACCGATCGTCAGGTTTTCACAAAAAAGGTTTTTATTCCCTTCTCGTGCGCGACCGGCCCGAGTTCGCCGAGGCACGTTTGGATAGATTTCCGGTGCCCCCGGTGCGGTTCGTTCTGGGAACGGGTCGCGCTTGCCAACTTGCCGTGGTCGCCCTTTTCGGCGATCGGAGGCGAGAAACACGAGCATAATGTACCGGGTGAGCGCGATCGTGAGTTTGGTCCTGTCCTACTACACGGTTTGAAAATGACAAAATTAATACAACTGACATAAACACACACACGGGCACACGGTTTTATCTTTATCGATTCATTTTCCATTCACTTTCTACACGTCTGGTGCCGGCTTTTGGCCCACTGCACAGGCACACATTGTCTGGCAGCGATGATCTCGATCTCGCGTACGGTTCTCGCGCACACAGTTGCGCGATCCGCCCGGTTCGTCACTTGCTGCCGGTTTAATTCTTTCCTTCGTGGGCCACTGTGCCGCCGGTTTTTATTTTTTATTTTTGCCACAACAAATAAACGTTAGTGTCAAGATATACTAATCGTTTCCTTTTAAGGCGTTGGCGTTCCTGCAGTGGCGGTTCCACCGGGACGCAACATATTTCATCCCTTTCAAGTGTCTTGTGGCGGGGTCGTAGCATCAAGATTAGAGAGAATGAGCGTAAGAACACACGGTAAGAGTGTATGAAGACGAACCACTGTGGTTAAGTTTTTTTTTTTTTTGTTGTGTGGAACTGGTCAGCTTGAGCCACGGGATCCTCAGAACCATTGAACCATTCGGTTTTTGTTTTTTTTTTTTCGAGTAGGGTGAAACTGTTTTGGAAAAGAATGTTTATGCTCGATCGAAGAATTCAAATGCCTTCCGCCAAACGTGCCTTCGTCTTAGAAACAATTCAGCAGCAAAAAAAAGCAAGACAGTGCCCAAGAACGTTACCGACTCCGTTCAATCCTTGTTTGTCTTTTCCTTTGGTTTCTTCTTTCACTTTGCACACACAGACAAACGCACAAACAATGAATGAAAAACAGAGATATAAATCAACGATTGAACAATAATAATAAAAATAAAATTATATTATTATATCATTTCATTCATCGTCGGTTCTCGTCGGCCGCGCCCTGCTTTTCGGTGGAATCTTCTGCTGTTCTGTGTTGTTTTTTTTTTCAATTTTATTTCATTTGTTTGTTTTGCATTCTCTCTCCTTGCTGGGTGCGCATGTGCGCAACAACAACAACCGGCGATGCGCACGCTTCGTGCGCTTACTCCGGTTGCGCAGTGCGGGAAGCTTTATCGTGTTGTGTTCCTTTATTTTCATTGCCAATCGTAAAATCACATCACACAGGCAGTGTGTGTGTGTGTGGTTTTGCTTTTTCTTTGAGTGGATTTATTTATCATTTTTTACAATGGCATTTTGCGAGATCTTTGCCGAAAAGCCGCATCCTCCGAACGCGCAAGCTTCCGATGGAGTTGTACCCATTTTGGCAAATTTGTTGCAAGCGTCCGAAGCGTTATTGGTGATTGCAGAAGGATCCTGCACAGTCGTGAAATTTAATTTACTCCAAAAGAGACATTAAAGTCTCTCTCACACACACACAGTCCTTTATGACGTTTATTTAGTGGGTAATTATTCAATCAAAACTAAGTGATTGATTGCTTTCGGTCGCCCGTTCGATCGAGAGAGAGTCCAAAAATGCCAACCAATTCCGCATCTTCGTTTTCGAGCATTTGAGCATGATGTAATGGACCTTTTTTTTAGTTTTTTCGTAGGAAATAAAATGTAGACCAACGTTTCAGGTCGATAAAACAATCGCTTGACAGGTTGAAGGAAGAAACCTCTTTGCCGGGAATGTCGGGCACAAGCGGGTCCGATCGTCCTCCCCCGAGGACGCGACGTGGCGTATAATTTATGTCCCATAATTTAATGAACATCTCTCTCTCACACTCCTACTCCAAAAATCTCCAGAAACTAGACCGCCAATCCCTCCCTCCTAGTCAAGCTAGAAGTCCACGTCCAAAGCTACGGCCCAAAACGGCCATGGTCATGAGGCCGAAAAACCTGTCCGTTCATCCTCCACGGGCGATGATTTACAGCCCTATCTAGAGACCTGTAGGGGGGAGAGATCGTACAGTACAGTGGTACGCTATCGTGCCCGGTTGTGCGAGAAGAGGGCAGCTTCGTCTAGCTGAGCGGTCCCCATGGCGACTACCACCAATAAACCAACCACCTTCTTAATTACAGTTATCGACGCCCTACACACCCGTGTTCGACGGACCACATCTTCGCCTCCAAAAAAGAAAGAATGATTTTAGGCATTTTACGTGTGTGTACGATTGATTCCACCCCGCCGTGCAGTGCCGAACAGTGTTCGTGAAAAAAGCGATCTTCACTAAACTTCACTTCACTCACCGCTTGGTATTGGGACACGAACTACTATAAATAACTCCTTCAAAGCACCTCCTTCCTCCCCTCCCCGGGACCCCTTTATTTATGGACCCAATTTAGAGAAAAACGATAGTCCATTAAAAACGAATGCCGAAAATGTTTCGGAACCACCAGGCTCTAGGCTCAAAAAGCACGCGCATAAATTAAGCATCGTCGATCGCGGGAGACAGTTTCGCCGCGGCCTAAGTGTGTGTGTGTGTGTGTCCTGTCGTTGTCCATTACGCGTGCGCCCTCGCGCTCTAATCTTGCAAAAGTTGCGTATTTGCGTTTTGGAGGAACCAGCCCAGACAAGCAAAAGCATAGCGCAAACGGTCACGCTACGCGGTACACTTCCTCGTGCCGTGCAGTAGTAGTAGTAGGTCGTTTTCTAAAACTCATCATCCCCTTAAAAACACAACAATCTCGCGTTTGTGTGGTGGGGGTTCGTCGCTAAAATTCCTAAGAGACATCGTTCGATACCCGCCGCGCAGAAGAACCGGGAGAAATCTAATCCCTGTCCGGGCTGTCCGGTCCGGGGCTGGATTACATTACTTTATGGGAAAGATTGGACGCTGGTCGTGTTCGTGTGGTGGAATTTATGTAGGATAATCTAAATTATTTGCCAACAAAAAAAATCGACGCCGTTTCGAGGATGATCAGTTTTCCGGGTCAGCCTATCGGGCTGTCAAGCGATCCGCGAGTATACGCGCATATGCTCCTCTAGCAAACACGATCTAACACAAAGAGTGAAAACTCTTAATTGACTTTCAAAAAATGACCAAAAATGAAAGAAAAGAAAAGAAATCGCTATAAATTTCCAAACTCCTTTCAGAGGCGCGACAGGACGCTCAGGCCGCACAGGTGACCTTGAAGCGAAATCATGTTACACTCGTACAGCGGGTTCTTCCCCATTTTAGCAGCAAATTAATAAACCTGCAGCACCACCTGCAGCAGCAGCAGCAAACACAGCGCAAAAGTATTAATGAAATTGATCCACAATCCTTAAACCGCTTGCACCGGTTTATTTGTAAAGCGCCCTCTACACAGTGCAACGGAGCGCTTTACAAAAAAAAGCATGCTAATGAAATGCAAACCATTTCCTGGCTGGCTGATGAATATTCATGCCACCGGAGTCTGTGTATGTTTTACGTACGTTTTTTCCCTTCCCTTCTGTCCTGCTTTGCTTTTTCCACAACTTCTTGCAAGGCATTTGCGCATAACATTCCCTGGCTTGGTGCTATTTTAAGCGGCAAGCGGGTTTGTTTACGCACATCGGTGCAAGATACATTTTTGGCACGTGCTGTAGCGAAATGGACCCAATCATCCCATCACTACAGGTTGTTTGTGTATTTTTTGTGTCTCCTTCCCTACTGACCTAATTATTAAATGTTACTCTTTTTTCCGTGCGCACACAATATTAACACTTTGGTTTTGCTTTAGAAGGTAAACAAAACTGTGCGAATTTGAATCGTTCGAGCATAAAAAAACAGGTGTCGAACTTGCATTTTTATTAAAATATTCAACAGGTTTGTCTTGAAAGCTTAAAATAGAAAACTTGTCGTTTTGTGGTGCTATTTTAGTAGCACATGTTTGGCAAAAATATGGCAAAATTATTTAAAACTGTTGCTGATCTTTCGTTTGTCCTTTGCAAACGGTGGTAGATAGTGCGTGCCAAAGCTTCTTTGACCAATTTAGCACCACACACAAAAAACGCTCTTTCCAACTCCAACAACCCCCTAACAGCCCGATGACATTCCTGAGAAAACGAAAACAAAGTTTCTCTTTCAATGAAATGCAACCGACCGACCGACCTCCACCATCATCTGGGATGGTTGTTCCATGCACCGAGCAGGTCCAACCAGGTTAGGTCCAAACTCCTCCACAGTGCGCGCGTTCTTGGGATCGCTGAAAACGGAAAGGAAAAACAACTTCACAGGCCCGAGTGACCGCCATCCACACACACACACACACACGCACCGTGGCAACTGCAGCCAAGAACTAATCACAACTCCACTGGTGCCTGCCCGGTGACCTTCAGAGCGGCTTTTTCGCGGTCCGTCTCCCCGGTTTAGTGTGTGGTGCTCATTTTTCATTCCCCTGCCAGTGTCAAGTGCTCCGGGCCGGGTAGGTATCGTAGGAGTTTCAGCGACGGAAGCCTTCCCCCCTCCCCCCATCAACCCACTGAACCCCCCATTCTAAGCTCTCTCGCTCGCTTGCCATCGCTAGCACAGCCAACACGCGCAGAGACCTGTTAAAGCTGCAGCTGCACACGGCGAGTGCAAGTGCCGACGGTTGGTGGGATGATGATTGCAAATAGTTTTCCTAGCGCGTGTTTAGCCGCTTTTAGAAGCTTGTCTCGGAGGGAATTAGACAGCTGCCCCCCCCCCCTCTCTCCCTTCCCTCCTTTGCGCCTATTTGTGCGCGCAAAACAAACGCGCCTGTAGAGGTGAAACGCGTGAGGACGGGGGAGCAGATCACGAAACAGGTTTGACTCGTATTTCTAAGCAATTAAAATATTACTTTACTACCTTCCGTTGCAGGGGGCATGCGGGCCAGTTCTACCACCCGCCGTCACGCTAGGACCCCTTTGCCACCCTCCCCCTCCCTGCAGACCCACCCCCATTTGCAAAGCGAACGGTGTCAAACTGAGTGCGCGCCAATGCGGACTTCCCATGGGAGCTGTCAGAACTTGTGTGTATGCCGCGCCGGAACACAAAACCGTGTCGTGGTGTGCTTGTCGTGGGCACTTAGTACTGCTCACTTACACCCTTCCCCGTGCATTTCCCACACACAAACACACATATGGGAGCGTCTTGTGTAATGAGGCAGAGAGAGAGAGAGAGATCGCTCAAGGATGACCCTTGCGCGTCCGAGACGACCGCAGCGGCGACTTGCGGGAATGTGACGCGTCTCGTTAGAATTGGCAAAATGACACACCGCGCGGCTCGAGAGTTTGTTTTCACGATGTGGGGCTATAATTTGTGTGCGATATGATCTTCCTGCACCCAGCTGAGGGAGGGATAGGAAAGGAGGTTGTTTATAGGGTCGGGAGCGCCACCCCGGAAGCAGAGGAATGGAGAAGGGAAGGTGAATAATATTATTCCGAAAGGGAAGGAGATTCCATCGATACAGGCATTTAATTTTCATCATTCATCAACATCATCAATTCTTTACTAATTACTGATCAGGTTGTAAAGCATTTAAGCATTAAAATAAAAATATTTAATTTGCAGAGCTTTATAGGGGATGCAGGCTTGGACCTTTGACATTGAGAAGCTGTTGCTGTGTCCTATTTGAAAAGGGAGTGGTGAGTCATCCATAAATTACGTAATAAACGAACAATTGCTCAGAATCGTTCTAATAAAATCAGTGTGTCGACGATACTCTAAATTGAAGAAAAATCCAAGTATATGACTCTTCTGTGTTGAATTATCATGAAAACGTAAAACAAATGTCTTACTTCTTCTTACTTGATTCGGAACTCTTTTCTTTTTCTTCTTATTAGGCTCAATAACCCTTCTCAACTTGTCAAAGTGACCATTGCGATTTGTTGACTGCTTATTTTTGTTTAACCCATACAGGACAGTCCTGCGTATGGAGAGCCCGGACAATAGAAGCTTGAACCCACGACAGTCGTGCTAGTTGCCAACTGTATTACAAGGTGGACAAATAATGTTGCATGTAGGTCAAAAATACACTTCTTAGTAGAGCGATCATGAGGATGGATATAAAAAGACATTTAATAATTCATAATTGTTGGTGTTACGTTTCTTATGGATGCCCCCTTCTTGTCAAAAGACCTTGCTAACCATTATTTTGCAGGGCTTTAACAACCTTACTTAGAAATTCTCTTTTAAACTTATCATGCCCTCCTCTTTTCAAATTACCTTCAACAAAAAAAACCCAAAGTATCTCCCAAGGATAAAAACCGTAAAATAGAACAAAAGTTGCTCTGCCAAACTTTCCGATCATATATTGCTCTCGAGCGTGGCTATTAAATACATTGTGTTGGCATGGGGTGTTTTGTTGTGTGTGTTTCGCTCTACACTTCCACTAAACCACACGTTCTTAAAATTATTTAAGCGTTATCAGCAAGCCAAATCTATACCGTTGGATTATCGAGAATACGCACACACACACATTCCCGTGCATCCCGCAGGGGTTTGAAAAGTTTTTTTGACGATCAAATTAGACCACGATCGGCGCCAGTGCAAGGAAAGCGAACGATGATTATGCTGCCACTAACACACTTCGGCTAATACGCTCATAATAACCTATGATTAGCATGACCACGAGAAAAAAAAACATTACAGCAAGTGGATGGAGAAGAGATGGCAGAGAGGCATTAGAACGCGACAAGTGGCCGATTTCTTGGCGAACCGGGAAGGCAGCACAAACAGCGCAACAGAGAGACGCCCAAACGCTTAGAGGCTTGGCGAACGTTTTTATTGCTCGCTCGAGGGTCCAGCGGAAAGTTTTTGTTCCTAGAAAACCAATGTCCCGAAGCGATCCGAACGGCAAACTAAATGCTTGATTAGAATGCCATTTGAGTAAGGTGCAAGTAGCGCACATTCCTGGAGCAAAAAGAAAATGTGTTTTGGTAAGCAGAAAAAGTTTTCAAAAACAGCCCCCATAAACCCAGCGCTTAAAATACCATCATCGTTAACATGTTTAAACATCGGCTCATCGGCTTGGCATTACTATTATCGTGCCGCACTCTCGCGAAATCGTAAACAACGGGATAATGATGTCGTTTGCTCTGACTTCCCCTAACGGCGATCGGTGCTAATTCCTGCATCTTTTTCCTCGAGCGTGTTTCCAAAATTTGCACTCCCGGTAGCCAGAACGATGAAGTTAGTCCTCTCGCTATCTCTCTATACACCGCGGGGAAAACCGCGAAACCGATCTTAAGATCACACCTTCCCTCACTCCACAGAGCAGAAACTCATTTTTCAATACGGTTTTTAGCCGGCGGTTTGCGCCCTGTCCGGGCAACCTTAAACAACGAACGCGTGTCCTGACGGTATTTAAATTTACATAAATATTCATGCTTACTTGCTGGGCGTCTGCCTCTCTCTCTCTATCGTGCTCTTTGAACACATCCCTGTTAGCATTCCTGCAAACGATACAAATGTAACATTTTTCTTCACTTTACTATCCTTTCCCTCATCCTAACCCGCAGGAACCCAAACCGAGGACATTCCAGTACCGAAGGACACTCTTGGCGTGCGAGCGCCACAACTACTAAGTGAATGTATTTCGATTGTTTCGTGTGGTTTTTCTTTTGGGCCCGTTTGCCCGTTTTTGCTTCGATCCCCGAAGGGATCGATTTCGTATGCATAGATTTTGCCCTTCTTTGTCCACCGCACCAAAACCGCAGTTAGTTTTCCCTTGCTCCGGTTCGATTTCGTTTGCTCGTTCGCTGCATCCCAAGGAAGCATCATCATCATCATCCTCATCACCCATGGGTATCTCACATGAGGCGGGTATGCTGGTCCAAATTTGGCACCGAAGCAAAGTATCATCAGGAATCTACTGGCACACAAGCTGGGGAATAATTTATTCAGGAAGTTATTTGGACATTCAAACCAAAGGCGATACTGTTTGTGCCACCGTCAGGACAGTGGTCAATTTTTGAGGGGATTTTTTGTGTGTGCTGATGATTCTTACTTACTTCAGCTCAGCTGGTCGATCGTTTCTTTGTCAGACAGGAAGGCATCTGCAAGGAAGTAATTTTCCCCATGTTTTAAATCGAACCACCGATTGATAGCTGATTTCAAAGTTTCAATACTTACCAACAGTTCAACAGTTGTCTGCATGTGCAACAAGTGAAGCGAATCCCTGAAGAAAGGAATCACTGTACAAATTGACATTGCAGTGATTTAATAACTTTCCAATGTAAAACAAACGAAACACAAAGCTCGTAAAACCAAATCAACCCGGGCATCAAATTTCATACCTTTTCTAAGTGACCCTATTGACCCCAGGGGATGCGTTCGTTTTCCTACTTGCTCCGAAAGGTAAGCGCACTCTACATCACCCAAGTCAAAAAGGCACACACGGAGGCTGCAAAAGCGTCGCATCGCTGCGATGCCGATTACACCTTGTCCATTTGTCGCGCGGTACAAATCAGATCCTTTGGGTGCGCTCCCTTAGCTTCTGTTCCCTGCTTTTCGCCCGTTTTTCTAGGGGTCATTCCATTCCTTTTTCCCCGTGCACCGCAATACCTTTGACGAGGCGAGTGCAAAGAAAAGGTCGAAAACGGACGATCGATCGGCTTATCGGTGCACCCTTCATGCGTTGCACACAGAACGCTGATGCACTTTCGATGGGTAAACGTCGATAGAGCAATGGAGAAAAGCGGAACCAAACAATGTTGTACTGCCACACGTTCCCGGTGGCCGCCGAGCCAGCGCTGGCTGGAAGGGCGTACGGTTGAGCAAAAATATTTGACGCGTGTCTATTTTCCACGGATGTCAACGGTCGCAAACACACGTTCACACGTGTGCGCAAGGTCCCAAGCGGTGCGAATTCATGTCTCTGACCCTTCGGTCTTTGCGTCTTGTATTGTTGTTGAAGGGTGCTGTCCAACAACTGTACCGAAATTAAAGGTACGACATGAAAAGCGATTAAAGATCGATTAGTTTCGATCGTCAGCACGATTAAATTACATATTTTGAGGGGAAAGGTTTCAACGAAAGCATTGACCATGGGACGAATTTTATTAAAACGTCAAAATTATTTGGCACGCCAATACTGCTCTCTAACCTCCCTGAACATACCTATTTATCCTCTAGCTCTATTCACTATAACAATAAATTTCCCCAATAACTTTCTACTGCCATTCTTCAGCACAGGACATTCCTCGCAGCACACGCGACCAGGACGCGGTGCTATTGCCGAGGTTTGAATTACCCCTTTCACTGGCTAACGAGCGCAGATGATTAAAGCGAGACAGATACGCCACGCCAAACTCAACTTTGCCATCTTCTTATCATTAACCACTCCACCCCACGAATGACCCAGCAGCAATAGCATCAGCAGCAGCACGACCGTACGCAACGAGCATTTAAATTAATAATATATCATCGAGATAAACAATTATCACAATTTGTCAAATTTAAATTAATTACTTCTCACCTTATCGGGCCCCACTGCTTTTTGGGTGGTGGTTGCGGGCGGCCGAGTTTTCCAACCGATAGGCCTCCGCTGAGAGTGTGCGTGCGTTAAAGTAGGAATGAAAATGATTCAACCCAGCGCACCGATAGAAGATCTTCACCGGCAGCAAATAATTCGTTACGCGTACCGTGGTAACATCGTTTCCCACACACGCCCAACACGGCGACCTAAAAACATTAAAACAACCCGTTCCTCCTGTGCGTTCACAGTAGCGTACATACCCGATTGGTGGCTTCGTTGGTGGGTTGCAAGAATAAAGTCGTTCAATCCTGGTGTGTTAGCCCCATCTTGCGTTCAGTCGGCCACGGTATGGCGGTTATGTGTGGCAAATGTGTGATTTCAAGGAGTTTTACTACCGCTCCTGGTGGTATGTTTTGTGGCTGTGGGGAGTGAAATTTAATGGGCAGCAGAGGCAGCACTCCCTTACCCACCGTACGGCCCCCTATACAGCGTGCACGGTGCGTTATCTGGTGGCAATGAAAAAAGGAAAATTATGCGTGCATGATTAGGATAACAAGGTCTAAACAACGGGTTACACGACGCACACGGAAAGCATGAAAGCACTCTCCACGTGTGTACAAGGGGTTAAGATTTTTATGACCTTTTCGGGCACAACACACTAAGGCGTAAGGCGACAACTGCTCCTGGAGAGCGTTCCTGGTGAGAAGATGATGTACATGTATTCTGTACCGGGGTGAACCATTCAAATTCTGTCCATTCTTTCCTGTGTTCCATTGTACTGACAAACGCTCCCTTCACATGATGAATCCTTTTGATATGCAGGAAAATACACACACACGCGTACACAGTACGGTGCACTCGTAAAATTCTTATCAATCGCCCAGCATCGTATGGGGAGTGCGTGCGTGTCCTAACTCTTGCACCACCGACTCGGTGGGCCTTGCTCTCTACATTACCGTTCCTGATAATGGATGAGTAATGATATGCTTAATTTGTAATAATTTATCTCTTATCGGACCACCGAAACTCTGCCGTACCGTTGTTAAGGTAAAAGGTGGAGGAAATGGCGAAAACACCCGTAACCACCCAAAAGAGGTTCCATTTCGGCTGGCAGGTCCGCGTGGTCCCCCTGTTTAGTTTAACGGTGGTGAGAAGTTTCTCGCAATGGAAGCTGATAAACGTAGCCGACATGGTTCCGAGTTTGGGTCCCGCTTGAAAACCAAAAAAAAGCACACACATACACCCGGAAGATAACCTCATTTTTCGGGGTTGGAGTTTTGTTTTGTCTTCACGGCCCTGCACCATTGGTAGAATAATTAATTTGAGCTCATTTTTGCGATTTGCCCATAGTTTCGGGGTTCTTCTTTTCCCGGGTTTCCTTGGAATTCCAGTTCCAGAAGCATTTATCATTTTTTTCACCCTCTCTCTCTCTCTCTTCTTCGCGATGCTTTCCAAAGCTTGATATGATAACACTAGCTGAACACTGGCTGGATGGGTAAGCGGTGTCGAAGGAGGATGGAACGGTACCAATCATCAGCTTTTTCGGGGAAAAGGGCGAACAACGATAAGGAATTGGAAGAAATCCTTCGAGGTTAAGCAAACTGCCACACTATTAACCCCATTTTTTTGTGTTGGGGCAGATTGATGAAGTCGAAGATTAATTATGCAGCACTGATAGGGAGGGGTTGGTTGGGAGTTAGCAGTATCCAGTACCAGTATGGAGAATACACACCTTGGTTAACTCATGTACTGAAGAAGAATGTGTTGAAGATGAAATAGAATGTAATAGACTGAAACCTTATATTAACTTAGTATTAAATGCGAAGAATCGCTTGTCCGAAAACCTTGATAAGAACTCTAAAGCTTCAATTCAACACTTCTCTTCTACAATGCATCTTCTTTAGCATCGCTCTAGGTCACTGCTTTCCAAAACCTCAATCGCCCAAACACTTCAAACAAACGACTCATTAGTGAAAACCAATCCCCACAACCACACCCAACCCAAACGGTGTTCTACCAACCCCTGGTGTGTCACACCATGTCCCTCCTAACACACACCTTCGAACAACCAATCCATCATTGCCGTGCTCACATTTTCCCAATACACGGAAACACACTTGCTTCGCTTTCCGTCTTCCTCCCAGTGAGTCCTGTAGTGGCATAACTCGCGGGCGCCCGGAACGCCAATAGATCAACGCGACACTGGCCGGCAGGAGGGTTAGCCGGCCCCCTTCCAGTTTACCGTTCAATGACACCCCAAAGTCCCCGAGCGCCGTTTTCTAATTAATTAAGCTGTCACCGCGACGCCATCCGAACCCCGAACGTGGGTCAACAACAGTGCAGCGCAGCTCTACACCGGGTTTGGCGTTGTGGTGGGATGGGATGGATGATTTTCCGACTAAAGGAGACTCTTCAATTTGGAGGTAGTATAAGATCAAGACCAACGGGGTGGAGCTTTGGAATGGAAGACGAGAGATAGAGAGAGAGAGAGGAATTAACAAAATCAATATGTCTGATATTGAGAAGAAAATAGACGAAAATGGGCTCGAATAGGGACAGATGAATTTAGAGTTCTAGAGGCGGACACTTCGGACTTCAATTGTTAGGGACATTTAACCAATTTAAAAAAAAACAGGAACTTATTGAGAATAGAACTTTTACTCATTTTCCGTTAAACCATTCAACTAAATTTGCCCAAAAAACACCTCGCCCGTGGCATTATTGGAACGCCTTTTCTAACACATCCCCAAGGGGAAACCGAATGTCTCCGGGGGGCACCGGGCTACAGGTTACAGCACACTGACACAAACACCATACAAGGAAACCGATAGAAAATCGTGTTAGTTTTGTTTTCCCTCGTCACTATATGTTGCGCTCACCGAGTTTTCCGCCTCCTCCATACTTTCAATCGTTATCTAACGAGCTTAATTTTAAAACCACCCTCAGGAGGATTATCACACACACATACTACACCAGGGGTATGGGCCTTCGGTAATGGCGTGGCACACACGTCGTCGCTCTAAAGCCCGCATCGGAGCGGGATGGGACAAGGGTGCCCAAATGCCCACCGGGGGAATTGTGCGCCACTTTGTGCCGTGTAAAATTAAATGAAACGTTATCTATTGTACATAGTGGCGTAGTGTGTAAAGGAGGCAAGAGCCTTCAAACAAATACCAATTCAATCGGTGGTTCTTTTCAAATAGAAAAAAAAACCCAGGCACATTTTGTGATAAAAGAAACGGTTGGCTCGGAAATGGAAAATGCAACCGTTCTGAATTTTGAGAGGGGGTTTTCGTATCAAGATGTTAAATTTACATTTTCCCATTTCTTTTAGTTTTTTTTTTTTTTTTTTTTTTTTTGATAACTTTGGAGTAAAATAAGCAACAGCGAGTAGAACATTTCCAATTGTGCATTTCGAGGCGTTTTTTAGCCAAGTTCAAGATTAGAGACACTAAAAAACACACGATGTTTCCATTTTTCTCTCGCTAATCCATCTCCTTCAAACGGCCATCACCTCAGTCACATCTTGATCGTGAGCAAAACAGTGCTGTTTGTTTGCCCAGCCGATTTTCACTCATTACCCACCTATTAAACTGGACAGGTAACGACGCGGAGCACATAGTTTTCCCAAACAACCACCACCGATCGCGTGTGCACAAGAACCTGCCGACAAAAGCACCTGCCGACCGCACCGAAACGCCGCCGTTTATGGACACCGCCTGCAACTCCACCGATGAAGTCATCTCGCACACGCTCTCCGGGAGGTAAATGCGAGTGTGTGTTTGTGTATACATCACTATTACTTTTCACACCACCCAGACGATCCATCACATCCATCAAAATCACTGTTGCCTGCTGCCAGGGTAAAGTAGAACCTTTCCTTCGCTTTGTGTGTGCGCAATTTTTACGTCACTTTTTTTTTATTTCCCATCCCAGCGCTCGGGTGCAATATGGAGCTTGGTGGATTATAAAATTTCGACCCCGCTGCCGCTGCATTTCAGCGGCGAAAACGGCGAAACAGTGAGAAACAGCCAAGCTCTATCCATCATTTCGCGCTGAAAGCGTTCTCGCTGTTGCGCGAGCATTACCGCGCAAAGGACAAGTCGCGCGAAGCCAGCAGCAGAAGAAGCAGCAGCAGCAGCAGCAGCAGCAGCAGTAACGCCGGCAGTATGTGTTTATAGTTTGCGGAATTGAATATAATAAATATTAATAAGATGCAACAAGTAGCTAACAAATTATGTAGATATTTTGTAAACATCCCCTCCCGAACACGGAACGACCTGTGCGGGGACGGGTTTCGGTTGACTTTCGTACGATTGATGCTGTGTGCATAAGCGTTTAAGCGTTTAAGGGCAATGAAACATTCAATCCTGGCAGGGTGGCGTAATTTCTTCCCAGCTTTCAATGGCTCAACATCGGGCGACAGGATCGATGTCTTTCCCTTACCGTTGACGTTAATGTGGCCTTAAAAGTGCTCTAAAAAGCAGTGCTCGGCAGCTTCTTATTGCATTATTTAACACGAGAAGTTCAGCGGAAATTCAAATCTTCCTGTATTCTTACACTTTCCCTACTCCTTGCAACGATTATCCTTTCAACCACTCCTCCCAATGATTGTCATTGGCTCACCTAACTGCCCTGGCCTAACTGGTCATTGGCTCACCTAACCTAACACTGGACCGGTTCTTTTACGCCAGTGCTGCTCCTGCAATGCCCAGATCCAACTCGACTACTCTTAAACAGACTCCTTCTCTAACACGACCCGTAATTAATATCCCCAGCAAGGTTCACCGTTTGCAGCAGGGTGGTAGGTAAAAACGGTAGCTAAAAACCAGGAAACTCTTGTGCACATCAAACAACATAAAAAAATAGCGCAGAAATAAGCGCACACCTATAATTGCTCCATCAACCCTATAATTACCAGGAACGGGAAGGTGCGTCATCGGCACGGAATAACGTTACAGTTCTTCCCTCTTCCCCTCGCGAAAGAAAGATGTTACTGCCACTGCTGTGCTATCCTGTTTTGCAGGTAAGTTTTCATACTTTTTTGGATATTCTTGAAAGAAAATAAAATGAACAGTAAAGTGTAACCCTTTTCTTGGCAGGGTGTAGCAATATTGCACAACACGACGGACACACCTCCGTACGCAATTGCAAAGGAAGTGGCCCAAAAAGGATGTTCTTTTACAAGCTCGAACACAAAACTAAAAAAGGGGTTCTGTCTATGCTCAAGAAATACGATACGTACCAGCTTTTCGAGCTGCAAAATAACTGTACAAAGTCGCGAAATCTTCACAGCGTTCTAGTGCCTTCGTACATTGCTACAGTTTCTACGGAAATAAAAACATACCTAACAACGAAACAAAGAAATGTTATACCCCGCTCTTAGGCTCATCGACGCGTCAACACCGACTGTTGGTGCCGCAGGGATATTGATTACTTCAAGACGCCCTGAACCTGACGGTGGAGCTCTCTTACACCTCAAACATCCCCTCTTTTGGAGTTTGACACTGTGTGCTCACGCAACGTTCCACACGTTGTAAACACCTCCGAAACTGACCACAAACCAAACACCAAATTCCAAACTCAACTCCCCAACAGACCCGCGAGACTCGCAGGCGCATTTGGGCGCTGCGGCAAAGGGAAATAAATACAAAACAGCGAACAGTATACCTGTTAATAACACCATTAATAAATATCCAATTATCTATAATTCCAATAACATAATATTTTTCGCCGGCGATCCATTTCGGAATCCTCCGTCCCTCCCCCTAACTATCGGGTGTGGTCGAGTTAATCACGAGGACCTCTGAGCGAGACCCGAAAGCTGATCCCCAAGTAGGTGGAACTCCTCCTCAACAACAACAACAACAACAACAGCAAAAACTCTGAATACCTTTGAAACCTGCAACGATGGTTTGACTCCCTGGGAATGGAAAGGTTTCAGGGAGATGGTGAGAGCAGGCACGCGAGGTACACTAACCACAGGGTATTCGGTCCGAAAATCTGATAAATGACCACAGTGATTTGTTTCGATCGGGAACACGAGAAATATCAATTATATAATAAAACAGAATAATATCACACCTTGGCACGGCGATCGCGCTCTTCGGTACAATGCGCGGTACAGGGCATTTTATGACCTCATCATCTCGTTCTCTCCCTTGTTGTTTCACTTTTTCTCAAAGGGACCGGCTTGGGAGTGTGTTCTTCTGTTTAGTTCCTTTCATCAACCGAGCAAATGAAGCCACAAAGCTAGCATTCAAAACTTATGAAACAACAAATGGCGGGAAAATTATAGCACTGAGGGTTGTTGGACAGAAGCCCCAGTCCACTATAAAAACGAAAGAAGAAAATCCAGTGCTATTTTACGATCGATGGGAGAAAACATGCTGTTTTGGGGTGTTTCTTTACCTTATCCGCAGTAGAGAGCTTTCTTCATTGAGAACAGTAAACGTATCGCAACGACCACCAGCAATTGCTTCAGAAGCGCGCTTTTATCCAAGTAAGCATTTGTCTGTCTAGCTCCATACTAAAGGGGTTACAAGCTGGTTGACTCTTCATTAAGCACCCAACAAGAATCACAACAATATTTGTGGTGTTTGCCATCCGTTGTGAGCCTTTCGCTTTGCCACAACGCCCATCCGGATTAGCCGCAGCTCCTGTCATATCAATTATGATATTTCGCGCACAGAACACGCACCAACCACCCGTATCCCGAATCTCCCCGGTCAACCCCGTAGAAGCTTTATTTCACTCCACAAACACACACCTTGTACGGCGTACTGCCCCCGGGGAGCTACATCACGAGAGCCCGAATGTGCAGAAGTTATGTTTATGTTCGCGACCGTATTTATCTGTCATCGGCGGGTATTCTTCGCCGTAAACGATGACATTGCCGCCTTCTATTACCACACGTCACGTCACTGTCGTTGGGTAGCAACAGGCAACAGCCATTCATTCGTCCATGCTCGAAGAAGGCTGTCCTGGCTACTGCGTTTTGATTTTCAGCTTTTGCTTGTTACCTTTTTCCCATCGCCCGAACTCATCGGGGTTGTGTGTTCGAATTTATCCCCCCCTCCTGGCGGTGGGTGATGATGCTGATAGCCTTTCGATTAAGATGGATTACACGATCACACACGGGTCTCACCCCACCCTGCACCAAGTGAATCTGGCAACTGTCGGCTGTCATTCGAATGGTTGATTGATTTTGATCGATTCCATTCCAACGGAGAAAGAGCGGAGCGCCCTTCCCGTTAGGTTGTCCAGGGTACGGAACAGTAAAAGTTGGGAATGGGAAGCTGGACCATTCTACCGCCCCAACTGAACTCTTGGTCAGTTCTGTGGTGTTAGATTTCAGTGTCTGAGAAGGAAATTCTTGAACCAAACATGACCGAAAGAGATGACCGCCGGGCGGGATGACTCAACAGAGTTCGAGGCTTTTTGTTACAGACAAGCAACAGAACTTTAGTGTCCTAATGAGAGCGGGAAGCGCCTCGACACGCGGAAGTCACGGTCATGCCACTCCGACGCGCTGAGCAAAACAATAAGAAGCAATGAGACAAAACACAGCTCTGCAGCAACAACGTCAGCCCGAAAAAAATGCGCTTCTTCACCTCTCTAAAAGCCCTCAGCTCCCCGCCTTTAGGTTGTTGCGGGCGTCAAGTGGACTACGCGCGTGAATCCAGCAGCGTAAAAAAAGGCAGCCAACTACCACCAGCCAACACCGAGGGCTCTGTAATCAAAATAAATAGCTAACAATCCATCACATGTCATTTTTCTCCCGCGCTGTTTCTTGTTCGTTTTGTGGCTAAAACACACTTCTCCGTTTCAGTGAGGGATCGAGCCGTTCTTTTCGCGCTTTCAAGCCGACTTCCGAAGAGCGCGGGAGCGCGGGAGCAGCCCCCCTTCCAAGCCACGATTTTTGACGAATGGTTTGGGCTTTCATTCACTCGCGGTGGCTTCGGCGGGGTACGGCCACCATATGGACACCCTTCGCCGCCAAACACGCTATCGATCTCTTCCATGGAGCTCAACCCTCTTCAAAGCGGGGCACAAAGCGACGCACCACCACAATCCTTCATACAAAACGACTCGCACTCCGGTGCATGACGGAATGATGGCGTTGATGATGGCACCCGCTGGTTGCTCCAACTGGTTGCTCCACCGGCAAAACGGTAGCCAAAATAAACACTTTCAACTTATTATTGGAGAACCATCGGGTGCGCTCCTACCGGTCGGGATGCTGTTTGCTGCTGTGCCCGGTTGCAGCCACCGGCTCGAGTGGTTTGCTTCGAGTGCAAATGCTGCGGCCGGGAGTGAATCACTGTAAATGTCTGGGTCTGGGTCTGGGTCCATGATTTAGCAACCACCGACACACACACACACATAAACACACACATACACATACTTGTCCATCTGCTTCACTCCCTCACTCTGGCCCTTTACCACACGCACTCGAGTGCCTTCCCAAGTTTGCTTCTTTGTCGAGCGACTCGAGACTCGGGTCCAACTACATCTCGACTTCCTTAAAGTGGCGGTAGCTGATGATGATCATTGAAACTGAGGCGTTGGGAAGGTTTCGCCTGATCAATGGAACACTACCTTTCTTCAATGGCAGGAAGTGTGCTTCTGGAAGTGGCTGGATGCAGCCCGTTATTACTGAAAACGGGTAACTAACGAGTAACGCTTCCCTTTCAACATTGTGTCTAACATGAAATTGTTTTACAGGAATAACAGTTGTTTGATTTTTTTTCTGGCTGTATTTTCCAAGAATTCTTTTACCGATCGTGTTTGAAATCCATCACAACATTCAATATGCAAATCTACCCAACTCCGTGTATTATGGCCAATTACGGAAATCGCAGAGAAAATGATACAAAATCCCATTTCTCCACATCTTTTCGATTACTTTTCTGCCCGCTTGATCACACGTTCCACGAACGTTCCAACACGTTCGCATATGTAATGCAGCTTATCAAATCTTTCTCCGGACGTTGGAGTGTAAGTTGCGAAACCGACTGCTGACCATTTTCTTTTGATCTTTGGCAGCGCCTTTCCCGAGGGATGTTCATGGGACGAAATGAGTGTTTTTTTTTTTTGCTCTCCCAAAATTCAATTTGCATAGACACTCCAGGGTTTTGGCACTACCAAAGAATCATCAAAGGCACGGAATGTCCAACAAACGCACAAAAAGATTCAAAATTTCTTCCAAGAAACTAAGCAAACGTTTTTTGCTACTAGCAAAAATGACATTTTAATGTTACGAAAAGTATCTTGAGCGTGTTTCATCCATCATCTGGTTCTTATTTATCATTTTAAATTAAATGCCTAATTCAATTTTATCACGAGATGGTTCTTTCAACGAATTAAGCTGTATTTAGACAATTTAAATCTTATTTGTGATAATAATATCTCATCATACATGCCGTTAGCAAAAAATTATACAAGTAAAAAACTAGCATAGAACATATAAGGAAACATCATATCGAACCACACATAAAAAAGCAAAAAATCGCTAATCAGCTTTCGCTATCGTCAGCATCAATTCCCACACATCGCACACAGCATTATCACAGCAAGAATAGCAACAACAAATGACAACCTAACGGGTTTACTATCTCCTGCGCAAAATATCGTATTGCCAATACCGTTAAATCCAACAACACAAGCTGAGATAAATCCTTTCGCACATCCTTTCCTAGGATACACCTTGCTTCCGTTAACCCTCGAGCGCAACGAAACGGAGCATCACCTAATGCACCTAACCCACCGAGGCGTGGGAAGACGATCTCGCACCCATTGCGTGGTGCACCTTTTCTTCTTCTCCATTGGGTCCTTTCCCTTGATTGAGAGGATTACCCAATCGAACGAGAGAAAGCAACAAAAAAAGAATACATTCCCGTTGTGATAAATGTGATCCCCGTAAAGAATTGATATCAAACAAGATAAACACGCGGCATCCCGAACCGAACCGCGTTGCCCAAATGGTGCGTTCGTTTCTTTCTTTCGACACACCGAGGAGACACCGTGAGGCGGAAACAAATACCCGCTGCGCTCGGGAGGCGAGAGAGGTCGACACAGCAGATCAAATGACCGTTGCGCCGAGGTGCAAACGCATCGAATCCTTTCACCCGGGTCGAATGGGATTGTGTTGAAATGGACCCTTTTTTCTCGTTTCGGGCATTCTAAACGCATTTCTTTTCCAGTTTTCTTCTATTATTTTCACTTCCATTCCAATGGACGAACGAGTACTTTCTTTCTTCTCAACACCTACGACAGGGAAAAGGTTACAACGAGCGAGCCTCTTTCGAGGATGAGGCTAATAGAGTGATCATAGATCGAGCACGCAATCAGTGGGCAATGAACTCTGCTGAAAGAAGATCGGAGATCATAAATGTTACACTGTCTATTCTTCTTTCGCGCCGTTCCAAAGGAGTCTTTCTCACTTTTCTACGATCACTGGACAGAGAAATATAGAACCTCGTGTCACACAGAAACACGGATGGCCGTTACAAAGGACCATGGGAAAATTTGGACCGAACAAAAAAAAACCCAAAACACAAGGAAAGGATTGGACTGGCGGCAACATCCTCTCAAGCGACCGGATCATCTCCACAGGACATTGCCAATCGACAAGCATTCCTTTTCAATGGCCACCATTAGACCAAACAGATTCACCAATTAGCCAATCTTAGGCGCAAACTTTCTTCAAAATCTCCCAACAAAACACAACACTCACACAACAACTTATCTTCCCTGCTAACGATCCGTAACATGTCCTGATCCGTCACACGCCGGACTGCCCCGGCTTATCCCGGCACCACGGAGAATTATTAGCAACCGCACCACAGAAGCGTACCACACATGGTTTGTGGTTTTGCACTTTTGCGGTGCCTGCTAAACTGCTATTTTAGCACCCATCATAATTGTCCCGGGGCGTTGTTCCGTTCGCACATCCGTTTGACATCCGTCCGCCCTTGCGAAAAAGGGGAGGAGATCGGTGTTCGCACAGACATCCTGGCCATCTGTGACAATCCGAAACCTCTCCGGCAACGGGACAGTGTCGACCCATGACAGAAGGCGGGATGGAACGGGTAGCACACACACACACACACACACACACACACACACACAGAAATTTGTCCAATTTTGGGTGAAAGTGTTGCAAACGGAGAGAGGTAGAGAGTAAGAGACAGTGAAAGCGAGCGGAGGACTAATGAAGCAAACCGAGGACCGTAATGATGATAGTTTTGCGGTACCGTTTGTTTATCGCCACCGTTGTACTCGTTTTGCAAGAAGGGAAAAAAAACAATCACAGCATTGACAGCCCCTCACGGTAAAGATTCTAGTGCTTAACAACAGTAAAAAAAGATCCTTAAACAACCAACATTATCCCCCTTGTGTTTGTGCTAAAGAGATTGCGTTTCGCCTTTTACTTAA
The DNA here is from genome assembly GCF_943734735.2 of Anopheles gambiae. NCBI lineage: Eukaryota > Metazoa > Arthropoda > Insecta > Diptera > Culicidae > Anopheles > Anopheles gambiae. Next base: position 91,891,379 of record NC_064601.1, read on the forward strand.
TCCAACTGCCAATATACACAGCAGCAATAGCAGTAGTAGCAGTAGTACAGCCTGCTGACCCAACCTCAACCATTTCCCAAATCCATTCTCGGTTCGTACTAACGACATCAACGCTCCTTTTTCCTGCTTGTTCTTGTTTTGTTGTTTTTTTTTATACGCAATACGTTCGACTTTTTTTGTGTGCTGAAACCATTGTCACATTTCATCAAGCGAGTTGTAGTGGTACGAAAAATATTAAATCAATCAAAGAAAACAGACAAACAGTCGTAGCTTGTGGTTAGAGAGGGTGATTGAACGCCCTCATACACACATCTCTACTGGGGGTTTTAACACGCTTTACACTTAGAGGCCATTAGAGGAATTAACAGACAAGCGATATAGGTTATTTTGGCCACTTTTTGTGAAAAATACATTGTATGATAAAATACTGAATAATTATTATAGATTTTTTTAAATTATTTAGTTATAACAACAAATGACAAGGACATTAAGTCGTCTTTTTCAAACTTTCAACAATAACGCTCATGGATTTGATAAATCTTATAGTGATTTGAACTCCACTTTCAAAAGTAGCTACGCAGCGGTAAGGATAAGTTCATGGAATAAGACATCATACATCACGAGTTCAAGACTCATATAGACCTTCACTATTTCCAATATCTTTTTGAATCTTTACAACCTTAATACAACTAGGTGGAATCTTGGTAACAATTAGAACAAATATTTGAAAAGATTTAATTAATGGTTCTTTTCTTATTCAACTGATGAACTCCTGAATAGACAGTGCACCATTCGAATACACAACAGGTGAAGGTTCAACTTTTTTAATACAACAAAGAACTCTGTTCCCATGCTGAGACACAGCTGCACCATACTATCTACCCAATACTACGATAATATCAAATGAACTACAGTCTGCTCCAATAACAAGTAAAAAAAACACAGCTCAAGAGCAACAAACTTCAAGAAATCAAACCAGCACAACGCACCAGCGGAAATGAAAAGAATTTAAATCGACAGAAAACGGGTCAAAAGTACCATCGGTGACCCTTCATCGGGACCCAATCGAGACCCAAGCATTCAAGAGAGAGAGTGAGAGCAATTACAAGTAACAACTCTCTAACAAGATTACCGTTTAACATCATCCTACCACCACCACCGCCAACTGGAGAAAAGGGAGAAATGAAGTGCAATGGGACAAGGCGTCGCCTACTGCCTTTCGGCTTCCGAAAGCACAACTAACTATACAAGCGGCGTTAGACATTAGCCGATCACTCTCGATGTTAGGTCCCCCGTTTGGTCGTTCCTAATGAATCGATCGCGTAGAGCAACGGATCCAGCTGAAGAAAAACAAAATAATACAACCACCAAAAAGAAGACACACACACACCGGTTAGCCTAACCCCCCTCCGAAAGGTGGGACGACGAAAAAAAAGCCTAATAATAATAAGACGCTCTTCGGGGCGCTCTTTTCTCTCGCTTTGCTTTTTTCCGGTACGCCAAGCCAAACAATCGACATAAAAATCTCCGCCCGATGCGGTAGCTGTCAGAACTGGGGTTCGGGATTATAAACATGACAAATTTATTAGCTTTTGTGTAATTTTCGAATGTGAGCCTAGGGCAGAGAAGAGCCGGACAGCCGGTGCGGCAGAATTTCGTTTGGTCAGCGGAAGGACACAAAGACACACACACACAAACACAGCAATGGAATCGAATTTGAAGGGCGTCCCAATGAAATTTGGGGGATATTTGTGTCTTTTGAATACCACACCTGATCGACCTGTAGCCTAGCAAGCGGCAGGGTTAAGCGTCTAATGCGAAAAAGGAATTTTCTGTCAAGAACCATCTTGTCTCTTCCTCGGGTAATTAAAGCACGAAAATATCACCATCGCGAGCGTTTGGCGTTTTCAACGGTGAAACTTTAAACTCTTTTCCCTCGCTTTTGTCTATCACCGGTTTGGGAGTTCAAAGTCTGCCACCGCGTTCGGACGTGTCCCATTCATTATTCCCGATCGTAGACCACAAAGTGTCAACGTATCGAATGACACACACAGACACAAACTGATAGGAAAGATAGATTTAGTGCGGGAAAAAAGGCTCGCCACGTAACTAGTGTGCCAAACGTTACCTACCCCCCATCTCACTATGACCATTATTTCCATACTGCCAGCGCCATGACGCCAAAGGCGAGTGACACGAACCACGCCATCGACCACATTCGGCAAACACCGGAGTTGCATCTTCAAACAGCGCATCAGTGCCAGTGCATCGGCATACGCTTGACTTCTTGCCCATCGCGATACCGTTCTGTCGGTGTGGCCATTTGCCCCGCCATTGCGCGATCTCTGTATCTCTTGTTGTTGGCTGCCGCTTTGAAGCATTGTTGTTTCTTAGCAACACATGCCGTTCTACTGTGTTCTAGTTTTTTTTGTTTACACTGCGTAATTCGTCCGCCTGTTCTTGTGCTTTGTCGCTAAAGTATAGCCGGCATCAGTGCCGGAAAGCTGATCGGCGGGATAGAATTCACACAGCGCACGAAACCAGAGGGAGGACAACGGCGTGCAGGTCAGAATGGGGCCGGCCGGCTTTCGTTTGATGTCACCTGAACGTGTCATACGGGGATCTTCGCCCCTTATCTTAATCGGCGCGTCGTCCAAACCATCCAGAGCCTGCCCACGGCCTGAGGTTTGCGGGGAGGTGGAACACCGGACGGAAGATAAGTAGCACGTGATGTGACATTGTCCTCCAAGGGGCACAGGAAGGCACACACGGAGCGACAATAGCCTCTCGAGCACCATTTGTGCTCCTCTAAGGAACACACAGTTGCGACTACAAAGGAAGCACGGAATGGGGGAAAAAATGGAACACGGATAAAGCACAGGAACGACACAAAAAAACGCCACCTCCAAACGGGTCCCCAAGACACTCCCCGGCGTGGGTTTTGTTCTGATTCTGACGCAGAGGGGAAGAGAGAGAGTGTAGGGTATTTCACCTTTTTCCCTTCAGAACGTGCGATGGTGACAATTGAAAGAGATTTCTTTCCTCGAACCTCCAATCCACAATCTCGCCATGCCCACGATCTCGCTCAAAATGCATTATGACTGCAGTGGTGCATACAGCAAGAAGTACGACACATATGACGAACCCCCAAAAGGGGATGGAGAATAACTGCCGTCTCGGGATGAATGAACCGTCCGCGGCTGCATGGCCTGTACCGATTCTGTTTTCAAAAGAATGAATCTCGAACCTTTGCTCAATGAATGGAACTTGTAAGACTTGCTGTGCATCATGCGTGTGTGTGTGTGACCCTTCCTGAGCTGAGGCAACACGAGGTCACACCCGTGAAAGTAACTCCTTGACACCGTGAGGATCATCCCTATCGGAAGCGACGACCGATCGGGACATCACTCTCGCTCATCTCTCCATCCATCCCGATTGGAATACACGTACAGTTCTTGTAATGCTAATATTCCACCTCGCGGCTAATCGCACGGAAGAAAGGTGACCATTGTTGAGGTTGTCGCGCCTTCGCCACCACACACACACACTACACGAAGCGTGGTTTGTTGGCGTTCCCCGTTTGATTTATGCTCATTGTCGTCTGACACGCAGCGCGTTTCTGAGCCCGGTACGGCCGCGTGTCGAAAGATCAATCGATCGTACAAAGACGATAATCAACGGGACAAAAGGGCGTTTTAAGTAGCGCGTCGCTTCAAACCTTGTCCCATCCAGAGTGAGTTGTTTGGTAAGTAATATGCGATCATTTAACGAGTACCGCCAAGAAGATGACCAACCAATAGTGAGGATATTTGGTGAAATCTTGTATATGCGACCATTTCTTTGCTTTTAATTGTAAAGTATTCCCAACTATTCTTTTGCTTTGATTGTGATCGTTTTTTTTTGTCTCCCTTTTTGCTTCTCCTTTGCTTTGAAGATCATCCCCAGACGGGCGAAAGGGCTATAATTCATCATGCTTCAATATTATTTTTGTGTTTCTCTCTTTAAGTAAGTTGTAGTTGGAAGAATTGTTACCGCTCCTCTCCGAAATCACTCCGCTCAACACCTCCAACACCAACTGCATCGAACAAACACATTCGAGCCCAACCCAAACTGCAACTTCCCCAACGTTGTTGGTGTACAATTTGTGAAACAATCATGTTGAAAAATTTTATTGTTACATTTATGAAAGATTGTGTTAACACCGTCCGGTGTTGCCGCGGGTAGACACACCCCTTGTGCCTGAAGCCTTGCGCCGTGAGTTTTGGTACGCAAAAACCGCGCACGAACGCGGACAAACGCGAGGGAACGATCGCCGTGGCAAGAAATGAGTTGGCGTATTGTGGCAATTTTAATACTTCGCTTCGGCTCTTCGGGCGTGTGTTGTCGGGCACGGGTTTTGGCAAATGTGCAACAAACTCGTGTGGGATGATCACATCGGCATACACAGCCATCATCACCAATGGGAAGGGAACTGTTGAGGATCAACGAACATCCAACCTTCGAGTACATTGGCCAGAATTTGCTTTGATTGTTCAAAATTAACAGTTTTTGCTTTATTTTGCTTTTGCACATGACAGAAAACATTTTGAAACTAACATTCAATTCAAAGGAGTTTCAATTCTCGTATTTCAAACCAATTGAGGCTTTAAACTGAAGAAACAAACTCTCACAAAATCATCATTTAGTGATGCCAAAGTCCCACTCTAGCAGAGATACAGCAAACTATTTGCCAATAAACTAAAGCAACCTCATCTGCAAAGACCCTACCAACTTTCCCCCAGAAACAGCTCATCCTTTTTCCAGTGGCGCGCGAACTTTATCGCTTCAGTTTGGCAGAATAAATAAAACGCCTTAGTCAGCCGAGCGTTCCGGTGCTGTTTTGCCGACTCCAAAGCGCTTTTATCTTATCTCCATGTGGCACCCCGACTCTCTTACAGTCGGCATCGTTCACCAACGTTCTCCTGACATACCCCCGCAACAACCGCAGGCCTAAAGACATTTACATTTACCCCTGGAACGTTCAGATGTTCATGGTTGCCGGTGGCGCTCCAGTGGCGAACATTACCTCTACGCCAGAACACATCTCTTGTACGACATCCGGGGTACAGGGTTTTTCAATTGAGTTTTGGCTAGCGGCATACTTTTTTTTATTCGTCGCAATAGATTCTTGACTAGAATCCTCTACTTTTGATTGCGAGCAATGGATTATTGACTAGGAGCAATTGATTTCAGCAGGCCGCTGGCTGTCAGCTTAAGCGCGGTCCGTTTATGACACCCGGGTGACAGATCGATTTGAATAATAATATGATGGTCATATTAAAATTCATCTATTTATTATCTAGTACGGTATATGTGATTGTTTTATATGTTCCACAAAATAAATGCTAATTTATTTCATATGTTTTGAGTGCAATTGGTTAATTTAAAGAGAAAAATATTCATATAAAAAGCATTCAACGGTTGTGTTGAAATATGTAGTAGTCGACCCGTAGGCATGAACTGTTCATGTGTTGACTGGATGGCACCGCGGTAATCGCGCAATGTTTTCCACACTGCACCAGAGTCCGTGAATCAGCAGCAAATTACAAAACCGCGGATTAAAATATATTTATATACTTGTTACTGAATCGTCCTCGTTGTGCCAAAAGCGGTACGTAGTTCTCTACAAGATACTTGGAATGTTCGCTCACTTACGATTACATGTTTTAGGTGGAATACAGTGTTTACAAATCGATTGCAGGTTAACAACACATTTTGAGGAAACGCACTGAAGCTACGTGTTTAATACAGGTACCGGTGCACATTTATACAGCTCTCAACCAAAAGAATGCCTTATTTATGTGTTTTTTTTAACTTACAGCAATTATGGAAGCACTCGATGCCACTCCACGTCGTCGTAACAAAACCACATCGGACGAGGACAGAAAACGAGTGATAACGGCCTACGAAAATGGTGTTGCCGGCAAGGATATTGCTTTAATGCTAAATCTACACCGAGCAACAGTGTATAGCATTATAAAGAAATTTCAAAAGACTTGGAACGTGGAAGCTGCGAAACGTGGAGGTAACCGTGCTAAACTGTTACCAGAGGAGGCAGTACAGAGCATCCGCACATGGATTGACGAGGACTGTACCGTCACATTAAAAGCATTAGCCGAGAAGGTCCACGAAAGGTACAGCGTGCGTGTAAGCACGTCTACTATTGCACGGCAAATTAAAGGTTTTAATTATACCTTTAAAAGAATACACAATTTGCCAGAACGAAGGAATACTAGTAGCACAATTGAAGAAAGGAAATCGTATGCAACGATGTTCTATCAATTGTCCGTTGAAAATTCCAACACAGGAATTGTATTCTTGGACGAAGTTGGTTTTAACCTTAGCATGCGTACATCGCAAGGCCGATCGCAGAAGGGAACAATCCCAACTCTCGTCGTACCTCAATTACGATCCCGAAATATTTCTATAATATGCGCTATGGATAAAAATGGTATCGTACATTATCATTCACACAACAGGGCTGTTAACCGTGAATTGTTCAAACAATTCATTCTACAACTTAAAGAGAAATTGAGGACACGCGGGATTGATGAATCCTATTTAATTATGGATAACGTGGCATTCCACAAATGCATCGAGGTTAAGGAAGCGATCGGCAACGAAGAGGACAAACCCCTATATTTGCCTCCCTACTCGCCTTTCCTTAACCCGATCGAAAACATGTTCAGTAAGTGGAAAAACCTTGTAAAACGTTCTAATGCACAGAACGAAGAGGAGCTTATGGCAGCGATAGCAGATAGTTCAACTTTTATCACTTCGCAGGACTGTGAAGGATACTTTCGTAACATGACTGCATATTTGGCTAGATGTTTTCGAGGTGAAGTGATAGAAGATTGAAATTATCAGATGGCTTAAATTACGCTTCATTTTTTAAAATATTTGAATTCCTTCTACGTTCCTTCTTGTTTTGTTTTGAATTATAAATACTATGTAAATGTTAGTTAGATAATTTTGGTTTTCCAAAAGAATTATTGTAGTATGTAAATACTTTTCCATTTGTTTCATTTGAGATAGTTTTAGATTGATGAACAGCATGTGATTCTGATAAGATGCAACGAGATGTGATGAACTATTTAGTGAATTATAGATTTCATATTAGTTAAAAATCGTTATCTCCTTGAATTAAACAAGTCACCCACTACAAAATATAAAATGCATGAACTCCAAAGATGTTGGTTTTACTATTTAATTGTGTTATCCTATTTATTTATCATCTTCATTTCAGCATTTATCTCTAGTGTTTTAATTTTTAAAAGTGTTCAGGGCGCAAAAGCATCCCAGAAAATGAGCGCAGATGGCAGTTTTTACCATTACAAGATAAAAGCTCGATATACCTCGACGCTTTGACCGATGAATCTTTCCGTGTGTCACAGCCAAGAAACTCGTACCGGACAACAGCAGACGAAACCAATAAAACCTAGGAACGCAGACAAGAGATTCGCGTTGGGCCAGGTCGCGTCGGATCATAGCAGGCCGATTTTCATCGTCACGTTCAAGATAGTCACAACGTCCGATGTCGTCCGGTATTTGTAGATAGGCTGTAGATTGCACTAAGAAAATAGAAATGCATAATGCTATATGCAACATTGTGATTTCTCTTTTATTTAGTAAGGCATAAGCAGTAGACGTGCTTACACGCACGCTGTACCTTTCGTGGACCTTCTCGGCTAATGCTTTTAATGTGACGGTACAGTCCTCGTCAATCCATGTGCGGATGCTCTGTACTGCCTCCTCTGGTAACAGTTTAGCACGGTTACCTCCACGTTTCGCAGCTTCCACGTTCCAAGTCTTTTGAAATTTCTTTATAATGCTATACACTGTTGCTCGGTGTAGATTTAGCATTAAAGCAATATCCTTGCCGGCAACACCATTTTCGTAGGCCGTTATCACTCGTTTTCTGTCCTCGTCCGATGTGGTTTTGTTACGACGACGTGGAGTGGCATCGAGTGCTTCCATAATTGCTGTAAGTTAAAAAAAACACATAAATAAGGCATTCTTTTGGTTGAGAGCTGTATAAATATGCACCGGTACCTGTATTAAACACGTAGCTTCAGTGCGTTTCCTCAAAATGTGTTGTTAACCTGCAATCGATTTGTAAACACTGTATTCCACCTAAAACATGTAATCGTAAGTGAGCGAACATTCCAAGTATCTTGTAGAGAACTACGTACCGCTTTTGGCACAACGAGGACGATTCAGTAACAAGTATATAAATATATTTTAATCCGCGGTTTTGTAATTTGCTGCTGATTCACGGACTCTGGTGCAGTGTGGAAAACATTGCGCGATTACCGCGGTGCCATCCAGTCAACACATGAACAGTTCATGCCTACGGGTCGACTACTACATATTTCAACACAACCGTTGAATGCTTTTTATATGAATATTTTTCTCTTTAAATTAACCAATTGCACTCAAAACATATGAAATAAATTAGCATTTATTTTGTGGAACATATAAAACAATCACATATACCGTACTAGATAATAAATAGATGAATTTTAATATGACCATCATATTATTATTCAAATCGATCTGTCACCCGGGTGTCATAAACGGATCGCTCTTAAGCTGACAGCCAGCGGCCTGCTGAAATCAATTGCTCCTAGTCAATAATCCATTGCTCGCAATCAAAAGTAGAGGATTCTAGTCAAGAATCTATTGCGACGAATAAAAAAAAGTATGCCGCTAGTCAAAACTCAATTGAAAAACCCTGTAAGGGCTCGCGCTGTGACGCGCGGTGTATGTCGCGTTCCTTCTTCTCGCCACGGGTGAAAGACACACACACACAGACACACGAAATGTGCTACCTTATGGCGACTTCTGACACTTGCCTGATCTCTCATTTGCCTGTTCATGTGCAAAAGGGAATGGTGGGAAGCGAAAAGAATGGCCCACCAACGGAGCAATACGGTCCATCCAAAGACCTAGCAGTGTTCTGTGCTGTGCTGTTTTGCCATCAGAATCGATAACCTGGATCACCAGACATCTCGAACCACTCTGCGCCCCATCGATTGTGTTATTGTACTTCCTCGTCCCTCGCTCTTCTTCCATTCCAACGACCACTAATTAACGACAGGATTCCCTTCCCAGCCATCCCGCACTCTCGAGCCCGATGAGGAGGATCTCCAAACGAGCGGCAACAATCTTTGACGATTGCAGCCCGGAACCTGGCTTAAGAGGGCCTTTTTGCCAAACTTTGCCGCCATCAGCATCGCAATGATACGCTATTCACGATCACACACACACACACACACACACACACACACACACACACACACACACACACACACACACACACACACACACAGGATCTCCCCTGACCGGCAACCATTTTTATGGAATTATTTTCCGGTACCGGTCTCTTCATGTTTTTCCAACCAATTAATTGGACATCCACATCCTATCTCTTCTTTTATTTGCATTATTCCTCCACAAAACACCACCTTCAAAAAAGCTTCAGCGACTCGAAAAACTTTCCCAAAAACCATAGTGCGACGCAAAAGCAGGATCTGGATGGCACACAGCGTACGGGACAGGCGGAACCATGATGGGTGAATCCGCAGGTGAATCCTCGAGATTCGTCTTCAAAAACTCTACTTTCTCGCGAACCGGTAAAGCCAAACCGGCCAGCAACAGCAACAAAAAAAGTGGTCTAAAATTTATTGTCATCGGTTTTGGCATCTATCTTACCCGGGGTGACTTCGTTAGCCATACAGACACACACACACACATTCCGAAAATCTCACCCAGCACGGCAACAGCATATCCTGTTCGATATCGGGTTAAGGTGGCCCCGTCATTACGAGGAGAAATTTTTATCTTAAAACTAGAAACCGAAACTAGTAAAGGCCCCATCTTCTTCCATTCCCATGTGTGTTATGGGAGATTATTTCGCGCTGTCCGGATCGTAAAACATGCCTTCGCCTTCGCCCCTTCATCCGCAGCCAAAATTGGTCAATCGGGGATTGCGGATTTTATCTCTTGCGCGTGTGGCGCGGTACCGAGGCGATTCGAGGTGACACCTTTTGCGGTGACCCGGTCCGGATTCTCGGCGGGGCATGTTTCGTTTCGCGTGTTTTGGCCAAAGCTCAACAGAAGGGGAGCAAAAAAAACGGGTGGCCATCGTAAATTATTAACTCCGCCAGGACAGGAAGCTTAACGATTAATGGAGCAGAAATAGAGGACACCCCGTTTTGTGCCCGGGTGTTACACAAATCAAACCCCATAAGCACCAAAAGCCACCAGCAAAAGATGGACACGGGGGGAGAACTAGTGAAGAATCATAAATTATAATTAGTACCAGATGCAGCCGGATCAAGCACCGCTGGGTTTTATATTGTTTTGTATCGGGGGAGGGAAAGAGGCCAAAAATGCCTTTTCCGTAGTTCGCTTGCCGCTTGTCTATGATCATAAATTTTGCAAACATTTCAAACAAACACACCAAGCTTTGGGGATAATTCTTCTTCGCGCCTAGATCGCGTGCATTTCATTTGATGCCGACGATTCGGCTCAGCTTAAACACACGGTACAAGAGAAGCCAACCAACGGAAAGAACGGAACAACTTCCCCTTGGAAGGTTGCTTGGACGTTCAAACAAAGAATAATCAATTTGTACAGTTGCAACGACCGCAAACAAAGTGCAGCGATGCAATACCTCCCTGTGGCTGGATCGCATCTGCACTACACCTCAAAAGTTCCGCTACATACCAAACCCGTCCCGACGCCAGCACCGTTCCACCACTTCAGGTAAACATCAGCGAAAAATCCACTTGAACATGCACCGCCCATCCACGCTGCCTGACAAAATGTGTGTGTGTGAGTGTGTATGTGTGTCCTCCACCCTGCGGGGAAAGGGATGAACAAACGTCCGGGATGAACACATTGCAGCATTCCCAGTGCCCAGCATGGTTTTGTCCAGCCCGGCCAATTGCTTTCGTTATCTGATGGCCCCGGTATTGCACTTTGCATGCGCGCGGTTTCTTTTCCCTTTCGGCGGGACACACACACACACCCAAACACGAAGACACGAAGGCACAAGGTGCCGCAAGGATGCAACAGCGTGCGATCTTCAGCACGGCGTTACCGGATGGAGCCATGTTTGCCGATCGGTAGCGGCTACTTTAGCGCTTCGGTAGCAACTGATCCATCGCGTGCGAGGAAGCGTAAGAGTCTTTCCTTTCCTTTCGGCAATATCCATCGCAACGAGCAGACGACGAGCACGTCGGTCCACGGCCAGAACGCAACGATGATCGCGCTTTATGGATATTGTGTACAGTGTTTGCGTTTATTTAGCGCCAAGAGCCAACGCCAAACCAAACGGGCTGAAGATATATATCCGCTGACAGTGGAAACGAACGAAATACCATCACCGATCGGGATCGGGCGGCGGAGAGATCGAGCAAGATCGTCGACAATTGGACACGTCGAAGCAATACAAGCCCGAATCCATTAGCACGCGCTGGTGTTGCCGTTGAGCTTAAAAGCAAAGAAGTGTTTTGCATCCTGTGCGCGCACTGTTTGCTTAATTAAATTGCTGATACTGCAAGCAGCGCCGCCGCGGCGTGTTCTTGGGCTGAGGGAATGTTCTGATGGTGATTGGAATGTGAGCCCAAAGACAGGGTTTAGAGAGTGATAAGTCTGTTTTGCGGGGGTATTATGGAAACATTCGATAGTTCCAAAGGTATAGCGATACATTATGTTCGGCTATGTCTAAGACCCTCAGAAGATCTGATTGTCTATAGAATTTGGAAAACTGCGATCGTACTAAAATGCAATCTCTTTGCCACATTTATATTATTGTCTCATAGTTCCGTCAGTTCTTGTAGATAAAGTACAAATAGAAATCTGACTCTAAACAAAAACATATATAAACAAATAAAAGATCAGCTATTTCCACGAAATTTCTAAGCATTTTGTTGATGCATCTCACTGATCTTGACTCACTATTTCATGAAGGCTTTCAATGTATGGTCGAATGTCTACCCAATGGTAAATTGGACCATCAACACTACTTTTGAGTGTTACTGTGCATCTTTGTAAGTATATTAACAATTCAATTTAAAGATATTATAGCTCCAAATCATCATACTAAACAATCTATTGAGGTTTAAACTGTTCATAAAATACCTAGTTTAAGCTCCAGATTGAGTGATGCCTCGTTGGAACCACTTTGGAACTAAACAATCAATGGCAAAAGATTTCTAATCATTTCCTGCTATCAATCCAATCCCAACACACTACACTTATGTTGCCTGATGCTCGATGTGATAAGCCTGTTAAAGCATCTTCGCAAACGCAGCTACGAAACCTCCCGTGCTCTCGGCAAGCAGCACCCCGCCGGCCAATTTGACAAGGAATGCCAATTCCGCATGCTCGCCAAATATTTTATTACACGCCGTGCCTGTATTTTATGGGACATGTTTTGCATTTCTGCACCAAACAACGCCGTGCCTTGACTTTGCCGTGGCTTCCCAAAACAACGACAAAAAACCCCTCAACCCGAACTGTTCCCCCGCGATGAGATGTAGAAGTATTTCAATAATTTAACACTGTTTGTATAATGAGCCGTACCCACATACACGGGCTGGGGACGGTGTCGATACGGTTCCCGTACGGCCGGCGGGCTTGCGGGATGAAAAGCAATCGCGATGATCGCGCATTTGGAGCAACAGGTGGACGCACGATTCGGCAAAGGGAAGATCCCCTCACGACGCTTCTCCTTAATGTTTAGTGTGTGTGTGTGTGTTTTCGTTTCCTTACCCAATTTCTAAGCATCGGTCCAATGCTCTAATGCTTGCTCGTGAGGAAAGTCGTGGAAGATGCTTTGTTTTGGGATTAATATACGATCGGTCCGATCTTGCGGTCTAGCAACAACAACAGCAAAAAAGGATCAGATGTGCAGAAAAGCTGCACTAAAGCACCGTACCCGACAGCACCACACGTTTCTAAACAACGCGGTGCGCGGAAACGATTCCCCGTGGCCTAAATATTAAAACAACAAATCCGGCTGCTAGGAGGAGAGGCAAGGGTGCTTTGGAGATGATAGTCGCCGAGAACAGAAATGAAAACTGATATCGTGCCGCGGCGGAGGTCGTAAAATAAAGTGAATTTACATAAATTTTAACCCAAATTTTAGTCACTATCGCTTAGAGCGCGCAGCCACGAAACCGCACCTAGCCCCACCGACCTAGCCACCGGCTCTTAGTTATTGAGGATTTTGGGATAATATGGGGGGGGAAGGGGTCAGAGCGATCGTTTCTCGATCTTTGGCTCTTTGTTTGTTTCGTTTGATGTTTACCTCCTGCGGAACGGAAAACTTTACTTGTACTATTACTACTACGTCCATCACCAGGACCGGTAGGCCGGATAAGGCTTCGTTGATCCTCAACAACCGTCCATCCTATTGATGTTCTTAATACACCACACAGGCTCGTTTATTTTTTGCTCCCTCTCTAACAAGGGTTAAGGCTACAAAAAACGGCGACGATTTAATTTTTGTTTGTTTTATTCAAATCAAACTGCCCATTTCGCTAGCCCGCGAACCGGGACCGGGTGATAAAGCGAACCAAAAAAAGCATCACCTCCCTCCAATAAAGTATCCTTTTTCAAAAACCCAAAGCTGGTGGATTGGTAGCAGCCGGATCGGATCATTAAATGGTGGCAGTGAAATAAAAACAAGTAGTCTTTGATGCCTTCTCACCAGAACCTCGGAGAAAAAAACAAAACAAGCAGCTTTCTCTTCCGTCCCCGTTCCCTTTTGCACAGGACTTTATGACTTTTGCGCAGATTAAACCATCACCCGATTAGAGGAAGTTGAAAAATAGATAAAAATCTATTAAAAACCGCAACAAGTGCTTCACGGTGAGGATGAGTTTTTTTTTTTGTATATTCTCCGTCCTTCTATGCACGATAAAGCGTATAAAATCTGTGATAATAATTGGCATAATTGGCGTAATGGCGCAAAAGGTAAGCGCTCGAATCTTTTCACCCAGGATGTGTAAAGTATCTTAATTGAATAATGCTGAAAGCTTTTTTGGTACGAACTTCTACCACCAAACCGAGAACGTGCTTTCATTCTTCTGCACCACAAAAAGATATTTCAATTCAATTATGAAGCAAATCTTTTACTCTTCTTAAACTGTGGTTTATTTTATTGTGTGCGCACTATTAAGCTCTAATTTTTATCTTATTCTTGCTTCAACGCCACGCCTTCAGCTCGCTTGCTGACCTTCTCCATCGGTTACAACACTGAAAAAAGCCACCATAAACCTACATTTCACATCACAAAAAGGGACAAATTGTACTATAAAAGCGGTACCGGGGGAAGGGTGCCATAAAAGTGCTCTTATTAAATTAAACTATCATTTGCGAAAGCTATCCACGGCGGTTAGCAGTGGTTTAGAAAAACCATCTTTACCGCCCTTGAGCTTCACTAGTTATGTTTTATCACCACCAACACCACCACCACTGCTCATTCATTGCATTGCAGGGATAAATGGTTCATCTTTTAACCATGCCCTCTCTCTCTCGACACATCTTTCCTCTTCATCTTTCAACACCCACCGAGAGTGTGTTTGAGGTGCCTCAAGTCGGTTGAGTGCGGGCTTTTCCGACGTCATAAATCCACATTTATCCGGCTGTATATCTTGGAAAAAATTTGCCCAAAAACAATATCACCTCCTCCACGGAGGGGAGCGTTGTCGTGTTGTGTTGATTTTTCCTCCAAGCTTCTCTTACACTCTCCCCTTCTCCGTCCGTTATTGTCGCTGCTTGATAAAGAGCCATAACTGGCCATCCGAATTTTATAGACCCTTGAAGCTGAACTAGCATTTTATTTCACTGCCTGATATTTTGTTGGCTCCACCGCCGCAAAAACTAAACCCCGTAAATTTGTGCCCTAATGACACAATAGACACAATACCACAGAGTGGCAGAGCTCCAGCCACAGTGTGTAAATAATTTCTTTCAAAACCTCCTCTTCCTCTCTTCCTCAGCACAGGTTGATCCGGGGTCCGGAGGTCGGTCGGCCCTTGTGCCATCTTCCCGCGATTCGGGCCCGATTCAAGTCAATTTTGTTGCCAGTTACGATGAATTGTAAGCAATGAAGTGGTGATCCTCGATCCCGAAACCCGAACACACGCACAGTGTAGGAATTCCCGCCTTTGCCAGCTTGCTTGCTTTGCTAATTTCTCAGTGGACGTGGTCATCGTTTAGCTGTTAACCTGGTTTCAAGACGCACACGAAGAAGCACCTTAGTGCCTTTTTTGAACAAATCTTTCCCCTTGCGTGGTGTGCTCTGTGTGTCTGTTGTTAACCATTTGGAGAGAAATTTGGAGCACGCGGGACGTTGGATTCCCGCGGGTGCTTAGCGAAACATGAATAAAACAAACAATTTATCGCGTAATTGAGTAATTATGCGTGGAATTTTGGGTGGTGTGGCGGTGTGATAAGGAAGAGTGTTTGTGTGTAACGGCAGCTAGCAGAGGGAAGTCTCTTTGAATGGGAAATGAATTAAATCTTTTATGTTGCATTGCACCTTGGGGACGCGCTCATACAACTGTTATTAGAGCAAAATTACTTTTCTTAGTTCAATGTGGAGGATCTCTAGAAACAAGAACAGCTTATTTCAACGGCTAATAGATATCCTCATCCTTGGGGATGCGCTCATACAACTGTTATTAGAGCAAAATTACTTTTCTTAGTTCAATCTGGAGGATCTCTAGAAACAAGATCAGCATATTTCAAAGGCTAATAGATATCCTCAATGTGCTTAGGTTATTTTGTAGTCATCCATATGATCCATTTTAAGCACTGTTAAGTCCCTCATCTGCAGATCAGTAATGTTTAATTCTGCAGTCAAAGGAGGCCATACTTTGCTTGTTTGGATACTCTATAACACACGCTTGTAACTAACACAGCGTGATGATCATCTGATCTGATCTAAAATCAAAGATCATCAATGATTTAATGAGAATCTCCCAAAATCCTAAGACCGCATAAAAAATTCAACAACTCCAAAGAATAATTTAGAATCCAACAGGCTTGATCACCAAATTATTTAGGAAAATTGTAACAATATCTTGTTTGTTACAATTTCCTGTTTCTACAATATCTTGGTTCAGAAGACAGTATTAAACGAAAAGTGGTATCAGAATATTTCCTAAAAGAATTCACAACAGATCTCCCATAGAACACTCCCTCCTCAACCAAGACCGATCCTCAAATGTCGGAGAAGACAGTCTAGCGCTGCCACAGGGACGCGTAGTGTGTAGGCGCTGTACACTCTACAGCACGTCTGTTTATATGTTTACTGGTCGCAAAAAAACAGAACCAGAGACAAAACGTGAAACATAAACATGTCAGACAATGAATGTTCCGCTGCTTCAAAGCGTTCCCTTTTGGCGTTTCAGTGCGACCCACAGTTGCCACACACACACACACGCACACACTTGCTGTCCACCTCTCTTCCCACCCAAAACAAAAACCAATTCAACGAGAGGCGCAGTATCTCGCGCACCCGATCAAATCTCGATCGATCTTTTCGGCTTTCGGCTATAAGGGTATAGTTCATGCGCGGATGCGCACCGAAATCCCGAGACCCCTCAACACGGCACGGTGTGTTGACAGTGTCTCGTACCATCGCTTTCGGCGGCGATCCAGGGGAAAACGATCGCAAGAGTTGGTTCAGTTTCATCGTTACCCTTCTTCCTCCGCAAGTTCACCAGGGCTGGGGCCCGGTTGTCGATTAGCTTTTTATTTCACCCCCCCCCCCCCCCCCCCGTCTCCCGAGGGGCTGCTTCTGTGGCTGGTGTCACGTCTCCAAAGCCCACAGCACACCAGCGCGCCGAGTGCGCTGAGTTTGATGGGAAACTTTTTTATTTGGTTGATGTCATTTTCGCTTTACGAGTTTATTTCTAATCTAAAATATGGTTGTCATTAGAGGCGAGATTACCTCCTGCGCCCTTGTGCTGCTGCTGTTGCTGATGCTTCGGTGCCACCCTACCCGGCTGGCAGTGGAGGCAGCAGCCACTGCCTATATCACACATCCCTGGTGGAGGTTTCAAAACTCGACCACGCTGCTTGTGTCGCGGCTCGCCTAATCAATGCCGTCCATCGGTCAACGATATGGACGGTGAACTATTCCTCCGCCTCGGTATCGTCTGCCTCGGTCGTCACAGCAATGTGGTTTCCCTCCAAAACTAAAAGGCACACACAAGCACATAGGCTAGAAAAGCGCGAAAGAGAGGAACTGAGGGAAACAAATCGAATCCAACCGCGGGATATTCGTTATTTTTATTATTAGCTTTTCTGTTCCGCAGTTTTTGTTGTTGTCGTTGTAAAGCTCTTCTAGTCTTTTGCTTGGAAGATGTAGATACCAGCCACACCATATCACCTATCAGCTACAAACACACTCACACACACACACACAATTATGATCCATCTCAGCTGGTGGTGCCGTATCGAAAAATGCCCCGTCTTCGTAGAAAGAAATTAATACCTAACAATTAAGCTACGCGAGGAAAAATAAACACTCCGGGCATCATCATCATCAGCCGGCCGGGGCGCTCGAGAGCTGACCACCGAATCCGGAGATCTAGCCCCCCCATTGGCGCTAGCTTAACGGCTCGCTGCTGAAACCTGATTCAACCTCAACCAATGAAGATGGTTGGTCGGAAAACAAAATTTGAAGCCAATTACTGCCTAAGGTGGAAGCTTTTTTCCTCTAATTTAATTGACGCTCCACTTTGCCGTCCGCGATGGAGACAGCCGAGAATGACTATTAGGGATGAGTCTTTTTGAGGTCTTTTATTTTAAAATAATGTCGTGTTTGTAGAGCAATATTTTAGCCAAAGTTCTAATTCTTAAATGTACAATGTTTTCAAATCTCAATCACATCATAATCTCGTACGTTTTTTCACGAAGTTTTTTCACCCAGTTTTTCCCCAACTGTCAGTTCCTTCATCCCTCCTCTAAAGACAAAGACGACACACAAACACACAGACAACTTCCAGCCCTCCACCCTCCCCTGGCAATAACGTCTCAACCCTCAATATGCAAATCGGCCAAAGATTTCCTTACCCCGATAATCACCATTATCGTTGGCATAACCGTAATAATTACAGCGGCATTAACAACCTTCGCATGCATGATTACGATTATTGTTATTTCGTTGGGCGTCGGGCGCGCGCCCTGTTCCTGTGCATGCATGCACACCAAGAACGCAGGAACGAATGAACGAATGACATGAGCCAAAAAGGATTATTCTATCTGCCCACACTTCTGGAGGATGCTTGCTTCTTTTCCATTTTTGCCGCTTCGCGTACCATCCAAACGATGATGATGATGGAGCGCATACAAAAATTGTGCAACGGAATGTGCAAAAATGGCATCACATTTTCCTTCCCGTCCCCGCTGCTCTTTAGGGACTCCTCTAAAAAAAAAACAGACACATTTTTTATGTGTTTTAAACCTTCGCTCCACTTTTCCTCCCTGAAGCTAAATATTGAATGACACTTTAACGCGCGCAAACGTGTCACTTATTCCCTTTGACACATTCCTTACGAAGCGGGCACGATTTTGCCCCCCCCCCCCCCCCCCCCCAGCTAGCAGCCGTAAGATGTGGAGCAAATGGTAACGAAATCATTTCGTACTTCATACTTTCTTCCTTCTACCTCGCTGTGCTGTGCTGTGTGAATTATCATGTAAAATTTAACCTTTTTCCCCTATTTGCAGTGAAATGCTTTTCCTTTTCCTTTGCCAAAGACGCTCACGCCGATATCCATGCCTTCCCGCCGGGAGCAATTCGGGAGCGTGCTGTAGCAGGGCGATGGCTTTTTGGCCTTAATTTATGGTCCCCTTGATGTGCGCTTGTTTTATTTCCTCTTTTCTTATGCTTCACTTTTGCAACACTTACTCAAAATTTTGCCCCATCGATCCCCCCTCCCCGCCCGTCCTGTCTTGGCCAAAAATACAGCAAAATAAAGATAACTTCCCACCTCTTCAACGTCAACCGACACATGAACTCTATGCTTGTGTATGTTTTTTTTATGATACGTGTGTAAAGCTGATGTTGTGTGTTTGTATGAAATATTTGGCTCCATTCAACGATCTCTAGCTTCCAAAACGCCCCCCCACACAAGAGGAAATATACACACAACAAAGAGCGTATGTGTGCACTCATACTAACGCACAAATATACCACACAAAAAACGTAGCAACGAATGAAACGTGAATGACCGCGAAATCCGCAAACGAGACCGGCAAATACACCCACACATACACTTAAACACACTGAAGGGAAGGGGAAAACCTCTTCCCCGTCAGGAAAAACGGTCGAGGAAATGGCTTCCTTTTGATATGCAAATTGAGCACAAATTTATAAAACAAACATTCCAACACAACGAAAGTGAAACTGGGCGCGTCGTGTACGTACAAAGCACGCACACATGTGCATGGCGTGGGGGGAGGGAAAGGATACTTCAACCCACACACACACACATACAGACACACACACCAACGTAAAGGAGGATGTTTTAAAATGTCTCCACCAAACTTTCCGTGTGTAGTAGTGGTGTGATGTTAAAATTGTCCTTCCTTTTTACTCATTCTCATTCCTCCATCCCTCTCTTTCTCTCTCGCTGAATAAAATACAGGAGCGTGTAGTTGTAGCAGTGCTTAAAGGGGCATCCCTTTCCCGCACAGCACGGATGTGGAATGAAAAATGGCGCGCACTGTCGGCACACACGTGCACTGCAGTGGGGAGAGGTTGGAAAACGCCGTCGGAAAAGCGTCGTTTGTGCGCGTGTTCGTACCGTGCCGAATGCGAGGCCAGCCACAGACGTGCAAGGAAAAACGGAACGTCGTCCACCAACACCGATACGCATGTACACTACACCACACACACTCGAAGGCTCGAACATTTGTGGACAGACAGCAAGCGTGCAGGATGTAGCACACATGCGCATCGCACCGTTCCCGTTTGGGGGTTGGAGGTGAGTTCCACTGTAGCAGGAGGGGACAAAAGGTTGACAGGAAGTGGCAGCAATGTCCTTATTGCACAGCCCACTAGTATTGGTGTGCAAACGCGCATACAAGGTGCGTTTGAAGGCGGGGATGCAAGAAAGGATACCGCATACTTGGATCGTTTTTTCGATAGCTCCACTACCTGTCAAAACCATACTTGTTCACAGTGCATAACACACACACACTCGCACGCGCCGTGTTGGCAAACAATGCACACACAGTGGCTTCGAGTGGAGCGAAACGTGTGGCCCCAACAACAGCAGCAGCAGCAGCAGCAACAACAATACATAAAAATTCGCTGACTGGCAGCTGCTCAGAAACAGATGACAGTGAAAATTTATGCGCTCCATTTACGAGTCTGGCTGCGTAGCCGAGCCGCACCAGACACTCGTCCTCGTCATCCCTGCTGGCCGCGGTGGAGTTTTTCCGCCCAAATTTGTACCCACCCCACCCATCCCCTCCACCCCCCCCCCCCCTCCCTCCTTCCCTCTCTAAAAGCGATGGGGGTTTTCGCACTCTCTAACTCATCCTGGGCGGGATTTTCTTACCCCTCGCCGGCGAGATACAGCCCACCGCTGCTATAGCACAGTAACCCACCCATCGCCTTCAAAGGCTTTCTTTAGTAGGCGAGCGCGGTTTTTGGAAAGTGTCGTCAACGTCGTCGTCGTCGTCGTCGTTGTCGTCGTCTTGTACCAGCTGGATGTCGTTTGCGATGCTGTTCAGGTTTGCCGCAACCCGCTACTACTGCGTCTTCCAGAACCTTCCTCACGCAAAAGCGAGGACGAGGAGCAAAGCGCATTTTATATCCCTGGTAAGTGTGTTTGCGCTTTTTTTGCTGTTGCTGCCAAGCCGGGCGCTCTAGGTACTGACTTTATTTCCGTCATCTGGTAATGATCTGCAAAGTACTGTCGCTTTACGAAACTTTACATGTTCCGAGCTTTAAAAGCGGTTACAAACGATTTGTGCGCTTTGTTTTTGGTCTGTCTTTTTTTGCAGCATTTTTGACTTTACTTCAACAAATTTTCATGCCAAAACTGCTCAAAATGACCGCTTGGAAGTTATTTTATCGGAAGAAGATGACGCTGTCCCATCCAGGGATAACCTGCGACGCCAATCAGTTAACGCCGCGATGAGCGGCAAGTAATCCCGCGCGGCGTGAGGGGTTGTGTACCGCGCATCATTTACTTCATCCTCTTAGCGGCGTATAATGGCCTGACACTTTGAACCCAACACACCGTCACAGTCTCCCCCAGGCATCTCTTCCTCCAGGGCCAGTCAATCGGATCTTAATTCTGCATGAGTCATCCGGGACGGGGTTGACGAAACCAGTGATTACCGGTGAGCTCCCCAACAACGCATCCCAACAAAACATTATCGCACCCAAGACAGACGCCTTGCCGGTCCGCAAAATGGATGCCCATTTCTCATTCTGCATTAAACACTCCCCTCCCTAGGGCCCTTCCCGCAAGGGAACTAATCCTTTCGCTGTTGTCAACATCGCATCACGTCTCGTTCTCTGCGTCCTGCGCTGGTTGTCCGAAAAAGGTGGATCAGCGTTCCACCACCACCATAAAACCGCCAACCAATTTCGTGTCTCGCGTCAGTCCTTTCTTTTCATTCCGACAGTCCCCACCTCGTCTCATCGCCATCATCATCATCGTCTGTCACTGGAGGTGCTATTGCCCTGCGGCTCCGCTAGACAGCTTCCTTTCGACTTCCAGACGCAGCAACACCAACAGCGGAAGAAAAAAAAAACAACAACCACACAATCAAACGTCACCTGCCAAACATTACCCGGCAGCACCACCGGCTCTGAAACGGGTGGAGTTGACCACCAGCCCGACCATCCTTTACCCCCGCCGCCCTGAAGCCGGGCTGCGTTGTTTGTTTTGGTAATTTTCCATAATTTATTCCGCCTCTTGCGCCGTCCGGCCGGGTCAAAGCCGAGGGCTGCGAGGACCATTGCGATGATTAATGCGCTCGACAAACCAATCAGAGATGTTTGCGAACCGCACCGGAATTAAGCTGCCCTTGCCCGACCCGGTGTATGTATCGAGTTCGTGGCACTCCGAGAGGATGATCCGATGATGATCACGCGCAAACTTACTCCTTCACACGCGGGCAAATTGCGCACCGTCCAATCGATCTAAGTACTTTCTAACGGGCCTGAACGGGCTGTTCTCGGTACGGCACGTGAACGGGCTGTTGTGGAGCGGTAGCGACGACTCACGACTTCCAAGATCACACACAGACAGACTCTTCTAAACAGACATTGTCGGACGTCTGGGGCTTGGAGCGATCTCACGGTAGCGAGCCGTTACGACGATGCTTACTAACTCACTGGACCTTACCAATTGACCTTCTCCGGCACGTCTCGAGATAAACGGTAAGAGGTAAAAGGAGAGGCATCAGCACAAGTATAGAACAACCACTACTAGGCGATGGGGTGGTGGGTCCGGCGCACACCACGTCCAGGAGCAGGCGGTTGACCTTTTTGTGTGCGATCAAACGGTTGAAACGCATAGTAACGAAGATCACAGATGCCTGGGGCTTCGACTCAGCCGTAGGGTGACGGTATAGATTATGTCAACAAACAACACGGAATCGGAATCGGTGTGAGGTAGGGTATGATCTCTTTCATAAAAATTGTGTTTTGGACCATCTTAAGTCTAGTGGATTTTTAATTTATGAGCAGATTCATATTATCAGGCTTATTCTATGTTCTAACTCGATTCTGTTTTGAATGGAAACGATCTGCCGTCATCGAAGTAGGCGTCAAATTCGCCAGTCCACCTTTTGAAGAAGAGTGTGAAATATGCACATAAGCTTACAACGTAAGCCTAAATCATAAGGAATTTCCAGATGGGTTAGAACATTCGGTAAAAAATAGAATTGCTATTTCTTATCTATTTATATTAGAAATATTGATCAAATATTTTTTCAATATATTATGTCATTTGTAAATAAAATAATTAACCAGAACTATGATGATAAAGAACTAAATGCTTCAAATAGTAGATTAGAATGAGCTTTTGAGAAGATTTACTACAGTGTTCAACTTATTCACAGGATTGTTCTGTTGAATTGCTTGAATGTAAGACCATAGGGACATTTTTACATCAATTCCTCCTAATTCCTGTGAGTTTTACGAAATTCATTGTGGTCCCAACAGACTATTTTAATTATAATGTTCTAGCCTTAAAAGACCAGTGGTCTTCTTTGCTCATATTATTGGCCAAAATATGACAGATCGAGTAAAATAATGTTTCATTCATTAAATTAAAACGATTCTCAGAGAGATTATCTATCGAATGATATCAATTTTTAGCCCTAGCTTTAGAACCGACCAAATTGTTTGTAAATTACTGCGAAATCATATAAAGTACGCTCTATTTAGTCACTGTATATTGAAACTTCAAACCGATTTGCGATGGCAAATCTTGAGCTAAACTTGAGACTATCCTTATATTCTAGTCTATTTCATGTCATCTACCATATTTCAGTAACACAAGAGCTCCAAAATCGTAAGACCTTCTCCCACAAGAACAACCTGTCTGACTGTGTAGAAGTAACCACTTCTATCCCAGCTTCTATCCCGACTTCGTTATCAAGCGCTGCAGCAATTCAATGTTAATGCATTATTCTCGCCTCAACACGGTCTGCACAACCAAACAACAGATTGAGAGCCCTTGCTGCCACCAAAAGGCGTATTAGTAACACTACACAGGTGCATTGTTGTCCCGCTGTCTGAGCCCGATGGTGCTGCGGTGTGTTGAAAGTTTGTGTGGATGGTATGAAAAAGCACCATCAACTAGTTTGACACTTTTACGGTTTATTGTACACCGCGTGCAGAAGCCACCTCAATCCACCTCAACCACTCCTTTCAAGATGGCATCACCCTCTTCCACCGTTTTTGTGGAACAACTCCATTTCATCAGTCGACGATTGCGACTCCGACGATAACCGCGGCTGGAGAGGGACGACCCAACACGACTCCAGACGCACCTTTTGACTTTGCCTTTCTTCTGGCTGTTTCATTATTTTTGAACATGAGAAAGTCAAATATTGACTTGCCGAATTCACGGTGATGACGGAGGACACCCCACTGGACACCCTGGTGCTTGGTGAATAGCGGGCTTTCGTGAGAGAAACAGAAGAAGTTGAACAAAACAAAAAAAACCTCGAACACGAAGCTTCAAACCACAAGTGACGCACACACACACACACACTCAGCAGCAAGCTGAAGACTCCCACCATTCCCGATGCTTCACTGTCAAGTGCATGTGAGCAAAGGGTTAACTTGCTGGGAGGAAGGTGGTGCCCTGGGTCCTATTTGGACGGAATGTGCTGTTTACTTTTAGCACCTGCCGATGCCGTGTGAGCGGGAAATTGCGGATACGTAGACACGATGGCACGATCACAACACAGATGACACCCGGTGATCCTCTTTCTCCTCTTCCTGGGTCATACCGCTGTGTGGCAAAGAATGGATCATAATGGAATGAGTGGGGGCCAGATAGCCACAGCTCAATTCCATTCTCACGGCTAATTGATTGAATCGTTTAGTGAGAGAGTGCAAATAGTATAATAGATAATGGTTCGCGCAACTGTCACATAATCCACCGAAAGGCCTAAAGGTTTGTTTGTTGCAATCAATTTAGCATTGGCAGTGAAGAGCTTTTTCCTATTTAGCGATATACATATTTCCTCCTAAGCCTTCCAAGTCGTTGATCAAAGCCACACAACCCGTTAGATCGCTCTCTCTCTCTCTCTAATCCTCCTAGCAAGGTAGTCGAACATCCTGCACCGATTGGTATAAATGGCACAGCCCGTCCAGCCAACCAAACAACCACCGGTTTGGATAGCGGTGCGCGCTCTAGCGTGATTTCTGTGAGCCCGCGATATCGCATAAAACTGTTTAAGGTCCTAATTGACGGTAGATGAAACGGACCGAAGAAAAGAAAAAAAACGGACCCACCCCATTCTCCCGGACAAACCGAGATAGATCGGCACTCATTAAGCCACCGGCCATCGCTTATAAACCCTTATGAACACACACACACATGACCACCCCGTGACTACGTGACGCCTTCTACGGTCGCCCTGTTCCGCGCCTGTTTCTTTTTTTCGGGGCCAAAACATTTTGGAAGTAAGCCGAACCGATAAAACGTGTGATATACGGTCGATTTCCAAAAGCAAAAGAAGACCAATGTGACGGCGCTCCGACGAAACAAGCCACCGTTTCATCTGTGCCCTTTCCACGGTTTTAATCGCCAAGCACACACACACACAGACCCCGCTCACCAGCGTCAATGCGAAAAATAATTGGAAAATCATTTGTGTGTTCATGGGTTTCATGGGGCCACTGTACTGTTGTTGGATCATCTTCAGTTAAAAGTGCCATTTTTCATTTGACAGATAGAAAAGTTCCACCATTCACCATGCGTCGTGGTACATTAAGCAGCCGATGTACGATCGCTCGCGTCCCGTGCCTCGAAAGCGTAACCATTTCCCGGGGCCAAAAAACCCGCGCCTGGCCCAACGATTTCCGATAATACACGGGCACACGCGCGCGCCCCCCGTCTCGAGGGTCACATCGGGGAAAGAGAAAGTTTGCCAAAAAACAAAAGCGGAGCAAACCCGCACACTACTCACAGCCCACAAGAGTGAAATTCGGTCGCGCACGATCATCTTCCCTTTTTTTTGGTGTGTGAGGTAGCAGGTGCTGCGGGCTCTTCCGCACGATGATGGCAGCATACGATCGTGTACCAGTTTGATGGAGTCTTCCTATGCGAAAGAGCAAAACAGACCGGAGCAATAATCGTTTCATTAGCGATATCTCACAAATGGTCCAAAAAGACAGCCGCGACAGCTTGTCGAGGAAGACACAATCGTGTGTCGCACATGAATAAAACAAATTTGCAAATTTTGTCGACAATGGATGGCGGCTCCACACTGTTGGAGCGCGGATGAACGATTTTACTCATACGTCACACAGAAGGGGAGGGAAGATGGTTGGGGGTTTATTACCCGATCTCCGAGAGTGATCGTCTTAATTGGAAGCTGTGCGGGTATCTTATCCCGAACGCGGCGAAAGTATTTACTGTGACATCCTTTTGCCAAACAGCCACCAACACGCTTTCGTATGCTAATCAAGCATTAGAAGAATTCGCAAAAAAGAGGGGATTCAAAGGATGATTAACTTAAAAATATAGCAAATTAATGGCTGCAAACTGCAGTTAAAATGAAATATCAAACTAAAAGCATTTAAAAAAACTTCTAAATTGAAGCAAAAAACAGTATTTAAATAATATCGAAAAAAAACCCACAAGATAAGACAACATTAAAGGTGATTAACAACGATCTGCCCAAAAGCAAACCAACCTCACCCAGCTCCTTCCCAAACCAGAACAAGTTTCCAAGTGTTACCAGCGAATTGCCCAAATCGAATTGATGTCCCCACGTTGACCCACATATTCCCGTGTCGTCTTCTCACGTCGGCAGGGGCTCGATTTATGACCACCACCACCACCACCACCGCCACCACCACCACCAACAGACAACACGTTGACACGTTTCCTCAGCTTAACGGCGCTGCACCGCGTGCACCATCGCCCCGTTGGGCTGTCAAACACGGAAACAGATCAAACGCTGCCACACGAAAATACTTCATTACGTATGTAAATGCGGCTGGTTTTGTGCCAACCTTACTGGACGCTACTGGGGTTTTCGGTGCGTTTGACTGTACAGCGCGTGCAGCCCTAAACGCTGCGCACGCGGAATGTCCAGCAATCATCAACCAACAATCCGGCATCGATCAGCTGTTTTGCAAATGACCCTTCAGGTACCCTTCTTGGAGGGTGTGGATGACGCGCTTCTCTTTGGCATCATCAGCTTCAGCAACATCGGCCACAGACAACACAAGGCACAAGTGGAGTGCATCAGCGTATCTCTCTCTCTCTCTCTCTCTCTCTCTCTCTCTCTCTCTCCCTCTCTCTCTCTCTCTCTCTCTCTCTCTCTCTCTCTCTCTCTCTCTCTCTCTCTCTCTCTCTCTCTCTCTCTTGCCAACTACGATCATCACAACGACAGCGGGGTGTGATCGTACCCGCAATCCAGTTACTTATTTATGAATGAATAAATTTTAATAAACCCGGGACCCAACCTTTATGCTCCCCCCGGTGCGAGTGTGTGTGTGTTGCGCGAGTTGGGGCGTACGCTCGCGCAACACACAGCACATAAAGCGCATCAGCGAAACAGCGCCCCTTCTTCCCGATCTTCTTTCACCCCTCCCCCCATCAAATCGGGTAATTTACTCTGATCGTACCAACGCTTCTTCTCTTTTGGTAAGACACATACATAAGATCTGCTGACTACTACTATTACTACTACTACTACTGATGCTTCTACTACACACATTTACATACTCTCCATCTCCCTTTCTTGGCGTGAAATGAGAAAAAATCCGGTCCAGTGTGCATGGCTTTTGGAGGAGTTTGGGCGAGACGAGCCGAGGAAAGCAAACAATGAAAGTGGACAGCAAACTTCCCAACACCTCCGCCCGTCTCCTCTGGTGTCTTACGGTTTGCTCACTCATATTGACACACTGCCCCGCGTACCGCGTCCCCGGCAGTGTTGCTTAATATACATACGTGCATACATATTTTTATCAAATAAAATGACCTTGACCATAAATTGTGACCTTTGCCTGGTTTCTTGCCTGGCAAGCACACACAAACACACCCACGAAGATGATGTTGGTTTATAAATATATGCACACAACTGCCCACCACACAGTTCGGCGGCATCTCGCGCAACGGTCTGACTTACATTTTATTATAATTTAACTTTCCGCGCTGACCTAACAGACTCATGCGAGCACCAGCGCTGATGCCACGAGGGAAGGGGGAGGAGGGAATTGTGGTAATCATATGATTTTTTGCAAACAGCTCTCTTTCGCTCTGGCACTGCTGCTGCTGCTTCATCTCATTTTAAGACTTTTGTGCCGTGGAGCGATTTATGTCGTATTTATTTCGATTGAAGCACCACACCTACGTGAGTAAAGCTGAAGCAGGAATTAAGCCCGGAACAGGCCCGGAGGGTGAGCAACTGTTTCCGGACCTGTACCAATGCTGAAGCCCAAGATGCTTTTGGAAGTATGATCTTGGAAGGTGCGTTGGGTATGATTTGTTTGTTCTGTGTGCTTAAATTTGTTGCAGTTTTGAATGGGATGCAAAATGTATCAATTTTAGAGCAATGTGTTTGCTTTTTTATACCAAAACCGTAATTTAATTTGAATTAATATGACACTATATCTAATGTTGTTGGTAAGTTGTCCAACAGGCGTATTGTATTTTAGCTATCAAGTCATCTGAACGTCAAATCGATGATGTTTTTGAGGATTAAAAATCATTTTGGAGTTCATTTTCTCATATAGAGCGATATTGGAATAAAAAAAAAGTCTGCAAGACATCGCCATACGCTATGGAACAGTTTATATAAACTATTTTTATAATAACCATGTTTTAATTCCATTCATTCTGATTTTTTAATTACATTTCAAAGGGAAACATTCCTTCCTCTGACAATATTTTACGATTAATTTGAATGTCGAATTACATCGCCTGCTTGGTTTACTGCCACCTGAAAAAGCTGTCAATACGTTAAGCCAACTCACCAGGTCTTTGATTTCCAATGTGTTCTAACGACTTAAGAGCAAGTTACAGAAAAGTTAGTAGTAAAAATAGCTCCAACTAGTTATTTATGTACACTATCTTCAACTACTCAGTTCATCACCTTTACCCCCCCCCCCCCCCCCACATCCCAACTACGCTGAGCATCTACAAACAAAACACTGTCATTTCGTTGTGATTAATACTTTATATCATCTTCATCGGCCATATTTTTCCAGCAACTGCGGGCAAGGTTGCCACTTTCCGATTTACCCCTTCCGACAACTTGGGGGTTGTGATCACACAATGGGTGTAAAAAAATTAAAAGATCCCCCCAAAAACACAACCAAAGAAAAACCGGAACACTACTGATAAAACTAGAAGCACCGGGGCGAGTCTCACAGCAAGAAACAATAGCACCGAGTTTTGGCGATAAAGGCCCCAAATATACGAGCAACCCTTGTTTTCCGCCAACTCTTGTGTGTAATATATGTGTGTGTGATTGTGACTGTGTCTGCCTACAGTGTTTCGGCATTTTCGGTGGGGCTCAGTTGACCGAAACCTGGCAACCAGCAGCAGCAGTAGATCCCGCATAGCATAGCCTCAAAATAAAACGATATCCCGCCCCATCCAATCCATCCCCGGGTCGTCCCCAACTCTGGAATGGAACGCGGTCCAGAAAATTCACCTGCGTTTCGATGATTTTATAGTGAAATTTTATTGCCGTAGAGAAAGAGGGAGCGAGAAACCCCGAACTGAAACCTGACTGTGCCATTGCTATCAGACAGCAATGGGGGTATTTGGGGAAGAGTCATCCATTCCATCCCAACCCCATCCAGTGCTCACGAACAGAATTCTCGTCTTCTTTCAATTGGTGCTTATCTTCATCGCACCCCAAATGCTGGAACCCCCACGGGAGGGGAAAGCACGAGAGACGAACCAAAAAAAGCGGACCAAAATAAAACTAACGACCTAAAGGATAGTTTATTCCTCGCTAGACTCACCAGCACCAACCCCTCTCGCCACCGTCACCGAGCGTAGAGCGGAGACAAGTTTGTCTCCCGAATAAATGGCTCATCTTTTGCGCTGCTTGCGACGGGGTGCCACCATCCCCCGGGTCGCGCTATCTTCGCTGTCCTAGAAAAAGCCAAGCAGCACACCTCAAGCTGCAAGAGACGCACTCGGGCTTGGCCCCTCCAATAGGTGAGGAAAATTTGTGTGTGTGTGTGTATGTATTTTATACATTTTTCTATTCATCTGCTCCCCAGGCTGGCTGAACACTAGAAGTGGTACGTTTTTTTTCCAAATCAACTAACAAAAAAAGACAACCCCATAGAGAGAAGAATACCCTCCTGGTCAGTCGTGCTGATCGTCACCGTTGTCGTCCGTCGGGGACCAAGGGTGCGATCGTCTACCCCCCCACAACACCCTGGGCCCAAGCAAGAACGAAGAACGGCTCGCTTGTTACAACGGGTTTTTGGCTAGGTTTGCGGTGCTGCGGTCCATAGAAAAATGACCACCAGCCAGCCAGCAGCAGTCGTCGGCAGTCACTCGGACCCATGCGGGTAGGAAAGAAAGCACAGAGATAAGACATAAAATATTAAGCAGTGATTTATGAAATCATGAAGATATACTATTGCTTACAAATCGTAAATTTCCAAACTTTATAATAGTGATGATGAAATGGTAAACCCTCACACGGTCCGGAGACGTCCGGAGAACGGACCGCTCGCTTTTTTTTTTGAAGGGGGTCACGATAGGGAAAGAAATATTATGGTCCCCTGTAGCCCGCTTTTTTCCTCCTCCCAGTGCACGATCGAGATCCGGAGGGGGACAGTCACCAGCGAACAGTAACTCAAAACAAGTTGGATTTTCCACGGTACGTTTGAGATGAGCGGCATCGAAACAAGGCGGAGATTTTTTTGTTTGGAGTTCGGTCTGTGTATTCCTGGGTAAGGGAAAAGCTCACAGCGCACGGCAGGAGTTTGCCAAAATAGTTACCTCCGGTCGGTAAGGAAAGAAGAGGAGACCCTGAGGTGGATTATTTGTAGTACGATTTGACCAGCGAACCGTATCCATTATGGTTCCACCACACAGTCGCGCAGCACTGTTTGGTTGTCTAGCCCATCCACTACTAGCGCATAGGAGCTTCTTCTTTATTCCTTCTTTTGGTGGACACAAATTGTGTTTTGCTAGCAAAGAGCTATAAACCATATCATAGAGAGAGACAGAGGGAGATTGTGGTTCTGACAACCGTTTGCAATGTCCGCTTCCTGCTCACCATATATCAGTCAACTGCTGGCAGTTGTCCGGCAGCTCGGCAATCGGGCGCTTTCTGTCACATTTAACCGACCGAGAGAGGGTGATTATGAACGAATCATTGAACCCACCGTCGGGTACAACCAATAAAACTGGCTGAATATGAGGAAAAACTTACATTTGTCATCCATTTCTATGCCGCCATGAGCCTCCTATGCGCAATGTTTGGAACAACTTAGTGTGAAT
Organism: Anopheles gambiae; assembly: GCF_943734735.2. Lineage (NCBI taxonomy): Eukaryota > Metazoa > Arthropoda > Insecta > Diptera > Culicidae > Anopheles > Anopheles gambiae. Next base: position 91,922,638 of record NC_064601.1, read on the forward strand.
GAAAAATCACGCAATGAAAAATATCTTCCTCTAGGTGGCGATGGCTCACCGGAACAGACATGTCGAAGCATTTTCAACACCTCCTCCCTACCTTATCACCCCTTTTTAAGCTCATTCATCATACAAAAGATGAGGGTGTACACTACTCGTCGCTTTAAACCAGCGCACCATCGACACCATGCTACCGATGTCCTTGAGCGGTTCAAATGGGCGGAAAGGAATTCCTTCAAACATATCGTACAACCGCTGGCTACCGCCCCAAAACAAAACAAAACAAAATAAAACACACATACAGAGAACCATTTCCAACCAGTCAGGCGTTAGATGAACGCGCGAGCGTCGTACGTTCAAGGTGAGGCCACACGATCGGCCTCTCATCCCCCCGAACTCCAACTGAACCGATTCACCTTGCCGCGGCTGAAAAGCTCGCACCAACCGCACAATCGAACCGAAAAACGCTCCGCCAAAACGTTGCAGCGGGGCGGACGGAAATTAAAGTCAATTAAAAACCCGCTGAAACACACACACACAAACACTAAAAGAAGAAGCACTCACAAAAAAGAACCCCACCCAACGCCCAAAGACGCCACAAGTCTCGGTACAAAGCTTTAAGCCCGTGGACAGAGAGGCAAAACACAAAAAAAGGCATCGAAGTCACCCATTCGGACGATGGGCCCCGCTTGGCGATTGGGGGGAAATTCGCACTCACGCACGTACGCACGCAAACAACAAAGGAGGCATAGACCGTGTGCAGCTTAACGCCAAAAGTCACCAGCGCCAAAACCCTTAACCGGCATGCCGTCTTCTTCTTCTGCTGCCACTGCTACGTTTACGTTCACCACATCCGCCCGGGCCATATCGGCGGCGGTCGGGACGGGTCCGAATTCGAAAACGACGCGACGTACTGCTAGGACAAATAAAGCCGCGCGCACAGACGACTCACGTCACGTCACCTTGCCTCCCCGTTCCCCTGCAATGCCAAAGGTTTTCCAACAACCGAACCGCCACGATGATACCGATGCCGCGCAATCGCAACCGGTGGGTGCACGTGCTCGACACTTTTTGGTCATCGCATTGCGTCTCCACAAGTCGCAGACAGCGAAGACACGGCACCCAAAATGTATCGGAATGGAAGAGCAGTAGCAGCAGCAAAATGCGGGTTTGAAGTATTGCCTAAAGTGGTACTGTTACTAAAACTACGACACATTGATATCTTTGTCCTAAGAGATGATAAGTTATCAGAACCTAGGGCATTATTGAATTCTTCAAAATACATGGTTTAAGCCAGCTCAAACCCAACCCATCGTATACAGCTCACCAACATGTATGGTAACTTGTATCACCTATCATTGATTGCTTGGACCTAAACTAGCGACCACGTTAAGTAGGATACCTCAAATTTTCAAATAATTTCTCACGTTGGCAGTTTTTTGTGTACAGTTTCTTTAGACCTCTTATCGAAAAGCTTTCCTCAGACGTCTATAAACACTCTTTAGCTATGCTCCTGCAAGAAATAAGGGCCGATATCTGGAAAACCATGCAAAATTGTAAAAATGTATGAGATTTATGAGTAACACGGAAAGAGGAACAGTCCCCATTCCTTAGTAAAATGGCCTAGTTGCTTCGTCTTCGTCTTTGTTGGTGATAAGTTTTCTAAACCTTCGAAACTATTGAAATTATCCTCTTTGGTAGTTATCCTATAATATCTGTTAATGACATCTTCATCAAAGAGGCGATAATTATCAGAATTTTGGTAATTATAGACATCTTCAACTAAAGTTACTTCTTAGCTTCCTGTTAAGTGTAAAAGCTTTCTTAAACATGTCTGAAGTTGTTTTATTTCCTTCCCCAAACTCATTCGTCCCTGTCCAAACCTCCTCAACATCGCAAAACAACACGAAGAGTGAAGAAGAAAAGCACGAAAACTTGTAAATTAATTCGGAGCCCGACTCATCGCCTGAACTGTCACCGCTGACCAACCGCCCCGATAAAGTGTCACTCTCGCTCCCTTTTGCGATAACAGCTGACTTCTGGCGAGCTGAACCAAATAAAACAAACCAACAAAATTGTCCAACCATCCCCCCAGGAAGGGAAGCGCTCGCACATGCCCGGTTGACATTGAACTGGCTGAAGCGACGACGCCGTTTTATCGACGCCTCACCGGAAGGAGACCCCTTCTGTTCACGCGAAAGGGTCAGAAGGTGTCCGCGCGATGCGACAGCACAACAACAGCAGCAAAAAAACCCGCGCGCCCAAAGAATCTTACCCATGAACCGATGCAACAACCACCGCCGGTAAGCGCGAACGACCGCGTGTGAGGTGAACTGTTGCGATGCGGAGGTCACTTCCGTCCCGCCATGACGGAACCCTTGACTCCAAACCCCGAGTGTCGCACAGTCGCAGGCAGCAGCAGCGTTCTAATGCCATGCAAGTACGCAAGACGCAAGATCGATTGCAACTGGCCGGGGGAGAATCGACACCGTGTGGGAAAGGTAGCACCGCGTTAGCATGACACTAGACCCAGAGCTGTCAAGGGCACGGCAAAACTCCTACACTAAGCGTATGACGTTTGCTTAATGGCTTGCAATTAACTACCGCTCTTATTAAGCTTTAAATTATTACGATCTTTTTAACAAATGTTATTAGAGCAGAGATGCTTCTTGAGGTTACAGTCTCTATGTAATGCACTACCTGCTAAGATAAGCAAAACTTGGTGTGTTTAGACGCAACGAGTACATCCCCACAGCACACATTAAAGCCGCCTTCGCGTTGACAAACCCGTTCTCATCTAACAACCTGTTCCAACATACCACTCCTGCTAGCATGCCACGAAACGGCTACACCGGTCGTGCTCGATCGAGCGTTACCGAACGGCTTCTACCGGCGCTTTTGCTATCTTCCCTCTGTCAAGCCGCCAGCAAGTGGTGGTGAAGCTGCTGCTGCTGCTGCTGCTGCTACCGGAAAATGAAGCCATTAGCTAATTTTACGTACGATTTAAGATCGCTCACGGTTTGCGCGCAAAACTACCCCGCCAACATAAAACGCAACATACCGACACACCGCCACACACATTCTCCGAGCAGCAGCCGCGTTTTATGTGCGCGAGGCTAAAAACAATGAAACGTACCCCGGGCAAAGCAGAGGTGATCTGTGCAGTGAGCCGCGGCAAGGATGATGGCAATGATGATGGCAATGATGATGGTAGGAATTATTCAATTATAACCTTCGAAACCGTCGAGCAAACACGTGCCGGCGTGTGACGTCGGCTGTACCGAGAGATGAGCGGACGACATGGGTCGAAATTACCTTCAATCGCCACCAACGCACCAACCAGTCAGTGGGTAGAGACGGTGGCTGCTGAACATTCCCCCGCCGGGCGTTACAAAAGACCGGTTTATTTTTATTTTTTCGGCCATACCCAACAGTGCGGGTGTGGCCCGCCAGTCAACATCGGCATCGGCACCGCGTACACGACGGAGGTGGATCATCTTTATTCGCTTTTTACGACCCAAATTCCCCGCGGTATGACGAGAGACACGGCAATCTTGGAGAAGCGGAACCGGAACCCCCCTGTGCGGAAGCACAATCAACAGCGGTGCAACGGGTACCGATGGTTTATGCGTTGCCAAGGCAACACCACACGCACCTTTATTCCTCTGCAAAGCGTATTCCGTTTTCGCGCATCTTCTCGAGCTCGATGCACTTTTTACAGACAAAGAGAAAAATAAAACATTCTTCAACACAGAACATTTTCTTAAAGTCTTCGGCATTCTGTTGGAAATACACAACAACATACAAAACAGAGAAAGAGCCGTTGGCGTACGCATACGCTTCTAGAACGGCGCGCGCGCATCCATTAGGATGAGCAAATATTTACGTCTCTCTCAATGATATTTCAACATGCGCCTGCCTCCCACCATCTCTCCTCCGTTTTCGTTATCGACTATCGAGAGTCGTTTTGGCGTACAATTGCCACATGCCGAAACGATCCTCTCCCCTACCTCAGTTACACCTGTGCTCGGGACCTGCGTAACCACGACGTACAGCACACAGTTTGCGCTCTTCTGCTGCTCTGCCAAGGCTCTTGGGCATGGATGAGTTAATGTCTAATAACCGCGGACACCAACACACAGCCCTGCAAATAAGAATGTGCGTATGACAGACGCGCAAACACACGCATTGAGGGAATACGTGCAACCCTGGCGCAGTGTCTCCCGCGTGCCGGCAGGTCCCGAAGGGGACATTTTGATTATTTCTATTATTTATTATTGGAATTTATTGCCATCGATTGCTGCGAGGGAAGAAGCAGAACGTACCTTCCCCAGGAGAAAGTATTCCTTTGTTTCTTTTTGTGTAGATTCTAGGAAATTTGGGGAGAAGGAAGGAACCATTCCAAGACATATTTCTAATGTATCAAAAACATAGCTCATTCCTCCTCCTCGGGCATCAATTTGGCCTCTCGAATCTGCATAATCAATCGGCATGATTTTGTAGCGAAGAAATTTCCAAAAAAAAAACCTTCCAACAGTCTGCCTTCAACGTAGTTCGGCTCTACATTGTCTTAGTCCGCTCTTCCTCCTCAATCGTCACCGAATGTATTGCAAAAACTAGGCCCAATCCGTCCACGATCGCTCTATAATTTCAATCCACATCGTTTGTCCGCTTCTCATCAATCAGGCCTCGATGGTTTCGTATAATTGCCATCGTCCGAGAGTTCCCAGACAACTTTCTTCTGATTGCTGCTGCTGCTGCTGCTTACGGTCACCATTTAGCAGCGTTGCAGCAGCAGCCGCAGCAGCCGCATCATAGCCGGGGCGTTGGGATCATCACGGATTATTACCTCGAATTTCGTCTACCAACCCCGAGGGGTTACAGCCGAGCATTTTCTGCAGCAAAGGGGAGAAAGGCCCCAACGAAGAATTCCGAAGGGTTGGACGCGAGCGCATTTTGGATGCTTTTTGGTGTGTGCAAATAAACGCAAAACATTCTAGACACACAGACATCACCGGGACCGTACCGAAAACGAACGATGACGACGACGACGTCGAGATGATGATGATGATGATGATGCAGGGATTTTTGGATCGTGAAATCGATCCACCTGCGGGGCATCGATCCGTTAAGTCGTTCTTGTAGTACTGCCCCCAATCGCGCCGCAAAATGGATCCGCCCTTTGGTTGTACCTTCAGGATTGTGTTGTCTTCGTTTGCAGAAGTTCCAGTCGGCGAAGAAAAATGCCCAAAACACACTGATGGATACATTTGGTTACAATTTATACTACAAAAGTGTAATCTTATCGTATCGTTTTCAATGTCTTATCTAATAATTTCCTAGTACAGTTGCAATATTTGCATTCAGACTTCAAACTTTTACGCCAATTTGTTTTTAATTTTTGCACCTTAAGCAGTCAAATCTTGACCTCACTGTAGTTGAAACAGTTTTGCATATACCACGTACAGCACAGCTCTTCTCGAGAAACCCATACACTCCTTCCCTCTTCGCGATCCCCTACCCGAATTGCCCGGATGGCGTGCTGGCATCTCGGCAGTTTTCGCTTGCCTGCCTTGCCCTTAGAACGCTTCGCTGTCTCGCTCTCCAAAAACGCTCCACACAGTACATGCTCTTTCGCCATTTCTCCCGACACGGCGCACAGGGTCCGGGGAAAACGAAGAACGCCATCGTCACACAGCAGACAGCAGAACCCTTCTCCCCACAGCATGCAGCAGGCAGCACGAAAATGCATCCACACTCCGGGCCAGACGCTGCGCTATCGTGATTCCTTCAAGTTTCTTACACTTGGATAGCAAACAACAACTAACAAAAAAAAACGATGAAATTTTCCCCCAACGAAAAACGCTTTTCGTATCATTTCACCATTGCACTGCATTTCTGCCTCGGAGCTTCTCATGCAGACAGACAGCAAAACCCCAGTGTGAACAACACACGCGCGCGCGCCTGCCACGCTATCTATTTGTCTCGGAAACGATTCGTCCTACGACCGTGTGCCCCTCGGGGGCCATAGAATGACGTGACTGCTTCATCCATCCACTGCTAGGAAAGCAAAAACAGAAAAGGGGGCAAACACGAACTTCGTAACCGTCGAATCGAATTGACTTGGAGACTAGGAGTGCTGGAGCTGACACGAACCAGCGTGCTCCAAAAGATTTCAACCTCACCTGACCACACACAGACACACACACACATACACCCACGTGCTGTATGGATCGGAGTTGTGTGGTCTCAAATTATTAGATTTGATTTTGATTGGAAAGCACGAAAATGGGCGCAAGCCGAAATGCAGACCCCTTCCCACCGCTCCATCATAATGATGCCCAGTGCCTGCGAAAGAACTGATGCAAAAATGCAATTCAAATGCATCGATACCGACAGAAAGAAAAAAAACAAACAGTTCGCCATAGAACACACAGTGAAGTGGATCGAAAAGTACGCAAGTCTATCTCTCTACGCAAGCGGTTTGATCGCGTTACGCCGGTGATCGGTTTAGTTTGATCGCTTTTAAACTGCTCCAGCAAGTGGCACTCTAAATGTGACTAAATCATTCGCAGATAATCATCGGCCCCTCGCGATGACTAATCCCATAATCGAAGCACGCCAATGTGTGTGTGTGTGTGTGTGTGTGTGTGTGTGTGTGTGTGTGTGTGTGTGTGGAGAGCAAGCGCCTTTTAATCATATGCAAATCAGCCCGACCCGATAATGAGCCCGGCCGCGCGGTGTTTGTGTGTGCTCGATCGTTTAAATTACTAACTGCAAAATTAAGAACTCTATCATTATTGCACCTGTTTAGCGTGCTTATAGGTGTGTGTGAAGCTAGTGGAATGTAATGATCGCTCATACTGATCGCAAGATTAAGCAAACTTTTCGATCAACCCACTCTAACGGCCTAGAAATGGGGAATTGTTTCATTGTTGCAGCAAAAACCAACACAGAAGCCCGGAGTGTGCTTTGGGTGAAACAATTTAACAATTTCTGCATATCCCCCCCTTGCTTTTCCGAATGCTTTTCGATCGGGATCGGAATCGCGCCATCGATTTGCCCCCGCGATCGTGACCGATCGATCCGGTCCCGCGCTCGGAAGCTTGATTGAGGGGTTTAGCGCTCTCTCGCCGCACAAACGGCGCAGTAGCCACGGCACGGCAGTGGTTGGAAATTAATCACTAATTTGTAAATCATGCACCTCGCACACCCAGCGACGGGAAGCCCGAATGGTTCTGTTTTTGTGTTGCACACACGGGGACAGACATTGCCCGTTTCGATTTTCCTGCCCCATTCCCGCTTGATAGCTCTTCCACGACCCAGGTCGATCGCAAGGCGTTCATTAAATTTAACGGGAAAGAAAAACGTATCCCCCCTTATCCCTCTCTGGTTCCGCTGAGGCTGAGGCTGAGAAAAAGTTGCCCATTTTGGGGCTGACAGGCCTGTGCAGCAGTAGCAGCGGACAGCGGAGCAAGCGGCAAAGAAAACATAACGTTCAATCGAGAGAGATATCGAGCGATCTGTCCGCGCCTTCCCCCATTTAGCCGTAACCGATTGACAAACGATACGAAAAAAAAAGCCACCGATCACATAAATGCGTCACTTAATACCACGGTGTGCGCGTTGTGTTTGTGTCTGCAAAACTGCAACTGCAGTGTCTGTCCTCCCTCTGGACGGTCCGGCGAACGACACGTAAGCGTCTTATTAATAACCGTTTTAAAAACTATTTATTTAATAACACCCCGTGCGTGCGGTCAATAATTAGAACAAATAAAAATAAAAATTTGCCCCCAGGCGAACGGTTGCTGGGCAAGGCAGACAGACCAGACCAGAGCAGACAGCTGGATGCCCACGGGGTGGCTTTCGCGCTTGTTGTCAACGAACGAAATTCAAGCTGCGCCCGCTGATGCACGCACACGGGGGCAGTGTTGCAAATTATAATCTCTGCATTTGCACATCAAGACCAGCGCCCGAGATCGAGAGGGACGACAAGCGTGCATTTGCAGCACGGGAGCAGGTGAGATAGTATTGTTATCTTAATAATTTATTTATTTATTTTTAACATATCAATAGCCGGACATTTTGAGGCGCATTCTGCATCGCCCTTTACTTGCACAGGCTCTGCCGCAGGTGAATAGCAGGTGCGAAATGGGTTATGGGATCGTTTGCAGCCTGTTTGGAGATCGACAGTGCAATCAAGGAACGATTCTTATCTCAACAAGGCATCCGAAGTGCATCATCGGAAGGGCAAAACCAATCAAATCGATCAGGCAGCTGATCGCTGCTAATAGAGACAATCTCTGCACACTTTAAACTTCCCGTTTTGATGAACGCATCCTTGCTATTTCTTGCTTTTTTTTGTGGTGTTATTACCCTCAACCCTAACTCATTGACGATCAATTTGCTTCGGAAAACCGATCACAACACACTGTAGAGCGCTGGAAACACTACACGCGTAACGCCCCCTCGTATGGTGTTCCAGTTCCATCCGAACGTGCGATGACCAAGGCGCGCTCAAAACCGACGATGATTATGCCCTCCCTAGACCCCCGACCGGACGGAACGGATCTCAAGTGACACACGCCGCCCGGTTGGCCGGAGCACGGAGCACAAAAAGGAAACATAAATCATTAAGATTGAGGAGTGCATAGATGAGCTGTTAGCGGGCAAGCGATCTTGGCCGTCGTGGCAAGTCGTTACTTGTTTTGTGCACGCGCCAGACACCGGGGGACACTTGGCCCGGTTGCACTAGAACTAGCGGCTCAAGCAGTGGCTCGATTAAGGGGTATGGTCTCCGCTACCCGTTTGGTCTGGTGGCCTTACCGGGCCGGGGTACTTACCGACCGCATGATGGAATAGACACAGAGGAGCACAACTTATTAGCCGAGAGGTAGTAAAATTTTGAAGTTTCTATGTTTGATATACAATGCTTAAAAATTATTGACTAAAAAGTGTTCTTAAATTTTGAAAGAAAAATCCCAACAATTTTTAATAATTGGTACAATCTTTGTAAGACACACACTGTCAGCAAAATACTAGTGCCACACTGTATACACACACGGGGACATTAACGCGGTAGACAACCGTGTGACAAGGCTAAACACAGTCGTCCAGCAAACGGGCGAAGGTTGATAAGGATATTAAAAAGAAGAAAAAAACAGAAGCCAACAACACTGATCAACTGTAGCTCGGTCCCGATTCTCCCACCCGTACCCTCCCGTGATTAACGCATGTAAACGTGTGATTAATCTTATAATTTTTCAATTAATCATTCATTTCCAGAAAAAAATATTGAATTATCCCTCATCAATCCACGCACACGACAGCAAAGGGGGATGCTCCATTTGGACCCTTAACGATCCCGAACCAAGCTTCTGGACCCATCCGACACCCCACCCAGGCTTGAGTAGCTTGTTAAAAGCGGTGTGCAAAACGTAGGAGCTCCCCCAACCTTTTTTGCCCCATTCATTTGCGAGATCCTTTACCTGCTTTGGTGGTGGGACCATCGAGCGGGCCGATGTCGATCATGAATGGATGTGTTAAAATGTCAGTAGCTACGGTCGAGTGCTTCGATGCTCGTGCCAATCATGCCCGATTCGATCCACCTGTCACCTGCGTGCGTCCGTCTTGTGTTGGGCCTCCCAATTGCTAAATGAACTCAGCCTCCTGCACGATCGGTATCGACCGATCTGATCGAGCGGCGCTATGTAGATCATATTTCAACTGGCAGGAGCAGGCAGGCATGCGGGCGGGCACTCCCTCCATTCGCTCAATCTGAAATGCTTCGAGTGCCGTCGGGTTTAAACCCCAACATGCACTGTCCTGCCTTCCCGCTCCGCCCGGCAACAGTGTTGGGAAGAAATGTATAATAGAGAAGCATAAAACGCAGCGAGCCGCGGCAGACAATCACATCACGTGAATAGGAACGCGCGGGCCGAACGCGACTAGAACGGAAACTAGTTGCAATTTTCATAAATTTCCTTTTTAACTGCCCACTATCACCGGGGGCCCCGTTCGTTTGCCACACTCTGACGCGGCTGGCTTACTTTGGACCGTTGCAAAATGCGAAGACAATTGGCGCATGGGTCAGTCCCGCACGGTTGGCGGTGGTCGCGAAAGCGCACCGCCAATCACCATAACGACGATACCGGCGACGATCGCCTGATCAGCAGAAGAAGATGGGTCACAGACACAAACACACACACATGCACGTACACAAAAGGAGGCCACAGCAACAATTCATGCTTACTATCGACGCGAAACAAGCGCGGTGCTGTGCGTGTTGGGCGGGCTGCTGTGTTATGTTATCACAACAAAGGTATAGAGAAAGAGAAGAAAGGAAACCCATCCGCCGAACAAAGGCAGGATTTGCAAAAGAAAGCAATAAATGGGTGTATTAATTTTCAAGACATTAAAAGAGAAAACCCCGTATCATTATGTTTTGCCCATAAACTGAAGTCCAGCCCCTAATGAAGATGAACTTAATGTCATTGGAGACGATGTTTCAAGTTTTGTGTCGTGTTATGGAGATTATGGCAAACATTCATTCGAGAAAATGATTGATCAAAATGGTTTTGTTAGTGCTTGGCCCGTAAAAGGTAAATTGAAACGAAAAAAGGGGTTTTAATTTTCAATGTAATGAGTAGCATAATGTAAGGGGTCATCCATTAACAGAGTAACGCTCACTGCGATGTTGTGGAGGAGGTTATAAATGCTTCAACGTCAGCTTGACCTGCATATCATTATTTTTGAAGGTTTCTTTCAATTCTTAAAGTAAGTAATATAAGGTGTCATCCATAAATTACGTAACGGCCACAAGAGGAAAAGAACAGTGATGGGTTTAGTTGGTAAACATCCGGAGACAACTCCGATAATTTTAAAACCGACTTCGGCAGGTAGATCCACCCAGCATTATTCCGGAGTCGTCAGGAGTCCTCCAAAGACGAATGGAGTCGGCCTTCGAAACAAAGGTCTGTATACGAGAAGAGCACGCATAAAGTATAAGACAAAAAAACACAACGACATGAAACCCCTGATCACAAGCACATTACACCGGACGGCTCCGACTCCTGATGACACCGGACAAATCCGACTCCGGGTGGAACTTGAGGATCTCATTTTGCCGGAGTCGAAATCGGATTAACAATAGTCGGAGTCGGATTTGAGTGGTGGCACATCTCCAGAGAGCACATCACTCGTACAGAGATGTCTTCCAGCGTTACAGTTTCTTACATAAAGGCCAGAGGGATTGAAATCTTGTTGTAAATCTCGCTGAGACTGTCACGTAACTTATGGATAATCACCTAAATCGTTACCAATCAACAAGCTTAATAGCTTTCCTCTTTGCGCCAAACAGCTTCGACGAAACATATTTATCCTGGATGTGGCTTGCTACTGCTCACACTAAACTACCCCATTAGTATTCCCTGGATCGCGTTTGCCGCTTACTATTGCCACTGTTGCACGCCGCTAACACGCACGCACGCAAAGGAATATCATAGCTTCTTACATACAACAACAAAAAAAAACTATCCCTCTCAGGACCGTTTCTTTGTAACCCTTTCTTCCCAGACATTTGCACGCAAATGTCCCTATCCATACGGTACACGAAAACACACGTCAACCAGTCAACTAGTCGTTTCACCAACTTCGCCCCACCAAACTCTTCTGCTCTTTCCTGCCAAGCAGCAACGAATCACCACGAATGGTATGAAAAATCAATCAAAATCAATTTCGCTCCAAACGGGCATAAAACTCAACAACGAGCACACCGGCACCCAGACGCCCAGAGCCCGCGTGCCGGTACACCGGTGTGGCGATGGCGGCCCGGGCCCGGGGACACAGCCCGTACGTGCCTTGCCGGAATTCATTTCGTATTCAAACAATATATATATGCCACAGTAGTCGGGTGGCACGGCGTACCGTATCAATTCCTCCGACCCAGCCCATACGATCTCGGTGTAGCGGCTGATGTGTCCTAGAAGCGTGCGCAGGTGCACCATTTTCGTCGTTCCAGGCCACAATGGCAGGGCAAGAAAGTCACATACGGTATCACGAAAAGTAGTCCACAAGTAGCTCGAGCCTCAAACCTTCCTTCCCGCCACCCACATTACATCGAACGATCGGTTCGGTTCCGTGCACCGAGCACCAATACATTTCAATATATACATGTATGTGGGGAGGTACAAAAACATTTGTACGTACAAATAATAAAATAAACCAAATCAGCCAGTTTCAGCTCGCTTTTTTTCCTTTCCACAGGGATTGGAACGAATTTGGAAGCGTCCTTGCTGCTTATCGCGCACCTTATTGCCTGGGATATTGGCTCCAGAGAACGGGCGCCCGATGACAATTGCTCCGGCAGGAAACCATCATCTTCACTCAACGTCGATAATAACACGCGAGCGCGTGCGTTACTGTAACGCTTATTTGCATTATAAAAAAAAATGCTGCTTACCTCCATCCCGCCAATGCTCGGGTGCGATGGATTTTCAATGTTACACGCCCCTCGACATATTATGCAGATTTTGCGATGCATAAATATACACCATATACTTGTATCGTGACCATTGCCCCTGCCGGAGACGCTGCGTGTTCCGTGGGCCGGAAGATTCGGAAGTTTCGCTCACCCGGAGGACGCCGGCATGCTGAGGGTTTGCTGCGGGTCCACGAGGAAAAAGAAAAGTCAAATCGAACCCATTACCACGTACCGCCAACCGAGGTGTAGGTTCAAGAAACCTGTGCTGTGTGAGCCTTCGAGCAGGTTTCCTCCGCTTGTCTTCACTATTCTTCACTCACGGGTGCAACCGTATCGAATGCGATACATCCGCTTACAAGTGTGTTAGAAGAAGGCTGCTGATTGCTGCCCGAAGTGTCCCGCATTGTTTTCCATCAAACCTCCAGCCAGTAGTGAGTGTGTGTGTGTGTTGAAGTAACTTACCCAAATGGTTTCCGAGTGTCTTCGGGGTGCGGGTGAGGCAGTCTGCACGCGGAAGGTCGCGGTCGAACAGGATCAACGACAGACGGATTACGTGTCCGCGAGCCTCGCGATGATGGTTGATGCGAACGGGTTCGTCGGGGACGGCCGCCGGTACGGCCGAATGGAGCCGGCCTGGAACGGAATTCATTGTCGATTCGATAGGCGTACGCCGAGCGCTTTGCTACTGCCGGCGGCGGAGACGAGCACGTTAAGAAACGTCATCGTTTTGGCGTATCGCTCACACAGACACACAGTGGTCCCGGGTGGTGGAATAGTTTGGTAAAAAAACAGCCACTGTACAACCTAGAATGGTAAATAATTCGATTCAATTAAACCAAGAATTTATTACGCAATTTGAATATTGACCTACTTACTGTGAAAAAGTCATTTATTTATAATAAATGAGGCTTTCACTAATTCTTAATCAACCTTTATTTTTTGGTTTATTAATATTATTATTAATTATTAATCGTTAAATCAGATAAAATCATAAAATATTAAAATATATATAAATAAGGTTTGAAATAAAATAATATCACTTAAATCTAATTAATTTTAGCAAAAACTACGACGTTGGTCATTAGTCGTATACTTTAAAGCTTGCTTGGGCAATTCGGTTCATTTCTATAAACGTGACCGTACTAGGTCTTGCATTTAGATGAACTGAACGTGAATCGCGATTTTTTCGTTCATTTCAGTTGATGAAAATATGGTAAATGGTTTCATTTCGCAAGAAGAATACAATTAGTTTATTACATCTTGACAATTATTTTGCAGCCGTGGACGATCTTTATCAGGACGCGTAGGACGTTATTTTTATTAAAAACTTATCACATTATGATTTATAAAGAGCCGATGAACGTTAATTAGATGAAAGTAGGTTGTCCGTTCTTTAGAATGAACTGAATGATCGTACGGTCCAGGTTCTTGGGACACACCTCTAGTTGCGTAGTAAATTAAATTGTTAACGGAACAGTCACTATAAAAAATATATATTTTATTATTTACTATTTTGTTATATGCTTTGTTCGACCTATGCTTTGTTCTAGCCTTGTTCATATCATTCAACTCGGTAATAAAATGTAACAACACCTCTAACCAGTCAATCTTTACTTTTGTTCCAATAAACCAAGCGACACACTTGCTCTGAACCATTGCAAATGTGGAACAAAACTAGCCCATACCTTTAACCAATACATCCCTTCCCCGAAAAGCACCATGCTGCACCAGCTTTTTGCAACTGCAAGAGTAACGTTTGCATAGTCTCCTCCTAGACGCCCGTCATCGCCACCTCACGGACGGACGGTCGGGCTGATTCGTACAAAACGGGAAGAAAACTGCCCCAAAACAAAGCACACAAAAAAAAGAAACAAAACACCAGTACGAAAACCACAAAAAAGAGCTAACCCTTACCCATTTATACACTTTTGTACCTCGACAATGGGAGGAGGGAAAAGAACGCGGCACGCGCGTATATGTGTGTGGCTGTGTGTCTGCTCAATTGAAATCATGCGCGCTGCATGCGCGGAATGCAAAATTTGCAAACGAACGGTACGCCAGACCCGCGGGGGAGGAGGGGGGGGTTCGGTAGGGGAAGGTGAGAGACGACTTTGCGACGATACACGATGCACGCGAAATCCGTCTGTCACTCTCCACCTCCTCCCACCTCGCCCCAAATGGCCCAACTCCAACCTTAGCAGCCCCAGCCAACCACCCGCAAAAGGAAACGCAACAGTTTGCACACATCAGCGTGCGCAAAAAGTATTATCCCTCCCCCAATACCGCTCCTCCCCTTCACTGGCAGCACCATACGGTGAGTGAGTTCGTGCAATGTGCAATAAAATTTATCCCACCTCTCCCCCATACTCCTCCTCCTCGTCGGCCACCTAGCGACGAAAACACTCACCAACACACGCACGAGCCACCCCGAAATGCATTTGTGTTGCACCCGCACGCCGCATCGCGGACGAGCGCATCGGTGAGCTTTGCTTTTCTGCGGGAAGGGGGGGGGATTCATTTGATTCGACGTGTCAATAGCGCGCGCGTGGTTTTCCTTCGTGACGTGACGCTGTCGGCTGGCGGAATTTGGCCACAAAACTGGCCGCAAAACAGACACACACACACACACACACATTGGGATGTCCTTCGACTGTCGGTTTCTACTCCAACGGTGGCCTTCTGTCCTTTGCGATGGGTGCGGATGTGTGTGTTGCTGTATAGATTTTTTGGGACATTGATGCGAATGCAGTTTGCTCCATCATTGCGCCGTCTATCGCGTGGCGCAAACCAAAAAAAAAACACCCCTACTTCAGCTGAAATCGAACTCACTGCGAATGGATGGTGGTCGTTGGAGTTCTTATATGGTTGTTTTTTGCGTAGAGCTTTGATTAACGAGTGCCACAACCACACCATGAAGACAAAACTTTCCAGAACGTACTGTGTGCCGTCAGTCGCGACCGATCGCGTTTGCTCGCCTTCAATGAAATTGGCACCTGAAAACAGCTCTAACCCGCTTCCAAAGGCCAGCTAAACTAAAAACCCATTCGCCGGTGCGCATCCGCCGTACCAGTAACGCTACAGTGGCGCGCGTGCGCTCACGACCGCTTCCTGCTTGGTTCGCGCATCGCAGTTTGCGGGTCGCGACGAAAGTCACTCGCCACACACTCAACCTACCAGACCACGGTGGTGTTCACAGTTCACTAGCAACCAGCTTGCGCATTGACCTTTTTGCTTTGCCGCGTCCCATCCATCACGACGGCTGCCCGATAGTGACTTCGAATGCGCGGTGACACGCTGTTTGCCGATCGGTCAAACCGATCGGAGTACCTCGATCGATAGGAGCGTGAAGATCGCGCGTCTGCGCTTCATCGTGCGTGTGCATGATGGTGTGTTGCATGGTTGCAAACAAAAAAAAAAGTAACATAAACAAGACCAGCTACGCGCGCTCACGATCTGTAGGTACGCGCGTAGGCGTCCTGTCGAACAAGATCAGCGCACGTCGAGAGCAGCGCACGATCTCTAACGCAGCGCATACCACTTCAAACACTCCAACACTAGCAAAGCAGGCACTCGACCGTGCTCACATATGACCTTGTTCAATTTCACCCTTTAGCCACCATTCCGCACACGCTTCCCGCGGAACGGAAACAACTTGCGTCGTCGTCGTCGTTGTCCCTCAGAACTGCGAACCACAACTCCTACACGCATCGTACCGGGGCTGCTCTCGGGGTTCGTTAAGTTCCTACTACTACTACTAAACACACACACTGCACTTGCACAATTCCACTGCCAGGTTGGCGGTGCGCTAGCTGGCAGTAGTGGCTTGCCTCGTTAGATCGTACCCCGTACGATCAAGCCGTGCCGAGTCGCTGAGTGCGAACGCTCAATTACCGTCACCGTCGTCGTTACTTTGTGCCGAACCTGTGTCCCCCTCTCGCCAGCTTAAAGATGGAGATTACCATGACGGTTGTTCGCACGCACCGAAAGTGACACCCTCCAGCGATGGGTTTTACAACCACTGGGTCCATTAGAGAGTGATCACACTCACCCTCTGTCTGTGTCCCGAGGTCCTTTCTGTGGTTCCCTGATCCCTTCCGATTCGTTTGATGCGATTTGCGGCCCACCCGCGACAGCAATCGGATCATCCGGATTTAGCACGCGTGTGTAGAGTACGTGCTGCTCGATACGGGAATTCGGCTTCGGCCGAATCGGTTTGGTTGTTTTGTTTCCGGCACGATCCGAATCTTACAATCTGCTAGCTGCTCTGGAACTGGGACAAGACCCTAAGACCTGATCGCCTGACGGGTGACGTGACGCCGTACAGGGAGTGGCCGTATCAGCACACCGATCATAACCAAGATATTTTCAGACCTCCAATGACTCACCCTAAGCCACACACACACACACACCTGGGGCCCGGGGACAATGATTTGATATTTCTCTAGTGCCAGCGAGCCGTGCTGATTGCTTCGTCTGGTAAGCATCAGCACCAGCATCGTCGCTTGGGGTTTGAAACATTGTAAATAATCAATAAATTTCCCCGGAGTTGACATCCTTCGCTATTATCGGCGATAAAGTTTTTTATTGCCTAAAAACAGCCAACTATTTTTATGTCGCATCGGGCACAGCACGATCGCGCACACCCAGACAACACCAAGACACACACAGTGTGTACCAAACCATTAGCGCGTGTCCCTACAGGAATGTCGTCATTTTGGGGCGCGAGCCACGACGACTCGTCATCCGCTTTTGGTGAAGATGATGATGATGGTCCGGGTTCGTGGTTCGTAAAATCCTTACGACGACGTGTGCAGCGGTTTTTTGGGATGGTGATCAGAGGTGGGTGATTGATTCGTTAGCCAGTGGACCAGCTGGCCAGCACTAATGCTTTTGACCACTTTTGTATTTTTGTTTGTGAGTGTGTGGCGGGACAGCGATACGATTTTGAGTAATTTATGACACCCAGGCACACGGATACTGCGCACACCGACGTGTGAAAGTATGCCAAACGTGTGACAAAGAGGCGAATGATGCAATGGGCTTTCGCTTCGGTGAGTTGAAGAATAGCTCTCCAACGCAAAAGAATTCAATCAACTTCTTCTTTCATGCTGATAGAAATACAAATCCTTTTTCTCGAGCTTAGGAGAACCTAAACGACCAAAGGATTGTCGTCGTTCTCTTACAGATATGTACAGATTACAGATAACATAGTGAGGTTCAACAAAATCTTTAAAAGGCTCCCAGCGAGCTCAGATTTTGGCCACATCTAGCCAAATTACATGACAGTAAGGCTACGGCACAACTTCAATATCTATTTAATTCTTAGTAATTGATAAATAAAGATCCCAGATCTCGGATAAATCCCCGTGATCATCCAAAGAGACCCGCTTCAATTGTTTCAAAGATGTCTCATATTTTGTACATATCTGAACCTCACCAAGACTTGCCTTCCTCTGTCCTCTGAGCTGTTTTTACCAAAAACAAAGTACCATCACATAGTTTACGATCGGATCATAACTATCCCGTCTCACATCCATCATCGTTCCAATCGCTCCAACCACACAAGACTTTCGATGCGCGATCTAGCTAATGATTTTTATCATAATCCACTGATTAGTTCTTCTTGCCACTTCTTCTACCTACTTTATGCCCTCGCTCGCCTTTCAGCCACGCCAACCATCGGGCCTCAGTAAACGCGCCTTAACCGAACGGATCATTGGAAAACAGGTTCAATGGCGGTGAATTCCAGCGTCTAGACGTCTCTCGAGGAAGCTGACATCAACCCGTACTGCCACCGCGTTTCCGTCATACCTGGAGAGATGCTGGGTGGGGAAGGCCCTGGTAGGGAGTAAACTGGTCCGCTACTATCAACAACAACTGGCCACTTATCGAAATGGTGATTACTGTTGACAACTGGATCATTCGCACCGTTCGAGTTGTCTAAATAGCGGGACAAACGAATCAGAACTAACTGTCCTACCCATTTGTTTACATACGCCAACGCCTTATACTTTTCAAGAAGAAGAGAATTCCTTTGCGTCAAAAATGTGACATATTCAAACTAAAAGCCGTTTACGATCAACCGAATGAATCTTGGTTGATAAACTGATCATGCTGTCAGCCTCCACTGCGATTTCAATTACAATCAGCAAGATCGTACAATAAAACATCATCATGAACTACCTGACTTTGGTTGTCTCCGAGTGGCAATTCCGACCGACACGATACTATGGCCAATGTGTTTGAAATTGAAATTCATAAACCATTTGCAAGCAGCAAACTTTACTCTGGTGTAGATCTCTAATGCAAATCGGGAAAAAAACACTCCCCAAGCATAACCTGAGACCTATACTGCCGCTGCTGAGGGTCGCGGGGGTACCTGTAACTAGAATTCCTGCCACCCCCCACCACGGTCGATCCGTTCCGGGGCAGTCCACCAGGCGCCTCCGGACATGCCATGGTACAGGTTACGGGAGAAAATATTGTGAATGAATTGAGATTATTTATTAGAGCTTTCGAGATTAAAAAGTTGTTTGCGCGAAAAACCCGTTTGCCTGCGACTTCATACCTCGGCTGCGACTGGGTTGTTTGCAGTATGCCCGGTTCCCTCAGCGCAACACATGTGCGCACTTGAACAGTCCCTGGCAGAAACACTGACCTTGGACCAGATGGGTGTCCCTATGTGTTTGTATGCATGTGAGGTGGTAAACACCACACAAAAAAAACCCCGAGCAGCAGCGGATTACGTACACACCATTCATTATATTGCTCCGAAACGGCCACGGCAGGAACCAGTTGACTCCCAGATGGACGCTACAACCCTTTTGGCTGTGCCGCAAGATACCGCGATCGAGACCATCTTCGAATCGGTCATAAATTAGCCAAATAGTGCTCCCCACCCGAAAAAAAACCGGCCATCCAGCGCTTGAGCTAACCGTGGAAAAGAGCTACGCGCCAAGATTTGTGGCCATTTGGGGAGTAGGATGAAGAGGTAGAAGAAATACCCAATTGATCGATACAGTGTTGTGGGGCTGAACATTTTTGAGATCACCTGGGGTGGACCTACGACACCACACCGATACGGCAGCAGCAGCAGCAGCAGCAACAGCAGCAGCAGCACCGGCAGTACCTCAACCTCAATTCCCGTACTCGGTCAACCGGCACGCCACGGCAGCACACGGTGTTCTTGAGGCGAGTGAGGCGAAACCCAGGGGCCCCCGACAACCGCGTTGTCGATGCGCGCGCGCGCGCAATGCCCTCTTCTGGACAAACACGGTGTGGGGACAGGTTATCTAATTAATTTGTGTGAGCCCACTCCGCTCCATGTGTGCCGCCCCTGAGGTCTCTCTCTCTGTCTTGTGTGTGTCACAAGGGTGTGGGTCGCCCATAACCCCGTCCGCGACAACTCGTCCTTCCCTCACCGTGGCCTGCCAAGAATCGAGAGCTTAAATCGAACCCCTCGATGGATGATACGGACCCGCACCCTTATTCCCATGTTGCCTCATCGCCAAGCCTCCTCTCGGCGAAGCGTCTTGAAGGGGAACGTATGGGTGGGTGGGATGGAAGCTCAAATAAAAATAATAAAGAAAACGCTACACCGTCACCACCGACTAGGCGAAGCTCCAAACGAGTCGATTTCTTCGCGCACACACGGACGGACAGACGGCTTGAATTCGGGTGAACCCCTACGCGCTTGTGTCTTCTGTCCCCGCGCGTCCGTTCCTCCACCTTTACACAGTGTGTTATAAAAATATATAATCTGCTAGATTACTCCTCTATCTAAATCTAACAATGTAATAACTTATATTCAATGTCATTTGTTAGGTTAGGTTTCGCTCCGCTCCGACCCGTTAGTCAACGTCGGGCGCGCTGGTATCGAGCACAACCCTGTACCGTGTACGCTTACGGGTTAGAGCTCTGGGTACGATAGACGATACTGTGAGTAGAGCTAAGAAATTGAAGCTTGGAAAGGGGGGAGGCGAACGGTGGTACGATGGTTTGGTTTTGAGCCTCCTCCTCATCTCCTCGTCTTCTGATCATTCTCCAGCACGAAAAAAAACCGCGCCGCGTTCGATCGGAAAAGGTGTGATCGTGAACAAAAGTGCGACAACAGCCGCGAACATAGGGGAGACTAGAGGACGATCACAATTTTTAATCTTACAGCCCTAAAGTTTTGTTAGATATGCCTCTTCTCTTTTTTATGTCTGCTCCTCCTCCCCCCCTCCAACAAGACTATTCCATTCCACTACTTCCAGCCAACAAATGTTTTGGGCGCTTTCCGCGTTTTTGGTGCTTGGTTCTTGGTACAAGCCAAAGCGGAACAAGGCGGGGCTCCTCACCGAAAGATGTGTGCGCGAGAGGTGCAATAATTTTTTATTGTTTGTTACTGTACACGCTCTTTCTAGACTCCCCCCTTCTGCTCTATGATGTAGTGCTGCAGAGAATGGGCAGCTTTGTCAAAAAAAAAAATGCCGTAAGGTTGTAAAAGGTTGTCTTTATATTGAACGGATTGGCGCAGTCAAGTCTACACTCTGTGCGTGATAGACGTCATACCGAATGGCTTCTAATGGTTCTTGCTTTCTCTTTCGTGCCTAGACATAATCCTTGATTAAGCTTGAAAAACATTTTCACTTCTTATGATGACACTCCAATCATTGCGAAGGTATCAAAAATGACACCCTCCAGCACACTCTCTCTCACTCCTTTCATAATCCACTCTTCTAGGACCCAGTTTGCTCATCATCATCATCTTTCCCAGCATCATTAAATTAATCCTAGACAAATGCACCTCCACTAAAGCTACCTCGACGACGCCGGGAGACAATTTAAAATTTGTGCAACCCATCAACAGCTAGCGATAACAAGCGTCAACGTTACAATGGCACAGGACAGAGCGCACAGGAACGTGCCAGGGGACATCCGGACGGTGAAGAGTAAACATTTCATCAAGCACGCCATCATTGTCGTTGACCAACGCGGCTACGGAAACGACTACGGCAAGACCCCTGAGCTAGCAACCAAAAAACACAACAACTTCAAGCTGACAAATGAAATCAGTGCCGCGGACTTTGTCCAGAACCAGAGCCAAGAACTAAGAGCGTTGCATGAACGATAAGAATCACACCGAGACACAAGATACACATACACTGACGGAGAAGAGAAAAGCACAAAAAGGCATTGCTATAATTTGTCTTTGTTGTCAGCAATTACGCACCCGGTTTAGGAGTGTTTCCTTCTCTATTAGATTGGAGGAAATTGAAATAAGACTCTACGCTACTTGGAGAGGGGAGGGGAACAATCCTTACCAACTGCTCCTTACAGTAGCTTACTGGTTTGCTGCCTTTTTTGTGGACACACTTTAAGGACATTTCCAAGGTTGTGCTCTGGAACGAGACGCTCACAAACAGGTCCGCCGGCCAGTTTTCTTCAAACGTTCAGAAGTAAGCATAAAAAAACAAGGTTTTTCCTGCACCCTTCTCGATTGAATCCTTGGACTTCTTGTTCGTACAGTGTACTGCCTGGAAGTCAGCTGCAAGAATCGGCCGGAGCTCCGTACGACACACAGCATGTCACAAAGTGGACAAGTCCCATGCGCAAGCATGGGAGGAAAAACAGGAACCGGGCATCGGTAAAAGAGGGCAACTTGTACCGGTGTCCCTGAGGGAAAAATAGACAGCTTGACCGAAACCATTTGTAACTTTCCCCCCTGAAGCGTATTTTGTTGTGGGTTTTAGGTACTTTGTTTGAGGAGAAAAAAACGGGGTAAACCTGATATTCAATCCATTTTTTGGGAGCAGTTTTGCTGAATTGTCCCTGGCATCTTCTTTTGTGCAAATCCAACTGAAGGTAAATAAATCAATTCCTGCAAAATATCGTTCAGAAATCTTTTGGACATCGCTTATCACGACTCGATTCTATCATATCCACAGGGCAAGATTATCTCACCAATCACCACCAATGGGCCCCTCTAGCTCAATCAACCGTTACAATGCACACGAAAAGGCCCATTCTGATCGAAGCCAAAAAGGCACCCCCGGTCGGCAGCCAGACAACCTTCAAATGCCCGAAAAATTCTACCGCTTACTACCAGACACTGGAATGTGCAGCATTCCTTCATTTCGTTGTCAAGTGTCAGTCAGCTCAACACCTATAGTGATTGGTTTTTGTGTGTGTGTTCCTGTCCTGTTCTTCCCCTTCCGATGCTGGGAAGCTCCGATAATGGAGCCCAGCGAACGAGGCCCAACAATTTGCAGCACGTGCAGCCACGCTGGCATCCTCACGTTGGTGGGGAGCCGCGGGAGACGAAACCAAGAAGTTAATTTTACTCCGGCACGCCATACCTGATCATGATCATCATCATCATCATCGTCGTCGTGGTTCGAGAGGATCGTTTGCTACAAACATCCTTTGTTCCTTTGCAACTTAGCGCGCACACACATCAATTTCATGCCGTCCCGAATTACTCAAAATCCAAACAAATCCTCCAACAACCCGACATTGTTTTCCCTGCCGATTGCTGCTCACCATTCCCCGTTTTCCGGCGGTTTAATTCCCTCTATCCCCGTGCAACACGTGCTCACCATTACGTGCGCAACCATTAAACGGTAGCGGCAAACCAGACGGCGTATTGGTGCGTGATTTGGGAACGTTTTTCTCTCCTTCGAGTGCCTTCATTTACCTCTCCGCTCGCGCCACGACATAATGAAACCCAAAGAAAAAGAAAAAAAACCCTCCCGAAAGGAAGTAACGCGGCGCAACATTACTTACACTGCAAACGCGGTGGCGAGTGAATTAAGATAACTCGCGCAAACATGCATGCATCCGCAAAGGGGTCGAATTTCGGAGGTTTGCGCATGGCGGTATTATCGGTCGTTTTGCTGCATCAAGCTGTCGACACCTTTAGACTGCACCTTTGGTCTTCGGGAGGAGGAAGAATGCGCTTGTGCATTCTTTTTATCTCGTTCACTTTCTCACCTCCGTTGCGTTTTTTTTTGGGGTGATGATTGTGGTGGGCGATCAATGCTTCATTCCGTCACCGTGTAATGGTGTTTCCCTTTTTGTGGTGAGTGTTTTTTTTTGCTTTAGTTTGCTTTCTTTAGTCCCACAAGATGTGACATTTCATTTGGAGCAGCGTGCTTTTCGATAAGACTGGTAATGTTGTAACTCCACATTTGCATCAATCTATCGTCTCGTCTTGGGATACTTCGTCTTGGGAAGCACATTGTACGACCGACATCCATGACAGTTGCGCTTCGCGCAATCGACTCTCAACTCCAGTGTCATCTTCAAGTTATTCCCCGAATGACAACAACACCGCGTTGCAGCAACCAGTTAGAAGACACCCATTGTTGTCGCTCTTTGTTCTTGGCATGCCCCCCCAACAGACACAATACGCTAAAGAGAATCTGTTGCACCAGGGCTGGGAGGGTAGAAGCTGGGATATTCCTTCGACATCCTGCCCGTTTGGACTTTCAGGGACACACAGCACATCCCCCCCAGCCATGAAGAGTCTATCACCTCCGTACAGAAAAGCATCTCGTACCCCATATTAGGCAATGCTCGCCTCACTGCACTGTACAACAATGCACACGCATTACAATTGCAAAATTGTGTGTTCCAGCTCCACCCGAGCTCGTGCTGCAAACGTTTGCCCACTCACGCGCGTGTGTGTGTGTGTTCGCAAAATCCAGCCTAACCGTTAAGCTTCCCCCCCCCCCCCCCCTGCTCAGCACCGTCTAAGCGGGTTCGATGTCCTCCGACGCGATTTTGTGCCTGCAAGACTGCGAAACCGCGCCGGAAAAGTAGGTGGGCCGAAAAGTAGGAGTCAGTACAAAACACACCCCAAAATCTCGGCCGCGCTTTTATGCTGCTGCGATTGAAACGAAGCGCATAATCGAGCGCACATGGTGGTTGCAGCTCACGCGCATGCGTGCCGCGCTTCCTTACCCTCCCGGCATTCACCAGCAGGGGTTGTCATCGGGTTCGCTGTGTCTGTCGCTTCTTCCATCTGCGTAGCGTTCCGACACCGCCACTGCAATTATTATGACAACCCTGCTCCCTTTCTCTTGCTGGAGCGACGCGACGGTGACGACTCGGTCTGCCCTCCGGGTTAGACGCTAGTCATATTTTCCCTTCCGCACAAGCCCTTCGGGGGGCCGAACCCCCCGTTTTGACCATAAAAATTTATCGGCCGTTTTTTTCTTTTGGGTTTTTGTCCAAAAATGCCAGCCCAGCTTGCAAGTGCTGCTGCTGGGTGCCGCTTTTCCCTTTGGACCACAAAACACGATCCATCAATCCCGTCCACCGATGGACAAGGCGAACGTGAAACACAAATTTTGCACAGTCCGTAACATAAGCCCCGACCCCTCCCGGGGGGCATTCTTCAAACATCGATACTGGTGTGCTTTGTTTCTGGGTTTTGTTGTTTTTTTTATTCTCTCGCCCCAATCGATGATACGCTTTACTGCAAGGGAGCATTTTACGCTCCGGGACATACGCGTCTGCACCGGTCGGCTCTAACGTCGGCTCGCAAACGAAAGACTGCCGGTGACGGGGCTGCAAGAAGACACGAACCCCCGTTTTGTGGCCGCTTCCACTAAACGTTTCTCATTTGTGCTGCAGTTTAGGTGCATCGATAAAAGAAGAGGAAAATCGGGGAGGCAGCAAAGAAAAGCGGGACCCTATAGAATTTTGCCTCCGGGGTTGGAATTTTTGAGGCGAGCAATTCTAACTGTTCTTCGGCGCACTGGGCGATAGGGCAAGGGCAGCAAACACAGTTCCCCCCGTGTGCCTCTCGTCAAGGGCAAAACGGACAACGCACAGTGTTTCTGCGTGTGTGTGTGTGTACGTGTGCGTGCAGGAATGGAATTGGCAAATGATACGATGCACACCTGAAGAAGAACGAAACAAAAGATTCAGCTTCACTTTCGCTTTTTGAAGAGTTTTGAAGAGCATTTGAAGAAATAGTTGACCATGAAATGTTGCCCAACTGTCAAATCAAAACTTTCCTTCCCTTGATGGACAATGCAGCAGTTAAGCTGTCAAAATCTCTTGATCTTTTACGATTGTTTTTACTAGGTGCGTTTATAAACTCCCCTACCACTACTTCAATCACGGGAAGGAAGCAATTACATCACTTCTCGGAAATTAATTCAAAATCAACGAAAATAATAAATCACACAACAGCCCCCCCTTTGTTTGCATACAGGGTGGTCCCACCCAAGAGCCGTAGGTCCGATCGAACCCACTCCCACACACGTACACGTGCAATATAGCCCCCGCCACTGCCGGTTTGTCGGGTGGCTTTTTAAAGCTTATCGTGCACACGCAACAGATAGTGCACTCGTAATCTCGTAAACCCACCCAGCTGCACAGATTCGTGGGCTCCATTTAGCTGTCCATCATGCATGCAAATGGGGCACAACCTTGCACTTGCAGGGCAAGCGGAACTCGTTGTTCCAGTGTTTTGTGTGGCCGGTCAGGCCCCGTCCAAAACCGGCCCGTGGAAAAAAAGGACGATCGCGGATCAGTTTGTGTATTTTATTCATTTTTTTCCATTTTGTTCTATTTGCGCAAATGTTAATTATTCTTTGCGTCGTTGTCTTGCTGCCATTGATTGATCAATAAAAAACAACAAATACAGCTTGCGCACTTCCTTCCCAAGCCTCCCAGTACCTTAGCATGGGGTTTTGCGGGGTTTTGCGTACAACTATATCCAACCCAAATTGGATTCAAGCGTGCTGTATCTAGGGCTAGACGTTTTGCACAATAAAATCTCTCTTCACCTTGAGACTTTTAACGAGCATCGCGATAAGCCAGAACACCCGGAAAGATGATCGTCGAACCACGGCGTGCGTTTACAAATAACGACTTGATTAAGCTCCATGCTTCCAACCCCACGTCTCGGCAGTATCGGCCAACGTCTTCGGCATCAAATCGATCCAGTTCCAGGCTGGAGAGGATTTTGTGGCCCCGTAGGGGCTATAAATTATATAATTACCAATAAAATTCGGTTTTATTTCGCTGCGTACCTTTCAACGAACTGCTTCTTTAGGTGAATTTATAAGGAAAACATGTTTGTGTGTGTCTGTGTTTTAAAGAAGGAAGATCTTCCTATATTAGACCCCGTTTCTATGATTTAAATCAGCATTTAATTTGCTATCTATTAAAGCCCATCGCAGTTTCTCAGGGGGGGGGGGGGATACAAATTCACTTACGATCAAATTTCCGGCAAATGCAAATGCAGACCCCACGGGGATCGATCGATCGAAAATTCATCACCAAAACGGCGCTTTCAACAGCATCTGGCGCTCGTGGCATCATTAAAAGACGGGCCCACAAAGACGGTTCCGCTTGCCGGTGATGAAAACGAGTGATTAAGATTTTATACTACATTTCCGCCGTACAAACCACAAACACGCGCGCGGGCGCACGTTAAGCGACGAACCCCAAAAACACGATTGTGCAAATTGCATACACAAACACACACACACACACACACACACACACACACACACACACACACACACACAGAGGAGATAGAAATAAAAGGCTTCATTTTTGGTTTATTTTCTGTGTGTATGTGAAAAACAACAAGTTTACAATCAATCAATGAACATTTGGAAAGAATGAAGAGATGAAGACAACAGCAACAACAACAACAATAGCAAAAGGCTTTAACTTTATGATCATATTCAACACCTAATTTACATGTACGTGCAGATTTGGGGTTTCCTCTTTTTATCAACATTTTTTTTTTTGTTAGCAATCAGCACTGGCTGAAGTGCTGATTAGCACTTTGTGTTTTTTTTTTCTTTCTGCATGCTATTTGGATAATTCACACGCGAAACTTCGCGCTGTTTGCGCTCTCGCGGGCAGCTATTAATTTCTAATCAATCGCTCATATTCTAGCCTCGCTGGCGCTGGCGGTTTATACACGGCGCTAAAGTGCTTCATTAGAGAGCTTCGGAAAGATGTATTACGGAAGATTTGGAAGCGATAAAAGAACCCTCCCGTGTGTGGTAGACAATGTTACAACAGGTGTATGTGTGTGTATCTCATCGGTTAGGCAGTGTCTTTACCTACCAAGAATTGCACCATTGGTATCGTTATTTACCGGTCCCTAAGCCTTAATGTTGAAGCTCCAGCTAGCATCGATATTCGTCCTCCGTCAGCACAACCATTGCACAAGCGCGATGCGCAGTTACGAAACGTTACACACGAGCCACCCATTAACCACCACCGACGTCATTCGTCGTGATTCGTCCTCGTGCGCATAGTCCCCGCAAAGACCACCGAAATCCGAAAGAAAAACCGGACCAAACAAACACCAAGCACAAACCCATTTCCCACGTCCGTACCGGGCCCGAACCAATCAACCAGATGGACGCAAAAGCTTTATCAGCATCTTATGACCCCATTAGCCTTTTTTTTTTGGTGCGTCTCTCCTCAGTTTGCACTGGCCACAGTGGAACAGTTTTTACGCGTTGTTGATATCGCCATATATCGTTCAGCCGCACTGTCACAGAGGACAGCGGACGGGTTAAGCGACCCTCGCAGGCTACGCAAGGCAGGTGTCTTTGGTGTGTGCGCACGATGATGATGGCGCAAGAAGATGCCCCCGCGAAGAAAGTCCTCCAGAGGGCGGTGATGGTGGTGGTGGTGGTCGGTCGACTAGAGAAAAAGATGGCACTAGGAGTCAACCGAAACTTAATAAAAAAAAACGCTTTTAGTTAATATAAATCGAACTTGAAACGAACGGGGGCCCCACAGGGATGGTAAAGACGCGGCAAGACGTGAAATGAAACCTGTTCCACGCGTTCCAAACGAAAGCGTCTTCTCGAACAACAGCAACAACACACAGTGCCCACACTCTAGAGCCCAGTTTGTCTTGCGCAAACGCTACCCGGCCGATCGAGTAGTGATGATCGGTTTCGAAATTTTCGGGATAGCCCGCTATCAATTTTCAACATTCCTTTTAGAAACAAACCCCTTCTGCCGCCCCATTACCCCGGTTTTGGGCCGTACAGTTCTTCGGTCCCATTTCATCGCTTGCTTCTACACCATCATCACGAAGCAGCGAAGGGAGCGCGAAGTAGAAGCGGACACATTTTAATTGACACACTGTGTCCACTTAGGGCTCGCAGCAGCGCGATGCCATCATTTCTTGGAGGATGGAGTTATAGGGAATAGGAGACTCGCAGAAATATTCTGAATATTTCACATCTAGGACACAATGATGCTATTTTAGGACTTTGTAAGTGCTCCACTGGAAGATCTCTTACAGCTTTAGGGACTTTTAGGACGCAATTTGTACGACTTCAGGATTGTTACCCAAAAAGACTCATCGAGCTGTACACAGTTCCCTAGTACTCCCTCTCTCTCTCTCTCTCCGATGATCGTGGAGCAATTCTTCCCATTCCATGTTGATAAATGCCACTCGGAGAGATGCTTTTGTTCCCTGGTTGACCCCTTCTAGGGTGTCCCGGGTGCTCTCCAGACCAGCTGGACATTCGAACTGCTCGTAGCAGCACCCCTTTGTTAACGGCTACCAACAGAAGAAAAAAAAACTGTCAACCCATAACCGGAACCGTTTGTCGTCCGAAAGCATCGCTGTGTCGCTAGCAAGGGAATGAGGTCTCGCTAAAGCTGAAGATAGATAAGAAAGAATAAGAAAACAAAAGCAGCAGAAATGCGTACCACAGCGGATCGCGCGAGCGAGCGAGCGAGCGAGGAACCTCCAAGCACAACGCGCAGCACACAAAAGGCAGCTATAATATACAAAAATACAACCTGATCAACTGGTTAGAGAGACACACACACACACACCCCAAAAAAGCCTATCCGAAAATTTATGACCATATTTCGGTTTTGCTTCGTTTGTTACGCCGTTTGCCGGACAGTTGAGACACACGGGGCTTGAAGATGGGAATACCATCAGCTAGGGGTCACGCTATATAGGAGAAAGAGCGCAGGGATGAGAGAGCGGGACTGGGTCTAAACTGTAGAAGCAGAGGGCTTCTTACGATCCTAGCTGAAAGGGTGTCCGACGGACGGACAGGTGGCTAGGAACTTTGCTTCTGAAAGAGCAATCATCTCCAAACGAAACGAACTTATATTCCTTGAGTTTGGAGTGTTGATTTCAATTTTGATGCCAAAAATCGAAGCAAATTCGCCTTTTATTAGTCCACAAATTAAGCACAATGCACCAATCTTCAACCAACAATTTCATCTTTGGGTCATAAAAATCCCACCCCCTTCGAAACCTCGATTTGTATATCTCGAGTCACCTGTGGAATGTTCCCCCTGGTGTCCCTTCTTTCCACACCCCATCTTCAAAATGCAAAAGATGCTTCCAAGGCAGATTCGTTGGGAGGCTCTTTCGTGCTTAGAACGGCGCTGCCATCCCTCGTTTGTTTTTCTCTCTAAGCTTTTCTCCTCTCCCCACCTTCCCCCCCGTTGTATTCCCATTGTTTCATCGAGGTACATTGGGAAGGTTTATTTTTTATGGACACATTTCTGTGTGTGCTTGTGGCGTTTGATATTCGTAAAATTATTGTGACAAAATATTTGTTACCAGTCCCGTCCTCCCTCCATGAGCCGTGAGGAAACAACCGGTAAACCCGATACGCTCTCCTACAACAAACCGTTGGCACGGGTTGCCACTCTGGCACACACACGCACACAGCAACACGTACGTCACCTCTATACTGTCCGGGGGTTGGGAGTACGCAATTAATACCGCCAGTTTATTGCTCATTAACGGGACGATATCAAGCTTGGGCCTTAGGTAATTTTTTACGTTTGCTTTGTTTTATGAACCTGTGAACCTGCGTGTGTGTATGTACCAAATTCACCCCGAGCTCAAACGATATGTTGCCTGTTTCTTGCCTTTGATTCCCGTGGGCCTAGCTCTCCGCTACCACGCTATCTATGCCGAGAGTGTGCTTGGCCGACGGGAACGGTTGCCTACTTTTGACTTCGCTCTTCGGACGTTTCAATGTGCTTTTTTTGCTTTTTATTCGTTTTTTTGTATTTTTGGTTGGTGTGTGGAAAATAGCGATCAAAAACAGTGTATCGTAAACGGGGAAATGCCGTGCCGATGTGCAATTCCTCCAGCTCCACCAATCTCATCCTGCGCGCGTAATCTAAACTATTTCCGCCCCACTATTTCAGACGGAGGTTGTGGTACGACAAACGGCGCCACTTTTTCGCCACGATCGAACTCAAACACCAAGCAAACACCAAGAAAGAAAGTAAGACCTACAGAAAGCTCTAAAGTACTTTAAAAAAAGCTCTTTGGAAACAAAAGTATACATTAAATACATTATAAAGGAAATATCCTTTTTCCTATGGATAGAACAGTCCTCCCTGTTTAAAGTTCTGAACCACAACTTTACCCTAACTTTGCCTCTCATTTTTATTTATTTGCATCATTAATTTTGCACCCCCAAACCCTCTGTGAACGACTACTCTTTTAGCGCCGCGCATAATTGTCATGCTCGAATGGCTTCGTGACATTGGGCGATTTTTCGCCCGCCTTTTTGCACATCCCAAACAACACATCGGGCGCCAATCGCAATGACCCAAACAAAAGGGGGAGCCATCGATTTCACAGTCACCGGTGATTCCAGCGAATTGATTAAGACATAAGGTTTGTCCCTCCTACCCTGGTCGGGAATATGGGAGCGCCCCAAAATTTCCAATGTCACTCACAGTGGACACAGTGGAGGAGTGTGCATTTTGGCGCTTCCGTGTCCACATCGCCGCAGCAAAATTACAAAAAAAGCGAACTAAAAAAGCGTGCTCGCCGTACATTAACTACTCGTGTGCACGATTCTCGCGGACCCGATCCTTCCAAACCCCAAGGGGCGAGAAGATAAGGCCACTATACAGTAGTCCGGCCCGGCAAGAATCGGTTGCTTGTTTTCGTGGTGTAAATTGGAACTTCTCGCCCGGTAGGAGCGTGCTGTGCACTCACGGCCACCGCTTGTAGCATGATCAGGCCACGGCACGATGCCCCGAGATACTCCGCTCTTACCAGAAGCCCCATGCTTTACGGCAAGGTCATGATTTTAAACTGTGTCCCAAAAATGCTGCTCACAAAAAGAAAAAAAAAACAGCTTCCCATAAATATTGAAACGATTTGCGGGGTTTTACTGTCCCCAGTCGCACAAAACAAAATAGATATCCCACTGATTAAACATAATAACCGCCAGAATCTCAACGCAAGCTAAGCTTCTGCTCATCGCCTACACAGATCGACGGGCGCATTCCGGCGAAGCGATCAACACCACAATCAACAGCAACAGCAATCTGCCAACCAACACAAATCCCCCCAACGTCCTAATCCCGCCTTTCTTCACACTTTGAAGAGTTTGCGCCAACAACAACAAAAAGAAAAAGAAAAACACTCTGAAAACTGGATTAAAACATGCTCACTGCAACCGTCACCGGGATCCCTTGAAAGAAATCCCGCGGCTCTCACCACTCAACATTTCTTCCTTCGGGTGGGAAGATGTTGCAACGATTCAATTTCCGGCGACCGTTCTCGGTTGGATTTCAGTCTGTGTTTTAATTTAGCAAAGCCTTAGCGAAATCGGCACTCCAAAAAAAAATAACACAGCAACAGACACACACACACACACAGAGACACAAGGACACACTTAATGGCCCTTTCCTTAACATTCCTGGCGAGCGCTTTCTGTGTTTTTAACGCCCACACCATCCCGAACTGGACCGTCTTCTTGCGTGCGAATTACTGTCCACTCGGGAAGAGTGAGAGAGAGATGCAGGAGGGAGAAGGAGGCGCTGAGAGTAAGAACGCCAACGCAACGAAAGAACGAACGAACCGACGTGCTTCCGGTTGTGTGTGTGTGTAAGGGGACGGGGCGCGGGCTCATAACGTAAAATGGAATAAAGATTTTAAAGCCTCGATTAAGACATTTTCAGATGCGACCACGAACAGTCGTCGGCAGATTGGTAAGAGACAGATTGCAGGAGACGGTGCAGGCACGAGTGAGGGTGTCGTTCGTGCAATGAAAATAATTCGAATTTTATTTCCCTCCCCCGCAATGAAAATCAAGCCCGAGCTCCATCCAACTGCTGTGAGTGTGGATGTGTTTTACGTTTCAGGCGCTTTTTATTTAATGCACCGCAGGTTAAGCTTTTTGCCTTATGTCATCGTTCGAAGCATAAGCATCAGAGTCATTACACTTTAAAGTCTCACGTTGGGAGATTATTCGAGCGCTTTAAGATTCGCCGGAGAACGCTTTAGATAAGCGCGGCATATAGGAAGGAATTTGAAGTCAGTTTGATGTAGCGTTTCCCAATCAAAGAGAAGATTTTGTCCAATATTAGACAGATTTTGAGCTTCCAAGGTCTCTATCTCTCTGTCTCTTTCATACCCTTCCAGAGATGATCTTGAATCATCAAAACATCAGTTATAAGCAAAAACAGAGGACAGTAGCCTACTACGTCGAAATGCTACTACCTGTCAAGTTAAATCATATCAACGAAAGGTGTTCAAAAATCAGAACTCACTTACCCTCTAACGGCGAACCGTTGTTTATCAGCTCCGACGCAGAAGGACTCAAACCGAGTTAAAGTCAGCCATTTCAGCGTTTCAGCTGCTCGATTCCCGTACACTCCTCTCTTCCCGCGCCGGTGCGTTCCTGAGCTCCCGTGTGGAATGTCATTGAAACGATGTGTGCGTGCGTGTGTGTGTGGATAGCACCGAAGAGCCGTCCCAGGATGAAGGCCACCGATCTCCGCTCCTGAATGTGTCATCCTAGCACAATGTTGGCTGCTGTCGGTGATGGTGTCACGCCGGTGTGGAAATTGCTGGCTGTACGCGAACGCCGTGGTGCGTGTTTAATCGCACACGGACATCTTGCCATCTCTTGCAGCACACGGGTACGCACTTCGCTGGTCCGCTTCTTCTTCTTCACGAACGTCCCTCAGAAGCTCTCCCTCTCGCTCTGGCTCTGTTCTAACAGCATAGCCGTCTAGGATCCCTCCGGTCTCTCTCTGCTTTCTGCACCACGAAAGTCGACGGGTCTACGCCAAAAAGATGGCTGCTGCTGCTGCTGCTGATTCTGCTGCTCGATACACAAAAGTACAAGAAAAAATAAGAAACACAACCCACTACCACCATCACTGCTCCCAGCAGTCCTCCCCCTTGCAGAAACAGTCGTTGACTTTGTGCAAAAACCTCGACAACAATGACGAGCATTAGTGTTGTGTGCCCCGTACGACGGCACGGACGGACGAACAGCGGCAAAACCACCAGCGACACAGTCCGCCCTTCCGCCTTTCGCCAGTGTGGTTCGTGAAAACAGACAGATTCTGGTACGGTGCCCCGGGAAGAGGGGCAGGCCAAGCAACAAAAAGCCGGGCGAAAATTGAAATGCGAAACACAGGAATCTCCGATGGCACGTCGTCGTCCGCGTCGTCGTCGTCGTCGTGGCACACTTGGATCGTTTCATTGCCTCGCGAACTTTTGCGAATGATGAACTTCTCGCTTCAACCAAACCCACGCACAGGACCAGGAAGAAGACGTGGCATGGGAAGGAATGATACGGGGGACACAAAAATGTGGTGTGTCTAGCTTTGGAATGGCGCGCGCGCGGTGACACACCACCAGATATGATATCGGGAAGACTTTTCCAAAGAGAGCATCATAGCGGGGAGAGCTAGGAGCAGTGAAATACGATTACGAAGACATCAAAACCGGAAGAAGTCAGCGTTCTTTCCGGGCAACTTTCTGCTAGATTGGCAAACCAAACCGATGCTTCTCCGTTGTGTCACACGCTGCCATTCGCCTTCGCCTGTGGTCTACGCCATCACTTCTTCCGAGCTTCTTCCGCCTGCTGTGTGGAATCCATTTTCTTATTGCTCTGTGTGCCCTCTTTATGTGTCTGCGGGCTATCCACGGTGCAAACTTTGACGTTGACTCGTAATCAATACAACAAAAACAAGGTACCGAAAAAAAGCAAAACAATTCCTAATGGCGGCCGGAAGAGCGCGCCAAAAGATTTCACCGAAAACAACCCGGAAAACGGACCGAAATTGTGCCGTAATATCACTTACCCGGAAAAATGCGATGGCGCTTGCTCCCTCTCTCTCTCTCTCTCTCTCTCGCTCTTTCATTCTTTCAGTCTTCACTTTGAATGCGCCACCCGTGAGTGGGGATGGTGGGATGGGTGGATGGCAAATGGCGTCCTGGATTGTCACAGTCACCGGGGCATAACATCCTGCTCCGTACTCCACGGTACGATTTCTCCAAACACGCGCGCACACACACACACATACAAAGACGGACTTTTCACTGTTTACTACAGCTGGAAAACGCACACAAAAACGTCACGAATGTGCGCGCGCGATTCGCGAAACTCTCATCACCATGGCAACCACCAAAACCAACGCTCCCCCCCCCCCCCCCCCGCAACAACAACGCTCTACGGTGACGGTGATGAAGAATGGCCAAAAACCTAACCCCCCCCCCCCCTCTCTTCGGTGGCATTTTCCGGTGATTTTCGTTCCATTCCCTCCTCTCGATGGAGAGAAAAAAGAAAATATGAAATAAAAAACACAAATACCTTTTTTACTCGTCCCTTTGGTTTTGGAAATTTTTGGAGCGCCGGGAAAGTGTACTGTACACACACTACCACCAATAGAGGTGGCGGCCACAGGTTCGTCGCCACACACACTCTCTCTCTCTCATTCGTATTTCGTTGGTATCGTTTCGCGACAGCACGGTGTGGTGGCCCAAAGGAACGTTTTGTATATCCTGATGCTGCTGCTGCTGCTGCTACTGCTACACCTGTTCAC
The DNA here is from genome assembly GCF_943734735.2 of Anopheles gambiae. Classification (NCBI taxonomy): domain Eukaryota; kingdom Metazoa; phylum Arthropoda; class Insecta; order Diptera; family Culicidae; genus Anopheles; species Anopheles gambiae. The sequence continues at coordinate 91,957,940 of NC_064601.1, forward strand.
GGGAGGCCTACTTGGTTTACTAGTCTGCGTGACTCTGTCCACGTGAAAATGGCTTTTTGCGTGAAAAGGATAGCGTTACGCTTTTCGCCTCTATGTGTGTGTGTGTGTTTATGCCCACAAGTTTCCGGCATGCAAAACAACAAGGTGCCGAGGGAAAACGGAAAAACGAACCACCCTCCTGGATGGAAAGGTTTCACAAATACAAACGTCCGCAAAATGGGTTCCAATACCCATGCCCCCCCTAACCGGCACAATGATTTTGGAACGTTGAGTTTCCCCCCCCCCCCCCCTTCTTTCCCTGTCTTCCTGTACCGTCTCCACTCGTTCGTTTGTCGAGGAGGGCAGCAACGTCAAAACCAGACGATACAAATCCTAGTAAAACCATCGCAAAACTGATGCTGCAAAAAAACCCGACGACAGGCGCAGGACAATAAAAGCACAAAACACCATGCCGCTGTGTTGGCAATTTGGGATGGTGAAAAAGGTGAAACAGGGAGCCCCCGTTCCAGCCTTCTGCGCTTCCCATCATCCCCAATCATCCCCAAACGCGACTCCAGTGGCAAAGTGCACAGCGCGGACAGACCCATGCTGGTGAGTTTTTGCTTCTGTTTTCATCATAAATATTTTAATACAATTCTTTTGCTTTGCTTTTTGCTTACCTTTTGCGTTTGGCAGTGTTGTATTTATATATAATATATTTTAATTACAATAGAAGAGCTCTTCACTCAACACGTTCTTATCGTCTTGAAGGGTTTTCATGTTTTGTTTTTAATTTTTCACACCTATATTGTTGTTTCATGTGTTTGTTTGTGTGTTTTTGTAAACTTTTGCATTACTTTTCACTACACTTTTTGCTGTTTAACCTTGTTTCATTATCACTTTCACTTGCATTGTTCGTGTTGGGCACTAAGTTCTTCCATTTACTTGTCTACTACAAGCTTTCAGCTCAGTTATACGACTTTCCATTCGAATTAAACCAATTGGAAAAGGTTTTTCCCACAATGACAACACATAATATTGATATGTAAACCGTTTATCAGATGTTCTAGCACTCATGTTACTCACTAAAAAAATCACTTTGCAATTGATTCTAATTTTACACTCAAAAGTTATACAACCAAGTGTCACTTAATCACGTTTTAAAGTTCTTATTTCGTATTGATTTACGTGCCCTTTTTCCCAAATCCAGTTTACCTTCCCCGAAAACCTTGTTTCTTTCTATCGTTATTTTATTTAATGAACAAATCACAGCGAAAACGAAACGAGAAAACGAAGAGAGAAAGGAACAAAAACTATACAAAATCTAATAAAAGGAAAAGACACTCATAGAACGGCGACACAAGCAAACCACGAAGCAAACAACGACACGAGAGTGAGATCGATCGAAAAAGAAAATACAAATCAAACAAATCAAAAAAAGAACAGCAGACAACAACAGACAAAAACGGGTGTTTTCTGATTTTTTTATATTTTCTGCAATAGATTATTTGTATTATTTCTTATACTTTGCGCGTCCTTTCCCCCCCCCCTCCACTTTCCCATTACGCGGTGATGGTGGCCGGGAGTTTTCCACCTCTTCTCCTTCTCCTCCTCCTCCTCCTTCTTTCCCTTTCACTCCCCCTCACCAACACTCAAAATTCATTTTTTCTACACTTATTTACACTGTTTTTTTTTTGTTCTTCGATTAACGCAAAATCGCACGCAAAAACCGGGAAGGAGTGGGTGTGGGGTGTGTGCAATTTTACTTTACGTTTTCTGTGTGTGTTTTGTTTTACTCTTGTTTTACGCTTTCATACACACACATCCACATCCACACACTCACTAATCCTTCGCCGCTAACGTACACGCGGGACACGCACACACTACTGTTAAAGGTATAAGATTTGCTTAGCTTTATCATTTTCATCATTATTTCATCATTCTACACTTAACGCTTAACGGTATATTCATGTATTTTGTTGTTTTTCGTTTTATTTCGTTTCTTTTTTTGTTTGTTTTACTTCTTTTCTTCCCTTTCTTCCTTCATTTCCACTTTCTTTGTAGTATTTTAACGTACTTTTATACCCTTGTTTTTCCTTTTGTGTTGGGGTGTGTGTGTGTTTCTTTTCTTATCTGTTTGTTATAAGTTTGGTTTTTTCTGTGTGCTATGTGTGATTTAATTTTTACCCCCAATTTTTTCTATTTCCCTTTCTCACACACACACACACACCGACCTACCAAATACTACTACTGCTACTATACCGTGTCCTTATTACACTAATATCCTTGTATTCATTCATTTGTAAACCACACCATGGAATGCATGAGAGGGAGCGGGGCTTGTATGACTCTCCGTGTGCTTGTGTGTGTGTGTTTTCTTGTTTTTGTTTTGCACTTTTGCAAATGCATTTTCAAACGCTTTGTTTGTTTAGTGTTTTTTTTTTTGTATTCATTCACGATCACTTCTCTCTTTCTCTCCTTTAACCTTTTCCATTCTAATTTGCATTTGTTTTTTTTATCTCTGTTGCGTTTTGTAAGGACACAAAACAAGACTTTCCTCCTTTTTTTTCCTTTTTTTAAGGACTTTCCTTCTTTTTTTACCATTTTGTTTCCCACTCCAGCTACATCCACCCAAAACGGGATGCCTTTTTCGATCTTTTTCGTTCAGAATGGTTCCGTTTCGATTGCTGTGGTGCAACAAATCTTTGTTTGTGTGTATGTATGTGTGGGTTCTCGAAATCGATATCCTTTTTGCAATGGAGGACTGTATGACTGTCGGTGTATCGTTATCGTATCGCTATTTTTTTTTTTTTCTGTTTATCGTATCGTGGCCCACTACTACAAATTACATAACAAGAAGAAGAAAGTGCCGAAGCAGAGATTAGTCAAAGAAGAAGACGAGGGGCTTTCTCCTGTACTGCACAAGGCTCCTGTTTTGTACACTGTTTAGGTCCATCGCATCGTTTTTTTTCGTCCCCTTGTCTACTAATTTTCTTATTGCACTAAACGCATTTACCCTGTCTTGATTTGCGCGCGAGAGTGTGTGTGTTTGAGTTCGAATTTTATTCAGTAGTCCTCGTTTTTTGTCGCTTTTTTCAATACAAAACAGAACAAAAAAGCCAAAGACCGAAAGTAAAGAGGAGCGAGACACCGGTAGCGGGGAGCTCTCAATAAATCAACATCAACGTTCGGTTCGATTGGCAGTGTGGCTATCCTTTTTGCTTTAATGGTTTTCTGTCGCTCTTTTGAAAACGGCTCCCAACATAAAGCCGCACAAACTCCTCCAGCTGCTTTTCGTGTGTTAAACCGTTCGATTAGCGCATCCTTTCTACAAACGAGCTTCTGTGTGCTACGGCGTCAGTGTGTGTGTGTTTCGCTGTGTGTGTTTGTATGTGTGCTTAAGATGTGCTTCTAATGAGCGGATGATATTGGTATACGAAATTGAGCCTCTGGTTTATATGTTTAACTTTACATTTTCACACACAAACACACACAGGCACAGCGACAAAACACACGACGACGCACTCAAACACACTCAAACAGCAAGCAAATCTTCTACCCTTTTGTGCTGTGAGTCAGATAGTAATTTTTTTTTTTCCTCCTCCCCCGGTAGGCAAATCCTATCACGGATCTTAATCGCATTCCACGCCATTTTTCAGTCGGGCCTACCACCAGTCCAGACCAAAAGCCAAGCCGGTCGGAAGCTGCAAGCCCAATGGCCGAACAAACAAATACGGCTTCCACACGGGCCGGGGCGTAAGGATCACGGGTCCGTCCGTCCTCGTCCGAAGGGGCAGAGCAAAGCCTGGGAAAGTCCCGCCATCCAGTGGCAATGATCCAGGGCACCGCGGGTAGATTTGGGAATTTCCTCCTTCCCGAATTGTTCTAATGCACACAGATCAGAAGATCGAAGCCGAGATCTCGCGTTCTCGCATCCACCCAAGCGCAAGCACAAGGTCACGGATAATCCACAGGAAATTCCCCCGCAAAAGGTGACAAAATTTTTCATAAAACAATTAGCCGGACGAGCCGGAATCGGTTTTCGGCTTTCCAGTGTGTTTGTTTGCAGCTGTGATTGTACCCGTGTGGGGTGGTTCCCCTTGGAATGGACGAACCAAACGGAGCCGAAGAGGTCCCTTGGTTTTAAACAACAACAAAAAAAAACTGTAAAAATTCACACATTTTACAGACACACAAAAAAAAGGGAACAAATTAGTGTGTTTCACGGCCGTTACATGTACCTCACTGGTAAAGAACCGTACAGCGCCTTGCCGGGTCCAATTGCCGACGGCAATACAAAACCCCGACGGGGTGGTGTGTGTGCTTGTCGTCAAGCGTGATGGGCCGGCGGTACTTTACATCACAATGCACCAAGAAAAAAAAGCACAATTTCCTTTGTCTAGTGGGAGCTTTTTAACGCACGTTTACTTACTTGTCGATCTAAGCCCCGAAGTCTAACCGATCACTGTTGGTGAGGAAGAGATTCGAACACACAGACACACACACACACATACACAATCGCTTCACCTTTAAACAGTCATCATCGATGTGATGTGTACTTTCGGACACTACGGAACACAGCAGAAGAAGAGCAGCAGTTTAGTAAACCGTTCCTGATAAGGATATCACCACACTCAAACTAACACCACGGACCAAAAAAAAAGAAGAAATCAAAGGGAAGCACCACCGAACGAACAGACACCGTAAGAGAAAGGAGTGAGAGAGAAAGTAAAAAGAAAACAATTCAAAAACAACGAATGTCATACTTTGGGGATTGGTTTTTTTAATATATCCACAGTTCTTGCTACACTTGCTCGCAGGCTCGCACGCAATTTGGGAGCTTGTAAGCTAAGGTTTTAATTCCTTCCTTTTTTTTTCTTTTCCTGTTCGCACAAAACAAACAATTAAACAAACAAAAAAACATTACTACACGCACTACCTAAAAACGAAGTAGGCCCCCGTTCTTCCGACTGAATTTCACCTAAATCTCAGTAAGCATTGTGCCTTTACTGTAACCATTCTGCGCACACAAACAACCCGCGAGAGATAGAGAGAGTGTTGAATGTGTCCTCCGTATCATTTTGTTTGCTTTTCTTACACAAAATCCGCATTTTCCCTATGTACAACGAGTTTCTCGATCTCGAGAACGCACACACACACACACACATGTATCAAAACTCATACACACACACGGACACAAGCACTTGTCAATCTGTCACTGTCATGAGAGGCTGGAATTTGGTTGGAGCTAACCACACTAACCCACGATTAATTAAGCCAACTTCGATCGCACTCTGACCGAACTTCACGTACATCTTCACTATCGTGTTTGTATCAGGTGTGTGTGTATGTGTGTGTGACTGTGTTTGTGTTAGAGGTGTGATCTGCTTCTGAAGATACACACACACACGCACAAGATCGCTCTTAGCTACTTAACATACCCTAAATCGTGTGTTGTGTTGTTTTAATATATTTGTATATATAGACGTACTACCCTAAAACGTAAGCTCCCGCCGAGAGCGAAAAAAAGGAGTGTTTGCGGCCTCCTCTTTTTTTTT